>NC_054604.1:4756885-5423012 GCF_004785595.1 Juglans microcarpa x Juglans regia | reverse complement strand
GGACAAGGACTACACATAAAATAAACACACACCAACTGTTGAAAGATGTTTACAATACCTAGATTGATGGATTGGTGATAGGAACTGTTATGCGGGATGCATCTTCTTTCTCTTTCTCCATCTATCTCAACGATGAAAACAAGATGCCACGCACCTACAATATTATATTGAAATCTTTTAGTTGGGCACTTATATATATTCACGGTACTTTTTACTATATTTTGGACTCAACATATTTTGACACAAACTGAATGCAAATCTTTACAATCAAAATAGGCACTTTTTCAAACTGAATGTAAATGTTAATCTCGAACAAAAATCTCCCTCTCAGATGCAAGATGTAGGACAATGCTAACTTTCCTATTAAAAATTAACAAGAAGAAAAAATAGACTAAAAACCAGAATATTCTTAATAAAATCAGTTTCTTCTTTTCATTTTTTCCAAACAACAAGTAAATTGATGCAAATGCTAATCTCGAACAAAAATCTCCCTTTCAAATGCAAGATGCAGGACGTATGCTAACTTTCTTATTAAAACTTAACAATAAGAAAAAATATACTAAAAAAGCAGAAGTATTCTTAATAAAATCAGTTTCTTTTTTCCATTTTTTCCAAACAACAAGTAAATTGATGCAAATGCTCATCTCGAACCAACTGTGTACCTTTCAGATGCAAGATGCAGGACGTATGTAACTTTCCTATTAAAACTTAACAATAAGAAAAAATAGACTAAAAAACTAGAATATTCTTAATAAAATCAGTTTCTTTTTTCCATTTTTTCCAAACAACAAATAACTTGATGGAAATGGATTGCAAGAACTAGATTTCCAGAATTACCAGTTTCAAATGTACTATAGATTTCCAGAACTGGCCGTTTCTTCCACAGACGGCAGATGGGATGGAACGTAAATGCTCACTCACGGTGGAGACTCACGGCAGATGGTCACGCACGGCAGATCCCCTTCCACAGACGGCAGATGGAACGTAAATACTGGTGAGTTTTGGTTTGGCGTTGGTTCCCGAATTTTTTTCCCCAAAATCTTTCTCACTTTCTCCCGCTCGTTCGTTTACGTTCTCAGTTTTGATTTTTTTTTTTAATTTAATATTTAATTGCTGACGTGGCAAAATGCCACGTCAGTACCGTCCGCACGCAGGCACGGCCTTGTGCCTGCCTGTAGCAGGACTCAAATGTTAATAGGATGTAGAGGAATGCACAGCAGCCTCCTCCTTTATATAAATTTTCAAAGTTGATGCAGTGACGGCTTGCAAAAAAAATTAAAATATTTAAAAGAAATGAATAAAAAAAAAGTTTGGACTTCAACTGAAAGCTCCCTCCAAATTATACAAGAAGTGATTGTATTCAAATTCTAAGTCCTTGTTTGTTTTTAGAAATCATGTCAATCTATCTCATTTCATTTCATATCTTCTAATTATTACAACTTCTAAACAAAATACAATAAATAATCTAACTTTTTCAAATTTTAAAATAAAAATAATATTATAAATACAATATTTTAATTTTATAATATTTTTATTCAACTTTAATCTCAACTCATCTTATCTCAACTCACTATCTAAAGTCTAAACACAACCTAAATCTCATGCTAATTATTTGGTTGTCTCTCTTGACTAGGGAAACTTCCTCTAATCTTTTTGTTCGAACGGCCTAATTAATGAGATCCTATCATTTGTGTTTCTACTGGGAAAACGTAAGAACATAATGAAAAGATGAACGAAGCTACATAGTATTCTATTATTGGCCGACAACTCGATCTTCTGCATCGGTTCCGGATATGTGATATATCTTTAATAATCGCTCTGTTCAAATATATTGATATGTATACGTACCTTAGTGTTCATTAAATATATTGCTTTCAGAAGGATCTTTTATTCCTTAATGGTGAGGAACTGACACGGGGCAGAATAAGAAAGGATTGATAATCCATAGAAACTAGGGTTTGAAATTGAAAAATGTTACAAAACAGATAGAAAACTACTATGAGGGTAACGTTTATCCATAAAAGTTAAAACCTGATTCTGAAACCCCAAGTCGGACTCAAATAGCTAAGAGATTTGAGATTTTGAGAACTTTGACCAACTTTGTCATGGTGGAATCTCTCAGATTCTATGCTTAATTATAGTGATTCAGATCAAGACCATTTTTATTATTTTTTAAATAATATCAAGATCATTATGAACCACAAATGCCAATATATAATCCTCGGTGAGTATTATTATGACTGAAAAGTAATATTAAGAATTGGAGTCCACGTCTAAAGATATTTTTAATGCCATGAGTTTTGTTTGATCCACACAAGAATTATTCAAAAATATATAGATAAAAAATGGGAGGTTTTACTAATATATATATATATATATATATATATATATAGGCTGTTTTAAGCACCATTCCTGATTTGTAGCAGCATGAATCTTCTTCTAACTTCAAATTTAGGTTGGGAGAGAAAACTTGAGAAAGAAAATTAAGGAATAAGGACTATAATGAATACTTTGACTGACTAATTTGTCTTGGTGGAATCTTAATTATGGTGACTTGTATTAAGATCATCATTCTAAACCATAAAAGTCTATATCTTTGCCAAAAAAAGCAGCAAAGACTTTGACAAATTAAAAGCGTCGAAAAAATGCACTAATTCTCGGAGAGAACATATATTTCTGGCCCAGTTATAAATGAGTAACATGATAGGGATGAAGACTGTCTCCTTCAACAAATGAACCTGAACAGTCTCTTTATACATGTTAAAAGAATAGTTCAACAAAAGTTCGTAAAAGCAATCCTAATCTTCCCAGTAATAATGAATGGAAATTAATGAAGCGATAGAGAATCAAGTACTAGACAATAATTTTCAACAATGAATTGCTGAGAAATTGTTGCGAGAAAGTTGAATGTACTGGGAAGGCTGGGATCAATATCGCTAGCCTTAAATTATTATCTAAACTTGATTGGGACCTAAATTAAAATAAGATAAAGATAAATATATGAAATGAGTCTATAATATTTATTGATTCCCATTTAAATTTTGTGGATAGTATTAAATTATTATCTTATCTCATTCATCTTATCTAATCATTATAAAATTTTCAAACTTTTAAACAAAATACAATAAACAATTCAATTTTTTCAAATTCTAAAATAAAAATTATATTCTAGCAATATTTTTTGTTCAACTTTCATCTCAACTAACCATCCAAACTAGGTAACTTTTTCATTCATTTCACGAGGACTTTAACAGATTCTATTAATTTCTACCCTCTATATGCATAGTTATTTTTCTTCTAATTTGCACATCACTTGGTATTAATTTGGGTGGCATTTCAATGCAATTGCAGCTAGAGACCAAACTTATACCATAACACTATGATATGCGTCTCTTCCCATTTTTTGAGGGTGCTTCAAATGAATAGCGCTTCTTTAATTCTTTTTTTGGATGTGCAAAAACGCATGATGCTACGACATTGATCAGAAAGCTCTGATATTACAAGTAATTAGTAGCAAATTGAAGATCAAAGAAAACCAAGGGAATTAATTAGCATATATAGACGTTTGAGGCTTAGAACAGTAAAGGCATGCACGTATCTTTTTAATCCTATAACATTAATTGTACGCTAGCTAGCAGCTTGGTTCTGCAAAAATGTTTAAATATATTAATTTTTAACAGTATGTTTATTTTAGATTTTGTAAAAGTTATATTAATTTTTGTATTTAGGAAATGACTGAAAAAATAAAAAGTTGAGATAGCAATTTTTGTTTAATTTATTATTGAGATTTGAAGATATATTTTAATTAGTTTGCTTGAACAAACAACTTGGAAATATTTCTGTAATCGAACATGCATGCGCGCGCGTAATATCATAATTAGAAATTGGTGGTATTCTGATCATCTAATCACAGAACGTAATATCATTAGAAAGTGGTGGTTAATTATATAAACAATTTGAATGATTAACTTTTCACTAAGACTTTAAAACTATTGAATAATTAACCATTAAACCCATGAAACTTTAAAAGGAATGTCTAATTAAGTATTTCGTGATCAACTACATATATCATAAAACGCTGTTAGTTCATGATTAGGAAGTTTACGATAGGGCCAAAAGCCTAATGGCTTAATGACATATAGCCTGGTTCTCTAAATGGAAAACATGAATTCAAACCCACCACCTCCTTAAAAATAAAAAGTTAAAAACAAAAGTTAAAAAAAAAAAGTTCACGGAAATGAAAGAAAATCTAATTAGTTCCAATGATTCTCCATCGATTCATCTTGTATATAGGAATTCATAACGTTATCTCTTCTTTGAGATCATGTGTAGTTTTATTTATGGTAATTCATAACGTTATTTATTGGCGTGCATTAACTGACTTATATGATTGTACTAGCTAGTTCGGTAGTCATATGTCATAAATATTCATTGACCGAAATCGTTTTTCCATAACTCATGGACTTTTCCAAATACAATATCCATGCAAATACCAAAACATCATGAAAGTTACTTACAGAAATCGTTTTTCAACAAAATGGCCGTCTCTCTTGACTGGGGAGATCACTTCCTCTCACCTTTTAATTTTCTTCTAATCATATAGGCCGGCATGAACTTCTGCATGTTGTATATCTTGTTAGCATTTGGCCAGGGAGAGATGTCCAGTCTAATAGTCGCTCTCTTCAAATGGTGTTAAGGTATGTTTTGAATAGCAAAGCCTCACATTTCATCTTATCTTATCTCAATATCTAAATACCATAAATACAAATATTTTTCAATTTCAAATATTCAACTTTTTATCTAATCATTACAAATT
The DNA here is from genome assembly GCF_004785595.1 of Juglans microcarpa x Juglans regia. NCBI lineage: Eukaryota > Viridiplantae > Streptophyta > Magnoliopsida > Fagales > Juglandaceae > Juglans > Juglans microcarpa x Juglans regia. The sequence goes on along the minus strand of NC_054604.1, from coordinate 5,418,196 downwards.
TCTTAACCTTTCAAACAAAACACAAAAATAATTCAACTTTTTCAAATCTCAAAATGAAAATAATATTAAAAAATAATATTCTAACAATATTTTAACTTTAATAATACGAAGACTTCGACAAAATTGGGAAATATCCTGAAATGCTTTGTAAACTAGAGAATATGTAAAATAACAAGAATAAATTAGAAAGAGAGAACCCGATGTTGAGGCACGTTATGATAGACGCTTTCCATAGAGTAGATTCCGCTGCCTCTAAATATAAACATGCACTAGGCTTCTTGACAGTATACTCCCAAGATACAACAAAGTCGGTTCCCGTTAATCTGCTCGTCGGTGCACACAAAAGGAGATCCTCAAACCCGATATAAAATAGCCAAAACCCAAAGAAATGAAGGAGGAAGCGTTTCTCTAATTTTTTAGAGAATTTTTGGAGTTAATGAATTTGTGGGTGGGGTTCTCTATTTATAGAGAATGAAAAGGCACTTGTGAAAAGTCACAACTTATTTAAATGAAAAGGTACATGTGAAAAGTCACATCACATGAATGAAATGACACTTGTGAAAAGTCACAACTTATTTAAATGAAAGGGTACATGTGAAGAGTCACATCACATAAATGAAATGGTACTTGTGAAATGTCACAACTTAAATGAATGAACACTTTTGAGAAGTCACAACTTCTCAAATATTAGAGAATACATTGAAAATGTTTCTAATTCACCAAAGGACACAACTCATTGTTTGGTTGGGAAGCGGTTAAAGCTCATATCCCCAAGAGGCATACATTGGTTCAAGTACCAAGATGCATTTTCATTTAAATCTAGATAACTGAACCGATACATTGAACAAAAGTAATGGTTCACATTATTTTTTACTTTACATCAAATATTTTAATCATTTCTAAGTTGAAAAACCAACATTTAAAAGTGCAGAAAAAATTAAGGTATGAGGAAAAGAACGAAGACTTTGACGGACTTTCTCTTGGTGGAGTCTCTCAGGCTCTCTACTAATTATAGTGACTTATAATATCAAGACCATAATTATGTACCACAAATGTCTATATCTCTACAGAATTAAAAGGAACGAAGATTTCGACAAATTAAAAGTGCAGAAAAAAATACATTAATAATCCTCGTACGTAGACAACATATGTTTCTTTTTCCAACCTTGGGGGGCCCGGTTATAACCGACTAAAATGATATATAGGGACGAAGACTGCCTCCTTCAACAAAAGAACCCCAACTATCTCTTTACAATTAAAAGATGAAGAATAAATTTGACGAAAGTTCGTAAAAGCAATCCTAATCTTCCTAGCTGGGTACACATGATTTTCATCTTCCCAGTCCTAGATGCACGTGATTGGAAAATGAAGCAATAACGAATCTAGTAGACAACAATTTTCAACCATAAAGAGAAATTGTTGCAAGAAAATTGAATGTGCTGGGAAGCCAATGGGGGACAAGGCCCCACAAGGCTTTGAGCCAATAATATATATATATATATATATATATATATATTAATCTTAATCTATTTTATATATACCTCTTTGATTTTGATAGTTGTCCACAATTCATAATTGGTATTAATGGCTCATGATGCTCTTGAATTGCCATTGTTAAGGGTGCCTTGTAAATTGTAAACAATGTTTTAATAGATCTTTCTTATATATCATCAAATTAAAATTTGGAATACTCATTTAAAATTTTATGGTTGCTACATTTTATTCTCCCGTTCAATTTCAAGGAATTAAATTAGAATATTATAATATTCACATTAGATTATTTCCTTGTCAAATTTTGTAATTTTTAAGTGAAACATATTTAACAAAAAACCCAACGTTCAGTGGATAGTTGGCTACGCAGTATACAATTACGCTATGTAAAAAATTTTAAATACATGATATTACTATTATACATTATTCAGCAAAATACAAAACTCATGCCTCATTTGGGAACACATCTTATCTGATTTCATCTCAATATATGATATTACTATAATATAAAGAAATTCCCGTTCGAACGTATTCGAATGGTTTCCTTCAATTTTCATCCCAAAAGACAGCCATTTCATCCCAAAAAATGTTTTGGGACGAAAAAAAATCGTCCCAAGCTTGTGCCAACAACACTGTGCCAAAAGGTATATTAGGACGAAAATCACCATTTCGTCTCAAAAAATATATTTTGGGACGAAATTGAAGGAAACCGTTTGAATACGTTCAAACGGGAATTTCTTTTGTCACGGTTGAAATTCGTCTCATAATATCGTTTGAACGGAAACAATTTTACGTTCGAACAGTAGTAACGTGTTTGAACGATAACAAAATATGTTCGAACAAACATGAGTTCGTTCGAACGGCATGGATGTAGCTTTGCGTTCGAACGTTAAAGGGTCAGATCGAACGGTATATTGGTTCGAACGGTATAAGCTATGTTCGAACACTACAGAGATAAATGACGTTCGAACGTTATGTGATCGTTCGAACTCGACGAAAATAAATTGCGTTCGAACATTATGTTACCGTTCGAACGGTATTTATTCGTTTGAACGATAACTATTTTATTTAAAGTCAATAATAGAAACCCAAATAGACATTCATAATATTTGAAAAAATACATTAGAAACTGTTTAACACTCACAAAAGTTTTATAATAAGTGCGAACTAAATAAATAACAGTGAGACGGGCATTGTTCGTACATAAATAGATAATCCCAAAATCTGTACGCAAAAAACCATCAGTTGCGTGGAGGCCTGTATTGTTGCATAAGCTGCTGCATTTGGAGTTGCATCTGTCTTCTGAACTCTTCTTATTGTTCTTCATATTGTTTGAGGCGCATCTCCATATCTGCTTGTTTTGCCAGTTGAGCCTCTAACTCATGTTGCCTTGCAGTCAATTCTTCGCTTCTGGAATTCGTATTCTCTAGTGCTATAGAAGTCATATATGCATTTCCAGAAGAAGAGGAAGAGGGAGAAGGCTTTACACAGCGACCCAAACCCCTCAAATATCCTGAACGTTGACTCATGACTTGTGTAAAAATATCAATATCATTTGTTGAGGAATTTTGATTTGACGCAGATTCAGCACGTAGGGCAACCACTTTATCCTAGACATATATAAGATAAAGAATTAATATTGTCATAAATATTCTAATATATTTAATAAAAACAGGTTATAATACTTACATAATTTTCACGGGCATCAGGATGAGTCCACTCTCCATTACGATCAGTGTGCGATGCAGCATATAATTTTGTCAGATCATAATTGGTATCTGAATCTTGCTACAATAAATATTTTAAGATATAAAGTCATTATGATTCATCCAAATAATTAACTATATCCAATAAAAAAAAATAGCAATACCAATTTCTTAGAGAGACGATGGAAAGATCTAAAGCTTGCATGATGATTAATTTTCAATTTTGATCTATTTGTTTTGTTTATAGAACTTCGCTCCTGCAAAGAAATTGAAAATATTATGAAGCAAAATGACAAATAGGAGAAGTAAAATAATTAAATTTAATTATACCTGATATGATGGATCCTCAAGCATGTCACAAAATTTTTTCCACTCAGAAGGTCAGACATGCTAAAAAGGATGTTGGTGTGCATCTTCATTCTTCTCAAACTTATTATAATGCTCATGACACCTCACCTTATATTTGCGGAATACATTACCCATAAGCTCTTCCATAGTCTTACGCTCTTCTCTCTGACCAAAATTTAATTCAAAATAATCCTTGAAAAAAATAGTCACAAACACATTATCATTTATAATATTCTAAATTTAAGTAAAATATAGAAATTTATTCTACTAAATCAATGTTTTAAACATTACCAAACAACGCTTCTTGATAAGCTCTTTAACATCTTGAGGGACTTTCTTCCATGAAGTCGTTGCCAAAGGTGCATAAGTTCGTGTAAGAGCACCCACATGCGATGCAAGCCAAGCTGCTGGTTGTCCTTCGCCCCCAATATGTTCGTCAGGAATGTTAACCTTGATCTTACCCACCTTCCGATATTTTTCCAACGTCACCCCTCTAATGGTGCCTCGACCTTGACGAGATTGTACTGTAGACTCTGTAAAATATAACATTGTAATCAATTTCATTTATATGTCTATTATAGGACCTTAATTAATAACTTTTATGAGTATTAGATTTTTATCTTGTTCTGTAGAGTCAATCTCTAATGGTGAGTCTGAAGGAGAGCTAGGAACAGGTAGAGATGGGTTGTGAACTTCCTTCCTCTTTGGCGGCATAATTTCAAACTACTGATACATTCAATAAGTAAAATATTTGTCATCAAGTGTAATGTTAACACATAATTGGTCAATCATAATCTGTATCAGTTTCATTTGACAATTCGCTCTCATCATCTGGAGATACTTCAGATGATTCATCATTTTCCTCAACTTTCGCATAAACAATTTCAGCTTCAATATCTTCTCTATTTAATGGAATTATCTCATACTGGCTCAAATCCACAAACAAATTTAAGGCGGGTTGACTCTCTTGGTATGCTTCTTGAGTAGAGGGGTCATCTTCTTCTTCATCTTGTCCTTTCGCCAGAGGAATAATATCATATATATTTCTTGGAGAATATTGTTATACTACTCGCCATTGATTTCTTAACTTCGGGTCATCTAAGTAGAATACTTGAGATGCTTGAGAAGCGAAAATAAAAGAATCATCTTCATACCATTTTTTTGATGTATTAACACTAAAAAAATATTCATCATCACGGACTCCAGTATGAGGATTGCTTAAATCCCACCAATCACACTTAAACAGATACACCGCAAGCTCTCCCAAATATTTCATTCCAATTATATCAACAATAACCCCATAGAAATCAATATTTTCTTCATCATGACTTCCTTCGACTAGGACACCACTATTTTGGGTTTTCTTATAACAATCTCGATCCATTGTGTGATTCCTGCTTCCCCGAGAAATACATGCAGAATATCGAGCAACGCGTCTCGATGGGTCATGCGCCAATGCATACAGTTCATTCGATATATCATTTGGATTATTCGCATGCATTTGTACAACGTACATATTGAGTAAAGCATATATTATATCAAAATTTAAATCAATATTTTTTCATTGGTTATTGAGTAAAGCATATGTAATGTCATTACCCGTTCTTCAAACCATCTCGGGAACTCTTCTTCATGTTTATGATTTATATCATTTACTCCCAGTTTCTTGAGCACGTTAATATGATCACTGAAATTGATGATTACCACAAATTTTTTATATTCTTAGATTTTTTTTTTAAAAATAAATGAGCGAATTTAAATGAAGAAAACGTTATAACTTACTTCAAGTAGTTCTCTCTCTCAGGGCAATTGTTCAGCACGTACCACTGAGCTTTCTTGAACTCTTTTCCACACAAGTCATAACCATGCACTGCACCAATTGATCCTTCTGGGTGGGCCTTATTACCCACTGTACGTTTCAACTTTCCAAGAAATCGTTCAATGGGATACATCCATCTATATTGAACTGGTTCTGCAAGTAGAGCCTCATGTGGCAAATGAACGGCTAGGTGAACCATGACGTCAAAGAATGATGGTGGGTAAATACTTTCTAGCTTACACAATATTATGGCAATTTCTCGTTCCATTCGATCCAAAACTTCTACATTCAACGTCCTAGCACATAAGTCTTTAAAAAATGCACCCAACTCAGTCAAAGCCACGTGCACATCTCTCGTCAAGTACCCACGGATACCAATAGGCAAGATACGCGCACATCTTTCAATTTTGCAATCAATGGCTGTAAGTGTATGTCTATATCATTTCCCGGTGACCTCGGACCTGGAATGAGCAAACTCATCATGAAATATGGATCTTTCATACACTTCCACGATAGTAGATTATACGACATAAGTACAACTGGCCAAGTACTATGACTAGTACTCATGTTTCCAAACGGATTAAATCAATCTATTGCCAACCCAAATCTTACATTACACGGTTCTTCAGCAAACCATGGGTGTTCCTGATCAAATTCCTTCCACACCTGAGAGTTAGCAGGATGTGACAAAATATCATCGTTGTGACACCCCGTATTTTAGTGTATTTTTATTGAAGGATTTATTATTATTAATTCAAAAATTTATTCTCTTGTTTTAAAATTGTTGGATTTTTAGTTGGTTTATTTTTATGATTTTTAATTTTGTGAAAATTATTTTGAAGTGTTTTCTTAATATTATTTATTGTTATGCATTTAAATTTCTCTTTATTCTAAATTAGCTTATTGTTGGGTTTAATTATTTATTTTCATTTTAATCACTACGTATTTTATTGTACTTGTTGTTTTGAAATCGTTTCCGTTGGATCATTTTTGTGATCCAGGATATGAGGACAGGACCTCATTTATTTTCCTTCATTTTCTCTTTCCTCTCTTTTTCTTTCTTCTTTTCTTTCCTTTTCTTCTTTTTCTTCCTTTTCCGCTCTGCTTCCCGCGCGACGCACTCCCCCTCCCTCTCTTTCCCGTGCGCTTCTCCCTCTCCACCGAGCCGCCGCCTCGTTCCGCTGTACGCGACACCGCCCCTCCCTTCAGCTCACCCACCGACCGGCGACACCAACCCACCAATCTTAGCCCCTAACTCGCCGCCGATAGCCCCCACGCACCACACCAAGCCGCGGCGCTCTCTTCACTCCAGCGTCGTCGTCCCGCCACCTCTAGCCACCATTTATTCACCACTTCATCCTTGACCTCTTAAGAACCCAATGCACCCAACCCCAGCTCCGATCCGTCACCGGTGAAGCACAATCAACCCCATTTCCGATTTGGGTATTTTTGGTCTTCAACCACCCTTTGCACCGCCACCCACGGCCAACCACCACCACCACTAACTTCACCAACATCCCTAAGCCCTACCCTATCAATCTCGGGTCTTCGTTTGCACCCATTCAAAAGTGGATTTTTGAGACCCACGGCCACAGTGCATTTGGCACTGTTCTGTTGCTGTGTTGCTATCTCTTGCACCTCCGTGATCCTCCGGAAATTATTAGATAGCACTGTAAGTATTTCCAAAGAACTTTCGTGATTTAAATGTATTTTTACACTAACTCATTATACTGTGAACTGTTTGGTTTTGCCGGACTGAATCTGAGGAGTACGGGTGTCAGATGGATTGGTGGATGAAGTTGTTTATGTGTTGTGAATTGTTGGGTGTTGGATATTGTGTTGTTTCATGTACATGGCATATTTGCACGCATGATCATGTTTGTAAAGGAAATTGGGTTTCGTGTAATTGCATTCATGTTTATGTGTATTTTATGAAATCTGGGTTTTCATGTGTTAAAGGATTTTGGGTGCGTGTGTATCACGACCCCAAGCCGAGATGGGGCATTATCTCGGTGGATCTCCTTTGATCACTCGGGAGCGGAATATACTGAGTGATGTCCCCTGGGTTGTCGCCGGGCAACAACGGGATTGGACGAGATGGTCTCGTGCCAACTTCGTGGCCCCTCTGCTGGTGGGGGCTAGAGGATGCTTGGCCACAAATGCGCTGGGCGCGGAACTGGGCATCGCTCGTTGCGTAGTGGGTGCTTGGCCACGAAAGCACTTGGTGCGGAATTGGGCATTGCTACGAAACCAGGACATGCGGATGATACCTAGGGGAGATCATGGTGCATATGGTTAATGGATTAATGGGCTGTTTTCTGGGAAAATAGCATGTGTTGAATAAAATGATTTTATGTCATTCATTTTCTGAGAAAATGATGTTTTATTGACTTGGGTCATTTTCTGGGAAAATGACGAATTATTATTTTTGGGCCAAATGGGATTTTGGCGTGTGTTGGAAAATATCTATTTTCGGGGAAAATGATATTTTTGGATCTGATGCATATTTCATCATATGCATGCATGTTAGTTGCACTAATATATTTTTATCTCGTGGTTGTTTGGTTTATACTTACCTGCAGTACTGTTTTATAGTAATGCAGATTTTGATGCAGATGAGGCAGAGGGTGAGCCTGAGGATTCGGCTTCCCCTGAGGAGTGATCTGGGATCACTCGTTTTGGTTTGGACTTGTAATATATTTTATTTTGGATGACTGTATAACTTTTAAACCACTTTTACTAATGTTTAAATTGTGTTTAAATTCTGGTACTTAGTTGACTTAATTTATCTGCTGCGTTGTTATTGTACACTATTGCATGTATACACACTTGGCACTATCGTTGGGATGCATGACCGTGTTGTCACCATCCGAGTGTCTCGATTCCCGTGTTCCCGTACATGGGGGTCGGGGGCGCCACAATCATTCCTTATTTTGTCTGATGAGTACCATGTCATGTCTACAGCCGTTGCGCGTGACATAAATAATCGTTGTAGTCTAGGTATCAATGGAAAGTGGCATACAACTTTTTGCCAAACATTTTCCTTGTCTGATGTTGATCTTGACTCGTGGCATATGGGACACTCGTTCAACTGCTCATTCTCTCGCAAAATAATATGCACTCATTCTTACATGTCGTGCAAAGGAGCTCCCCAACACGTAGTAATCCGAGAATAATTGAGTGAGATGTTAATCTTTTGAGTTTGGGGGCTAGTTTGAGGAAGAATGGCTCTGGTTCATGAAGGGACTGATCTGTTTCGTAAGAGACTGAGAGTGCTGTGCGGGAGGAGAGCGAGATTGTGAGGTTCTGAAGTGTAATTGCAGAAGATTTCCTGTTCGAACAGTTATTTACTAACCGTTCGAACGTGAAAATATTTAGCGGGAATAAATTCCCTCCTAACTTTTCACGTTCGAACGTACAAATAGTATGTTCGAACGTTAATGGATGCTTTCCCACTCGATCATTAACATTTCGAACTTTATTGTTAACAGTTCGAACGGTTTGGTAAATGTTTATTAATATTTTTTTTAACACTATACCCTTCAAATAAAATAACAACATTAATATATATAGACATATTAGATGATACTATAGTTTAGTAACATAGTAATATCATATTATAATATATAATCGATAGTGTCATTTAATTAAACCATAACTAAAATATAATATGTTAATATATTAGACTATATAGATAACATATATATAGTGTCATCTAATTAGATTATACCTAAAATATATTATGTTAATATATTAGACTATTTATATAACATATATATAGTATCATATATAATGTCATCTATAGTACTAGCATAGATAGTGTCATCTAATTAAACCATAACTAAAATATAATATGTTAATATATTAGACTATATAGATAACATATATATAGTGTCATCTAATTAGAGTATAACTAAAATATATTATGTTAATATATTAAACTATTGCCCATAACAAATATATAGTATCATATATAGTGTCATCTAATTAGACTATAACTAAAATAATAATATATTAATATATTAGTATAATATTTAAATGTATTGAAGCAGACCGTTCGAACGTATTTACTAACCGTTCGAAAGGTATTGCAGAAATAAGTTCTCGCGGACGGTCGTTTTCACGGACGTTCGAACTATTAACAAAACTTCGTTTCCTCCGAGTGAACCGTCCATCTCCGCCGTTTAAAGCTGTCGTCGCCACCGCGAACAATGCCCAATCGAAGCCTCTTTCTCTAAACATTGTCCGAGGAGTTTCAGTTGTATTTTCACGGGACGGACTTGCTGAGCATCTCGGTATTCCTAGCCTACCAGATGCATATCCAAACGTGGTGCCTAGAGAGTCTAATCCTTCAGCTGAGGAGGAGGCATCAGTTTATATAGATGAGGTCGATACCCTTGCTAATCATGAGGTGAGGGATTTGGTTGTTGCTCCAGATGCTCCCCCGTATGACGGGACGAAGAGCATCAAGCAGGCATATCTATCTTATTTCTTCAAGATCCTGAATTTGATAATCGCAAGTAATATAGACCCTTGGCAGCACAAGATAGAGGTTGGCATTAACCGGACGAAATTTATGATACAGGTCGCTCGTGGTATTCCTATCGACTTGGTGGGGTATATATTCGATAGGATTCGATCAAAGTCTCGGTACATTTCTACAGATATACTGCCATTCGGGATCCAGATCACCCGATTTCTCCTATTTGCCGGTGTTGTGCCCGATGTTGCCGAGCGTAAACGGGAGCCGATGGGATCGATCAACAACACCACCCTCTCACGCAGCACAGGACACTCGAGACTGCGTCTTCGTGGACATGTTCCAGACCCAGTTGATCATCAGAGAGATGCACAGCCAGGAGATTACGGAGTATCGGCTGCTGGGACATCTAGACAGACCGAGGCATCAGTACACAGCGCTACTCGTGAGGACATGGCCGAGGTCATGCGTGCAGTGATCAGTGGACATACATCAGTATTGATCGATGCAGTGCGTATGGAGGTCCGTTCTGCTGTGTCTGAGTTTCGTACAGAGATTACTGGTACCATCTCTGAGTTACGTACGAAGCTTGATGTCATGTCTGCGACTCAGGTCAACATCAGTACTTGACTGACACAGATAGAGGAACGCTTTGCTGCAGTCGAGGAAGTGTGCAAAGATTTGGCGTCTTAGTACTTTCTATATTTTATTTATTTATTTATTTTGTTTTTAAAATGGACAATATTTAGTGTTTTGTAAATTCAATATTTAATTATGAATTAGTATTAGTTTATATTTTCTAAACTAATTATTGATTGATACTATTCCTATAATTAAATTGATAAATTTTTTATAATTACTAGTTGATATAAATATAATTCTTAAAAAAAAAAAACATATGATCACCGTTCGAACCATGAAAATAACGTTCAAACAGTATTGATTCATCATTCGAACGGTGAATACTGTACGTTCAAACGGTATATCAATTTCCTGCTATATTAATGTTACTTAACGTGCCAAATTGCACGTTCGAACAGTGCTAATTTATCATTCGAACGGTAATATTTTACGTTTGAACGTAATGCAGTTTCCTGCTATAATACTTATACTTAACGCGGCAAAATGTACGTTCGAACAATGCTGATTAATCATTCAAACGGTTAAAATTGCACGTTCGAATGGTGGAATAATTTCCCGCTATCGTAATATTACTTAACGTGCCAAAATGTACGTTCGAACGGTTAAATTTAACTGTCCGAACTTTAAAACATTACATTTGTACAGTTTCATTATTAGGGACAAAATATTTTATCCCTAATCATACCGTTTGAACGAGTTCGAACGGTTTTGTTCGTCCGTCATTTTTTGGGACGAAATCTGAAATTCGTCCCAAAATCTCACTTTTTGGGACGATTTTCATTTCGTTCTAAAAGAAAATCGTCTGAAAATGTCTTTTTTGTTGTAGTGTTAGATGTAAAATTACCCGTATTCATAAAATAATGCAAGTTTTGAATTTATTTTTTTTTATTCTAATTTTTTACTCGTTATTTTATAAATTTGTTAAAAGTGTTCTTAAAAATTTTCAATTCAACTATTTATTCTAGACCTAAAAGTATCCGACCCCTCCAAACTATAATTTTGGCATTATCCCTACTGGGAAGGATATATCCCTAACCTTAGATTGTTATCTAAACATGATTAGGACTTAAAATAGGAGAAAGATAAATATGCAAAGCGAGTAGGCCTACAATATTTGTTGATCCCCATTTAAATTTTTTGATAATATTAAATTCTCAATAAATGTTGTATAATTCACTTCATATATTTATATCTCTTAATTAAAAATTTCAAGTTCGTACAAGGAACTTGTGGGATATTTTCCGATTGATGAATGGTAGGCACGTCCAATAATGCTTCCATGTCTTTGCAATTAGCGACGAATTCATTTTGTGGTGTACCGACAGGAGAGTCTTCTTCAGTGTGGGCTTATTTCTGTGTTAACGAAGAGTCTCGTGCTAATTCTCTTAATTTGCAATCATTGGCTTTGCTTATCCATTTTTTATATCGCCTTTCTTTCTACTGCGAGGATTCATAATGTTGTGTTACTCAAAGCTATATCATGTCTAATTGCATGTGTATTTGCAAATCTACACATTCATATTAAAGAGTTATTTGACAACTCCCAATGAATATATGTAGGCTCTAGTTCTTACTTTTGGAATCAGAGTCAGAGCTGTTTTCTGGCCTACTCCGACTTTGACTTCCAACTCCCACCTCCGACTTCCGACTCTGCACCGACATCCGCCTCCGACGTACACCTTTGATTCTGATACTAATATACATCAGTTATAAAAATATGTATTATTTATATATTAACTCGTGCATCACACATCCTGGTGTCGTGGCTTTCTGCCAAGATGAGAAGCTGAGCCAGGGTGCCACCAGAGCTATATTCTCCACATCACAAGTTTGTTGTAAAGGATAAAATATAACGAGCCCATGGTATTTCCCAAGTCCAGCCTAATAGGGGGAGAACTAATCATGAGAGAAGAAAGAGAGAGGGAAGGAGGAGACAGAAGGCTGAGAAGGGTGTCAAAGTGTCGGGAGGAAAAGGGGGGAGTGGACATAAAAGAGGGGTGATGTGACAAAAAGCAAAGGAAAGTGACACAAAGCAAAGGGGCACGAGATAAAAGGCAAGGGCACATGTGACTCTAGGGACTTTTGGCAAAGCTTCTCCTAGAAGGCTTCTTCAACCTCACGAAAGGTGTTCCAGTGATGATATCTCCTCTAGAAGACAGACCTTCGAGATCTATTATACAGTGAGGATGAGAGACTGTGAGAAATTGCAAAAAAAAATTATTATAATGGATTCTCCCCTCGCCGAACCCGCGTGGACGTAAACCCAGTACTGAACCAGGTAAATCTGTGTGTCTCCCCTACATTTATTTATTGTTCACCGTCATGGATGTGCGCGGACACCGTACAACCACACCGGACCAATGCTGAGGGCACCACACAATACAGATCTAGGCCCAGGCCCAAAACAACCTCAGCGAGGCCAAGAATGGATTTTTCTCCCCTTCCGAATTGTTGCGCTATTTTTAGGCGTTGTCTGTGGGATTGAGATTATTTTTACTGTGGAAGCGGAAGAAGATCGAATTCCTAGCGCGCTAAATAATCACCTAAGGAGCAGATGAAACTCTTCTATATAACTATCTTAAGCCTTTTCACTTTTATTTTTATGAAAAGCACCACTGTAGAAAAGGGGCGAATGAACCTTTCCTTGCCCAGGCCATTAAGTGGATTGCACTTAAATGCTTTTCTATGCACACAAAATGTAGGATATAATACACTTGAAATACACATGCACACAAGTGCACAGTGCATAGGTGCATAGTGCAAACGTGCACAGGGCATGGGATACTTGTCGCATCCATGGCATGAATAGTGCCATGCACAGGGAGTTGGGGGTACACCCTGTTCACCCTGGGCATCCCTCACCCACTGGATACAGGGGCCTATAGGGACACCGGCGACCACCATCTGGCCTGTCGGTGTAGTTTATCGGCTCGGCAAAGGTCTTTGACCACCACGGTGAGCTGATGGTAGCCCACAGCCACGCACCAAGGCTCACGGTGTGCTTGCAGAAGCACACCACGAGCCAGAAGGACCAGCCGGCAACCACGCCACGGGTCGCCGGCATCGTTTGAACACCAGTCTCAGACACCACTAATAAGTGTGATTTTTACGTGATTTTATTACTCTTTTATTTATGAAAAGTGTCAGTTTTCGTTAAATTTTTTTATTTTATTTTATATTTTTTTATTTTCTTGGATTTGAAGGAGTGAAAAAATTTAGTGAAGAAGGAGAGCATTTTGGTACAAAAGAAGAGACTAAGGATCTAGACCGAAGAGAGGTGACGAGATCTAAAGAGAGCCGAGGAGATTTGGGCAAGGAGCCTTGTTCCGCGGATAGCAAAGAGTTTTATCTCAACGAAAGATGAGAATAGTCGTTCCTCTCGGTAGGCGAGGAGACCTAATGGCGACCAGAATTGGCGAGAAGACTTGGCGACAAGTTTTTGTGCGGTTAGATTGGGCGACTAGTCTAAACGACCAACTTAAAAGACCAACCTAAACGGCATCGTGGGAAACAACTGGTAAAGGCGAGCAGCTTTACCGCTCAGTAGGTTGGCGAGAGAAGCCTTTCATCTCAGTCAAGAATCCTACATCTTGGCCATTGGGTAAGGAGACCATTTATATTCAACACACACGACATCTACCCGATGGGACTCTTCCGAGTTCCATAATTAATCTGCTGACTACCAAATCTTCCTGAATTCCTAGAATCAAGCCGATTATCACTGAATCATCCATTTTAGATAATTTTGTTATTTTTGGGATATTTTTCTTTTATGATAACATTTATCTTTAGAAACTATTTTCTAGATTTTTAGGCTAAATTGTAGCCGCATTTATCTTGTTTCCAAATTTGGATTTTGATATCTATTTAATCTCGACTTTTGGGATGAATAGGGGGTGAGAGTTGGCATTTTTGTTTTTAGAGTTAGAAGAGAGTCTGAGTTTTTAGTCTGAATTATTTCAAGGAGGCAGATCTGGAAGGTAGAGGCGAGGGCCACATGCTTCATCAACCGACTCCAACGAAGAACACTATTGTTATTCTTTTCAGTTTTATTATGAAAAAAAATTTATTTTCTAGAGTTTTGATGTAGTCTAGTGTTAATCACACAATTTATATTCCAAGTTATTTTATTTTTAATATTTCCATGATTGAGTGTTTATTCCTTATTCTTAATGCTTGCAATTGTTTAACTAACTATTGCTCGATCTATTGGATTGCAATGAGACCGAGAGGTGATTTTTTATTAAAGCTATAGGATTAAGCACCATTAGTTGAGAAAAAGTAGAGATAGTTTATCGTGATTAGTGTGATTTTCAAGAAAAATTCAAAGAACTTAATGAGTTTCCAATTAGTTAAATTCACATAGAGATATGGAGTTATTAATTGTAGATATTCTTAGTATTGTTCGAGAGAAAATATTGAATAATTAAGGGATTTTTATCATCAACGGGGGATAATTGGAATTCTATGACAAGGAAGAATAAATTGTGTGGGATTCGCTAGGTGAAATCAAATGCTCTAGATCTATTCTTATTATCTTTAAAATCTTAATTTTAATACTCTTTTCTTCAGTTTAATTTAGATAATCTATTCTCTAAATTCTGGTTTTCCAAATAGTAATTAATTTAGTAAATTTCAGTACTCAATAGCATAATTAATCTCCGTGGGTTCGGCATCCATTTTCTTTAAAACACTTTACTACTTGTTACGATTATGTGCACTTGCAGATATTCCTAACACAACAAGTTTTTGGCGCGCCGTTACCAGTGATTAATTATTTGTTATTGATATTGATACTAGCTAGATTGTTACTAATTTGTATTTTATTTTTATTTACTATTTAAATAGACCTCCGTTTTGATATTTTCTTTTCAGGAATCAGAAGTGCATGGCCCGATCTAAAATTAGAACATACGCTCTTTGATCCTGAGATTGAAAGAACTTTACGTCAGATTAATAAAGAGAAAAAGAAAGACGTCGCCGCATTTAAAATTAATATGGTCGACCAGGAGCACAAGGCGTTAAGAGACTATGCTATGCCCTGGGTCAATGGGGCTACATTTAGTAAAAGGTGACCAGCCATACAAGCCAATAACTTCGAGATCAAGCCAGCTATCATTTAAATGATTCAACAAACAGTCCAGTTTGGGGGGCTGTCACAAGAAGATCCTAATGTCCATATTGTAAATTTTCTAGAAATTTGTGATACTTTTAAACACAATGGAGTGACTGATGATGCAACTCGATTGAGACTTTTTCCCTTCTCACTTAGGGAAAAAGCAAAGTCTTGGTTGAACTCTTTGTTGTCTGGCATCATAACCACCCGGGAAAAGTTGTCACACAAATTTTTAGCAAAATATTTCCCTCCCGCTAAGACAACGAAGTTAGGGAATGATATTACTATCTTCACCCAAGCCGAGGGTGAATCATTATATGAGGCATGGGAGAGATACAAGGATTTATTGCGTAAGTGTCCACATCATGAACTCCTAGACTGGCTTCAAGTACAGACATTCTACAATGGTTTGGGACCCACAAAGCATTAATGAGTAAGACCCATGAAGCTGCATATGAACTTCTGGAAGAATTGGCATCCAACAACTATCAATGGTCTGCCGAGAGAGCAATGCTGACAAAGACAATTGGAGTTTTTGAACTTAATTCTATTACCATATTGGCGGCGTAGATGACAAATCTATCACAACAACTAAGTAAGATGAATGTTAATACTATTCAAAGTAATGTTGTTTGTGATCATTGAGTAGGAAATCATTCAAGTATAGATTGCCAAGTGGGGAGCCCTTTTGCCCAACCGAGTTATGAACAAGCCCATTACGTGTCCAACTTCCAACGTCAAAATAATCTTTATTCAAACACGTTCAATCCCAGTTGGAGAAATCATCCTAACTTTTCATGGAGCAATACTCAAGCGCCAGCTAGACCACCTCAACAGTTTCCACAGCAAGAGAAGAAACCAATGCTTCGGCAGTACATGCAAAAGACTGATATAGCGATCCAAAACAATTCAGCTTCTATTCATAACCTTGAGACTCATATCGATTAGCTCTCAAACATGCTGACCGAGAGGACAATAGGGACTTTACTGAGCAACATTGTGACCAATCTGAATGAACATGTAAAAGCTATAACGTTGAGAAGTGGGCGGACATATGACTAGCCGCAAATGGAAAATCCCGAGCAAGATGTAGAAGATGTCGAGAACATGGAGTCTAAGATGAAAGAAGTCAAGCAGGATGTGGCCGACCAGCAAGCTGAGAGGGCTAAGGAGAATAAAGTAGCTTCAAAACCCAAGAAATCTAGGGAGTTTACATCTGAAACTTATTCTCCTTCAATTTATGACCCACCAATTCCTTTTCCGTAGAGATTAAAAAACAAATATTGATAATCAGTTCTCTAAATTTCTGAGTATATTTAAGCAATTGCATATTAATATTCCTCTCATTAAAGCTTTAGAGCAAATGCTTAAATATGCAAAATTTTTGAAGGATATGTTATGAAACAAACGGAAGCTGGAGGAGCATGAGATGGTACTGCTAACCGAGGAGAGTAGTGCAATTTTACAAAAGAAGTTGCCGCCTAAGTTGAAAGATCCAGGGAGTTTCACGATCCCTTGTACTATAGGAAATTCCTATTTTGATAAAGCTTTATGCTACTTAGGGGCGAGTATTAATCTAATGCCTCTTTCAGTTTTCAAGAAACTGGGTCTTGGAGAAGCAAAGCCGACAACTATCTCTCTACAATTGAAGGAC
This sequence comes from Juglans microcarpa x Juglans regia, assembly GCF_004785595.1. Classification (NCBI taxonomy): domain Eukaryota; kingdom Viridiplantae; phylum Streptophyta; class Magnoliopsida; order Fagales; family Juglandaceae; genus Juglans; species Juglans microcarpa x Juglans regia. The sequence goes on along the minus strand of NC_054604.1, from coordinate 5,400,940 downwards.
AGATCTATTGAATGCCCAAGAGGACTCATTGAGGATATACTTGTAAAAGTTGATAAGTTCATCTTCGCGACCAACTTCATTGTGCTTGATATGGAGGAGGACGAGGAGATCCCTTTGATACTCGGCTGACCTTTCCTGACGACGGGGAGAACCTTAATTGATGTCCAGCAAGGAAAACTCATTTTGAGGGTCAGTGAGGAGCAGGTCACTTTTGACGTATTTAAATCTATGAAATTCCATTATGAGGTACATTCTTGTTTTCAAATAAGCGATCGAGAAGTGGTCATGGCCGACGAGACTTATGGAGCTGAATTTCAAATGCTACCACTTGAGGTATGTCTTACTCACTCTACATCTATTAAATCTGAAGATGAAGAGGTTAGGGAGTGTGAGAGATATTTGGAAGCTACACCATCCTTTCCTTCGTCAATAAAACCGAAAGTGGAAGAGCTAAACTCATCTTGCCTGACATCTTCAAGTAAGGAACCACCCAAGCCTGAACTCAAACCACTTCCATCAAATTTAAGGTATGCTTTCTTAGGCCAGGACTCTACTTTTTCAGTTATTATTAACAATCCTTGAGTGATGTAGAGGAAGGAAAGTTGCTAAGAGTCTTGTAGGAACATAGAATGGCCTTGGGTTGGACTATCTCAGACATAAAAGGAATTAGTCCTTCAATTTGCATGCACAAGATTTTAATGGAGGATAATTTTAGGTCGCTCATCCAACCCCAGAGGAGACTGAACCCATCAATGCAAGAAGTGGTGCATAAAGAAGTATTAAAACTTTTAGATGCCGGGATCATTTATCCAATCTCAGATAGTGTATGGGTAAGTCCAGTGCAAGTCGTCCCAAAGAAATGAGGGATAACCGTGGTAAAAAATGACAACAATGAACTCATACCTATGAAGACGGTCACAGGATGGCGAGTATGCATAGACTATCGACGACTGAATGATGCAACTCAAAAAGACCATTTTTCCTTACCTTTCATTGATCAAATGCTAGAAAGACTTGCCGGTCACACTTACTACTATTTTGTAGATGGGTATTCAGGTTACAATCAAATAGCCATTACACCTGAGGATCAAAAGAAGACCAATTTCATCTGTCCTTATGACACTTTTGCATATAGGCTCATGCTTTTCGGTCTTTGCAATGCACCAGCCTCTTTCTAAAGATGCATGATGTCCATCTTCTCGGACATGGTGGAAAATTCTTTAGAAGTCTTTATGGATGACTTCTAGGTTTTTGGTCACTCTTTTGATAGTTTTTTATCTAATTTATCTTAAGTTTTACAGAGATGTAAGGAGACAAATCTTGTCTTAAATTAAGAAAAATGTCATTTCATGGTCGATGAGGGAATAGTGCTCGGCCATTGCATTTCCTTAAAGGGAATTGAGGTTGACCAAGCAAAGATAGACATCATTGACAAACTCCCACCACCTACCAATGTGAAGGGCGTGAGAAGCTTCTTGGGTCATGCCGGGTTCTATCATCGGTTTATCAAGGATTTTTCCCAAATTACTAAACCTCTTTGCAATCTATTTATTAAAGATATTCAATTTGAGTTTTATGATAAATGCTTGCATGCTTTTGAAATATTGAAAAAGAAATTAATTTCAGCACCTATCATTGTATTATCGGATTGGAATTTACCTTTCGAATTAATGTGTGATGGTAGCGATTATGCTATAAGGGTTGTGTCGGAGCAGAGAAAAGATAAAATTTTTAATGTTATTTATTATGCATGCCAGACCTTAACAGAAGCTCAACTTAATTATGCTACTACTGAAAAAGAATTAATAGCTATTGTGTTCGCCTTTGACAAATTTCGTTCTTATTTGATAGGTTAAAAGGTGGTCGTCTACACCGATCACTCAGCTTTGAAATACTTGCTATCAAAGAGGGATGCCAAACCAAGACTGTTAAGATGGATTTTACTATTACAAGAGTTCAACATGGAAATAAAAGATAAGAAAGGTATCGAGAATGTAGTGGCCGACCACTTATCTAGTCTTGAGCTTATAAAGGTGGCTGGCGAAGAGAAATTACTGATTAATGAGACTCTCTCGGATGAGCAATTAATGGTTATATAAGTCGTTCCATGGTATGCCGACATGGTAAATTATTTGGTGTGCAAAATTCTACCGGCCGAGATGACATATCAATAAAAGAAGAAGTTCTTCTCTGACTTGAAGTATTATTTTTGGAAGGAACATTTTCTATACAAGCATTGTGCAGACCAGATAATTAGGAGATGTGTGCCCGAGGAGGAGATGGAGAGCATACTCAAACACTGCTACTCGTTGGAAGCAGGCGGCCACTTTAGAGGAGCAAAAACAACAGCGAAAGTTTTACAATGCGGCTTTTATTGGCCGACTATTTTTAAAGACTCTTTTAATTTTGTTAATTTATGTGATCATTGTCAAAGGGTTGGCAACATTTCTAGGAAACATGAGATGCCTTTAAATAATATTTTAGTGATTGAATTATTTGATGTTTGGGGCATAGATTTCATGGGCCCTTTTCTATCCTCATATTCTAATAAATTTATTTTGTTGGCTATAGATTATGTCTCCAAATGGGTGGAAGCGATCACCTTACCGACCAATGATGCAAGGGTCGTAGTGAATTTCTTGCGGAAGAACATCTTTTCCTGATTTGGCACTCTGAGGGCCATAATCAGTGATGGTGGGAAACATTTTTGCAATCACCAATTTGAAATGCTACTGTCTAAGTACGGAGTTACCCATCATGTGGTGACACCCTATCAACCTCAAATGAGTGCCCAGCTCGACATGTCTAATCGGGAGCTGAAGCACATACTGGAGAAGACCTTGAGTATCTCTCGGAAAGACTGGGTGAGAAGGTTAGATGATACGCTATAGGCCTACCAAACAACATTCATCTAACCTGTGGAGCTAGAACACAGAGCCTATGGGCTATGAGGACACTTAACTTTAATTTACAAGCGGCTGGCGAGAAGAGAATGTTGTAAATCAACGAGATGGATGATTTCCACAATGATTCTTATGAGAATGCTCGGATTTATGAAGATAAAACTAAAAGATGGCATGATAAGCATATCCTGAGAAGAGAATTCGAAGTCGGGTAGAAAGTTTTATTATTTAAATCTAGACTTCGACTCTTCCCGGGAAAGCTGCGCTCTTGGTTGTCGGGTTCATTTGTAGTGACCTGTGTCTTTCCCTTTGGGGCGGTTGAAGTCCATCACGAGACCAAAAGGATATTTAAAATAAATGGACAAAGATTAAAACCCTATGCAGATGGAGACTTTAACTCTGAAAAGTGTTCCATCGATCTCTCCAGTGATAAATGATGAGAGGATAATGTCTAGCTATAGACTTTAAATAAAATGCTTTTGGGAGGCAACCCAAGTTTTTATTTTATTTGTTTCTTATTCTTTTGCATTTATCTCGTAGGAACGAAGAGGCGAGGAGATCTCCAAGGAGTACACAACTGAACCTTCAAGAAAAATATTCAATTGGAAGAATAGAAAAAATCAGGGAGCATCTCTTACCTAATTTCATTCTCTTCTTTAACTTTTCTTCCTATTTCCCATTGAGGACAATGTGATATTTAAGTTTGGAGGAAAGGAAATTCTTTTATATGTTAAAAATAATTATAATAATAATAATAATAACAAGAAAAATAGTATGGTTTGATGAATAAAAAGCCTATGATAAGAATATGATTGATATTGATTATAATTTGTTGGAAAAATTCCCATTGCTTAAGTCTAGTTGTTAATTATTTACTTGATCTTGCTTAATTTGATATTTTTGAATTCAATGAATGTTTATCATGATCATTAATTTTTGTGCATACCTAGAGAAATTTTTTGTGAATTTGTATGGTCTTAACTCACTCTAGAACTTGTTTGATTACACTTGAGGCGAAATCCTAGATGGAATATTACTGGGGAAATGATTAAGGCATTCTTTGGACCGATTGAGCCTTTCAAGCTTACCTGTTTATTATCTTTATCCCTAGTCACCCTGTTGAGCTTTATTGAATTATATTTTGGCCTTATAATTTTTCTTTCTTGTAAATCTCAAAGTCCCTACCCTGTTTGAGCTTAAACACTGATTTCCCTACATTTCAAGAGAACTAAGTTTACACAAAGTCATAGAATCACAAGAGCATGAAAGGTGAGGGAAGTAAAGTTCATTATTGCCAAATTATTAAAATCATAAGTTTGGAGATGTGAAAAGTCAATTCGTCTACTTTGTGGCCGACGAGAATCATAAGTTTGGGGATGTGAAAGTCAACTAGTCTACTAAGTGGCTGACAAGAAAGGCCGATGAGAGACATCCACAAAGGCAGGCAAAAAGGAATATTCTATATTAAAAAAAATCCCGACCTGCAAATACAAGGTTAAAGAGAGAGATACTCGAACGTATAATAAAGAGAGGTATGTTGAGAGATTCACAATGGTTGAGAAGAGATGTTTGTATTAGAAGTGAGGATTCTCTTTTTGTTCTGTTGGTGTTCAAACTTAAGTTCTCCTACTTTGTTTGAATCCTATATTTTCTTTGTAGCCCCACCCTAGCCTTACATTACAAGCTTAATAAAGACCTATTGATCCCTGGTGATAGTTTCTATTCTACATTAGTGGAGAGTAATTTGAAAAGCAAGCCTATTGAGTGTTTGGAGATCTATTACTTATTTGTTTGTTTGCATAAAACTATCCGAGGAGCTAATGGTGAAGTGAGAATGAGAGGTATGCATGAATGTGAGGATGGATAATGCGGTTGATTTGAGTTTTGAATTAACTTTTGGACTTGGTTGATTGTGAATGATTCATTTGAATTATAAACTTTAGGCAATCATTGAGGCAACAAAATTTTATGAATAAAACCAATGCTTGTTCTAATTGCCTTTCTCTTCTTCCTTGCTCGAGGGAGAGCAAAGCTTAAGTTTGGGGGTTTTTGATAAGTGTGATTTTATGTATTTTATTACTCTTTTATTTTTGAAAAGTGACAGTTTTCCTTAAATTCTATTTATTTTATTTTATTTTCTTGGATTTGAAGGAATGAGAAGATTTAGTCCGAAAGGAGAGCATTTTGGTACAAAAGAAGAGACTAAGGATCCAGACTGAAGAGAGGCGACGAGATCTAAAGAGAGCTGAGGAGATTTGGGCGAGGAGCCTTATTCCACGAATAGGAAAGAGTTTTATCTCACCCAAAGATGAGAATAGTCGTTCCTCTCAGTAGGCAAGGAGACCCTATGGTGATCAGAATTGGTGAGAAGACTTGGCGATAAGTTTCTTTGCAGTTAGATTGGGCGACCAGTCTAAACGACCAACTTAAAAGACCAACCTTTGGCACGACGAAGAATGAGATTAGAGACAACCTAGCTCACACTTACCTTCCCTGGGATGTCAACGGGCAAGAGCGGGTCCAGTCCCAAAATGCCCGACTACTTACCTCCCAATGAGGGCTAAAGGACGGGCAGGCGGCCCAACCTCCCTCATGGAGAGACTGGGTCCTGCTTCTCGGTTCCCTGAACAACCTACACTGCCCCCATCACGGTGCAGAGCAGATTGGCTTCTCAGTCGTCCGACACTTACCTCCCCACAAGGCACCAAAGGGATGAGTCAGGCTAGCCCTCAGCTGCCCCATACTTACATTCCTCGTGAGCGTCAACAGGTAGAAGTGGATCCAGTCTCAAACTGCATGTCAACTTACCTCCCTAGAGGAGATAAAGGGCGAGATGCACATTAACACCATCTTGCCCCTCCCATGACGAAGGGGGGATCCAGCCCCTCGGCAATCAATAACTTATCTCGACCTCTATCACGGCGAAGAGTGGGATCAGTGCCAGCCTAACCCAACAATTACCTTCCCTAAGATGTCAACGAATAGGAGTGGGTCCAATCTCAAACTGACTAGCGACTTACCCGACCCCCATCATGGCGAAGAGCGGACCAGCGCCTTACCTGTCCAACAACTTACCTCCTCAGGGGAACAAAGAGGTGGTATTGGCCTAAGGCATTCTGAAATCTCCTCCACTAGAGAGTGGGTTCAGTCTTTCGACAGATCGACACACCACATGCCATCTCCTACAATGAAATTCTAAACGGATAAATGCCTCAGACCCTCACCACACTCCATCTCCAGCAACAGAACACCAAACGAGTAATGCCTCAAACCTTCACTGACCCTAGCAAGATAGCTCAGGTTTGTGAACTCTACACAAGTGATTGGAGATTGTTTACTTTCCCGTTCAGGGTCAATAGGTGGGTCAAGCCTTAAAGCCACAGGGCCTGCCTCATGGTGAAGTACGGGTTCAGTCTTTCGGTTGCGTGACATTACTCCAAGGATCACATCTCCTCCAAGAGATGCCAAGCCTCTGATTTTTGCCGCACTCTAGGAAAACAAATTGGGTTTGCGAACTTCACACTTGTGATTGTAGAATATTACATTAACCAGTTTGACTTTTGTAGCTTGGTCAAATATCTCCTACTTACCTTCCAATTGAGGGTCAACCGAGCGGTCAACCTTAAGGAGGCTTGGCCTGCCTCACGACAAAGTGTGGGTCTAGACTTTTGGCTGCTCGACATTACGAGAGAGCATCTCCTCCAGCAAATGCAAAGTATTTACACTCGAGCCATGACTGCCTCCTTGGGGTTCGACAATGAGTTAACAAACAAAAAGGGACAGGGACTACTCGACCCCCTTGGTGCCTAACAGGCAGGTTGGTCACCCGACTACTTGAACTTGACACCTTACACAGTAGAGAACGCCTCCTGCCATAGCCGAGCTACACGCTTGTATTGTACGCGGTCGAGTACATCTCGCGCCATAGCAGAGCTACAAGCTCGCATCTTACGTGGTCGAGTACATCTCCTGCCATAGCTGAACAGAGTGCTCGCATCTTACTCGATTGAGTACATATCTCTCCATAGTTTAGCTACATGCTCGTATCTTATGTGGTCAAGTACATCTCCTGCTAGAGTCGAGCTACGTGCTCGCACCTTACATGTTGGAATACATATCCCGCCATAATTGAGCCTCGTGCTCACACCCTACGCGATCGAGCCTATCTCTCACTTATCCTGCCAAGTCGAGCCCTGCACTCGCACTCGAAGCATTGGATTGGGTGGATTATTTAGATTCATATTTTATCTTTGAAGATTCTCAAGGTCTTCTTTTTGGAGCAAATTACACTTAGGAATCGCGAGAAACTATAAGGGATAAAATATAAATGGCCCATGGTATTTCTTAGGCCCAGCCCAACAGGGGGAGAACTCGTCATGAGAGAAAAGAGAGAGGGGGAAGGAGGAGACAAAAGGCTGAGAAGGGTGTATGGAGGAAAAGAGGGGAGTAAACATAAATGAGAGGTGATGTGACATAAAGTAAAGTAAAGTGAAACATAGCGAATGGGGCAAGAGATAAAAGGCAATGGCGCATACAACTCCAAGGACTTTTGTCCAAGCTTATCCTATAAAGCTTCTTGAACCTCACGAAATGAGTTCCAATGACGATATCTCTTCCAGAAGACAGAACTTCGAGATCTATTGTACAATGAGGATGACAGACCATGAAAGACTATAAAAAAAAAAAAGCTTATTATAGTGTATTCAACCCTCCTTTAACCCCCGTGGACATAGGCCCAATATCGAACCACATACATTCGTGTGTCTCCTTCTCTTTATTTTCTCTGTATTTATTTACTGTTCACCACCATGGATGTGAGCCAGACATCGTACAACCCTACTAGACCACTGTCAGAGGCTCCACACAGTACTAATCTATGCCCAGGCCCAGAACAACCTCAGCGGGGCAGAGAAAGGATCATTCTCCCATTCCAGATTGTTGTGCTATGTTTAGGCGTTAACATGTGTAATGTTGTGTCAAAATATAGCATTGCGTATAGAATTTGCCTTTTAAAAACCCAATGTGATTTTTGCAAGAGAAAACTTTAACTGTTACTATGTACTTCCAAGCCATTCAATTTTCTCCTATTATACATAGACCACCACTTTCAATCTCTAATTTAATTGTTTCATGCTTTCTAAGATTTTCATTTTGGTATCTATGATTATTGATTTGATAATTAAATTGAATCTTAAATTGGTTGTAATCCTGATAAGACACTTGTTCACCATTCCTTACCTATATTTTATGATCTTTCCATTGAACTCTCTCTATTAATATAAAAAAGGATTAACTTAGGACAGTATTTATGAGTTTAATACTCTAGGTTCTTCATTTTTGGCTTCTTAGGAAGGACAAATGGTACCTTTGGTAGGAGTAAAAAGAACATAGAGATTAGAAGATTTTAGAACTTTGACAAGAGAAATGGTTCTCTATGATGAGCAGTTATGCATCATAACTACAAGGGTTTTAGATACATTAGATTTTGATGTCCAAACATAAAAATCCATAATGCTACACTCATTGAACATTCTTCATTTGATGAAATGAGAATAGAATTTTCTAGTTTTTACTACATCAAAGGAAGCAATAGTGTTAATAGGCCTGACCCTTCATGTGAGTTGTTCTGGGACAACTTTGATGATGATAATAGCCTTCAAGTAGACTATAATAACCTTCAAAAGGAATTTATTAAAATGAAAAGGAGTAAAAAGGTTTAGATAATTGCAATGAGGTTGAATATTGTTGAGACAATTTCCAACTAGCCGAATATCACCATGATCTCCTCCGATGATTAAGTCACAAACGATAATAGGGTTTAGGATGTATGGAGTGTAGATAGTTATATTTCATACCAGAAAATGTTTATTGCATATGAACCATATCTTTTGTGGTAAGTAGTCTCATGATGCATTTAATGCGGTTCATTTCACTGAATGCATTTAATACTAAATGTGCGCTAGATTTTAGCGATGATATTGTTGGTTAGTAAGCATATGTCGCAGACCATACTTTTAACATTACACTTTTGTCATCTTGTCCAATCATATGTTGCATCAACCCCTACTTCTCACAGCTATCCATCCCTTGGTGGGCGGGGCACTCTCCCTAGGACATTGTCTCGCCAGCTTGTTCAGTGGACTTGTCGCCTTAAGACCTTGCCTCGCAATTCCTCTGTGTCGAGTTCTTGCCCTAGAGTACAATCTTGCCTCATGCTGTTAGGAGTTCACTCCTAAGTGTTGTTTAGCACATGCCATCTCGTATAAGGGTCGCTAGAGGGAACTTATGCCTCGATGGTGGCCCTCTTCCCTCTTTACATAGTTTTTCCCAACAAACATGAAAAGAACTAAGAAGGTCTGATTGTGATCTTTTATGATTCTCATGACACCTAATGCAGGTTTCAAATCTAAACTTGCTTTATTAAAAGATGTTGAGCTTAAAAGGAATTGAAACTTTGTTCGAACTATTAAAAGTTAAGAGCAAACAAAGATTACAAATGGCAAACACTGAGGTGATTGTTAATCTGTCTCTAAGACAAATATTGCCTCCCACTCACGAATTGAGTTCTGCAAAAGAGAAGCTAGCAAGCATGTACTCAGGACACAACACTGTTTATATAGTGTGCAGATTGCAAATTATGAACACTAATATTAGAACGAACAGATTTAATGGCAGCAATTGTAATCTTTCATTTGAATTTAAATAAAACAGTTTATCAGAAATGTGTGAAGTAACTGTCATTGATAGTTAATAATAACTCTCGAATAAATGCGTCAAAGATGTCTATGCGTCGCACACGAAGCACGGGCACGTGCGTGTGGTCAATGTTTCGCATTGGGTGACACTACTATTGTGTGTCTACCTTATATTCCAATTTATGTATTGTGAAACTCATTCACTTATAAACTACTAAAAGTTTGCTTGTCTTTCCAATGTGAGACTAACAAAAAATCACATTGGAGGAAAATTTCAAAAGAAGTCAAAGTCAAATTGGAGGGAATATTTGAAATAGTCCAACATTCTCCCACTTATTTCAAATAATAAATAATATATTTTTCTTAAAAAAAATGCTGCTATTACAATTATTTGTTGACACTTAAATGCAAGTACCTTTTGGGTTTGAACTTCCATGTAGTGTATGACTCTCAAAGCTTTATCAATATGATAGTAGACATGATGTGGCGCCCACGACACCCATGTAAGGAGACACGGGAATCGAGACGCCGGGATGATGACAACAGGGTCACACATCCCAACGATAGTGCCAAGTGTGTGTACATGCAACAGTGTACAAAAACAACGTAGCGGATAATTAATAAAACTAAGTACCAGAATTATTAATACAATTTAAAGAATCAGTAAAAAGGTTTAAAAATTATAGTCATCCAAAAATAAATATTTTACAGGTCTCAAATCAAGACGAGAGATCCCAGATCACTCCTCGGGCGAAGCCAAATCCACAGGCTCACCCTCAGCCTCATCTGCATCGAAATCTGCGTTACCAAAAAAATGGTACCGCAGGTAAGTATAAACCAAACAACTCTCGAGATAAAAACATATTAATGCAACCAACATGCATTCATATGACAAATACACTTAGCCATAAAATACCATTTTTTCCAGAAAAATGATTATTTCCAACACACGCCAAAAATCCCATTTTGGCCCAAAAACATAGTCTGTCATTTTCCCAGAAAATAATTCACACAAAACAAACCATTTATTGGACACTGTAGGAGGGAATCGCAGGCGGGACTCTATCACCGTCCTTGCTTACCACCATCCCTACTGCCTGCATCGTAGGCGAGAATCACAGGCGGGACACAACCACCATCCCTATCGCGTGCACCGTAGGCGGGAATCACAGGCGGGACTCTACCACCATCCCTGCTTACCACCATCCCTACAGTTCCTTTCCACACAATGAATACTTATCACACACAAGGAATACTTATCAGAGCACTGTAGGTGGGAATCACAGGCGGCACTATACCACCATCCTTGCTTACCACCATCTCTACCGCGTGCACCATAGGCAGGAATCACAGGCGGGACACAACTACCATCCCTGCTTACCACCATCCCTATCGCGTGCACCGTAGGTGGGAATCACAGGCGGGACTCTACCACCGTCCCTGCTTACCACCATCCCTACAATCTCTTTCTTTTCCTCAAACCAGTCAATCCAGTCGTTTCAAACACACCCAAAAATCATTTCTCACATGAAAACTCAGTTTTCAAATAAACACATGAACATGTATGCAATCATGCGAAAACCTAGTTTTCATTTACAAACATGAACATGCGTGCAAATATGCCATATACATGAAACAACACCACAACAACCAACAGTTCACAATACCAACCAAAGACACAACTCCGTCCATAATCCATCCGACCCCCGAACTCCTCCGACTCAATCCGGCATGTCCAACCAGTTCACAATAATATCGGTTAGTGCAAAAATATATTTAAATCACGATAGTTCTTTGGAAAAATACTTACAGCGATATATTATAATTTTTGAAAGATCACGAAGCTGCAAGAAGTGGCGGCTCAACAACGTAACAGTGTAAAATACATTGTGGCCGTGGTCTCAAAAACCCACTTTTCAACGGAGACAAACCAAGACCTAAAATTGATAGGGTAGGGTCTAGAGAGGTCGGTGAAGCCAATGGTGGTGGTGGTTTGCCGTGGGTGGCGGCGCAAAAGGTGGTTTTAAGGCCAAAAAGTCTGAAACGGAGATGGGCTTGGTTGTGCTTCACCGGTGACGGATCGGAGCCAGGGTTGGGTCCATTGGGTTGCCAAGAGATCGGGGATGAAGTGGTGAAGAGATGGTGGCCGGAGGTGGCGCGACGGCGGCGTGCGAAGGAAGAGAAGGCCGCGGCTGGGTGTTGCCCGTGGAGGCTATCGACTGCGATGGAGGAGCTGAGATTGACAGGGAGTGGTCGCCGGTCGGTGGGGAAGCTGATGGGAGGGGTGGTGAGGTGCACGGCGGCGCACGGCGGCTGGGCTGGGAGAAGAAAGAAACGGGCGGAGGGAGAGGTGTAGTGCACGCGCGGGAGAGGGAGAGAGGAGAGAAGAAAAAGAAAAGAAGAAGAAGAAAAAGAAAAGGAAAAGAAAAAGAAAAAGGAAAAAGAAAAGTGGGAAAAAGAAATGAGGTCAAATCCTCACATCTTGGGTCACAAAAATGATCCAACGAAAATTATTTTAAAACAACAAATCCATTAAAATAAATTAAACGCAATGATACAATGAAAATAAAATAATTAAATCTCACAATCAATTAATTTAAAAAGAAGAACAATTTAAATGTACAACAATAAATAAATATTAAGAAAACATAACAATTTAATTTCACAATTTAAAGATCATAAAATAACCCATTTAAAATATCCGATAATTATAAATTAAGAGAATAAATTTTTGAATTAATAAAAATAATCCTTCAGTGAAAATACACTAAAATACGGGGTGTTACACATGATGTCTTTGAACTATCATATGGTGTGATCAAACTGGAAAACCAATACATATCAACACATATTTCTATTGTTCTTTATAGTCCTGCATGAAAGGTCATATGTGTTATCCCAACTTCATGAGTGTTATAGGTGATTTACCAAACCCCGAGAAAAGCAGCTTGACTTTACACTCACATAGGTAGAGTTCTTCTAGGTGCTCCTACATAAAACACATTTTACATGAACTCACTAAGAGTTATGCTCAACCTTTCCTTTTCCATGCAGGACTAGCACTAAACAATAATTTATTTTATTTTATTTATTTTTATATATGATGATCCAATTCTATGCTATTACCATCGCTATAAGACTTTTTTTCCCCATTGAACTTAGAATTTAGAATTCCAAATCTAGGTTTGGTTGCCATCTTTTAGTGATCTATTCCATAGGTTTTAGACACATCTCAATCGATGTTTTACGAATCAGATCATTATTTAGGCCTGTTGTTAGAGGATCTGCCAAGTTTGTACTTGATTTTACATAGTCTACTGTGATTATGTTTTCTTCCAACATGTCTCACAGTGGTATGTCGAAGACTTATATGTCTTGATTTTCCATTGTATGACTTTCTATACACTCTTGACAACATGGCTTGACTATCACAATGTAAGGAAATAAGAGGCATTGGACTTGGCCACATAGGCAAGTCTATTAAGAGGTTTCTCAACCATTTGGCCTCTTTTCAAGTAGCTCCTAAAGCCACTAACTCAAACTCCATAGTTGAGTGAGTTATGGAAGTATGTTTCTAGGATCCCCATGAGATGGTTGTGCCACCAAGGGTGAACACCCACCCACTTGTGGATTTAGATCCATCATCCACACAATTCCAGTCAGCGTCACTAAAACCCTCAATTAAAGATGGATATCCTCCACAATATAGATCATAGGACTTTGTAACACCCAGGCTCAGCACCAAGCCCGCTTTCTAAATATTTTTGGGTTAGACGTAAGAAAAGTCCAGTTGAATTTTCGAGTACTACTTTTTTTTTATAGATTACGAGCCCAAATTATTTTCAAGGATCCAACCTATGATTTGTTTTTAAAAAAAATGTTTATTATCTATTTCAAACGGACTCTAGAGTTCCTGTTCCATTTTCCCATTAAAATTCTGGAACCCATGTTTATGTATATAAATATATATATATATATTTAGATATATGTATTATGTAGCCTCATGTTTATGGGGATCTATACATTTTTTCTCAAACCCTAGTTGGTTTCAATTGCCCCTTGCCACGTTCAATTAGTGTTTTTTAACCTCCCTCCTTGCACGTCCCCAGCCCCACTTCGCACTACTCCCGTAGCCCATGCTTGCACATCTCTTCATCCCTTATCTCTTAGGGTTTGTTTTTGGTTTTTCATCACCTATATATTGACTTGTTAACCTCAGAATTTTGCACAGCCCTCAATCTCATGCATACATCAAAGATCCTCAACCCTAGACTTGGTTGCCGCCGCACCACCTCTAGGTACTTTCACTCCCAAGCTCCTCTTGTGTTAGAAACTGTTAAGAACAAAAAGTGAAGATGAGAAGAAAAACTGATTCTCATTTTGATCATTTTGATTACACAAGGGTCATATATATATATATACATTACAAATAGCAGAAAAGTAAAAGGAAGCTACTGAAAATTTAACTTTTGATTATGTACACAATTACAAACATCAATTCAGAACTTTTATTGACAGTATGGTAGAGGCAGCTTTATGCATCGTGACCCTCATACTTCTTTGTGTGCAACTATGCATTTCCTTTGCTGAGGTTCTTCTTTTTTGTGCCATCTCTTGTCTCATTTTTGCTGTTGATGCTGCCTTTTTGTTTCCATGTACAGCAGCATGCTTTATCAGCTTTATGCATCTCTTGAGTGTTGCAGTGTATTTAAGGTATGCTTTGGCTGCTGTCCTCGTGTAGAACCAGATTGCATTTCACTTTGTTACATTGTATTCTGTAAGACTCCCCCTCAAGATGGGCATAGATGTTAACAATTCCCATCTTGGATAGTAAGAACTGAAATGTAGAAGTTGGTAAGGCCTTAGTGAAAATATCTACTAACTGAAATTTTGAGGACACATGCATAGGTGTGATAATACTGGCCAAGACTTTTTCTCTAACAAAATGGCAATCTAGTTCTATATGTTTAGTCCTTTCATGAAAAATTGGATTCTTTGTAATGTGGATGGCTGCTTGGTTATCACATAAAAGGGAAGTAGATTGTGCATGGTCAACATTAAATTCCTTTAGCAAACCGAGATGCCACATAATCTCACAACTTGTAGATGCTAGTGCCCTATATTCTACCTCAGCTAAAGATCTAGAAACAGTTGCTTGCTTGTTAGATTTCCAGCTTATTAATGATTCTCTAATGAATATGCAGAACCCTGTGACAGATCTTCTTGCCTCGGGGCAGGCAGCCCAATCTAAATCACTATAGGCCCTTAGATGTAAAGCTGATTTGGATGACAAGAAAATGCCTTGACCTATGGATCTTTGAGGTACTTGAGAATCCTATAGGCTGAGTGCATATGAGATTGTGAGGGTCTGTCCATGAACTAGCTTAGAACACTTATAGCATAGGTGATGTCGGGTCTGGTGATGGTTAAGTAAATTAACCTTCTAATGAGTCTTCTATAAGCTATAGGATCTTGGAGGGTTTCCTTTGTCGTGTGGCTCAATTTATGGTTTAGTTCAATAGATGTGGAAACTATCTTTGTGCCAAGTAGACCTGAATCTTCTAATATCTCGAGGGTGTACTTCCTTTGACAAAGGTTAATTCCAAGTGAGGACCTAGCAACTTCCAATCCTAGGAAATACTTGAGGGGTCCAAGGTCCTTAATTTTGAACTTGCTGTGAAGGTAGGATTTGAGTGAATCAACTTCTTCTTGAGAGTCACTTCCAACTATGATGTCATCTACATAGACTAAAAGTGCTATAAATCCATTAGGACTGACCTTAGTGAAGAAAGAATAGTCAGATTTTGATTGATGAAATCCAATGGCAGAGAGTGAATTTGAAAACTTTGAGAACCATTGCCTAGATGCTTGCTTAAGTCCATAGAGAGACTTATTTAACTTGCATACCAAGTTCTCCCCCTCAATCTGCTTACTCTTGATGTGATAGCCTGGAGGTAATTGCATATAAATGTCCTCATCAAGGTCTCCATGGAGAAAGGCATTGTGAACATCCATTTGAGTGAGGGACTAGTTTTTAATGGTTGCTATGGCAAGGAAAACTCAAACTGTGGTGAGCTTTGCAATTGGACTAAAGGTCTCTTGTGCCTTTCAAAAGATCCATCTGATTTCAGCTTTGTCTTATAAACATATCTACAACCAATTGCAATTTTGTTTTGGGGGTAAGGGTGTGATAGTCCATGTGTTGTTTTCTTCTAGAGCATGAAGTTCAGCTTTCGTGGCATCTTGCCAATGCTTAAACCTGGCAGCTTCATTATAGGACTGAGGTTCATGAAGTAAAGAAAGTGAAACAGAAAATGACTGGTGAGAGGGAGAGAGATTTTTGTAAGTTATGTAATCATGAAGGGGGTGGATTGTGGAGGAGGAAAGGAAGGGTTGAGATGCTGCAAGCTTGCAATGATATTGATGAAGATAAGCAAGTTGGTTCCTATTTCTAGTGGACCTTAGAAGAGGGAAAGGGTCAGGATGAGGTGAGGGGGCAGGTGAAGGAAGTGTGGGAGTAGAAGGGGAGGGAAGGGTGGAGGGGTCAGCTGGTGAAGAAGGTTCTGATGAAGAAGGTTCTTCATCATTGTGTGATTGAGTGAGAGTTTGAGAAGTTTGGGAAAATGATAAGATGTCATCTGGTGGTGTAGGAGGAAGGACCAGGTTATTAGGGAAGGAGGATAGGTCATTGTTTGAAGGGGAACAAGATTTGAAGGGAAAATGGATTCATGAAAAATGACATTTCAAGAGATGAAGGTAGAGTGAGATTCAATGTCATACAGCTTATAACCTTTGACATTAGCAGGATATCCTAAGCAAATGTAAGGTTTAGCTCTATGTTCAAATTTGGTTTTGTTTTGTTTGAGAGTGCTAGCATAAGATAGACAGCCAAAGACCCTAAGGTGAGAATATGAAGGTGGTGATGAGAAAAGCATCTCATATGGGGATTTATTGGAGAGGAGAGGTGTGGGGATTCTGTTAAAGATATAGGCTGCTGTTAAGATAGCATCTTCCCAAAATTGGATTGGTAATGATGAAAGAGAAGGGCTCGGGCAACATTCAAGAGATGTTGGTGTTTTCTCTTAACAACACCATTTTATTGAGGGGTATACACACATAATGTTTGATGAATGATGCCATATTTTTTGTAAAAATCAGCCATAGCAAATTCAAGTCCATTGTCAGTTTTGATTTGCTTAATGTTTTTGTTGAATTCGGTTTGTATGAGATGTAAGAAAGATTGCAAGAGAGATCTTGTGTCCGATTTTAGTCTCATTAGGAAAACCCAAGTAACTGTAGAATAATCATCCACAATTGTTAAAAAATAATGAAATCCTTGAAGGGAAGCATGGGAGTATGGACCCCATATATCACAATGAATTAAATCAAAAGGAAATGAACTACTTGAAACACTTGAAGAGAATGAAAGTTCTTTTTGTTTAGCCAAATGAAAAATTGTACAATGATATTTTTCTTTGGACTTTACATTAGGTACATTAGAATGAATTGAATTCATTCTTTGAGACGATAAATGTCCTAATCTACAGTGCCATAAGTCAAAATCTTGATGTACAGCAGCTTGGTTGACTCAAGTTAGACTAGATGGGCTTGAAGATGGAATATTGGTAGTGTCTGGTGGTGAAGATAGTAGGTAATAGAGACCAGCATGGACTTTAGCAAGTCCAATCGTCATCCATGAAGAGAGGACCTGAATGAAACAAAGGTTATTTAAGAAAATAGACAAGTGTCTGGCCTTTGAGTGAGTTTACTGACTGAGATGAGATTGAAAGCAAATGAGGGAACACGTAGGACATTAGTAAGAATGAGAGAGTCTGAAAGTTTAACAGTGCCTATATGTGTGACTTGAGCTTTTGTACCAATTGGAAGTTGTACAAAAGCTTGAATGCAGTAGGAAGAATTAGTAAAAAATGGGGTGGAGCACACCATGGATCATGGACACATGATCAGTGGCTCCTGTGTCCATGATCCATGGTGTGTTATGAAAGGTATCATGCTGATCTTGTGAAAGAGCAGTGAATTTATCATGACTTGTAACATTGAAAATAGAGGAGTTATGAGAGATGCTAGGACTAGAAAAATAGTGATGATTACCTACTAGATTGGAGTGAGATGTTGTTGAATGGGCAGGTTCTGAGATAATTGGAGAGGGATGCACAGGTGGTGGCATGAGTGATATATTGTGTCTTGAGGTCAGCTGAGGGAATTGAGCATTAACAAGAGCCACGAGGTGTTGTGCTTGTGCTTGAGAGAGGTTTAACTAAGAAGTACTTGGTGCAAGAGATGCATGGCCTGCAGCAACAGTTTGATCCACAATGGAACCATCAAAAGCAACCTGGCTTGCAGAGTGAGCAGCAGGTTTTCCAAAACCATTTCCAAACTTAGATTTAGTGAATTTGAAAGTGGGTGGAAACCCTATTAGTTTATAGCATTTCTCCTTTGTGTGTCCCATCCTCCCACAATGTCCACAAACCAAATTTGTTTTCTCCTTTTTCTTCCAGAATTTTTAATAAGCAAGCAAGGCAGATGGTTCTGTGGTAGGAACAACTATGTTTCTTGCTTGCCTTTGCCTTTTTTCTTGTAAAATAAGTGAGAAGGTCTTATCTAGAGAAGGCAGGGGGCTCAATAAGATAATTTGCCCTCTGACGACATCATAGGTATCATTTAGACCCATTAAAAATTTGAAAACATAGTCCCTCTGCTGAACTTCACCAATATTCTTTAAAGCATCACATGTACATAAACCATGAGCAACAAGGAAGGGGTCTATAGCTATGCAGTTCTTCCCAAATGGCATTAAGTTGGGTGAAGTAGTCACTTACATAAATATGCCCTTGAACTATGCCTCTGAGTTTGTGTTGAAGGTGATATATCCTAGCTTCATCAGGCTGTGCAAAACGCTCTTTGAGTTTATATCAGAGTATGGCCCTTGTCCTTACGAGCAGGTGATCAACATGTTATATGTTGGTCTCAGGTGATAAAGGGGTAAGGTACATGTGTAATCTGGTTAGACACATGTGCCAGACGGATTCACCATATGTAATAGGTAATCTATCCTTAGAATAGTTACACAGTGATTAAGCCTCAGAGTTGGCTTAGAGCCGTGTGACTTGTATGGATGGGAATGAGGATTTAGTGTGGGCTAAGGTGCATGGAGGTAGTGATGGGTATATTATTGTAACGCCCATCCTTGTGGTGGGTCTTTTTATAAAATATTTGGGAAAGGACAACGGGAATTACCGACCGATTTAAAACTTTTTTTTTTACTTTCTTCCCAGGATGCAAGACTCTACATTTATAAAATAAAATGTGCTTTTACAATAAAAAAGGTTTACAGCGGAAAACATCAATTTTATTAATAAAAAGGCCTCTCTTACACTTTAAATGCTCGTGCCTAGACTTTCGTGCTCTTCCCCATTGGCCTTGTCTGTCCCGACGCGTACTTCATTTCCTTCCCTGTGGGGGAGGGACATACATAAAAACTAAAATGAGTCGAAGACTCATAAGCATTACTTCATGCAGTTAAAATATAACAACGTAGGTTTTCATTCATGCATTCACCATTTGTACATACTGTACATACATGCATGCGTGCATACGTGCGTTCATTTGAAAACATCACTGGACGAGGTTTTCCTTTCTTTTCGTAAAACGTGTCACCCGTCAGTGCCTTCATTTCTGCAAGAGTGCAGTGCCTTCATTTCTTAAAGTGCATTCGTGCGTGCGTGCATACATACATACATACATTCTTTCTTTTCACTTTCATAGGCCGGTACACACTGTTACGCCCCGTGTGTTAGGATTAGCGGCCCTATGGCCAATGGATTCGCCCGTGGCCAGGGGTTGGAATCCCATTCCGTTAGGGTGCAGCACTGGGTGCACTACCAGTACTACTGCCCGGCATTGCAATCTGCCCATTCATTCATTGGGTACCCTTTTTCATTCATTCATGTGGCCGTTACGTATCTTCATACATTTCATGCTTTCATTCATTCATGTCAGCTCTAAAGAGCTGGAGCTTTCATTCAGTTATTTCTTTCCTTTAATAGTCCTTTCATGAGAAAACATTTCTTTTCATGAGAAAACATCATTTCGTGAGTATGGGCTTGAGCATCCTCTTTCATGACGTCCACGAGCATCACCTCGTGGCATCCATGCTACTTTCATACCATGCAGTCCATTCATGCACGTGTCAGCTGGCAACCACATGCATACACAACTTTCACGTCATTCTCTATCTAGTGCATAAGCAACTTAACTATAAATAGAACTACGCTATACTTGAAACACTCTCCTTCTATCCCATGCACTTACGTGCCCTTCATTATGTTGAAACCTTCGGGGACCACTTATGGTCACCACATCTTCCAACTCAACGTCTTGCCTCGAGTGCTTATTCACTAAAGTGAACCCATGATTCACCTTAGGATTAAGACACTAAGACATTCGTCTTATTCTCCTTATTGAACTCATCTTGATGCATGACTCAAACTAACTAGGTCACGCATCCCAATCCAAGACAATACACCCGTCACTACCTCCATACATCCTAGCCCATACAAATCCTCATTCTCATCCATACAAGCCACACGGCTCTAAGCCAACTCCGAGGCTTAACCACTGTGTAACTCTCCTGTGGACAGATTACCCATTACATATGGTGAATCCGTCTGGTACATGTGTCTCACCAGATTACACACGTACCTTACTCCCTCATCACCTGAGATCAACATATAACACGTTGATCATCTGCTTGTGTAACAGGCACCATACTCCGATACCAACCTTCTCTTAATTCGGCCAGAACGACTCTTCATGCTAGCCGTTCCTCCTTACAATTCATCCCAACACTTGATACGATAAAACTCCATTCACAACTACTCACGTCACATCACATAGCTCGAGACTACTCTCAAGCTACACCGTGACCTTGTCACGTCACCCGACATCCTGTTACATCACTTCTATGCCAACTTCTAACTCATCACGAGTACGGTTCCTCACGTACTCCCGTCACATCTTGACATCTCGTCACGTTCCTGCTACGTCATTTCTACAATAACTCTTCGCCCATCGTAAGCCTGACTATCAGGAACCACGTCACTTCGTGACGTTGCCCAGTCAAGCTTCTGCTGCGTACTCTTACACTTATTCTACTACTACACCCATACTTCCAGCCGTAAGTCAATTAAAGTGACATTTGTCACCTCAGACTACAGGCCGCGTCACGACTACTTCGGGAGACTGTTCCACAGTTCCCAACACTACTCACCACGTTCTACGCCCATCAACTGCACAACCATCCTTATCTCTGCGACACGCCATACGGTGTATCGTTGCACCTCGTGGAGTACACTGCACGTATACTCTCTTTCCACACACTACAACCTATCATCAATATGGCATACCTGCCAGACGATGCATCACTCCACCACATAGAGTACACTCCGTGTGCACTCCCTTTTCACATGCTACTACCCATCATCGTTATAGCATACTTGCCATATGGTGTATCTCTCCACCACATGGAGTACACTCCTCGTGTACTCCATTTACACTTGTTAGGCCACATCACCATGATGGCATACCTGCCATATGGTGCATCACTCTACCACTTGGAGTACACTCCACGTGTACTCCATTCACATACATTACGCCACGTCACCATTATGGCATATCCGCCATACAATACATCGCTCCATCCTCCCTTGCACATATCACGCCATACTGAGTACACTTTACGTGTACTCTTCCCAATCCACAATACGCTAAGAGAGTATATTTCACATATACTCTCCTTATCTCACTTTATGCCACACACATAGTACACTCAGTGTGGACTCTTCCCATTCCACCTGCCACGTCATCCATACAGCACATGCCCCACAACTACACTGCACAGCATAACCACGCCATCATTACAACACAAACTCCATAACTACATTACACAGCACAGTCCACAACACTTCACAGCGCACTACACAATATGCCCAACACTTCACATACACGGTACATCACATCACCACATTACACAGATATGCCCAACACTTCACATACACAGCACTTCACGTCACCACACTACACCGATATGCCCAACACTTCACAGCGCACTATACAGCGCATCTCAATACAACCTAGTCTACTAATCAATATCTAACATAATTAAAAGGGATAGAGAGTTATACCATTGACGGGATAACCCGTGCGTTGCTCGCTGATCGTCACAGTCGATGACGTTGGAGAGGTCGTACGTGGCGGCTAACCCACGTACGTTGATTGTTTGGGCGTTTGGATACCTAAGTGTGATCTTGGAAGGGCTCGTGAAGGCCTTGTGTTGGTGGCTATGAAGGGCGGTACACAGCGTACCTAACCGTGTACAGTGGCGGTCAGTCACATGCAGTGACTGTCCATGACGTGTAGTGATTACCCACCACGTAAAGTGGTGGTTTGGACCTAGGGCTTGGCTAAGGGAAATGCGGTGGATCTGGTGGTGGCGTTGAGGTGGCGCCACGGTGGCTCATGGCAGCGGATCTGGCCGCACAGAGGAGGAGAAGTCGTGGGAGAGTGAGAGAGATTGTGCGTGCATGGGTGACAAATCGGGGCCGTGGGTGGTTGATTTAGCTTGGTGGTGGCCTGAGGAGGCTGATGATGGTGGTTACCCACCGTGGGTGGCGGTGCACGGTGGTGAGAAATGTGCAACCCTTGAGTTAGAGAGAGAGGGAGGTCGTGCGATGGAGGAGGGCTATTGGCCATGGGTCACGTGGAGGAGGAAGAGGAAGGGAGAGGGAGGCTCACGGTGGTGCCTGGTGGCTGTGGGAGTCGCGCACGGCAGCGCTAGCAGTGTCGGTAGCTTGAAGCCGTGCGAAACCCATAAATGGGTTTCGTGCGTGCATGAGACGGAGGGGGAAGGGGGGCTTCTCGAGGCTTGGGTTCCATGGGAGGGGTTCAGCGGTGAGAGGGGAGGCTGTTGGTGGCGGTGGTGGCGCCAGTAGGTGGTGCACGGCGGCACTAAGGACAGTAAGCCCATTCGGGCTTTGCACTTCCAATGGAGAGGAGGAGAGAGCGTGAGAGAGAGGGGCTGCCGTGGATGGACTCGCTGGAGGGAAAGGTGTGTGACGATGCCGGCGGTGAAAGCTGCCGACGCACGGCGGCGCCGGGCTGGAGGAAGGAAGCTTCGAGCAGAAGGGGAGAAGCCGCGTATCACGTACGCTGGGGAGAGGGAGGAGAGAGAGAGGGCTGGGGAAAAGTGAGGGAGAAAGAGAGAGGGTCTGGGTTTATAATCCAGTCCCTTCATCTTGGGCTCTACAAAACAATCTAACGTTGAGATATTAGAATACTGATTTCAAAATGCGTAAACATTAACTTAATTAAAAGCACTTAAAGGAATTAAGGTAAATATTATTTTAAACTAACTTTAGTTTATAAAATAATATTTCTTCATCATTAATAAAATGATGAAGTCTTATTTAATATATTTAAAGGGATAAACCATTCAATTAATTAAAGCCTTCAACATAATTTAAATCCCATAATATTTTAAATAACTGTAATCATTTTAATAATTAATATTAAAATGATTTCTGACAATTATAATATTTTGGAGCTGTTCAAAATATTATAATTGTCTAATTTAAAAACAAGTTTAATTCGACGATACTGGAAATACCTCATATAAATATTTCTAGTACATTTAAAACACTGGGATTGCCTTAGAAGTCGCCTAATATCTCGAGAGACACGTTGTCATGGTTCGGCACACATGATGATGCTCACAGTCACCGAAAGAAAGGCAGACTGTTGCATAATTCCGTCATTGGAATTTGCTTACATCAGAAAGGAGGAGCCTTACGTAAGAAAGAGAGAAGCTTACGTAAGAAAGAGAGAAGCTTACGTAAGAAGAAAGGAGCGGGGTTTACAATTATCTAGGATCGGGATGCGTGATTCCATTCGTCGGAATCATGCGCCGGAATGTGATCAGTAAGAAGAGTAAGACGAAGGTCTTAGTGTCTTAATCCTAAGGTGAATCATGGGTTCACTTTAGTGGATGAGCACTCAAGGCAAGACGTTGAGTTTGGAAGAGGTAGTGACCGTAAGTCATCCCCGAAGGTCTTAGCATAGTAAAGTACATGTAAGAGCACGGGATAGAAAGAGTGTTCCAAGTGAAGTTTAGTTCTATTTATAGTTAAGTTGCTTATGCATTAGATAGAAAATGATGTTAAGGTTATGTGTATGCGTGTAGGTTGCCATCTGACACGCACATGAATGGACTGCGTGATATGCAAGTAGCATGGAGTCCAAGTAAGTGTTATGTTCATACTCTTCTAGAGTTTTCTAAAATATAAGAAACGAAAACGAATTGCTTTTCCTCACGATGCTTTATGAACAGACGCGAAAGATGTTTTACGAAAGAAAATGTTAATTGTTCAAAGGTATACGTATGTACGGCCCTCCTTGGTAGCCCATTTTTACGCAACAAAGTATTAATTGTACTCATGTGAATGGATGACTATACGCTGTATCTATTGTATGTATTTTCTAAGAAAATCCATGAACTGATGAAAATACATGAAAGACATGAAAACGAATGCTTTTATGGATCCTACGAACCGATGCTTTCATGTGTGCCATGAGGTGATGCTTATGGATGCCATGAAAGCTTACGTTTAAGCCCATGTATGTTTTTAAATCATGTTTTCCATGAATGAACTGTTAAATGAAGGATAGAGCTTAAATGAACTGAAAGTTTAAGCCGATGTCTTAAGCAATGCTTTCCATGAACTGAACTGTTAAATGAAAAGGACTGAACCGTAAGAAAGGACTGAAATGAAATGAACCTTTACTGTATGAAAATACGTAACGGCCACATGAATGAATGAAAATGGTACCAATGATTGGGCAGATTGCAATGCCGGCTAAGTAGTACTAGTAGTGCACCTAGTGCTGCCCCCTGACTGTAAAGGGATTCCCAACCCGTGGCCACAGGCGGAGTCCGGGTCCAAAGGAAGACCTCTAACCCCAACACACGGGGCATAACAGTGTGTACTGGCCTATGAAAGTGATAAGAACGAATATATGAATGCATGAAAGCATGAACGTACGAACCTTTAAGAAATGAAGGCACTAACGGGGGACACGTTTTAAAGAAAGGAAAGCCCCTTTTAAAAGAAAACCCCGTCCAGTGATGTTTTCAAATGAACGCACGTGTGCATGCACGCATGTACGTATAGTATGTATGAATGATGAATGCATGAATGAAAACCTATGTTGTTATATTTTAACTGTATGAAGTAATGCTTACGAGTCATCGACTCATTTTTGTTTTTATGCATGTCCCTCCCTCCACAGGAACTGAATGATCAGGATGGACATGGCCCATAGGAAAGAGCACGGAAGTCTAGGCATGAGTTTTAAATCTACGAGAGACCTTTTTTATTGTAAGATTAATGTTTTCTGCTGTAAACCTTTTTTATTCTAAAGCACATTTTATTTTATAAATATAGAGTTTTAAATCGAACGGTAATTCCCGTCGTCCTTTCTAAAAATATTTTATAAGAAGTCTCACCACAAGGACGGGCGTTACATCCTTACCTTCATTCGACAAAACTTTTTCACCGATTTTGCAAGAGGAAAGACAAAGGCAAGTAAGGAATGCAGCATTGCCCATCTCAGAACCTTCTACCCTTCTTGCCTACCAAAACTTCCCAAAGAAAAGGGAAAAATCAGACCTAGTTTGTCACCATTGTGGTAAGGTGGGACATACAAAAGATAAGTGCTACAAGTTAGTAGGCTTCCCACCAAACTTTAAGTTTACCAAAACCAAGTTTGGAAATACCTCTGCTACTCCATATTTTGCAAACCAAGCCACTGGATAGATTACATCTTCACCTAAGGAAGCACCTGCTCCAAATGGCTATCAATTGAACCTCTCTCAGACATAAGCACAACACCTGATGGCTCTTGTCAATGCTCAATTTCCTCAGATGAACTTAGGACAAACCAAGCCAATTCTGTCTACACTTGCTCCTGCCAAACCATACACTATTGAAACCATCTCCTTGACCATACCTTACTCAAACTTATTAGGTAATCATCACTGCCTCTCCACTCTTTCCATACCTGCTGATCACTCTCATCTCAATACTTTGAATCAATGCAAACATTGTTCATCTTCCTAGAATAAGCACTTTGATGTTTATAACACACCATGGGTCATGGACACAGGTGCCACTGATCACATGGTGTGCTCCACCTCCTTCTTTGACAATCTTTCTTCTTGGATACAAGCCTTTGTGCAACTCCCAAATGGTACAAGGGCTCAAGTCACACACATAGGCACTGTTAAGCTATCAGATTCACTATCACTAACTGATGTTTTATGTGTACTCTCAATCACTTTCAACCTCATCTCAGTTAGCAAGCTCACTCAAAAACCAAATACATGTCTATTTTTCTTAAAAGATCTTTGCTTCATTCAGGTCCTCTCTTCATGGATGACGATTGGACTTGCTAAGGTTCATGCTAGCCTTTATTATCTGTTGCCTCCTTATCATGATAGCAACATCAACCCTTCTTTAACTTTTCCCAATCAAGCTCGAGTCAACCAAGCAGCTATACAACAAGATTTTGATCTATAGCACTTTAGATTAGGACATTTATTTTCACAAAGTATGAATTTAATTCATTCTCTTGTTCCTAATGTAAAGTCCAAGGACCTATCTCATTGTAAAATCTATCCTTTGGCCAAACAGAAACATCTTCCCTTTCTTCCAAGTTTATCCAGTAGTTCATTTCCTTTTGACTTAATCCATTGTGATATATCAGGCCCATATTCTCAAGAATCAATTCAAGGTTTTCATTACTTCTTAACCATTGTGGATGATTATTCAAGAATCACTTGGTTTTCTTAATGAAACTAAAATCAAGCACAAGGCCTATCCTACAATCAATCTTTCAGCTCATACACACTCAATTCAATAGCATTAAGAAAATCGAAACTAACAATGGCCTTGAATTCGAGATGGT
The DNA here is from genome assembly GCF_004785595.1 of Juglans microcarpa x Juglans regia. Taxonomy (NCBI): domain Eukaryota; kingdom Viridiplantae; phylum Streptophyta; class Magnoliopsida; order Fagales; family Juglandaceae; genus Juglans; species Juglans microcarpa x Juglans regia. The sequence continues at coordinate 5,374,302 of NC_054604.1, read as the reverse complement.
TGATTTTTACAAAGACCATGGCATCATTAACCAAAAACATGTGTGTATACCGCTTAATAGAATGGTGTTGTTGAGAGGAAACACCAACACCTCTTGAATGTTGCCAGAGCACTCCTCTTTCAAGCTGGATTACCTATTCCTTTTTGGGGAGATACCATCTTAAGTGTAGCATACATCATCAATAGGATTTCTACACCCCTCGTTTCTAACGAAGCTCCATATGAAAGGCTCTTTTTATCACCACCCTCCTATGCTCATCTTCGAGTCTTTGGCTACCTAAGTTATGCTAGCACTCCTAAGCACCACATAACCAAGTTTGAACCTCAAGCCAGGCCTTACATTTTCCTAGTATATCCTACAAACATCAAAGGTTACAAGCTCTGTGACATAGACACTCATTCCACCTTTATTTCTAGGAATGCAATATTCCATGAATCTGTCTTCCCATTTCACTCCACCGCCTCCACTCCCTCCTCTCATTCCTCTTTAGACATTCATTCCTCCTTCCCTCATAATTTGGTTTTACCTCCTCCACCACCAGATAACTACTTTCCACCTCTTCTTAATGAACTACGATCTAACACATCCAATTATACTCTCCAATCTCAATCACCTCCTCTTGAAATGCCTCTGCTTGCTACCTCTTTTGATCCACCTCTTCATTCACCTCATCTTGATGAGCTACGTGCCACCTCATCTCTTGATCCACCTCCTCGAAGGTCCACCAGAGATAGGCATCAACCTACCTATCTCCAACAATACCATTGCCATATAACAGAATCTCTACCTCTCAATGCATCCTCTCCATCCTCCACACTTCATCCACTCAATCATCACCTCACCTACAAACATCTCTCCCCATCTCACTGATCCTTTTTTGTTTCCCTCTCCCTATTTTCTGAACCTAACTCCTATAGTGAAGCTGTGAAATTTAGACATTGGCAAGATGCAATGCAAGCTAAACTTAGTGCCTTAGAGGAAAATAACACTTGGATTGTTACGTCCCTCCCCACAGCAAAACTGCCATTGGTTGTAAATATGTCTACAAAGTGAAGCTCAAATCTGATGGTTCTTTTGAAAGATACAAATCTAGACTTGTAGCCAAGGAGTATACTCAAAGAGAAGGTTTTGATTTCCAAGAGACATTCAGTCCAGTGGCTAAACTCCCCACAGTTCGTGTCTTCCTTGCCTTAGCATCTATTCAAAACTAGTTCTTATCTCAAATACATGTTCATAATGCCTTTTTACATGGGGATCTCAATGAGGAACTTTATATGGAAATGCCACTAGGTTATAGCATTCACATAGAACAGATTGAGGGGGAAAATTAGTATGCAAACTGAATAAGTCCCTCTATGGACTTAAACCAACATCAAGGCAATGGTTCTCAAAGTTTTCCAACTCACTCACTTTTACTAGATTTCAACAATCCAAATCTTACTATTCTTTATTTACTAAAGTTAGTCAAAAAGGGTTCACAACACTCCTAGTGTATGTGGATGATATCATGGTAGGAGGTAATTCTCAAGATGAAATTGATTCACTCAAAGCTTACCTTCACAGCAAGTTCAAACTCAAAGACCTTGGACCCCCAAATATTCCCTAGGCCTAAAGGTTGCAAAGTCATCCTCTAGAATCAATATCTGCCAAAGGAGGTATATCCTCAAAACCTTGGAGGATGCAGGTTTACTTGGCACCAAATTAGTCTTTACACCTATTGAGTTGAACCACAAGTTGAGCCACACCACAAATCAGATTCTACAAGACCCCACAGTCTACAGAAGACTCATTGGAAGACTCATTTATTTAACAATTACCATGCCAGACATTACTTATGATGTGAATGTTCTAAGTCATTTTATGGACAAGCGTTCACAAACTCATTTGCACTCAGCCTATAAAGTTCTCAAATATCTCAAAGGATCCATAGGTCAGGACATTTTCTTGTCATTAAGATCATATTTACTTAAAGGCATATAGTGATTCTAATTGGGCTGCTTGTCCTAAGACTGGGAGCTCTATCACAGGTTTGTGTGTTCAATGGAGACTCATTGATAAGTTGGAAATCAAAGAAACAAGTAACTGTAACCCCCGCTCCTTTCTTCTTACGTAAGCTTCTCTCTTTCTTACGTAAGACTCATTCTTTCTGACGTAAGCACATTTTGATGACGGAATTATGCAACAGTCTGCCATTCTTTCTGGTGACTGCGAGCATTGTCATGTGTGCCGAACCATGACGACGTGTCTCTCGAGATATTAGGTGACTTCTAAGGCACGCCCAGTGTTTTAAATGTACTGCAAATATTTATATGAGGTGTTTCTAGTATCGTTGAGTTAAACTTGTTTTTTTTTTAAACGAGACAATTATAATATTTTGATGAGCTCCAAAATATTATAATTATCGAAGATCATTTTAATATTAATTATTAAAATGATTCCAGTTATTTAAAATATTATGGGATTTGAATTATGTTGAAAGCTTTCATTAATTTAATGGTTTATCCCTTTAAATATATTAAATAAGACTTCATCATTTTTTTAATGATGAAGAAATATTATTTTATAAACTAAAGTTAGTTTAAAATAATATTTACCTTAATTCTTCTAAGTGCTTTTAATTAAGTTAATGTTTACGCATTTTCAAATCAGTATTTTAATATCTCAACGTTAGATCGTTTTGTAAACCCCAAGACGAAAGCACTGGGTTAAATACCTAGACCCCTCTCTCTTTCCCCTCATTTTTCCCTCCCCTTTCTCTCTCCTCCCTCTTGACTTGCACAGCACGCAGCACCCATCTCTCCCGCCCTAATGCTTCTTCCTCCAGCCCGGCACCGCCGTGCGCCGCCAACTCTCACCGCCGGCATCATTGATCACCTCTCCCTCCTGCGAGTCCATCCACGGCAGCCCCTCCATCTCACGCTCTCTCTTCCTCTCCCTTGGAAGTGTAAAGCCCGAATGGGCTGCTGTCCTTAGCGCGGCCGTGCGCCGTCCTCTGGCGCCACCACTTCCACAGCAGCTTCCTCTGCCACCGGCCACCACCCTCCAGCGAACTCAGCTCCTCCCATGCAGCCACCTTCCCCATCCGTCGCACACACGCACGCACGGCTTCACTGTGCGCAGCCTCTAGCGCCGCCGTGCGCGGCACCCACGGCCACTAGGCGCCACCATGGACCTCCCTCTACCTCCCCCTTCCTCCTCCACGTGAACCATGGCCAGTAGCTTCTCTCTCACCCACGGCTTCCTCCCCCTCAAGCGCACTGCCTTACATAGCTCCACTGCCGTGTACCGCCACCCATGGTGGGTAACCACCCTCTCCGGCCTCCTCAAGCCACCACCAAGCTATACCAACCTCCCACGGCCCTGATCTATCACCTATGCGCGCACACTCTCCCTCACTCTCCCACGGCCTCTCACCCACTTCACGGCCCTGAACCGCCGCCGTTAGCCACTGTGGCGCCACCTCGACGCCATCACGAAATCCACCGCATTTCCCTTAGCCGAACCATAGGTCCAAACCACCACTTTACGTGGTGGGTAATCACTGCACGTGATGGACAGTCATTGCATGTGACTGACTGCCACTGTACACGGTTAGGTACGCTGTGTACCGCCCTTCACAGCCACCATCACGAGCCCTTCACGAGCCCTTCCAATACCACACTTAGCTATCCAAACACCCAAACAGTCAACGTACGTGGGTTAGCTGCCACATACGACCTCTCCGACGTCATTGGCCGTGACGGTCAATTGGAAACGCACGGGTTATCCCGTCAATAGTATAACTCTCTATCCCTTTTAATTATGTTAGATATTGATTAGTTGATTAAGTTATGGACTGTGCTGTTAGTATTAGGAGAATGGCTGTGTAGTATGGAGATGTGCTGTGTAACGAAGTGATGGGCATTTTATGATGTGTTGTACTGTGAAGTGTTGGGCGTATTTGTAAAGTGTTGTGGATTGTGCTGTATAATGCAGTTGTGGAGTTGTGCTGTAATTATGGCGTGGTTGTGCTGTGCAGTGTAATTGTGAGGCATGTGCTGTATGGATGGCGTGGCGTTGTGTGGAATGGGAAGAGTATACACTGAGTGTACTCTATGTGTGGTATAGAGTGAGATAAGGAGAGTATATGTGAAATATACTCTCCTAGCGTATTGTAGATTGGGAAGAGTACACGTAAAGTGTACTCTATATGGCGTGGTGTGTGAATGGAGTACACGTGAAGTGTACTCCATATAGTGGAGCGATGCACCATACGGCGGGTATGCCGTAATGGTGATGGGTCGTAGCATGTGAAAAGGGAGTACACGCGGAGTGTACTCTATGTGGTGGAGTGATGCATCGTATGGCGGGTATGCCATATTGATGATAGGTTGTAGCGTGTGGAAAGGGAGTATACGTGGAATGTACTCCACGAGGCAGCGACACTCCATGTGACATGTCGTAGAGATAAGGATGGTTGTGCAGTTGATGGGCGTGGAACGTGGTGAATAATGTCGAAAATTGTGGAACAATATCCCGAAGTAGTTATGGTGCAGCCTGTAGTCTGAGGTGACAAGTGTGACTGTGATGGACTTAGGCTAGGAGTGTGGGTGTAGTAGCAGAATAAGTGTAAGAGTGCGTAGCGGAAGCATGACTGGGTAACGTCACGAAGTGACGTGGTTACAGACAGTCGTGCTTATGATGGGTGAAGTTAGTGTGAAAATGGCGTAACGAGAACATGACGAGATGTCACGATGTTACGAGAGTACGCGAGGAACCATACTCGTGATATGTTAAGGGTTGGTGTAAGAAATGACGTAGCGGGATGTCAGGTGACGTGACAAGGTCATGGTATAGCTCGAGTGTAGTCTCGATCTATATGACGTGACATAAGACGTAGTTATGAACGGAGTCTTGTCGCGTTAAGTGTTGGGATGAACTATAAGGAGGAACGGCTAGCATGAAGAGTCGTGCTGGCCGGGGTAAGAGAATGTTGGTATCAGAATATGGCCCTTATCCCTACGTGCAGGTAATCAACATGTTATATGTTGATCTTAGGTGATAAAGGGGTAAGGTACATGTGTAATCTGGTAAGACACGTGTACCAGACGGATTCACCATATGTAATGGGTAATCTGTCCATAGTAAAGTTACACAGTGCTTAAGCCTCAGAGTGGGCTTAGAGCCGTGTGGCTTGTTTGGATGGGAATGAGGATTAGTATGGGCTAGGATGTATTGAGGTAGTGACGGGTGTATTGTCTAGGATTGGGATGCGTGACTTAGTTGGTCTAAGTCATGCATCAAGATGAGTTAAAAAGGAGAATAGACGAATGTCTTAGTGTCTTAATCCTAAGGTGAATCATGGGTTCACTTTAGTGGATGAGCACTCAAGGCAAGATGTTGAGTTGGAAGATGTGGTGACTGTAGTGGTCCCCGCAGGTTTTGTCATAGTAAAGGGCATGTAAGTGCATGGGATAGAAGGAGAGTGTTCCAAGTAAAGCTAATTCTATTTCTAGTTAAGTTGCTTATGCATTAGATAGAGAATGACGTTAAGGTTATGTATGCATGTAGGTTGCCAGCTGACACGCGCATGAATGGACTGCATGGTATGAAAGTAGCATGGAGTCCAGGTAAGTATTACGTTCATGCCCTTCTAGAGTTTTCTAGAAATTACACGAAACGAAAACGAAAAGTTTTTCCTTTAAGAAAATGCTTACGAAAAAAGATGAAATGCTTTCAAATGTATATGTACGTACGACCCTTCGATGAAAGTTCCTTTTTACGCACCCAAAGTTATTAATTGTACGCATGCGAATGGATGACTATACGGCGTATCTATTGTACATATTTTCTAAGAAAATGAACTGATGTAAATGCACGAAAGACGAGTTTGAGCCGATGCCTTCACGGATCCTATGAACCGACGCTGTCGCGAGCGCCACGAGGTGATGCTCATGGATGCCGTGAAGGCCGATGTTCAAGGTGATGCTTACGGATGCCGTGAAAGGCGAAGTTTGAGCCCGTGCTCTATGTTTTATGGACGCTACGAACTGATACTTTTATGAATGCCACGAGGTGATGCTCATGGACGTCATGAAAGAGGATGCTCAAGCCAATGCTCACGAAATGATGTTTTCTCATGAAAATAAATGTTTTCTCATGAAAGGACTGTTAAAGGAATGAAATAATTGAATGAAAGCTTCAGCTCTTTAGAGCTGACAAGAATGAATGAAAGAACGAAAGCAAAGCATGAAATCTATGAAGATACATAACGGCCACATGAATGAATGAAAAGGGGTACCCATTGAATGAATGGGCAGATTGCAATGCTAGGCAGTAGTACTGAAAGTGCACCCAGTGCTACACCCTAACGAAATGGGATTCCATGAATCCATTGGCCACGGGGCCGCTAACCCTAACACACGGGGCGTAACAGTGTGTACCGGCCTATGAAAGTGAAAGAAAGAATGTATGTATGTATGTATGCACGCACGCACGCACAAATGCACTTTAAGAAATGAAGGCACTGCACTCTTGCAGAAATGAAGGCACTGACGAGTGACACATTTTACGAAAAGAAAGGAAAATCCCGTCCAATGACGTTTTCAAATGAAAGCACGTATGCACGCTTGCATGTAAGTATAGTATGTACGAATGATGAATGCATGAATGAAAACCTACGTTGTTATATTTTAACTGCATGAAGTAATGCTTACGAGTCTTCGACTAATTTTAGTTTTTATGTATGTCCCTCTCCCCACAGGGAAGGAAATGAAGTACGTGTTGGGATGGACACGGCCCATGGGGAAGAGTACGGAAGTCTAGGCACGAAGTTTAAATGTAAGAGAGGCCTTTTATTAATAAAATTGATGTTTTCCGCTGTAAACCTCTTTTATTGTAAAAGCAAATTTTACTTTATAAACGTAGAGTCTTGCACCCTGGGAAGAAAGCAAAAAGTTTTAAATTGGACGGTAATTCCCGTCGTCCTTTCTCAAAACATTTTATAAAAAGACCCACCACAAGGACGGGCGTTACAATAACTATCTCTAGGTCTTCAGCTGAGGCAGATTATAGGGCGTTAGCTACCACGAGTTGTGAAATTGTGGCTTCTTGGTCTATTAAGAGAATTCAACAGCAATCATGAGTAATCTGCTCTCCTATTCTGTGATAACCAAGCAGCCATCCACATCACAAGGAATCCTATCTTCCATGAAAGAACTAAACACATAGAGCAGGACTACCATTTTGATAGAGAAAAGGTCCTAGCTGGAGTCATCACTCTAGTCTACATTGCCTCAAGGTTCCAGTTGGCAGACATTTTTACTAAGGCTTTATGATCTTCTGTTTTTCAATTTTTATTTCCCAAGATGGAAATCCTACATAAATATGCCCATCTTGAGGGGAAGTCTCACGAAATAAAACATAAAGAGCATGATGATTGGAAGAAAGAAGGACATGAGGACACTGAGCAACAAAGCTACAACACACAAAGAAATGTATGCAACAGCAAAACCAGAGATGAAGCACTTTGCAATGACCAAGACATACATGCAGCATCAAAAGTTCAAATAAACACACTGCATCAGAAGAGAAGCAAAAGCAGCAGCAAAAAGGAGAAGATATTGTCACAGAAAAGCAAGGGATCATATGTGAAATACATGGTTGCACACAAAGCAATTTCAGGAAATCAACATGTAAAGCACTACATAAACCATGTTGTCCATAAAGCTGCAATCGATTACTTGTAACTAAATAGGAGATTAAAAGTTAGTTTTTAGTACTTTTCTTTTATGCTTTTTGTAATATATATATATATAGCAGTAGCTCTTGTATCAAAAACATATCAATGAGAATCAGATTTTCTCCATATTGTGGCTTTATTTCAAGTTCCATTTTCACTTTTAATAGGGTCTCCCATGAATCTCTATGGCCAGAGAATTTCCTCGAGATCCAGTGCAAAGACATGAGCCTCCATGGGAATCTAGCCATGGGTCTCCTTGGCTTGAGGGCCAATGTAACGCCCATCCTTGTGGTGGGTCATTTTATAAAATATTTTGAGAAAGGACGACGGGAATTACCATCCGATTTAAAACTTTTTGCTTTTTCCTAGGGTGCAAGACTCTACGTTTGTAAAATAAAATTGTGCTTTTGCGATAAAAGAGGTTTACAGCGAAAAACATCATTTTTAATAATAAAAGGCCTCTCTTACATTTAAATGCTCGTGCTTAGACTTCCGTGCTCTTCCCCATGGGCAGTGTCCGTCCCGACGCGTACTTCATTTCCTTCCCTGTGGGGAGAGGGACATGCATAAAAACTAAAATGAGTCGAAAACTCGTAAGCATTGCTTCATGCAGTTAAAATATAACAACGTAGGTTTTCATTCATGCATTCATCATTCGTACATACTATACATATATGCATGCGTGCATACGTGCATTCATTTGAAAACGTCACTGGACGGGGTTTTCCTTTCTTTTCGTAAAACATTTCATCCGTCAGTGCCTTCATTTCTGCAAGAGTGCAGTGCCTTCATTTTTTAAAGTGCATTCGTTCGTGCGTGCGTGCATACATACGTACATACATTCTTTCTTTTCACTTTCATAGGCCGGTACACACTGTTACACCCCGTGTGTTAGGGGTAGCGGCCCTATGGCTAATGGATTCGCCTATGGCCACGGGTTGGAATCCCATTCCATTAGGGTACAGCACTGGGTGCACTACCAGTACTACTGTCCGGTATTGCAATCTGCCCATTCATTCATTGGGAACCCCTTTTCAATCATTCATGTGGCCGTTACGTATCTTCATACATTTCATGCTTTCATTTCATTCTTTCATTCAATCATGGCAGCTCCGAAGAGCTGGAGCTTTCATTCATTCAGTTCCTTCTTTCGTTTAACATTCATTTCATGAGAAAACATTTCTTTTCATGAGAAAACATCATTTCGTGAGCATGGGCTTGAACATCCTCCTTCGTGTCATCCACGAGCATCACCTCGTGGCATTCATAAAAGTATCAGTTCGTACCGTCCATAAAAAAAAAAACACGGGCTCAAACTTCGCCTTTCAGGGCATCCGTAAGCATCACCTTGAACGTCGGCCTTCGTGGCGTCCGTGAGCATCACCTCGCTGTGCTCGCGACAGCGCCGGTCCGTGGGATCTACGAAGGCGTCGGCTCAAGCTCATCCTTCGTGCATTTACATCAGTTCGTTTGTTTTCTTAGAAAATACGTACAATAGATACATCTTATAGTCATCCATTCGCATGCGTACAATTAATAACTTTGGATGCATAAAAAGGGGCTTTCATGGAAGGGTCATACGTACATATACGTTTGAAAGCATAGCATCTTCTTTCGTGAACATTTTCTTAAAGAGAAAGCTTTTCGTTTTCTTTTCGTGATTTCTAGAAAACTCCAGAAGGACATGAACGTAATACTTACCTGGACTCCATGCTACTTTCATACCATGCAGTCCATTCATGCGTGTGTCAGCTGGCAACCTACATGCATACATAACCTTAACGTCATTCTCTATCTAGTACATAAGCAACTGAACTAGAAATAGAACTACACTGTACTTGAAACACTCTCTTTCTATCCCGTGCACTTACGTGCCCTTCACTATGTTAAAACCTTCGGGAACCACTTACGATCACCACATCATCCAATTCAACGTCTTGCCTTGAGTGCTCATCTACTAAATTGAACCCATGATTCACCTTAGGATTAAGACACTAAGACATTCATCTTATTCTCCTTATTGAACTCATCTTGATGCATGACTCAGACTAACTAAGTCACGCATCCCAATCCTAGACAATACATCCGTCACTACCTCCATACATCCTAGCCCATACTAATCCTCATTTCCATCCATACAAAGCCACACGGCTCTAAGCTAACTCTGAGGCTTAAGCACCGTGTAACTATGCTTAGGACAGATTACCCATTACATATGGTGAATCCGTCTAGCACATGTGTCTAACCAGATTACACATGTACCTTACCCCTTTATCACCTAAGATCAACATATAACATGTTGATCACCTGCTCGTAGGGACAAGGGTCATACTCCGATACCAACATTCTCTTAACTCGGCTAGCATGACTGTTCATGCTATCCGTCCCTCCTTACAGTTCATCCCAACACTTAACGCGACAAGACTCCGTTCACAACTACGTCTTATGTCACGTCATATAACTCGAGACTACTCCCAAGCTACACTGTGACCTTGTCACATTACCCGACATCCTGTTACGTCACTTCTACGCCAACTTCTAACTCATCACGAGTAAGATTCCTCACGTACTCCCATCACATCGTGACATCTCGTCACGTTCCCGTTACGCCATTTCCACACTAACTCATCACCCATCATAAGCACGACTGTCAGAAACCACGTCACTTCATGACGTTGCCCAATCATGCTTCCGCTGCGCACTCTTACACTTACAGTGACACTTGTCACCTTAGACTACAGGCTACGCCATAACTACTTCGGGACCCTGTTCCACAGTTCCCGACACTACTCATCACGTTCTACGCCCATCAACTGCACAACCATCCCTATCTCTGCGACACGTCACACTGAGTGTCGCTGCCTCATGGAGTACACTCCACGTATACTCCGTTTCCACATGCTACAACCTATCATCAATATGGCATACCCGCCTTATGGTGCATCACTCTACCATATGGAGTACAACTCCCTTCACTTACTCCATTTACATGCACTATGCCACATCACCCTTATGACATACTCACCATATGGTGCATCAATCCACCATATTGAGTACATTCCACAAGTACTCCCTTCATACCCATCACGCCACATCACCATTATGGCATATCCACCACATGGTGCATCACTCCACCATATGGAGTACATTCTACATGTACTCCATACACACCACGCCACATCACCATTATGGCGTATCCGCCATATGGTGCATCACTCCACTATATGGAGTACATTCCACATGTACTCCCTTCATACTCGCTACAACCCATCATCAATATAGCATACCCGCCATACGATGCATCACTCCACCACATAGAGTACACTCCGCGTGTACTCCCTTTTCCACACGTTACGCTACATCACCACTACGGCATACCCGCCGTATAGTGCGTCACTCCATTACATGGAGTACACTTCACGTGTACTCATCCCGTTCCACAATACGCCAGGAGGGTATATTTTACATATACTCTCCTTATCTCACACTACACCACACATAGAGTACACTCAGCGTGTACTATTCCCACTCCACATACGCCAGAAGGGTATATTTTACATATACTCTCCTTATCTCACACTACACCACACACAGAGTACACTCAGCGTGTACTGTTCCCACTCCACATGCCATGACATCCATACAGCACATGCCCCACAACTACATTGCACAGCACAACCATGCCATCATTACAACACAAACTCCACAACTGCATTACACAGCACAGTCCACAACACTTCACACATATGCCCAACACTTCACATACACGGCACATCACATCACCACACTACACATATATGCCCAACATTTCACAGCGCACTACATAGCGCATCTCAATACAACCCAGTCATTCCCCTAATACTAACAACACAGTCCACAACCTAATCAACTAATCAATATCTAACATAATTAATAAGGGATAGAGAGTTATACCATCGACGGAATAACCCGCGTGTTGCCCGTTGATCGTCACAACCAATGACGTTGGAGAGGTCGTACGTGGCAGCTAACCCACGTACGTTGACTGTTTGGGCGTTTGGATAGCTAAGTGTGGTCTTGGAAGGGCTTGTGAAGGCCTTGTGTTGGTGGCTATGATGGGCGGTACACAGCGTACCTAACCGTGTACAGTGGCAGTCAGTCACGCGTAGTGACTATCCATCAAGTGTAGTGATTACCCACCGCGTGGTGGTTTGGACCTAGGGCTTGGCTAAGGGAGGTGCGGTGGATCTCTTGATGGTGTCGAGGTGGCGCCACGATGGCTCAGAGTGGCGGTTCAAGGCCGTGAAGGGGAGAAAAGGCCGTGGGAGAGTGAGAGAGAGTGTGCGTGTATGGGTGGCAGATTGGGGTCGCGGGAGGTTGGGTTGGCTTCGTGGTGGCCTGAGGAGGCTGATGACGGTGGTTACCTACCGTGGGTGGTGGTGCACGGTGTGCAACCCGTGCGTGTGAGGGAGAGGGAGGCCATGCGTGAGTGAGAGGCTACTGGCCATGGTTCACGTGGAGGAGGAAGGGGGAGGTAGAGGGAGGTCCATGGTGGCGCCTAGTGGTCGTGGGTGCTGCGCACGGTGGCGCTAGAGGCCGCGCACGGTGAAGCCGTGCGTGGGTCTCCTTGTGCGTGCGTGTGTGTGATGGAGGGGGAAGGTGGCTGCATGGGAGGAGCTGAGATTGCTGGAGGGTGGTGGCTGGTGGCAGAGGAAGCTGCCGTGGAAGTGGTGGTGCCGAAGGACGGCGCACGGCGGCACTAAGGACAGCAAGCCCATTCGGGCATTATGCTTCCAGCGGAGAGGAAGAGAGAGCGTGAGAGGGAGGGGTTGCTACGGGGAGGCTCGCCGGAGGGAGAGGAGTGCGATGGTGCCGGCGGTGAGAGCTGGCGACGCACGGCGGCGCCGAGCTGAGGCATGGAGCAGTTCGTTGTGGAGAAGCAGCGTGTAGCGTACGCCGAAGGGGAGAGGGAGGAGAGAGAGAGGGCTAGGGAAAAGTGAGGGGAAAGAGAGAGGGGTCTGGGTATTTAACCCAGTCCTTTTGTCTTTAGGTCCTCAAAACAATCTAACGTTGAGATATTAAAATACTGATTTAAAAATGCGTAAACGTTAACTTAATTAGAAGCACTCAGAGGAATTAAGGTAAATATTATTTTAAAGTAACTTTAGTTTATAAAATAATATTTCTTCATCATTAATAAAATGATGAAGTCTTATTTAATATATTTAAAAGGATGAAACCATTTAATTAATTAAAGCCTTCAACATAATTTAAATCCCTTAATATTTCAAATAACGGGAATCATTTTAAAAATTAATATTAAAATGATCTCCGACAATTATAATATTTTGGAGCTCTTCAAAATATTATAATTGTCTCATTTAAAAATAAGTTTAACTCAACGATACTGGAAATACCTCATATAAATATTTTCAGTACTTTTAAAACACTGGGCGTACCTTAGAAGTCACCTAATATCTCGAGAGACACGTCGTCATGGTTCGGCACACATGACGATGCTCGCAGTCGCCAGAAAGAATGGCAGACTGTTGCATAATTCCGTTATCGAAATTTGCTTACGTCAGAAAGGAGGAGCCTTACGTAAGAAAGAGAGAAGCTTACGTAAGAAGAAAGGAGCGGGGGTTACAGCCAAGGCCCAACCATGATTCTTCATGGCAAGAATGAAGAAACACACGGACATGATCACTATGTGCCACATGGATCTTGGTATCATGTTATCAGTAAAATTGATGCATCACAAACGTCTGAAATTCAATTTAGATCTCAAACCCATTATTCAAAGAGTCCTAATAGAAACAGAGGTTTTGTATACTAACCATGCACAAATCATTTCCATTATTGAAATGGTTGTCACTACTACATGTTGCATTTTGCAAGGATTTAATTTAATTTCTACTAGTAAATTTTTTTTTCGCAGATAACCAATTGTAACAAGTTCTCATCATTGGCCGATCATGGCAAATATCACGTGTGCAAATTTTGTTTTTGTTGCTAATATGTCTTTACTTTTTACAAGGATTCGGTAACCGTTCAAATTGAATTTCTCATCCCCTAGTATTAGTTATTCTATTTTCAATGAATATAATGAAGTTTTTGTTGCAAATGACTATTCCTGATAAGAAAATATTCTTGAAAATGAATATTTCTAAGAAAAAAAATTAATCTTTGCAACCAATATAGCAAATACTCTTACATCAGAGAAAACAACTCATATAAATTTTTCTTTTTCTTTTTCCTATTCCTTTCTAGACAATACTATAGTCACTTGTACATAGTTATAAAGTTTTCAATCATTCCAAATACATAACAAAAGCCTGTGTTGAGAAAACAATGTACATTGTTGCTCTAATTAGATGAACAATGTCCTAAGAGGTTGGATGCAGTTAAGAGCATCAAGTTAGTCAGCTCTACTCTCAGTTAAAAAAAAAAAAATTACTTACAAAATAATTTACATACCCTTAAATTTAAATGCAATGTTTTGAGAAAACACAGAGTTCTCAAATCAAATCACGTCAAACCATATTAAAAATCTATTTTTGGAAAATTATACAAGAATCAATCCAATGAAAACCAACCTAGATTAATATCCTAGCTGGTTGAATCAATGGACCCAAAAGGGACTCATGTTGCTAGCTATTATTGCCTAACATGAAATTTCAGAAGTTTATAAATACTTTCGCAAGACATGGAAATAAAATTGGTATAAAAAAAAAAAAAAACATAAATTAGTTGTTGCACATATGATAATAAGAATTACTTTGAGATATGACACCTCCAAGATTAACAACATAATTGAATGAGCCTTCCATCTCTTTGATGATCATCGTTTGCAAAGCTCAAAGTCAGTATCCATTTGTGTGTATGGACATGTGCTTTTCTCTTCTTCTTTTTTTCTTTTTTTTTTTCAAATATATTCGCCTCTCTTGCGAGACCCTCATCTTGAACGTAGTTGTGTTCTTCGATTTGAGTGACTGGCGATTGGTCGTTATTTATGTATGGGACACTTAGGAGAGGTGTTCCCTCCTTTGTTGGTGTGCACGGAGCATCGAATTAAGTTACCAGGCGAGAGATGTGCTCAACCGGGTTGGGTGGCGAGGAGAGATGGGACACTTAGGAGACGTGTTCCCTCCATTGTTCGTTGGATGCAAGAGCGGAGCATCATCTTACGCAACCAGGTGGGAAAAATGTTCGACCGCGCTCGTTGGCGAAAAGAAATGGTACACTTAGGAGAGGTATTCCCTCCTTTGTTCAATTGGTGGAAGTGTGAAGCATCAACTTGAGTAAATACGCGAGAGATGTGCTCGACCGCACTAGTGGCAAGGAGTGATGGGACACTCACGAGAGGTGTTCCCTTCATTGTTCACCAGGTGCGAGCACAAAGTATCGACTTAAGTAACCAGGCAAGAGATGCGCCCGACCGCACTGGCTGGTGAGGAGAGATGGGACACTTAGAAGAGATGTTCCCTCATTTGTTCGCTGGGTAAGAGCACGAAGCATCAGCTTAAGTAACCAGGTGGGAGAAGTGTTCGACCACGCTGGGTGGCAAGGAGAGATGAGACACTGAAAAGAGGTGTTACCACCTTTGTTCACCGGGTGCAAGTGTAAAGCTTCGGCTTAAGTAACCAAGCGGGAGATGTGCTTGACCACGCTAGGTGTCGACGAGAGATGGGACACGTCGGAGAGGTGTTTCCCCCTTTGTTTTTCGAGTGCGAGTGCAAAGCGTTTGACTCAAGTAACTAGGCTGGAGATGTGCTAGACCGCACTATGTGGCAACGAGATTAGGAGAGGTATTCCATCTGTTGTTCACCGGCTACGAGTGCAGAGCATCAGCTTAAGTAAGCAGGCAGGAGATGTGCTTGACCACGCTGGGTGGCGAGGAGAGATGGGATACTTGATAGAGATTTTCCCTCCATTGTTCATTAGGTGCGAATGCGGAGCATCGGTTTAAGTAACGAGGTGGGAGATGTACTTGACCGTGTTGGGTGGTGAGTAGAGATGGGACACCTAGGAGAGTTGTTCCTTCCATTGTTCGCCAAGTGTGAGTGCGGAACATCAGCATAAGTAATCGGGGGGAGATGTGCTCGACCACTTTGGGTGGCGTTCGTAATGTCTGTATCGTAGCAAGGATTTGATAGTAAGAAATTAAACACTTTAAAGCAATATTATTAAGTTCATAGGGTGTTCTTACACGAGAGCCTTCTTAGCGAAATATTTCTTGAGGTGCTCTTTGTTCCATGGTCGTTGTAATGCCTTTCCCTCGGGGTCTTTTAGCCAATAAGCTCTAGGTCTATGGCAAGCCATAACTACTTATGGTCCCTCCTATTTTGGTCCAAGCTTCCCTTCTTCCTGAGTGGTTACCCTGGTTTTCTTAAGGACCAGGTCTCCTGCATTAAACGCTCTACGCTTTACTTTTTTTGTTGAAGTATTGCTCTGTTTTCTTCTTGGCAATTGCCGCCCTCAACTCGGCTCTTCCACCATGTCCAGGTACCAGTGTAGGACTTCTTCGTTTGTTTTCTCATTAAAATGTTGGACCTTGTAGCTTGGTATCCCTACCTCTACATCATCCTAAAAGGGGTCTCCCCGATTGGGGTTTTTGTGGTAGTGTGATAGGCCCATAGGACTTCTGACAACTCTTCCGCCTAGGCTCCATTGTTACTTGTGATTTTCTTCTTTAATATTCGCACAAGGATTTTGTTAGCCACCTCAACCTGCCTATCGGCTTGGGGATGTCCTAAAGATAAGTACTTGACTTTGATCCCTAATTTGGTGCGGCAAATGCGAAAGTGATTGGAGCCGAACTACCACCCATTGTCCGAGATGATGGTGTGGGGGATTCCAAATCTACACGCCCATTGTCCGAGATGATGGTGTGGGGGATTCCAAATCTACACGCAACAGTCTTCCATAGGAACTTGGAGATGTTAGTCACCATGGGCTCTGCCTCCACCCATTTCGTGAAGTAATCTATAGTTACTATATACGATGAATTTTATGCCTTCTTTGCCCTGGGGTATGGGGCCCACTATGACTACCCCCACTGCGCGCAAGCCGCCGCAATTAATGTGGCGAATCCTGTCGGGGATAGGATCTCCTACCAACACTCTCAGTTGGTGCAATTAATGCAGTGAGATTTCTCGTTAGTTGTCTGATTGGAGGTGTGCTTGTGTGAAGGCAGCCCCATGTTCCTATTTATGCACGGGTTCCTCCTTCTTCCTTATCAGTCAGTAGGCTTGCAACTTCTGGGCTGTGGGCCACACTAGCCTTGTGTTGGGCCTAATAGAACAAGTGATGAATATGTCCCTCCACTTGACCTTAAAATATCAAATTTATTTATGATGTTAGCAAAGAAAAAGTAGCAATTGAATTTAGGTAGTCCAAAAATGTAAGCAGCGAAGTCTTTTATCGTTGCTCAAATTTTGGTTGGCGGCAAGGTGGGGTTTTTAATTGACAAGTGCTCTTGCTTTTCCCTTTGTGGGGGGGGGGGGGGGGGGGGGGGGGGCGGGCGGGAATTAGTTGAAGTCAAGGAAGGCATACTGCCTTGCTTTTCTATGTGGCGGCCTCTATTTTCGGCTTTTTTATTTTTGTGGGTCTTTTCGAGTCTTAGTCCATTTATTATTTAAAATTACTTGGTTCACGTGGTTCGTCATGTACATGGACACGCATATATATGAACAGTAAAATACTATTCATAATAGCATTACTCTTTATTATTAAGATTCATCCTGTAAGTCATAGCTCCGTCTTAGTTGGGCAAGACTTCTCGTTTATACATGTGTAAATATTAATACATTAGTGATAAAGTAATTATTAGGTATTTTTAAAATAAAATATTCAAAATTTTATAATATTATGTAATAATGTCATTCAAAATTAATGTTTGTATAAGCAATTTTGATAATACGATATTATTAAATAGGACGAGAATATTACATTATTCATATTTTAAAACTACGTACCCAATAATCAACCTTAAAAAGGGTACCTCTGGTCGTAGATGAAAGGTTTTATATAAAGGAGGAGGCTGGTGTGGATTTCCTCTCCCTCCCATTAAACTCAACATGGCTTTCAAAGTTTCTAC
This sequence comes from Juglans microcarpa x Juglans regia, assembly GCF_004785595.1. Classification (NCBI taxonomy): domain Eukaryota; kingdom Viridiplantae; phylum Streptophyta; class Magnoliopsida; order Fagales; family Juglandaceae; genus Juglans; species Juglans microcarpa x Juglans regia. Next base: position 5,356,504 of record NC_054604.1, on the reverse strand, counting down.
TGCCATTGCATTTTGCTTCGTTGCTTTTCTCATCCTCGCCAACCATATTGTTTCCCCTCGACAACTCGTGGTAGTTCCTAGTGGTAATTTAACTCTCTGATCTCTCTTTCTCTTCTCACATGCATGCATGCATGCTCGGATCTCGTCTTTGATGTTTGGACTACTAAAACTACTTCTGATGCATCGTTACCTATAAATTAGTTTTATTAATATTTCTTTTATAATTAATTAGCTTTTGCCTAATTGCAGGTGGTGGTTCTGGCAAATCTCCTGCCGTTGGAATCTCGTCTCCTATATCTCACCCTTGTGATGATCCTAAGTACTCCCAAATATCCCAGAGGACATGCTTGCCGCCGTCTCGTTGAGACACGCAGAAACCCGTAAGTGGTGCTAGCAAAGCACCCGTACGTGGTGGAGCAACCTATCTTATATATATATATATGTGTGTGTGTGTGTGTGTGTGTGTGTGTGTGTGTGTGTGTGTGTGTGTCTACTTTAGCATGCATCGTTTATATATGTTGTCTTCAATATATAAGAGATAGGTTATTTCAACATGAGATGGATGCCACCAAAGTGTCAAGCATCATGTGTATGGAAACGAATAAATACATATTTTAAGATCTATTATATGGCGTTTGTTCCTTCGATCCTTTCCATTGTTTTTATTAAGTACAAGCTTTACGTACATCATGAACAACTCTGGAGTTTTTCGGCAGGAAACAAGAACTATTGTGCCTAGTGGAGGGATAAAATATAGAGCTAACAATAGTGGTAGCTCATTATGAGGTCTTTAGTCTTTGTAGAATTAATAATTTATTAGTTTTTAAGGATGTAATTTATAATTTAATTGTGGAGTGTTTTAGACGCGAGGTTCTTCAATTTTTAATTATAATATATAGAGAAAATAAGACGAAACATTATATAAAAAAAAATGTGTTTCAAACTTTTAAAATATCAATTTGTCTAACATTTACTATAACTTGTCCATTCAAATTACTTTAAACTTAATTAAATTATGAAATTGGTGACCATTTAATATAAGACTGAATAATGTGACTCAACATAACAAAGCTCCTATATATTTCGAGAACAATACATGTTAAGGACATATTCCACAATCTGCCAGAGTCCACAGCCTGCAACAAATAGAGATGGTGGCTCGGTGTACCCAATGCACATCTAATGCCTAAGTCAGTGAGATGCAAAATAAGTTATCACCAAGATAATGATCAAGATGAGGTGTTACCTGAACATGTTGTCTCCTTATATATATAGGCGTAGTTATTGATAGACATTAAGAATTATCATTCTGTCTTATGTTATCTTCATGTTCTTTTGATTTGATGTTGATCTCGAGAATGTTGGATTCATCCCAATTTCCTTGGTCAGTTATCCATTCCACATCATTTGGTGGTTACAAGATGGAATTATGTGGATTCTTAAGACTCCAATGACTTGATCCTTACCATACGTTCGGTTGCGCCTCTATATTCGGCCCACTCCTTATCAAGGGCTAAATGTATCCCTCCAATACGAATTAAAGATTCTTACCAAAGGGTGTAATGCTCACTGTTTTAATTATCGTACTGTACTGGTCGGTACGGTCAAAATATGTCGTACTGACCACTGGTCTGGTACAGGTATTACATATATTTCGTACCGGCCCAAATACCGGCCATACTGGCCTATATTTCGGCCTGTATTTTTGCCCATACCAGCCAATATTTCGGCCTTTAATTTTTTTTTCATTTTTTCAAACTACTAGCTTATTTTTTGACCCACAATTCAGACTAGACTATTTATAATTTATCTATATATGCATTTATATATAATTTATTCATATATAGACTATTATTTTGAAATATAATTTAGATATATAATTTATTCATATATTGACTATTCCGAAATGGTACACGAAACAGTACCGGTACCGAAATATTTCATTCCAGTGCCTTGACCGATACGGTGTCTGGTACGGTATTCCAAACATTGGTAACGCTTCAACAAAATGATTAAATCATATGGTCTATACTTTAAAAGAATTAATCAATGATACAGTTGGAGCTCTCTTATATTCCCGACGTCCTCATCAGGCCAGTTTGTAGTAGCTGGTACGGCTCAAGTCCTACGTTTCTTTTTTTTTAGGATAGGCTCTGATACCCTTCGTAACGCCTCAATAAAATGTCCAAGCCATATGACCTATACTTCAAAAGGATTAGTCAATAACACAATTGGAGCTTTAGTAGTACGAGATCTCATACACCAACTATCATTAGCATTTACCAAAATGGGGTATCACAGAGGGACAAAATCAAGCTGTTAAAACTCCGTTTGGATTCAGAGATAAATTGAGATAGTTTTAGATGAGTTGAATAAGATATTATTAGAATATTATTTTTAATATTACTATTATTTTAAGATTTGAAAAAGTTAAATTGTTTATTATATTTTATGTGAGAATTTAAAAAAATTGTAATTATGAAATGAAATGAACTAAGAGAAGTTGAGATATGTTTCGAATCCAAATAAGGGCTGAGCAATATCCCTTTACAATACAAATTCCAGTCAAATTATTACTATTAAAATCTAGTGTGTACGTTACAATTGAAAGATTGAGCAAAAACAGTGTTGCAATCGATGCATACAGCCTTCTCTACATGTTCCATTTATAGAAGATATATTTACAAGAAAGGTTTATATACATGGAAAGGTTTGACAGTATGCTAAGTATATACGAAACTTAAATAAGGTGATACAGAAGGACAAAATACATGAAAGGAAAGAGCTAAGTGACCGGAGAGGAATTAGCAAAATCATCCCATGTTGACTTGCCCGACGATGGCTCCCATGATTGCTCTACTGACTGAGCAAGAGACTGAGCTGTATTGCCTAACAACAATATCATATCTATTATCTCTACTGGAAAAGGAGCGAAGACTTTGACAAGAATTCACCAAAAGTTCGTAAAAGTTAAAGTAAAACGGAAATCAAGCTGTGTACACGTTTTGATTTTCCCAGCCATTGATGTGAGTGGAAAGTTCAATGTCCGTTGAAGGATGTGATCAATGTCCCTGCCCTTAAAACTATTTTCAAAACTTGAACAGTATCTAAAATGAGAGAGATAAATATATGGCGTGAGTCTTGTAAAAGAGGTCCCACCAATCAAGCCAACATCGTAGCTGACGAGCGTATTGCGATCTGCACGATTCCAGCGAAGGAGCGTATCACGATCTGCATGATTTCAGCACCTTCACGTCCATGCCTCCAGCTTGCTCTGTTTTTTCCTTGTTTTCATTTCTTTCCTTGTAAATTACTTTCCTTGTTTATAAGTCAATACATGTGTATATATATATATATATATATATATATGTAAAGCACTAAAGACAGCAGATATGATAGTTTTGAATAAAAACGTTATTCACGTTAAGCGTTGTTTTTCTTATAAGTCTAATAAGACGTCTCGTTTGTTTTTATAGATGAATTGAAATTAAAATTAAAAGTTGAATAAAATGTTGTTAAAATATATATTTTAATATTATTTTTATTTTAACATATCATGTCTATCCTCACATATTAACTCATCAATATTGTTTGAGTCATCAGCTTGCCCTAGTGTTGGCCCCAAAATTAGTGCATGCATAACACCACAACAGCAAAAACGTTTTGAAAATGAGGTTAAAATTTCTAGGAAAGAATTCTCATGATGTGATGCACAAATGATAAAAAAAATAATGATAAAACTTATTTGTTGCAAAATATAACGTTTTTGTTATATTTTCTTATCAAGTAATACTAGATACAGTTGTGGAGTCTGCAAACATCGCGCAATCTTTTTGAATAAAAGTGAAGTCTATTATTAAAAAATTAATTTTTTTTTTCATATAAGTCTCGTATTTACTTACTTTTTTTCAAAGGGATTACATGGCTCTTGCACACTCCATGACTGCAAATGACAATTACTTATTATTATGTTTGCTTAATGATAAATGATACTAGCAATCATGAAATGCACAAGTTTCGTATAATATCTTTAAAAAAAGCGGCCTAAATCTCATTAATTCTTGTTATGAATCTTTCAAGCTCTCTGCTTAAGTACAGTGACTTATGTCAATACCATTGTGAACCACGAATGTCTATATCAGTCAGGCTTCGGCAGAAGGGGAGAAGTGATGAAGCAAAGCTGTGGAGTTGTTCTGACCTTAGGGTTTGGTCCTGGGCTATGGGCTGGGGCATAGCGTGAGGCCCATGTTAGCTGGGCCGTCTGGTATTTTGTTGCTCAGAGCTACCCTTTATGTTTTGTTGATGGGTTATGTTTCTTTGTGTTAGTTCAAATCTTAAGTCCAAAGGTCGAGAGGCCCATTTTCTTTATCATCTGAGTTGGAGTCAATTATAAGAAGTCTTCTGGAAGGGGAATAAGTGTAAGAGTTTTATAACTCTTACGTCCCACACACATATCTTGATAGAATTTAGAATAGCTCAAAAATTAAAAGTTAATAGATGAGTTATAATAAAAAAAAGACAAATAGAAGAGTTATAATAAAATAAGAAAACTCTTAAGAGATAAAATTAACTCTATATCTCTAATCACAGTCAAACATAAAGTCTTAGATTTCTTGATGGCCAGAAATCTGTAAATAGTATTAAAGGGTTAAATGGTTCTCACTTATAACATCATTTTGCCTCTTGTCATCGGAAGATACTTGGAGGTAAAATTGTTAGGGTGATCATTTTTTTATAGTCAGGTCAGATTCTTTATCAAACTGGAATGATGGAGGTACATTTTCTAACTATTATTATTTTATTATTGTGGCTCATAGAAAATCAAAGATCCAATTATTAATGTTCATGTTAAAAATATTTAACATCAAGTTGTTACTACTTTATGAAAATTGTTATCACCTTTTTCTCCTTCTTTCTCTCTTCTTTGTTTTTCTGTTTGAATTCATTGATGAGTTCAGATAGTTTTAGATTAATTGAATAAAATATTGTTAGAATATTATTTTTAATATTATTTTTATTTTGAAATTTGAAAAAGTTGAATTATTTATTTTATTTTGTATAGGAATTTGAAAAAGTTATAATGATGAGATGATATGAATTGAGATGAGTTTCGAATCCAAATAAAGGCTTAGAAATATCCCTTTACAATACAAACTCCAGTCAAATTATTACTATAAAAACCTAGTGTGTTACAATTGAAAGATTGAGCAAAAACAGAGTGTTGCAATCGATGCATACATCCTTTTCTACATGTTCTATTTATAGAAGATATATTTTATAAGGAAGTTTTATGTACAAAGAAAGCTTTGACAGTATGCTAAGCGTATACGATTCCTAAATAAGGTGACACCGAAGGATAAAATACATAAAAAGAAAGAACGAAGTATCAGAGAGGAATTAGCAAAATCATCCCATGTTGACTTGCCCGATGGTGGCTCCAGTGACTGCTCCACCGACTGAGCAAGAGACTGAGCTGTATTGCTCAACAACAATATCATATCTCTACCGGAGAAGGAACGAAGACTTCGACAAGAATTCACCTAAAGTTCGTAAAAGTCGAAGTTAAAGTTAAAGTTAAAGTTAAATCAAGCTGTGTACACGTTCTGATTTTCCCAGCCATTGATGTGAGTGGAAAGTTCAATGTACCGTGGAAGGATGGGATCAATGTCCCTGCCCTTAAATTATTTTCTAAGAGCAATATTACACAACCTCTCCAACTTTCATACAAGATATTTTTTTAAATTTTAATATTTTTTTTATAATTTTTTTTAAGCTTATTCTTTTTAAAATAATTTAATTTTTTTATTCATTATTCATATATTAAATATTTAATAAAAGAAAAAAATAATAAAAATTAAAAAAAATATGTGATGTGTGGAGGTTGTGTGAATAATAGGAGATTGAGTAGATTTTTTCATTTTCTAAACTTGAACAGTATCTAAAATAAGAGAAAGATAAATATATGACCTGAGTCTAATAAAGAGGTCTGGTTTGGTTTTATAAATGAGTTGAAATTAAAATTGAAAGTTTAATAACATATTATTAGAATATATTTTTTTAATATTATTTTTATTTTAAGATTTAAAAAGGTTAAATTGTTTATTTTATTTTGTGTAATAATTTAAAAAAATTGTAATAATTAGATGATATGAGATGAGATGAGATGGGATGGATATTTCATAAGAATCGTAAAAACAAACAAAACCGATTCTCTACCATTCACTTCACATATTTATCTCTCTTGATTAAAACTTTCAACTTGGAGCATTTCGATTGATGGTGGTAGGCCCGTACAAGATTGCTTATAAATAAAGCCCTTAACTCTCATATGCTCTACAAACAAAAACAATATAATGGAACCATTAACCATTAAAAAAGTATTTTCCCTTCTCATCAACTTCGTCCTATTTGCTCAGTTGGTTCCTTCTCCGGAAGCTGCTTTTTCTTCTAATACTTCCAAAGAAGCTACTGATCTTCTTACATGGAAGGACAGCCTTCAAAATGACTCCCAATCTCACTTATCATCATGGAATCCTTCAGTTTCTTCTTCCAATCTAAACCCAAGTAGGAATCCATGCAATAATTGGCTTGGTATTTCATGCAACCCTGCTGGAAGCGTCGTCAAAATAGACCTTGGCAACTCTAGCTTACAAGGTACACTTCATGGATTTTCTTTTTTGTCATTTCCAAATCTTGCGTACATTGATCTTTACATGAACGCACTTTTTGAGACAACTCCACCTCAAATTAGCTACCTGTCGAAACTCGAATATCTCGATTTGTCCTTTAATAAGTTTTCAGGTAAAATCCCACCAGAAATTGGCAAGCTAATTAATCTTAATTTCCTCTTCCTTGAAGACAATAACCTAAACGGCTCCATTCCTGAAGAAATAGGGTGCCTACACTTTCTAACTGAACTTGCTCTTTACAAAAACCATATAGACGGTTCCATCCCTTCTTCTTTAGGCAATTTGAGCAACTTGGTTAATTTGTTTCTTTATGACAATGAACTTTCTCGTTTCGTTCCTCTAGAAATGGGAAACCTCTCCACTTTGGATCAACTTTTCCTTAGTATTAACCACCTGACAGGTCCAATCCCTCCCACTTTTGGGAACATGAAAAAGTTAACCATCTTGTCCATGTTTGGTAATTCTCTTTTCGGTCCCATCCCTTCAGAAATTGGACATTTGAATTCCCTAAAGGAATTAAGTCTTCTTCAAAATAATCTTTCGGGCTCAATTCCAGCATCATTAGGTAATTTGGGAAATCTTACCATACTTCACCTGAATAATAATAGCCTTTCCGGATCCATTCCTACGGAAATAGGAAACTTGAAGTCTATCAATGGTCTACAGTTGGATGAAAACCATCTACATGGTTCTCTTCCAACTTCATTTGCTAATTTGAGCAATTTGATATATTTATTCCTTAGTGACAACCAACTTACGGGTCCTATTCCTCAAGGAATTGGAGATCTCATCAACTTGGATACTCTGGAACTCGAAAAAAACAAATTTATTCGTAATTTGCCTCAAGACATTTGCCATGGTGGATCACTTATGTACTTTGCTGCAAGCAACAACCATTTTGATGGCCGAATTCCCAAAAGCTTCAAAAATTGCACAAGCGTAGTCTGAGTCCTGTTAGGAGGTAACCAACTCATTGGAGATATATCTAAGGACTTTGGTGTCTATCCAAACATGAAGTTTATAGATCTAAGTCATAATAGATTTTATGGAAGGCTCTCAAGTAATTAGGGACAGTGTCAACAACTACAAATCCTACTTCTGGGTAAAAACAATATTACTGGTAGCATACCACACGAGATTGGAAATTGGACTCAGCTAGGTGAACTTGATCTTTCTTCAAATCATATAGTTGGGACTATTCCAAAAGAAATTGGAAGGTTGATTTCTTTAGAGCGATTGATGATGAATGGCAATCAACTCTCTGGTGCTATTCCTTTTGAATTTGGATCATTGACAAATCTTGAATATCTTGACCTGTCCTCAAACAAGCTGAGTAAGTCAATTCCAGCCCACCTCCTAACCTTATCTCATATCTCCAAATTAGATATAAGTTATAACTCTTTAAATGGAGAAATACCAATGGAAATTAACAAATTGGAGAGCTTAGTGATCTTAAATCTCTCCCACAATTATCTTTCTGGTTTCATTCCAAAAGCATTCGAACAAATGCGTGGCTTGTTGTATGCCGACATATCTTACAATGAGTTGCAGGGATCCATTCCTAATATCAACGCATTTCAAGCATTACAAGGGAACAAGGGATTGTGTGGTAATGTTATAGGACTATAACCATGCAATGCTTCCATGATATACAAACATAGCTCAAAAAGGGGACACAAAGTCGTGTTTCTTCTTGTTTTCCTGCTTTTAGGAGCAGTTTTTGTTCTACTTTCTTTCTTTGGGTTTTTTCTCTTTATGCAAAGAAGAAAGATAGATCTAGAATCCAAAGAAAGCAAGACCAAGGGCCAAGTACTGTTTCTTTCAGTATTACAATTCAATGGAAGAACATTGTATGATGAAATCATAAAAGTGATCAATGGTTTTGATGCTCTATACTAAATTGGGAAAGGAGGACATGGAACTGTCTTAAAGCAGAGCTAACTTCAGGTGATATCGTAGCTGTGAAGACATTCAATCGACCACTGCATGATGCTGGTGAGAACAGATTTCAAAAGGAGTTCTTGAATGAGATAAGGGCATTGATAGACATACGACATCGAAACATTGTTAAACTTTATGGCTTTTGTTCCCATGTGCAACATTCCTTTTTGGTCTATCAGTATCTAGAGAGGGGTAGCTTGTCCCTAATCTTGGGCAATGAAGATACTGCTAAAGTATTGGGCTGGAGTAAGAGATTGAATATTGTTAAAGGTGTAGCATATGCCTTGTCTTACATGCACCACGATTGCTCCCCTCTGATTATTCATCATGACATAACAAGTAGCAACATCTTGCTGGATTCTCAATTTGAGGCTCATGTTTCAGACTTTGGGACTGCTAAGCTTTTGGAGCTAGACTCATCCAATTGGACTTCCCTTGCAGGCACTTATGGATATATTGCACCAGTTTATAAATTATTTCATTGTCCTATCAAAGAAAAGCAAGCATATGTGTTGATTTTTTTCCATCTTTCCTCGATTTATTTTCTTTGCAGAGCTTGCTTATACAATGAAGGTAACCGAGAAATGTGATGTATATAGCTTTGGGGTATTGGCAATTGAAGTCATTAGAGGACAGCATCCAGGTGATTTCATCTCCTCACTATCAATGCCAATAGCTATGGAGAACATGTAGGTGAAAGATGTGTTGGACCAACGGCTTCCATTTCTAGCAGCTCAAGTTGAAAATGAACTTATAATAGTTGTACAACTAGCCATGAAATGCTTAAATGTCTATCCCCAATCAAGGCCAACAATGCACATGATTTCTCAAGTGTTATAGACCAATATTGCACATTCCTAGAGCCATCCAGACGTGCATTGCCAACTTGAAAGTCGAGAGTTGAAGATTATAGACTATCCAGATAATAGTTAATGAAAATAACTGCTAAATGTGTTAGTCTAAGATAACTATTAGAACTTGTTCTTTCCATCCCAAGTATTTGTGTGTAACTTTAGTTGTTAGTTGTATGAGTGTTAACGTATCTTTTTTTATCATCTCATGTCCTTCAATTTAATTCCAACTATATCAATCAACCAAAGTGTCTTTTGGGAGAATAAATGTAGCAAGTTTTTGCAAATCGAGCGTTTGTTTGTTCTCAATAAATCCTTTTAATAGAAACCCATGTGATTTGAAACTTCTGGAGTTGAAGACCTTAATTTAAAAAAGTGGGAGTTTGAGACATCAATTTTTAATTTTTCATTTTAGAAGTGCTGTTATATATATATATATATATATATATATATATATATATATATATATTAATTTTTCATTTTAGAAGTACTCTTATATATAATCATTTTAGGGGCACATGATATTTTTTATATCTTCTATAAAATATGCAAAAAAAAATAGTAGCTTCTGGCTAGCAATAGCAGAGTGTAGGAGGTAATTCCCCCAATGCAGTTCATGTCATCCCATATGGCGGGGAAAAGCACCGCAGATCCTCCCCACTAACACTTATAGGGCTGTCATTATAAATCTATTGTGTTAGTATCTTCAATGACAAAATTTAGTCTGATTGAAGAGTTATTATTTGGTACTCTTGGATACGGACATTTGGTACTCACATCCTATCAGATCCTATCATATATATTCTTTGAATACTTAATAATTTTTCCTTAGTTGAATTGTAAATTTGTTGGGTAAACTTCAAGTTCAAACTAAAAGAAATTGCAATTATATCAAATTCGCTCACAAGATTCTTGAAAGAGAGTCGTTAGTCCTTCATGAGATACACATGAATCTAGCCAAAACTCCACCAATTTTGCTAGATGTTAGGTCATGTGAAAATTCCTAATTTAAAATCCCCTAGACCTCTTGCTATACTACAGATTTACGTGTTGTGGAGTAACTATTTGGTAGATGCTCATGGGACGTGTAATTTGGCAAATTCTAACTTTTAAGAGGTTTCAAACCTAGTTTACCTCTAATTCTAGCCACCCTTCCTATATAATCATCCTTATGTAAGATTTTCTATGTGTGGAACCATTCCTGTATAAGCATCCTTCTAGCGAAGGGCAAGTAACGACTTAGACACAACATGACACAAGATTGACAAGCAAGGCATAAGGCAAATCGGGAAATAGAAGAACAATGTACAAGTTCGAGCTTGTGCTTGGAATACTTTTCTCATCGTATCATGAGTTTGAGATAGTGTTCGAAGGTCGTCCTGCTTGTTTGAAAGCGCAAGTCTAAGTAAATGCTCGAGCATGCTTTCATATCCATCCTTTTTCAAAATTGTACTCGAAAACTATTTTCGAGTTTTGTTCAAATACCGAGCAAGTATTCTAAAGGTGTTTCCATCATGTGGGTGATGTTCACAAGCAGTAGTCCCAAAGGCGCATGCAAAGCAAGCTTCTTCCATCTATACCACATCTTTCATTTCCCATACACGTACCATGGATGCCCGCTAACCAACACACCCAATCTACATCTAGCACTGTTAGTCCTGGGAAGCCCAACCCTCTTTCTAAAAATAGTCTTCCCCACTCTATCTTTTTCACCAAAACTCTAAAACCCCTCTATAACGACCCGAAAGAACTTTGATAGATGGATTTTTTAAACCTTATAGACATTGTGAAATCCCAAAAGGATTTCATAAATCGAGTGATCAATTAAGTCAAGTCTGATAGTGTTGTCAGATCTTGATCCACTATGGTGATGGAATTTCCCTTCTCTTTAATTAATGCACTTAGGAATATAGTTTTACTAAACAAATTACACCATTATACTCATATGAATATCTACGATTCTACGGCATAATAATAAGTTTTGAATTTTTTAGGTGAATAATAACCCTTTGGGAGAGTGCTAAGTGGCAACTAGTTCAAACATTTGTCAATTCGCCATGTAGCATCACTAAAAAAGTTTTTAGTTGGACACATGTCACTATCCTAGATATCTACTTTGAAACCCTAGGATACATGTCAAGAGCATAACAAAGTGTGAAGAGATGCAATGTGATTCAAGCTTGTCATCATGCTCTCTTATACTAATCACTATTCCATCCAACTAAAGACTATTTGGTCAACCAAAAGAGAGTTTCAACCCTAATGAAATCCCAAACCCTTGAAGACCAACCGAAACCCTAAACCCCTTGAGAAAACCAAAACCCCAAATTGGTTTCAAAACCATAAAGTGGCGGTTTGCAACTAAGTGATTTCTCACTTGGTTAAATCACTTCCACATGCACCTAACCACACACATACATACTCTTACACTCTCACCCACTCTCTTACATATTGGTAATTGCATTTGACCAAAGAAAAATTACATGAAAACCAAACCCTAACTGAAATTCTAACTAGATGCATTTCGATTAGCCCCATCTAGGGTTCGTTTGGATACATAAGCCTTCGCATCTCACCTCATTTCATCATTACAACTTTCCTAAATTTCCACACAAAATATAATAAAAAATTCAAGTTTTTCAAATTCCAAAACAATAATGATAGTAACAAATAATGTTCTAACAACATTTTATTCAACTCATCTAAAACCATCTCATCTCATTTCATCTCACTATCCAAATGAGCCAATCCCACTGATACCACCCCTTTTGATCCAAGCTTCTTCAACAAACTTCTCCCCTCATACAAGACCATGCCTTGACTGCCATGCTACATCATGTGCAGCCCCAAATAGTGCCATTTATGGCCACTTACACACTTAAAATCAGTCTCACCCACTAGGCAGCACAAAAGTATATTTCTAGTTGCACTTCAGCCCATTTTCCTCCTCTTTTCACAAGTCAAACTTACATCAGTTAGTCATTCACCCACTGAAGTCAGCCATCATCTATACTCCACGCCCCTTGCATTGCTTCCCACACTTAGCCAATTTTCATTTGTTTCCCAAGTGAGCAAATCGTGAGGGAGAGAAGTTGAGAGAAATCTAGATAGTTTTTGTGTTCTTCATTCCAAACGTGTAAGTTATTTTATCTAGATCTAAGCTCTTGTATTTTTTTTTTTTTAATAAGGAGTTAGAATACTTGAGTTAGTGTTGGTGAATTTTTCTTGAGTTTTGGTTGAAAGGTTTGGTGGTGATAGTTTTTGTGTTTTGTGACTTTGGTTGATTAGTCAAGCATGCTATCACCTAGGTTTGAATGATGAATATGTTAGAAAATTTATTTATCAACTTTTGGAGTGTTTGGAGTTGATATGAGTGTGTTAGACCAAGAAAATCAAGGATTGGTCTTATTTGACCTAATCTTGGTATTTTGACATTTTTCTTTGATGTAGTTAGTTCAAGCTTTCATGAAATGTGTCGTTTAGTGTCTAAATATGATTTTATAACTAAGGATATGATTTTTGAGAGATTTCATTTTCCATTTAAGCATGTTAGTATGTTAAATGGCCAACTAGCAACCTTGGGAACTATCTCATTTCAGCTTGTGCCTTTTTACGTTTCACTTAACCTTATGCTACACTTCTATAAGTTACCTTCTAACTTACTTTCCATATTTTTACGTATGTATGGTGGTAAGAGTTATATTGTTTATATCCATGCCAGTCATGCTTGTTGTAATTGTTATAACATACCACGACATGTCATCGATTATTTGTTACACATTTAGAAGTACTCTTATATATAATATATTTTCTTAGAGCCGCAATATATGTTTTATATCTTCTATAAAATACACAAAATGAAATAGTAGTTTCTGGCTAGCAGTAGTTAAGGGTGGGAGGTAATTCCCCACATGCAGTGGCCATCCCATATGGAGGGGCAAATATCATGCAATCGCAATTATATCAAATTCACTAGACCTTCACAAGATCTTTGACAGATAGCCACCAGTCCATAATTTGATAGACATGAATCTAGCTAAAACTCCAACAATTTTCTAGACATTAGGTTAAGTGAAAATATCTAATTCAAAAGCCCCTAGACCTCTTGCTATACTTATGATTTACTAAAAGTGTTTCAGAGTAAATATTTGGTAGATGCTCATTGGGCCTATAATTCGGCAAATTTTAACTTTTAAGAGGTTTCTTAAACCTAGTTTAACTCTAATTCCAGCAACCCTTCCTATATAAGCATCCTTATATGAGATTATCTATGTGTGGAATTGTTCCTGCATAAGCATCCTTCGAGCGAAGGGTGAGCAACGACTTAGGGGCAACATGACACGAGGAGAGCAAAGCATTCGGGTGAGCAATGCATGGAAGTAAGTAACAAGGTTGGCAAGCAAGGCATAAGGCAAATAGGGGAATAGACGAGAAATGTACATGTTCGAGCTTGTGCTCGAAATACTTTCCTTATTGTATAATGAGTCCGAGATAGTGCTCAAAGGTCATCCTCCTTGTTTGAAAGCAAGAGTCTAAGCAAATGCTTGGAACATGTTTTCTTATCCATCATTTTTCAAGACAATGATTGTGAACTGTTTTTGAATTCGTTCAAATATCGAGCAACTATACCTAGATGCACACCAACACTCGTTGGGAACCCATCTTGCATCCGCGTGGTGTCCTATTATGACCAATTATTGGAATGGTTGTTTATGATTGTAATGTTTCACGTTCTCCTTTCATTCTTGATATCACCACTGTAGTAGGCTGAAAGTGATATGTCTCTAGTTCTTATTTCTAGGTTTTCGATTTTCATGTGCCTCTGTTTTATTCTACTAGTTATGTAATCTGATTTTACGATCAATCAATTAACTTTTGATAGGGCACTGGTTGTTATTTCTGGGTTGTCATTCTTCATGTGCTCATGTTTTTCTTTAAAATTTATGTAATCTAATTTTACATCTGATTGATTGACCTTTGATAAGGCACCGATTCTTATTTCTGGGTTGCTGATATTCATTATAGGTGTTATCCGCACCCCCATACAAGAGGTGCCCTTGTCCCACCCCTTGCCCATGTGGTTGTGGGGTGTACAATTTGGGCCCTCGGACGATGGGTGCCTCAATCCAATGCTGCAGGCTGAATTGGCACCCACGGTCGTCTACCCCACCCTGCCTATAACCCATTAAAGGCGAAAAACAACCAAAAAATGAAAAAATAAAAATAAAAAACAACCGAGAAACAACAACAAATCTACTAATACATCCCTAAAGTCCACAGATCTATCCTCCAACAACAAATCCAAGATTTTACAAAGCACAAACAATCATGGCCCCAGCCCATGGCAAGACCACGACGTCACCGAGGGAAGACCACAACGTGGCCGTGGGTCTGAGCAAACCCACAACCATTAGTGGTAGTGGTTCCACCGCCACACTTCAAAAACAAGAAAAAAAGACTGAAAAATGTAGGAGTAGGAGGAGAGAACGACAAGGGGAGAGAGAGAGAGAGATAAGAGATGTTAAGAAGAATTAGGGTTTCTCTCATTTTGAGTTATATGCTCATTCGTAAGTATAAAACGAAACAACATCATTTTATATTTACGAATTTGTTATATATATGTATATGTATATATGAATTTGGTCCAAGTAGACGGGGTAAAACTCGGGCACCTAGGCCCAACCCGAGGCCCCGTCCCTAGAAGGCTGATCTCGTCTGTGGATGGGGGCCATGCCTAGGCTTGGTGGGGTGGCCGAGGACGATGCCCCACCACCCAAGCCTAATCTTCATGTGCCTTTGTTTTGCTTTAAAAGTTTTGTAATTTGATCTTACATGCAGTTGATTGACTTTGGATAGGGTACTGGTTCTTATTTCTTGGTGTCAATGTTCAAGTGCCTCTATTTTGCTCTACAAGTTATGTAATCTGATTTTACATGCAGTCGATTGAATTTTGATAGGGCACTGGTTCTTATTTTTGGGTTGCCAGTCTTTATATCCATTGTTTTTCTCTATGAGTTATGTAATCTAATTTTACATGCAATCGATTAGTTTTCTATATGGCTCTGGTTCTTATTTTTTGGTTGTCGATTGTCGTGTGCCCTATTTTGCCATACAAGTTACGAGAACTATATACACTTGCAGTCCCATTTTGCTTCATTGTTCCTTATCATTAAATATCTTCATTAGGACCACTCTTTGGTCTTCAGCCTCGAAAAGAAATAGCAGGTGGGTTAATTTGCCTTAAGCCGAGATGTTGTTAGGTCAATTCCAATCCACATTGTACACAGTGTTTCATTGTGCATGCTTGGTGTAAGAAGCTTTTCTTTGTTAACGTTGTGTTGCTCAATGTTTTAAAACAAAGGAAGATGTGGATCTTATGAAGTGTATGCTTGCAACCTTTTTAAAAGAAGAGCTTTTTGGGTGTGTACATGGATCACGACGACAAGCCAAGTTGGGGCATTATCTTAAGTGCTTACCCTTCCCAACGTCTCTCTCATTTCCCTTTGAGTTTCCTGCTCTCTCTCTCTCTCTCTCTCTCTCCCCCCCATCTCGGCTTCTCTCCCTCTGTCTCCCAGCCCCTCGTCACTGCCCTTGCAGTCACCAGCAGCCATAGAGCACATCGGACAACAACTTTACTTCAAGCAAGAACAACTCTCTCTTGATTTCTCCTATGTCTCCCCTCCATTCGCAGCCGTTGTCCTCATCAATCATAAGGAAGACCTTGAGCAATCTAGAAACAAGCCCCCGTGAGCCTCACCCACTCCCTTTCGTGGCCAAATCTGCCGTTGTGTTCTACAACCACACCCTAAACCAAGCCACCATTGCACCATTCCAACCCCTTATCACCTATCATGCTAGGAACCACCATGATTCTGCCAAGGTGGGATCTCCTATTCTCTACCATTGTCGACCGATCACGAGACCGAGTAGCCCTTGTCCAGCCATAAGCTACCATGGGAATATCGAGCTAGAGCCCTGCAATCAAGAACCCATTTTTTTTCCAGTTTTCCTATCACTATAACCCCCTCGGCCATTTGCCTCCTTAGGATAACCATCGATCATGTCGTCCACTTCCTTTCTCAACCAAGAACCACCCCTATTTCTCTACCTACAAAACAGGACAATCCTTTCGTCCTTCAACCAGTTTGCACCCAACACGACCTTTGATCATCAGTGAAACCACCATCATGCTATCGCAATTCTCTCTTTTAACTGTAGCTCTTCTATCCAAGCATCACCATAGCCCTGAGAGCCACACAGAAGCCTAGGGTTCATAGCTCAACGTCACCATCAGTTAGTCAATCAACTCACTATAAACCCGTGTGCCATGTCGTGAGTCACCACCAAATGTCCCTTGAAATTGGGGTATATTTTCTACCTCTAGGCCTACTAAATATGTACCTTTGCTTAGTCTCCTATGTTCTTATTGTGATTTTCGTAATCTTTTGCGTGCATTTTATGTTATTTGTCATGAGTTTCATTTCATGGGATTTCTCGAAATGACACCACGGTAGTCCCACCATGGTTTTGCTCTTCAAAACCGTAAACTTTGAAACAAAATTTGACTACGAGGGCGAGTATGAGCAGGAAAACCCAACACAACCCAAAGAGTAAAACGGGGGTCTAGCCTCGTTGGGCAACCAGTTTGTAATTTATATTGTGTTGATTTAATGAAAGAGATTTTGATGGATTAGAATATGTGTGTAAAGGTCTTATGATAGGGAGTCATGGTGACATATGGATAGTTGATGATGCTGAATATGAAGATTTAGGCCATGTTTGGGAACTCATCTCATCTTAGACACAAAGAAATTTCAATTTCAAATTTTCAAATTTTCAACTTTTTCATTTAATTATTACCCAAAACTGGGCGAAATTTATTATGGGTTTTAAGTACTAAAAATATCTAAAGAAAAATAGAGAGAGGAAGCATACCTGGGGTGGTGTCAGAGGAAATCCTAACTTCTATAGTGGCATATATGAGTTGTCCCTACAATGGAATGAAAATGGGGGATATTGAAAGAAGCCTTAAAATGGAAATGGGTCGGTTTGTAGGTGGGGCTGGTTTCTTGTAGGCAGGGACAAACTGATAAAAGGGGGAGGGGAGGGATTGGTTAAGGGAAGGGGGAGAGAAAAATGAGGTGGGTTTGAAAAGGAAACAGATGAAGGGGAACAGGAAAAGAAGAACAGATGGTCAGTCAAAAATCTTGAAAGTTTTTGAACTGCAAGTCAAAGATTTGCAACAACATATTTCGTTGAAACTAGGTAGTGGGGTTTAAAAAGGGATGCTATTCATCATCTCATACCACACACTTTACATATTTTAAAATTATTATTTATTATTTATTATTTATTATTTTATTATTGTTAAACTAATTGAGTTATTCTACTTATAATACATGCACCACATACTTGTTATTGGAAAAATGAAAAAAAAATTAAAATAAGTGTGGTGTGTTGTGTGTGAGGATGACAAGTAGAATTATTCGGGTTTAAATGGTATGGTCGTGCTAACCTTTTTTTTTTTTTTCGAAACCAATAAAAACTCTTCATTAAAACTCACGAAAGAGTGGCAGATTGTATACACACTAGAATAAAAACTAGTTCAGAAACATCTTCTTCTAACTTTAGAGATACTCTAGCAAGGTTATGAGCAAAAACATTACCAGCTCTGTTAACAAACAGAATACTCCAACTAGGCAAAGATGATAGTCTCAATTTTATGTCATCTAGGATCATACCCACCCTATCCCAGTTGTTCAGCTGCTGCTGCAATCCTTTGATAGCTTGGCTTGAATCACCCTCCAAGATTAATGATCTAAGGCCCAAGACAGCAGCCAGTTCTGCAGCATGCAAAGCTCCTTGAGCTTCAGCTAGTTCAAGATCAAATAAGCTTGCTTTTAAGATCCTTTTGGTGGCTATCGCCCTACCCTCATGGTCACGGGCTACTAGACCAAAGCCTGCTCTACCTTTGTTCTTATTCAAGGCTTCATCCCAATTAATCTTTATAGTTCCTGGTGGAGGGGGGGTCCAACTAACTTTCTCATTTGAAATCACAGGAGTGGGAGTCTTAAAACTCTGTTGAGCAACTCTGAATTCATCAATGAACTTCTCAGCTTGCCTTGCTATTGTTGTTGGGTGTGTAAATGAAGCCTAAAACCCAAATTCAATCCAATAACCCAAATAAAATCAACTCTTCTTCATGTCTCAAATAACAAACTAGAAATAATGAAACATTAACATAGTTTCCATAAACCGTCTAAATCCATTGAAGCAAACTTAAGAAAGATAATTAACCTCCAACACCAACACTAATATTATGAGATACCCAACAACAAATCAATGCTAATCTTCTCCATAGACTCTAATACTGATCTTCAGCTGAACCATCAATGTCGTCTGAAATATTATGGAGATAAGGGGGGTGAGTTATCAACAACTCAGTAAGCAAAGTGCATATACTAGCATGTAAACATGAGCATTTATAACATTAGATAAGTCGAACAAAACATTTACCTTCAGAATGCAGAAACAAAACTTGTACAAAAACATTAGAGCGAAATTTTTCAGAAAAATATACTTATTCCAAAAAGAGAATCCGTTGGCATTTCTAAACTGAAACATTATAATCTTATCATCATTTAATATCACATCGGGACAATACCATGTTTAATCCCCGTGGTAGGGTTATAAACCACCATTATACCCGTGGCTGGGCCATTTTCCATGTTTCACCCCCGTGGTAGGGTTATAAACCACCATTATACCCGTGGCGGGGCCTTAATAAAAACAGAACGGATTTCATCGAAAATCCGATTACAATCATATACAGAATCAGAACTTCATGCCAATGTTTTCAGATGACACATCACATCAAAACAAAACACTGAAAAGCTTCAGATCATTTCACATGTTCGAGATAAACATAAACAAAACATTCTCATTTGTTCATAACAAAACTTTTAGAATTCCTTATTAGCTCTTTTACATAGTTCAGAAATAAAGTGCACAAAACTAGCTCATGTCTACACCAGTCATGACAGAAAAACACTTTCTCTTATGTAGAATTTATGCATATGCAGAATAAACATCTGAGGTTGTTTTCAGATCATCTCTTTTAAAAACAATATAAACACATTTATTCTCAAAGTCAACCTCATTTTATTTGTTTTATGCAAAACTAATATATGAACCCCGCTTACCTGACTTCTTCGTATTATCAACACCTTGAGCCGGAACTCTAATAGTAACACCACCTAAACAAAAAGCACATATATCCAACATTTAATAACCAATCTAGTAGACTGCTATTTATTGAATAATAAATCAAAACAGTCCCCTCACAGCTCCGTAACTATCTAACAATTAAACCCGAACAACTGTCTCTTCAAATCATTCGCATTTAAAACCCAAAACAGCCACCACTTTCTATTAACACCAACCAACTATAATTATTCCCAAAACCAACCACAGCAACTCCAATAATTAAAAAAATAATCCAACCCAAACTTCACTTCCAATCCTCGAATAAAACAATTTCAGTGCACACATCAATTTTAGTTCTTCAGCCGGGCCCTAGCTCCAGACATCCATAGCAGAATGGCAATTCCACAAGATGTGGATAGTAGATTCTTCTTCACACATGCAGATAGGACACAAAGGTGAGTCACAAATTTTCTTCTTGAAAAAATTTAGCCTTGTAGGCAATGACTCGAGGCAAGCTCTCCACATAAATGTTTTTGCTACATTTGGTGGATCTCCAGCAAGTAGTCCAATCCTTCTCCTTATGAGCTATAGATGATGACTGACCACTAGCCAATGTATTCATCTCCTTTCGGAGATGGTAAGCACTCTTGACTATAAATACTCCACTCTTAGTTCCTAACCAAATCAATCTATCTTTGGCACCCGAGGCACTAATTGGTAGTTTTAGGATAGTATCAGCTTCCTCCTTCTCAAAAACCTCTCTCACCAGCCTCTCATCCCATTGTTTTTCTGAATGGTTTGTGAAAGTAGCTATCTTTACATTCACTGGTAGTACCTTTGTAAGGGACTAGACCCTATAACCAGAGGGGTTTGGAAGCCACCTGTCTGTCTATATAAGGGTATCCTGTCCATCACCAATTCTCCATAACCCTTTTCAACTAGGTTTCTAACAGCACAAATACTCCTCCAGATAAAGGACGGCCTTGCACCTACTTTTGCTTTAAGAAAATTTGAACAAGGGAAGTACTTCACTTTAAGAACTTGTGAGGCCAGGGAATTTGGCTATTACAATATCATCCATCCTTGTTTTGCCAGTAAAGTAAGGTTAAAACTCTTGAGATCTATAAAGCCCATGCCTCCTTCAGTTTTGGCCTTCCCCATTTGCTTCCAAGAAACCTAACGTACTTTGTGTTCATTTTGTTGTTAACCCCACCAAAATTGATGCATCACTCTATTGAGTTCTCTTAGAAGTGTTTGAGGCAATTTAAAAACCCCCATACAGTAGGTGGGGAGAGCTTGGATAACAACCTTTAATAAAATCTCTTTCCTTGCTTGTGAGAGTAGCTTTGTCTTCCAATGGCTCACTCTGCTTCTAACTCGATCCAAGATCCCTTTGAAAGCCTGATACCTTGATCTTCCAGTGAGAGCAGGTAAGCCAAGGTATTTCTCATAGCATAATGTTGCTCTAACGCCAACCATACCAAGAATGTGGACTCTTGTCTGCAATCTGGTATTAGCATTGAAAAAGATTGAAGACTTGTCCTTGTTAAGTTTCTGTCCTGAGGCCATTTCATAGAGATCAATCAAGTCAATTATCTTGGACCATTGCACTGCATTTGCTCTACAAAATAATAAACTATCATCTGGAAAAAGTAAATGGTTAATACTTAACCTTCTTCTACTAAAAAGGACACCATGAATCTGCTTTGAAGTTTCAGCATGATTTAAAAGGGAGCTCAAAACTTCAGAGACAAGGATGAAAAGGTAGG
Source organism: Juglans microcarpa x Juglans regia (assembly GCF_004785595.1). Classification (NCBI taxonomy): domain Eukaryota; kingdom Viridiplantae; phylum Streptophyta; class Magnoliopsida; order Fagales; family Juglandaceae; genus Juglans; species Juglans microcarpa x Juglans regia. Next base: position 5,335,048 of record NC_054604.1, on the reverse strand, counting down.
GGGATAAGGGATCCTCTTGCCTTAATCCCCTTGTAGGTTGGAACCATGGTTGAGGTGAACCATTGATGATAATGGAGTATGAAATAGTTGAAATGCACCCCATCACCAAAGAAATCCAGTTTTAACTGAACCCCATCTTCTTCATTGCCTCTCTCAAGAAGCTCCACTCCACCTTATCATAGACCTTGCTCATGTCCAGCTTCAAGGACATATATCCCTGCTTCCCCTTCACCATGGTATTCATTGAGTGCATAGCCTCAAAAGCCACTATCACATTATCGAGGATTAATCTCCCAGGTACAAAGGCACTTTGAGTAGGAGAAATGAGCCAGGGCAAGATGAGCTTGAGTCTGTTTGCTTGGACTTTTGAGATCACTATATAAATAACATTACATAAAGATATAGGTCTAAACTCAGAAACTAACTGAGACTTTTTGACTTTAGGAGTCAGCCCTATGTAAGTTTTATTTACAGTAGATATGTCACTTGCTGCATTAAGGACTTCAAGGACTGCTCGAGTCACATCCCCTCCTACTATATCCCAGTGAGTTTGGTAAAACACAATTGAGAATCCATCGGTCCGAGAAGAACCCAAAGGGTTCATTTGAAACAACGCTGATTTTTCCTCATCTGTTGCATACTCCTTTAGCAGCAGCCTGTTCATATGCTCATTCACCCTCCTTTCCACGTGGGACAAACACTCATCTATGTTTAGAGGAGCAGAAGCCCAACTCTAGTCAGCCACCGCTGCCCTACCTTGCACCTCCGTGCCAAGCCGCCAATAAGCTTTGGATGCAAAGGGCTCTGTTTTTGCACCCCGAAACAATGGAAGCATCCCCTCCATTTTGATCAATGAGCCCAATGATTCTCCTCCATTTTCTCCTTCACAGTAGATTTTTCTCTCTTTCACCGTGTCTCTCTCTCTCTCTCTCATCAATACTAAGCCGTTCACCTTCCTCATCGCCTGACCACCCACGAATGCCGCCTAGCCCCTGGCTCCTCCGCAAGCCTCCCTCTCACTCGGTGAGTTTTTCTCCTCATCACATGGTTTTTCTTCTCCCATAAACCTACTTTCTCCTCTTATGGTTTCCATTTTCAGTCCTTCCCAAGTGGATGAAAGTCTTCTGTTAATTACTAAAATACCCTTAAGTCATTTCTAAGTTGTGTAGCCTTATGAGAAACCCTTTTGATTAAATTACAGCCCTTTTTAAAGAGCCCATGCTGCCTTGGCAAAATTTCTAAAATACCATTAGTTTTACTTGACTTATCTTTCCTACATGTATTGAACTCGACTTTGTTTTACATACAAGTTTTTTTTTTTATAAAGAGAATAAATGAAGTTTTAATTGTATTTTTTAACTATTTAAAATCTTCATTGAAGTCATTTGAATGAAATTTTCACGACATATATTTTTAATATATTACTCGAAAATGTTAAGTGGTCATCAATGAGTTTGGAGAGTAAGGTTTTAAGACACAGGGTTAAGACAATTTTAGAGTTTTGGGACAAATGGGTTATTTTAGTATTTTAAGCTTAAATATAAAAATACATGGTTGATTGAAAATGTACGGAATTACGAGAAAACTTTTAAAGGTGACGATTGATTTTCGTTCAGTACTGCTGTAAAGAATTTCTGAAAGGCTAAGAAGTCCTGGTAAACAGAATCCTATGCTAGACTTTGCATCAAAATAAAATGGACTAAGGTCAATTTCTAAGGTCAATTTTGAAAAGTATGCATATTTTGTTATAAAAAGAAATTTAAAACAACCTCAGTTATTTATCCTGCATTACTCATTAAATTCTATATAAGAATAAAGTATTTTCTAGTATGACTAGTGTAGACATGAGCTATTTTGGCATTTTGTTTCTGAACTATGCAAAAGAGAGCGAATATGAAATTTTGTGCATAAATTATGTTTTTGTGATCTGATTCTGTTATGTTCTGATGATATTCTGTACTCTAATATGATATGATGTGATTTCTAAAATCCTCTAGCATGACATTCTGTTTCTATTTCTATTCCGTTCTAACCTTACCATAGGTGTAAAACTGTGGCCATTGTTCGGATTGGTACCTACTTTTCTGTTTCCAGTGCACCCATTTTGGAAGCAAAGTAGTTTTCTACATGGTCTTTTCTGTATGCACACTGGGGCTCCGAGAGTAATAAGGAGAAGATTCACATTCTATTTATGCTCGATTGGCCACCGGGTTTATAAAACCCTACCACGGGGGTTAAACATGGTCTATGTTCTGTTCTGATACGATAAGATGCCAATGAGATTTTGATTATGAATATTTTTTAACTTTCGCTTTGATATTTTGATAACATGGTTTGACTCTACATTCTGAAAATAAAAATTATTTTGTTCTGTATTCTAAACTCTGTAAATGGTCATGTTTGCATACTAGAATATGTTCTCTGTTTACTGAGTTGTTAATAATTCACACATTATCTCCATATAATTTTTCAGATATTTTTTATGGTTCAGCTGGAGAACAAGTGTATTGGAAAAGTCCGATGATCATAGATGAATAAGTTCTAAGGGTACAAGTATTTTTGGAGGATCATATTTAGTAGTTTCATCTTTAGAGGTTATTTTGGTACGTCAAGTTATGGATAATTCTAGTCTTTATGGAGGTGTTATTTTATTTTTTTGAAATTTTTGTTCAGTATTTCTGTGGAGGGACACCTACTTTTTGATTGAACAAATAAGTTAAGTATTTTATGGAGTTTCTGTTTATTTATTATTGATTATTGAAAATGCTTTTTAGTAATAGGAGCTAACTCTCAAGACCTTCGAAATCGAGGCATAACAACTTAGTTCATTTTAAATAACCCAAAACAATGGAAATTGATTTCCAATGTTTCACGCATGGACAATTTGTATATCTACTCAATTTGAAAATCTTAATATTTCCAATGTTTCACGCATGGACAAACACACGGACATGATCTCTGTGTGCCACATGGATCTTGGTATCATGTTATCAGTGAATTGGATGTATCACAAATGTTTGAAATTCAATTTAGATCTCAAACCCATTATTCAAAGAGTCCTAATAGAAATAGAGGTTTTGTATACTACACATGCACAAATCATTTCCATTATTGAAATGGTTGTCACCGTATAACATGTTGCATTTTGCAAGGATTAAATTTCATTTCTTCTAGTAATTTTTTTTTTGGCAGATAACCAATTGCAACAAGTTCTCATCGTTGGCTGATCATGGCAAATATCACGTGTGCAAATTTTGTTTTTGTTGCTAATATGTCATTACTTTTTACAAGGATTTGGAACCGTTCAAATTGAATTTCTCATCCCTAGTATTAGTTATTCTATTTTCAAAGAATATGATGAAGTTTTTGTTGCAAATGACTATTCCAGATAAGAAAATATTCTTGAAAATGAATATTTCTAAGAAAAAAAATTAATATTTGCAACCAATATAGCAAATACTCTTACATCAGAGAAAAAAACACATATAAATTGTTCTTTTTCCTATGTATTTCTTAGACAATACTATAGTCACTTGTACATAGTTATCAAGTTTTCAATCATTCCAAATACACAACAAAAGCCTGTGTTGAGAAAACAATGTACATTGTTGCTTTAATTAGATGAACATTGTACTAAGAGGTTGGATGCAGTTAAGAGCATCGAGTTAGTCAGCTCTACTCCCAGTTAAAAAAAAAGTTACTTACAAAATAATTTACATACCCTTAAATTGAAATGCAATATTTTGAGAAAACACAGAGTTCTCAATTCAAATCATGTCAAACCATATTAAAACTCTATTTTTGGAAAATTATACAAGAATCAATCCAATGAAAACCAACCTGGATTAATATCCTCGCTGGTTGAATCAATGGACCTAAAAAGGATTCATGTTGCTAGCTATTATTGCCTAACATGAAATTTTAGAAGTTTATAAATATTTTGGCAAGACATGGAAATAAAATTGGTACAAAAAAAAAAAAAAAAACATAAATTAGTTGTTGCACATATGATAATAAGAATTACTTTGAGATATGACACCTCCAAGATTAACAACATAATTGAATGAGCCTTCCATCTCTTTGATCATCATCGTTTGTAAAGCTCAAAGTCAGTATCCATTTGCGTGTATGGATATGTGCCTTTTCTTTCTTTTTTTTCTTTTTTTTTCTTTTTTTAAAATATATTTGCCTCTCTTGCGAGACCCTCATCCTGTGGGGAGTTGTGTTCTTCGATTTGAGTGACTGGTGATTGGTCGCTATTTATGTATGGGACACTTAGGAGAGGTGTTCCCTCCTTCGTTTGGTGAGCACGGAGCATCGTATAAATTACCAGGCAAGAGATATGCTCAACTGGGCAGGGTGGCGAGGAGAGATGGGACACTTAGGAGACTTGTTCCCTCTGTTGTTCATTGGATGCGAGAGTGAAACATCATCTTACGCAACCAAGTGGGAAAAATGTTTGACCGTGCTGGGTGGCGAAGAGAGATGGTACACTTAGGAGAGGTATTCCCTCCTTTGTTCGCTGGGTGCAAGTGTGAAGCATCGACTTCAATAAATAGGCGAGAGATGTGCTTGACTATGCTAGTGGCAAGGAGTGATGGGACACTTTCGAGAGGTGTTCCCTTCGTTGTTTGCAAGGTGCGAGCACAGAGTATCAACTTAAGTAACCAAGCGAGAGATGTGCTTGACAGTGCTGGCTATTGAGGAGAGATGGGACATTTACGAGAGGTTTTTGGTCGTTTGTTCTCCAGGTGCAAGCACAGACCATCATCTTAATTAACTAGGTAGGAGATTTGCTCAACCGCACTAGATGGTGAGGAGAGAAGGGACACTTAGGAGAGATGGTGAGGAGAGAAGGGACACTTAGGAGAGGTGTTCCCTCATTTGTTCGCTGGGTAAAAGCCCGAACCATCAGCTTAAGTAACCAGGTGGGAGAAGTGTTCAACCACACTAGGTGGCAAGGAGAGATGAGATACTGAAAAGAGGTGTTCACACCATTGTTCACCGGGTGCAAGTGCAAAGCATTGGCTTAAGTAACCAAGCGGGAGATGTGATTGACCATGTTGGGTGTCGAAGAGAGATGAGACACTTCGGAGAGGTGTTTTCCCCTTTGTTTGTCAAATAAGAATGTGAAGCATTTGACTTAAGTAACCAGGCTGGAGATGTGCTCAACCGCACTATGTGGCAACGAGATTAGGAGAGGTATTCCATCCATTGATCACCAGCAGTGAGCGCAAAGCATTGGCTTAAGTAAGAAGGCGGGAGATTTGCTCAACCGTGCTGGGTGGCGTTTGTGATGTGTGTACCGTAGTAAGGATTTGATAGTAAGAAATTGAACACAAAGAAGTGTCACGACGTATAAAGCAATTTTATTAAGTTCATAGGGTGTTCTTCCAAGAGAGCCTTCGAAGCGAAATATTTCTTTAGGTGCTCTACATTCCATGGTCGTTGTAATGCCTTTCCCTCGGCGTCTTTTAGCTAGTAAGCTCCAGGTCTATGGCAAGCCATAACTACTTACGGTCCCTCCTATTTTGGTCCAAGCTTTGCTTCTTCCAAAGTGGTCACCCTTGTTTTTTTAAGGACTAGGTCTCCTGCAATAAACGCTCTACGATTTACTTTTTTTTGTTGAAGTATTTCTCTGTTTTCTTCTTCGCAATCGCCGCCCTCAACTCTGCTCTATCTCTCGGCTCGTCCACCATGTCCAGGTTCCTGTGTAGCACTTCTTCATTTGTTTTCTCATTAAAATGTTGGACCTTGTAGCTTGGAATCCCTATCTCTACTAGGATCACAGCCTCGCTTCCATACGTCAACCCAAAAGGGGTCTCCCCGGTTGGGGCTTTTGTGGTAGTGTAATAGGCCCATAGGACTCTTGGCAACTCTTCTGCCTAGGCTCCATTGTTACTCGTGATTTTCTTCATTAATACTCCCACAAGGGTTTTGTTAGCTGCCTCGACCTGCCTGTTAGCTTGAGGATGTCCTAAAGAGGACTACTTGACTTTGATCCCTAATTTGGTGCGGCAAATGTGAAAGATCGGAGCCGAACTTCCACATGTTTTCCGAGATGATGGTGTAGGGATTCCACATCTACACACAATAGTCTTCCATAGGAACTTGGAGACGTTAGTCACCATGGGCTCTGCCTCCGCCCATTTCATGAAGTAATCTATAGTTACTATATATGATGAATTTTATGCCTCCTTTACCCTGGGGTATGGGGGCCGATATGTCTACCCCCACTGCGCACAAGCCATTGCAATTAATGTGGCGAATCCTGTCTGGGACAAGATCTCCTACCAACACTCTCAGTTGGTGCAATTAATGAAGTGAAATTTCCCGTGAGTCATTGCATTGGAGGTGTGCTCGTGTGAAGGCAGCCCCATCTTCCTGTTTATGCATGGGTTGCTCCTCCTTCCTTATAAGTCAATAGGCTTGCAACTTCTGGACTGTGGGCCACACTAGCCCTGCATTGGGCCTAATAGAACGAGGGATGAATATGTCCCTCCACTTGACCTTAAAATATCGAAATTATTTATGATGTTAGCAAAGAAAAAGTAGCAATTGAATTTAGGTAGTCCAAAACTGTAAGCAGCGAAGTCTTTTATCGTTGCTCAAATTTTGGTTGGCGGCAAGGTGCGGTTTTTAATGGACAAGTGCTCTTGCTTTTTTCTTGGGGGGGAACTAAAGATATTAGTTGAAGTCAAGGAAGGCATACTGCCTTGCTTTTCTATGTCGCAGCCTCTAGTTTTGGCCTTTTTTATTTTATTTTTGAGAGTCTTTTTGAGTCTTAGTCCATTTATTATTTAAAATTACCTGGCTCACGTGGTTCGTGTACATGGACACGCATATGAACAGTAAAAATATTATTCATGATCAGTATAGTAGTAGCATTCCTCTTTATTATTATTATATTCATCGTGTCAGTCATAGCTCCGTGTTACTTGGGCATGACTTCTCATTCATACATTAGTAAATATTATATAAACCTGTTCGGTTCGGTCCAATCCAGTTTTAGAAAAAGAAAAATCGGAACCGGACAGATTTTGATCAGTTTTAAGAAAAATAAAACTAGTACCAGATTGAACCAAATTTGGTACCGGACCAAACCCACCAGTTCGGTTTGTTCCGATCCAATTTATCGGTTCACCGATTTTTTTTTACACCCCTATAATTATATATATAAGCAATTTTGATAATACGACATTATTAAATAGCACGTGAATACTACATTATTCATACTTTAAAACTACGTACCTAAGAATCAACCTTAAAAAGGGTATATACCTCTGCTCGTAGGTGAAAGGTTTTATATAAAGGACCGGAGGAGGCTGGTGTGGATGTCCTCTGCCTCCCATTAAACTCAAGATGGCTGTCAAAGTTTCTACTACCATTGTATTTTACTTCGTTGCTTTTCTCATCCACGCCGCCAACCATATTGTTTGCCCTCGGCAACTCGGGGAAGTTCCTAGTGGTAATTTAACTCTATGATCTCTCTTTCTCTTCTCACATGCATGCATGCTCGAATCTCGTCTTTGATGTTTGGACTAAAGCTACTTCTGATGCATCGTGTTACCTATAAATTAGTTTTATTAATATTTATTTTAAAATTAATTAGCTTTTGCCTAATTGCAGGTGGTGGTTCTGGCAAATCTCCTGCCGTTGGAATCTCGTCTCCTATATCTCATCCTTGTGATCATAAGTACCCCCAAATAGCCGAGAGGATATGCTTGCCACCACCGTCTCATTGAGACGTAAGAACCCATATTGGTGCTAGCAAGGCGGCCTTCTAATATCCATACAGTGAACTTCCTTTGTGGACGAACCTATCTCATATATATATATATATATATATACATATATATAGAAACAAGATTATATATTGCACAATAATTAAATTATGCAAGCATAAATAAACAGGCGGTTGAACCGACCATATGCATGTATGCGTATGCAAGATAAATTGTAATAAACATAAAAGTTTTATTGAAATTAACAAGCTTAAAGTAATTACAGGCACAAGGTAGTGCAGATTTGCACTTACACAAAATCAAGTTAAATAAGGAGAGTCAAGAACAGGGTAGAGAGTCAGAAGATTTCTCTCAAATGAGTTCTGGTATGAGCTCTGCCTTAGCTTAGAGCGAGGTTCTCCTTTTATAGAATAAGGAGTTCCTGTTTACAATCAAAACAGTAAATCAACCCGTGAGTGAACAGTGGGAACTGTTTAGGCACGGGGCTCATGGTGTCATCATTATGTCCTCCAGCTGTCTCTGTGGGCGGCTGCTTTGGGCGTAAGACGACAAATTAGGATTCGGTCGACTCTGTGTCTTCCAGCTGTCTCTGTGGGTGGCTGCTTTTAGATGCGGAGTGTCAATTATCTCAAAGAGGACTGCAGTTGGTCTTCTTTGAACTCAAGTAATAGTCAATCATCTTCCAGCTTCGGGATGCCTTCTGAATCATGACCAAAAATATTGTTGTATGAAGCTTCAGAGGATGCTTCTGAATTTTCTTCAGAATTATCACTCGTAGATTTAGACAGTTGTTGTTCCAACAATTTTATCAAATCTTTTTTACCGAGTCTGTTGAGGATATTATCTTTGGCAGACTTGGAAGATTACTTCGAGGATGAGCTGGTGGCTTTTCCTCTTGATGAAATAGTTGGTGAATCAGGGGCCTGAATTATCAAAGGATATTCAGGGATTACTGAACCAGATTTGATTGCAGGAAATTCCTTCTTGTCTTGTAGATCAGGGGCGACTTGAGGGAAATCTTTAATCATCTGGTTAATCACTTTTTCAGTATATCCAAATCTATCCCACCATTTTGTGAAATAAGCTCGGTCTAATATATTAGCATTTTTCTCATAAGTCCATTTGAAGATCCACGGAAGTTTGTAGTTCTTACAAAAATGGAGCTCATAAGGAAACATTTGTGAGTGCCGGTTCAGTTTTGTACCAGCAACTTGTTGATAAAATGTAAAAGCTCTGGCGAGCTGCTCAGGAACATTCTGGGGAATTAACCCAAATTGGTCCCACCATTGGAGAAACCAGTAAGGGAAAGTTCCTATAAACCTTGTATCAAAATTAATGAACCAGGAGTGGCTCATATCAGGTACCTGAAAGAACATGAAACGTCTCCAGGCGGTTATGTAATCAAAATAATTATAGCTCAGTGCAGAGTCTGGGAGTCTTTTGAGAGTCGATGGGTTGGTACCCCATTCCTCTTCTGTTGTGACTCGGAGGATATAAGCACTGTGATAAATCAATTTGGTGGAGTCATTCTTATCATAAATGGGTTTTATGACAAGAGAGTTGGTGAGAATCAAGATACTGGAATAATACTGGAGATTTTTGGAGGAATCTTCAGGTATCCAGTGAAAATTAGGGGGAAAATAGGAAGAGGCTATTTTAAACGGATCTGTTGAATTAGAACGACTGGGTTCTATATGGAACAGATGGGTAATAAATGGCTTCTTCATGTATTGAGATTTTCCTTTTGGGAGGAAAAACTGGGGAGTAATCAAAGTAGGACCTTTTGATGCAATTGCTTTCGCATATGGATCAAAAGGTGTAGAAACCGTAGACGCAAAAGTCGACGGTTGCGCAATTTTACCAAGAGGTGTGAACCTATTGGCAATATCCAGTGCCGTTGAGGCGACACTAGGCACAATGGAGGATCCAGACTCATTCTTGATGAGTTTTATACTGGGTATTGGCGGTGGGGGGTTCACTCTCTGTTTCTCTTTTCCTTTTTTCTTGCTTGGTTGGGTGTCTGCAAGAACTCTCTGGTAAGAAAATCAGGAATAGAATTATCAGTGCCTTTGATGTATTCAATATCAAAATCAAAAACACTTAATATAGCTTGCCATCGTGCAAAAATATGTTTTGATGCAATGTTTTGAACATCTTGTTCTAAAACAAATTTAGCACTCATGCAATCAATTCGAAGTAAAAACTTATTGTTTAGTAAATCAGATTGAAATTTAGAAATACATAGTACTATAGATAAAATCTCTTGTTTAATAGTACTATATTTTTCTTGTGCAGGGTTCCAGGTTCCAGAATGGAAACGAACAATTTGTTCAGAAGAACCTGGTGAAACAGATTGTTTCAGAATGCCACCATAACCAATGTTTGAGGCATCTGTCTCAACTATTTTAAATGAATCAGAAGTGGGGATACCAAGGCACGGGAGAGTTTTGACATGTGCTTTGATTTTCCTCACTATTTTGGTATGGATTTCTGTCCAATGAGGAGGATTGGAAAGAAGTCTTTTGAACAAAGGACGACATTGTTTCCTCATATCCTTGTAGAAATCAGCAACATAGTTAAGAGATCCTAGAAATCTCTGTAACTGGTTTTTGTCAAGAATGACATCAGGGAATTTGTCGGCAAAATCAATGGCTCTTTGGATGGGCCTGATTTTCCCTTCAGAAATATCATAACCAAGGAATCTGATCTTGGTTTGGAACAGTTTGATCTTTTTCGCTGAAACGACAAGACCATTGAGTCTAATGATGTCTAGAAACGAATTTAAGTGTTTCCAGTGCTCATCAATAGATTTTGAAAAGACTAGGACATCATCTATGTAGACGATGGTAAAAGCAGTGAACGAATTGAAAATGTCGTTCATGATATGTTGGAACTCACTAGGGGCATTTTTGAGACCGAATGGCATCACATTCCATTCGTAATGACCAAAGGGAGTAACAAAGGCTGTCTTATATCTATCTGAGTCGGCTATCTGGATTTGCCAAAACCCAGATTTGAGATCAAATTTGGAAAAGACTACAGCATCGCTCAACCTATGAATTAAGTCATTTTTGTTGGGAATAGGGTACCTAATCCACTGTAAGACTTTATTCAAAGGTTTATAATTAATAACTAGACGAGGGGTACCTCTCTCTAGTTCGGCTTTCTTCCTGACATAAAAGGCTGGACAAGACCAAGGGGACTTGCTTTCCCTAATTATGCCTTTGTCTTCTAGGTCTGCAATTTCCTTTTTGCAGAATTCTAAAGTCTGGCTATTCATTTGAATTGGCCTGGCTTTAGTGGTGATTGTTTCTTCATCAAAATTTTTGATATAGGGTAAAGAAACGATATGTTTCTTTCTATACCAAAAAGCATTTGGTAAATCAGAACAAACATAAAAAACAAGACGCTTGTTAAAATTATCAATTTTTGAAATCAAAATGGGCGAAGATAATTGTTCAGAAATCTTTTTGTATCTTATTTCCTGTTGAAGGAAATTAAGATGCTTTTGTTTTGCAAAAAGTAAAGATTTCAGACTTTTATCTTGATCAATCTCTTGACGAGATGCAAATTTGAATTTGACCTTTTGACCAAAAGGATCGGTAATAATACCGTCTTTTTCAGTTAAAAAAGGGTATAAAGCAGAAATAAAAGGAATGCCTAAAATCACTTTGTCAGACATATTTTTGACTAAAACAGAAGGGATTTTAAAGCAGACATTATTTTGACAAACATGAGCTTTGTTAAGCTCATAAGTAATTTTCATCTGAGATCCATTTGCAGAAAACAATCTCTCAGAAGATTTTTCAAAATATTTGCTAGGAATGAGTCCTTCCTGAATACAATTCAGGTATGATCCGGAATCAATCATAGCAACAGCAGAAAATTGAAAATCATGGGCAACCACAATGGTAACCTTTGAAAACCATTTTGGAGGAATGGTATGATGGATTAAACATATCTGGTTATCAGCAGCTAACTCATGTTGGCTAGAACCAGAGTCATTCGTTTGCTCATTATCAGAAGGGATGTCCTGATCAAGTTGTTTATCGATTTTAAACACTAAAAATTCTTGTTTTAAAATCTCATTTTCAGACTTAAGGTTATTAACCTCAGATCTGAGTTCAACGATTTCTTTTTTAACAAGATTTATTTCGTGTTGTAAATCATTTGTAGAAATATCCTTGGGTTTTTTCTTTTGAAATCTCTCCAAGGTTTCTTGAAAACTAATCCTGTGTTTAGAGGGTTCTGGTTCTTGACGAACCATGACCTTTCGTAGTTTAAGAAGATATTATTCTTTAAGCTCAGGATTTGATATTTGAGAAATCAAGGTTAGCAATAAATTCTCTTGTTCTTCAGACTTGGTCAGAGTATGTATTGTCTTACCTTTAGTCTGGCAACAAGTGTCATTACAATTGCAACCTAGCTTAGGACCAGTGGAATCTGGAAATTCAGTTTCTGAGTGATAATCTGAATCACTAGAACTGAACTCAAGGATATCAGATGATGAAGACGAGACTATTTCTAGGAGTCGAAATAGTTCTTCTTTATCATTGCTATCAATATTCAACTGGTTAAGCTTCTTTTTAAATTTCTTATCTTTTTGGCTTTCTGGGGACATTTATTGGCGAAATGCCCTGGATTGCCACAGATATAACATTTTCCTTGAGAAGAATCTTTAGATTTCTTTTTCTTAGAAAATGGTTTTTTATAAGTTTTCTTATAAAATTCATCATGGGGTTTTCTCCTGATATCCCTATGAGGTTTAGAAAACTTGTGTCTCCTTTTAGAGGGAGCTATAGCAGGAAGTCCAAATTGTTCACAAAATGTTCCCATTTCGTATTTGGCTTTCTTGCTATTTCTCATCTGCTCTCGGAGCATCCTTTGATCATTACACATACTAATACCAAGTTTCTTTATTACTGCACAGATGTCACCATAGGTGTATGCATCGTAATTAAGAGACCCGGTAACAGTAAGTTCATCCTTCACCTTGTAAGCAAACAAGCGAGGTAAACCATCAATAAATTTTTCCTTCCAGTAAGGCTTCTGACTATCATCCCGAAGCATTACTTTGGAAATAAAAACATCTTGGTACCATCTATAATCAGGCGATCAGTTAAATAATCTTAGATGTCTGATTATAGATGGTACCAAGATGTTTTTATTTCCAAAGTAATGCTTCAGGATGATAGTCAGAAGCCTTACTGGAAGGAAAAATTTATTGATGGTTTACCTCGCTTGTTTGCTTACAAGGTGAAGGATGAACTTACTGTTACCGGGTCTCTTAATTACGATGCATACACCTATGGTGACATCTGTGCAGTAATAAAGAAACTTGGTATTAGTATGTGTAATGATCAAAGGATGCTCCGAGAGCAGATGAGAAATAGCAAGAAAGCCAAATACGAAATGGGAACATTTTGTGAACAATTTGGACTTCCTGCTATAGCTCCCTCTAAAAGGAGACACAAGTTTTCTAAACCTCATAGGGATATCAGGAGAAAACCCCATGATGAATTTTATAAGAAAACTTATAAAAAACCATTTTCTAAGCCATTTTCTAAGAAAAAGAAATCTAAAGATTCTTCTCAAGGAAAATGTTATATCTGTGGCAATCCAGGGTATTTCGCCAATAAATGTCCCCAGAAAGCCAAAAAAGATAAGAAATTTAAAAAGAAGCTTAACCAGTTGAATATTGATAGCAATGATAAAGAAGAACTGTTTCGACTCCTAGAAATAGTCTCGTCTTCATCATCTGATATCCTTGAGTTCAGTTCTAGTGATTCAGATTATCACTCAGAAACTGAATTTCCAGATTCCACTGGTCCTAAGCTAGGTTGCAATTGTAATGACACTTGTTGCCAGACTAAAGGTAAGACAATACATACTCTGACCAAGTCTGAAGAACAAGAGAATTTATTGCTAACCTTGATTTCTCAAATATCAAATCCTGAGCTTAAAGAAGAATATCTTCTTAAACTACGAAAGGTCATGGTTCGTCAAGAACCAGAACCCTCTAAACACAGGATTAGTTTTCAAGAAACCTTGGAGAGATTTCAAAAGAAAAAACCCAAGGATATTTCTACAAATGATTTACAACACGAAATAAATCTTGTTAAAAAAGAAATCGTTGAACTCAGATCTGAGGTTAATAACCTTAAGTCTGAAAATGAGATTTTAAAACAAGAATTTTTAGTGTTTAAAGTCGATAAACAACTTGATCAGGACATCCCTTCTGATAATGAGCAAACGAATGACTCTGGTTCTAGCCAACATGAGTTAGCTGCTGATAACCAGATATGTTTAATCCATCATACCATTCCTCCAAAATGGTTTTCAAAGGTTACCATTGTGGTTGCCCATGATTTTCAATTTTCTGCTGTTGCTATGATTGATTCCGGATCAGACCTGAATTGTATTCAGGAAGGACTCATTCCTAGCAAATATTTTGAAAAATCTTCTGAGAGATTGTTTTCTGCAAATGGATCTCAGATGAAAATTACTTATGAGCTTAACAAAGCTCATGTTTGTCAAAATAATGTCTGCTTTAAAATCCCTTCTGTTTTAGTCAAAAATATGTCTGACAAAGTGATTTTAGGCATTCCTTTTGTTTCTGCTTTATACCCTTTTTTAACTGAAAAAGACGGTATTATTACCGATCCTTTTGGTCAAAAGGTCAAATTCAAATTTGCATCTCGTCTAGAGATTGATCAAGATAAAAGTCTGAAATCTTTATTTTTTGCAAAACAAAAGCATCTTAATTTCCTTCAACAGGAAATAAGATACAAAAAGATTTCTGAACAATTATCTTCGCCCATTTTGATTTCAAAAATTGATAATTTTAACAAGCGTCTTGTTTTTTATGTTTGTTCTGATTTACCAAATGCTTTTTGGTATAGAAAGAAACATATCGTTTCTTTACCCTATATCAAAAATTTTGATGAAAAAACAATCACCACTAAAGCCAGGCCAATTCAAATGAATAGCCAGACTTTAGAATTCTGCAAAAAGGAAATTGCAGACCTAGAAGACAAAGGCATAATTAGGGAAAGCAAGTCCCCTTGGTCTTATCCAGCCTTTTATGTCAGGAAGAAAGCCGAACTAGAGAGAGGTACCCCTCGTCTAGTTATTAATTATAAACCTTTGAATAAAGTCTTACAGTGGATTAGGTACCCTATTCCCAACAAAAATGACTTAATTCATAGGTTGAGCGATGCTGTAGTCTTTTCCAAATTTGATCTCAAATCTGGGTTTTGGCAAATCCAGATAGCCGAGTCAGATAGATATAAGACAGCCTTTGTTACTCCCTTTGGTCATTACGAATGAAATGTGATGCCATTCGGTCTCAAAAATGCCCCTAGTGAGTTCCAACATATCATGAACGACATTTTCAATTCGTTCACTGCTTTTACCATCGTCTACATAGATGATGTCCTAGTCTTTTCAAAATCTATTGATGAGCACTGGAAACACTTAAATTCGTTTCTAGACATCATTAGACTCAATGGTCTTGTCGTTTCAGCGAAAAAGATCAAACTGTTCCAAACCAAGATCAGATTCCTTGGTTATGATATTTCTGAAGGGAAAATCAGGCCCATCCAAAGAGCCATTGATTTTGCCGACAAATTCCCTGATGTCATTCTTGACAAAAATCAGTTACAGAGATTTCTAGGATCTCTTAACTATGTTGCTGATTTCTACAAGGATATGAGGAAACAATGTCGTCCTTTGTTCAAAAGACTTCTTTCCAATCCTCCTCCTTGGACAGAAATCCATACCAAAATAGTGAGGAAAATCAAAGCACATGTCAAAACTCTCCCGTGCCTTGGTATCACCACTTCTAATTCATTTAAAATAGTTGAGACAGATGCCTCAAACATTGGTTATGGTGGCATTCTGAAACAATCTGTTTCACCAGGTTCTTCTGAACAAATTGTTCGTTTCCATTCTGGAACCTGGAACCCTGCACAAGAAAAATATAGTACTATTAAACAAGAGATTTTATCTATAGTACTATGTATTTCTAAATTTCAATCTGATTTACTAAACAATAAGTTTTTACTTCGAATTGATTGCATGAGTGCTAAATTTGTTTTAGAACAAGATGTTCAAAACATTGCATCAAAACATATTTTTGCACGATGGCAAGCTATATTAAGTGTTTTTGATTTTGATATTGAATACATCAAAGGCACTGATAATTCCATTCCTGATTTTCTTACCAGAGAGTTCTTGCAGACACCCAACCATGAGCGTAAGCAAGAAAAAAGGAAAAGAGAAACAGAGAGTGAACCCCCCACCGCCAATAGCCAGTATAAAACTCATCAAGAATGAGTCTGGATCCTCCATTGTGCCTAGTGTCGCCTCAACGGCACTGGATATTGCCAATAGGTTCACACCTCTTGGTAAAATTGCGCAACCGTCGACTTTTGCGTCTACGGTTTCTACACCTTTTGATCCATATGCGAAAGCAATTGCATCAAAAGGTCCTACTTTGATTACTCCCCAGTTTTTCCTCCCAAAAGGAAAATCTCAATACATGAAGAAGCCATTTATTACCCATCTGTTCCATATAGAACCCAGCCGTTCTAATTCAACAGATCCGTTTAAAATAGCCTCTTCCTATTTTCCCCCTAATTTTCACTGGATACCTGAAGATTCCTCCAAAAATCTCCAGTATTATTCCAGTATCTTGATTCTCACCAACTCTCTTGTCATAAAACCCATTTATGATAAGAATGACTCCACCAAATTGATTTATCACAGTGCTTATATCCTCCGAGTCACAACAGAAGAGGAATGGGGTACCAACCCATCGACTCTTAAAAGTCTCCCAGACTCTGCACTGAGCTATAATTATTTTGATTACATAACCGCCTGGAGACGTTTCATGTTCTTTCAGGTACCTGATATGAGCCACTCCTGGTTCATTAATTTTGATACAAGGTTTAAAGGAACTTTCCCTTACTGGTTTCTCCAATGGTGGGACCAATTTGGGTTAATTCCCCAGAATCTTCCTGAGCAGCTCGCCAGAGCTTTTACATTTTATCAACAAGTTGCTGGTACAAAACTGAACCGGCACTCACAAATGTTTCCTTATGAGCTCCATTTTTTTAAGAACTACAAACTTCCGTGGATCTTCAAATGGACTTATGAGAAAAATGCTAATATATTAGACCGAGCTTATTTCACAAAATGGTGGGATAGATTTGGATATACTGAAAAAGTGATTAACCAGATGATTAAAGATTTCCCTCAAGTCGCCCCTGATCTACAAGACAAGAAGGAATTTCCTGCAATCAAATCTGGTTCAGTAATCCCTGAATATCCTTTGATAATTCAGGCCCCTGATTCACCAACTATTTCATCAAGAGGAAAAGCCACCAGCTCATCCTCGAAGAAATCTTCCAAGTCTGCCAAAGATAATATCCTCAACAGACTCGGTAAAAAAGATTTGATAAAATTGTTGGAACAACAACTGTCTAAATCTACGAGTGATAATTCTGAAGAAAATTCAGAAGCATCCTCTGAAGCTTCATACAACAATATTTTTGGTCATGATTCAGAAGACATCCCGAAGCTGGAAGATGATTGACTATTACTTGAGTTCAAAGAAGACCAACTGCAGTCCTCTTTGAGATAATTGACACTCCGCATCTAAAAGCAGCCACCCACAGAGACAGCTGGAAGACACAGAGTCGACCGAATCCTAATTTGTCGTCTTACGCCCAAAGCAGCCGCCCACAGAGACAGCTGGAGGACATAATGATGACACCATGAGCCCTGTGCCTAAACAGTTCCCACTGTTCACTCACGGGTTGATTTACTGTTTTGATTGTAAATAGGAACTCCTTATTCTATAAAAGGAGAACCTCGCTCTAAGCTAAGGCAGAGCTCATACCAGAACTCATTTGAGAGAAATCTTCTGACTCTCTACCCTGTTCTTGACTCTCCTTATTTAGCTTGATTTTGTGTAAGTGCAAATCTGCACTACCTTGTGCCTGTAATTACTTTAAGCTTGTTAATTTCAATAAAGCTTTTATGTTTATTACAATTTATCTTGCATACGCATACATGCATATGGTCGGTTCAACCGCCTGTTTATTTATGCTTGCATAATTTAATTAATGTGCAATATATAATCTTGTTTCTTCCATTCCCCTTCCTTCTCTTCTTCTTCAGTCAGCTCCGGCTTTTCCTTGTTCCGCTGTCTTGAAAACTAATCCTGTGTTTAGAGGGTTCTGGTTCTTGACGAACCATGACCTTTCGTAGCTTAAAAAGATATTCTTCTTTAAGCTCAGGATTTGATATTTGAGAAATCAAGGTTAGCAATAAATTCTCTTGTTCTTCAGACTTGGTCAGAGTATGTATTGTTTTACCTTTAGTCTGGCAACAAGTGTCATTACAATTGCAACCTAGCTTAGGACCAGTGGAATCTGGAAATTCAGTTTCTGAGTGATAATCTAAATCACTAGAACTGAACTCAAGGATATCAGATGATGAAGACGAGACTATTTCTAGGAGTCGAAATAGTTCTTCTTTATCATTGCTATCAATATTCAACTGGTTAAGCTTCTTTTTAAATTTCTTATCTTTTTTGGCTTTCTGGGGACATTTATTGGCAAAATGCCCAAAACAAAATACGCCCAAAGCAGCCGCCCACAGAGACAGCTGGAGGACATAATGATGACACCATGAGCCCCGTGCCTAAACATTTCCCACTGTTCACTCACGGGTTGATTTACTGTTTTGATTGTAAACAGGAACTCCTTATTCTATAAAAGGAGAACCTCGCTCTAAGCTAAGGCAGAGCTCATACCAGAACTCATTTGAGAGAAATCTTCTGACTCTCTACCCTGTTCTTGACTCTCCTTATTTAACTTGATTTTGTGTAAGTGCAAATCTGCACTACCTTGTGCCTGTAATTACTTTAAGCTTGTTAATTTCAATAAAACTTTTATGTTTATTACAATTTATCTTGCATACGCATACATGCATATGGTCGGTTCAACAGCCTGTTTATTTATGCTTGCATAATTTAATTATTTTATTACAATTTATCATGCATACGCATATATGGTCGGTTCAACCGCCTGTTTATTTATGCTTGCATAATTTAATTATTGTGCAATATATAATCTTGTTTCTTCCATTCCCCTTCCTTCTCTTCTTCTTCAGTCAGCTCCGGCTTTTCTGTCTCTAGTTTAGCATGCATCATTTATATATGTTGTCTTTAATATATAAGAGATAGGTTATTTCAACATGAGATGGATGCCACCAAAGTGTCAAGCATCATGTGTATGGAAACGAACAAATACATATTTTAAGATATATTATATGGCTTTTGTTCCTTCAATCCTTTCCATTGTTTTTATTAAGTACAAGCTTTACGTACATCATGAACAACTCTAGAGTCTTAGTCGGCAGGATCCATGAACTATTGTGCCTAGGGGAGGGATAAAAGTCCTTCAAAATCAAAATATACAGTAATACTGTCTCATTACATAGAGCTAACGATAGCGGTAGCTCATTGTTAGGTTTTTACTCTTTAGAATTAATAATTTATTAGTTTTTAAGGATGTAATTTATAATTTAATTGTGGAGTGTTCTAGACGCGAGGTTCTTTGATTTTTAATTATAATATATAGAGAAAATAAGATGAAACATTATAGAAGAAAGATTAAAAGAAAAGTGTTCCAAACTTTTAAAATATCTATTTTTCTAGCATTTACTATATAACTTGTCCATTCAAATTACTTTAAACTTAATTAAATTATGAAATTCGTGATCATTTAATACAAGACTGAATAGTGTGGCTCAGCATAACAAAGCTCCTATATATTTCGAGAACAATATGTGTTAAGGACGTGTTCCACAATTTGCTAGAGTCCACAACCTGCAACAAATAGAGATGGTGACTTGGTGTGCCCGATACACCTCCAATGCCTAAGTCGGTGATATGCAAAATAAGTTATCATCAAGATAGTGATCAAGATGAGTTGTTACCTGAACATGTTGTCTGCTTTTTATTTATATAGGCATAGGTAGTTATTGATAGACATTAAGAATGATCATCTCATCGAGTCTTATCTTCATGTTCATTTGATTTGATGTGGATCTTGGGAATGTTGGATTCATCCCAACTTCCTTGGTCAGTTATCCATTCCACCTCATTTGGTGGTTACAAGATGGAATCATGTGGGTTCTTAGGATTCCAACGACTTGATCCTTACCATCCATTGGGTTGGGCCTCTAGATTCGGCTCTGATAACATTTGTAACGTCTCAATAAAATGTCCAAACCATATGACTTATACATCAAAAGAACTAGTCAATAATATAATTAGAACCCTATTAGTGTGAGATCTCATACACCAACTATCCTTATCATTTATCAAAATGGGGTATCAAAGAGGGCATGTTGAGGACTTGTACATAAAGCCAAAGAATCCACATGAAATCTTTCTAGCTTCTACAATTTGCATAAACTCTACCATATCCTTCATGGACCGCATCCTTTAATCAAAACACTTAATTGGACTGTTGGTTGTGAATGAAGAGCTAATAATGCATGAATGGGGCCTTGCATGAGACACGAGATATAGGCAAGTGGTCGAAATGATTCATTGTGGCACTGGTCTTTACGGGAGTTGAAGACAATGCATGGTACTAGTTGCAAGACCTCCAATATCCTTGTCCAACCTGACATATTAACACATCAATATTGTTTGAGTCATCAACTAGCCCTAGTGTTGGCTCCAAAATTAGTGGATGCCTAACACCACTGCAACAAAAACGTTTCAAAATGAGGTTAAAATTTCTTAGGAAAGAATTCTCATGATGCGATGCACAAATGATAAAAAAATATTGATAAAACTTATTTGCTGCAAAATATAACATTTTCCTTATCCACTAATGCTAGATACAGTTGTGGAGTGCGCAAGCGCCATACAATCCTTTTGAAAAAAAGTGAGGTCCACTATTAAAAAATTAATTTTTTTTTTCATGTGGGTCACGTATTTACTCACTTTTTTTAAATGAATGGCATGGCGCTTGCGTACTCTGTGACTACAAATAACATTATAACATTTACTTATTATTATGTTTGCTTAATGAGAAATAATATTAACAGTCTTGGAATGCGCAAGCATTGCATAATCTCTTTAAAAAAAGTAAGTAAATACGAGATCTATATAAAAAAATTAATTTTTTAATAGTAGACCCCGCTTTTTTCAAAGGATTGCGCGGCGCTTGTGCACTCTATGACTGTATATAGCATTACTCTTACTTAATATAGTAATCCCTATTGTCCTACATAAGAGTTTAGAGCAGCCATTAATATTTAAGTGCACGACATCATAGTTCTAATTTGTATGAATTTAAAGTTGTATCTGGTTTTGTTTGGATGTTGAGATGGTCTCAACTCATGTTATCTCATATCATCTCAATATAATCCGAATACCACTCAAACACAAACATTTTTCAATTTAAAATTTTAAAATTTTTAACTTTTTCATCTAATTATTACCTAATCATTACAAATTTTCTAAACTTCCAAAGAAAATACAAAAAAAAATTCAACTTTTTCAATTTCCAAAACAAAAATAACATTAAAAATTTAAATTATAGAAATATTTTAATTTTGTGATTTCTTTTATTCATTGTTTTATCTCTCCATTTCTAGAACAAAAACTATTATTAGCAAACTATTTCAATATTATTAACAAATTTATCATCTCATCTAAACATCCAAATGGGGCCGTCAAGTTAGAGGAACTTGAATTTCAATATTCTCGAAGGAACTTATGTAAAGTCCTTATATTAGACTTTGCAAAGTCAGTCAATATCTGACTATAAAAAGTCCTTATATTGGACAGAGCAAGGAAATGAGATGGAACCAAGCAGCCCAAGAATATTGACAAAAATAAATGTTGAATATATATATATATATATATGCACAGAGATCTAAAATTGTAAACAAACTACGAGTCTTTGTACTCCTCATTGGTGTGGTCAGTTGACCTCCGCACTCTTTTTCCTGGGCACCGCGAGTCTTTCATGTTTATGGGTGGCATGGCCTATTGACCTCCGCACCCCTTTTCGTGGGCACCGCGAGTCTTTCTACTCGTCATTGGTGTATGGGGGATGCTCGTCCACACTATTGTGGTGGGTGGCTGAGTTCGACCACCTTGAGAGGTTTTCATCAAAATCCAAATAGGTTAGTGTAATACAAATTACAAGTTTGAGATTTGTAAACCTGAGCAATTCCACTAGAATGTGGTGAAGGCTGGTGAAACACGGGCAATGCCTATGGGCAGCCACGCTCTGGCATTGATGAAGGCCCAAGATGCCCGTGATACTGAACGGTCTATAATGTTGACTACAAACCACGATACCCAAGCGCTGCCCGCAATGGGCTTCGTAGTTGGTGTTTCGCACCACGCGAAAATTTCCAATGAAGTATATTCTCAGGGTATGTAGCTATTGGGCTTCTTGGGAAACCCCAATGAGTTTCGGTGGGAAAAATCTCCAAAAACTAAATTTGTTACTAACAATAAATTTAAAATAGCGAGTTTGAAAGAGAGAAACCAAAGTAATTTAGTTGCTACTTTCAATTGTTCCTTGAATGAGGCTGTTTGCTATTGAGTATTTTTTATGTAATGGAAGTTGTTCCTCCCTGAGTATCATTTCCTTGTGTGAATCTTCACTCCCAGTTGATTATCATTGGCGATCAAAGTGTACCGCCATCTTTCCCACTACAGTCAGTTGCCCACCTTGGAGTGGTTATCCACCACCAAGGGTCGTGTGCTGCTCATGTAAGGCTGGCGAGATGTCCTCCCACCATTTTCCATGCAAGTTTGGGCGAGGATGCAAGGAAGCTTTGTGGCGAATAGTGGCGAGGTGCTTTTGTGTCGAGCACTAGTGCTAGTGGCGATGAGGTTCCTTTGTAGATCGCATGCGGGGAGCTCCCATGGTGTGAAACCTTGGTCGCCATGGGCAGCGAGATGTTGTCCCGAGTGAGCCTTGCGAGACGTTGGGGAGGTTGGGAGATATTGTCTGCAAAGTCAGTTGCTCGCCATATTTGCTTGCCACCATCAATTGCCTGTCATGGAATGGTTATCCATCAGTTTGTTACTCGCCATGCTCCATTAGATAATAAATCTCACATCTGAACTCTTTCTCACCAAGGTTGTTTGCTCGCCACCTTTGCTCGGCATAAAGCTACTGGTCTTTCCCTGTATGCATGTGTTGTTGCTTGCCAACTTTACTTGCACATTCGGTTGCGTGGTCTGTCAATGTGCTTTTGCTCACCTCCTCTCGCTTGACCGCCCCCATGGGTTGCTTGAGATTGTCTCTGTGGACAATGGAGCATCAAGGATGTACAAGGTTGGTGAGGGTGGCGATGAGCAAAGTTTCCGCAGTGTTGGTGAAGAACTTCTCCAGTGGGTAAAGCATCCGTATTGCTGGCGGGGGACGTCATTGTGGTCGGGAGCCATCACGCCGGTGGCTATAGAAGCGGGTGAGCAAGGTGATGACCACTGATGACCTCATCAGCTCATGATACCTCTAGTCGTAGGTACCTCCAGTCGTAGGTACCTTTATACCTCAAGTTATATAAAGGAGGCCAGTGTGGATTCCACTACCTCCCATTAAACTCAAGATGGCTCTCAAAGTTTCTACTGTCATTCTATTTTGCTTCGTTGCGTTTCTCATCTTCGCCAACCATATTGTTTCCCCACGACAACTCGGGGTAGTTCCTAATGGTAATTTAACCCTCTCTCTGTCTCTCTCTTCTCACATGCATGCATGTCTGCATGATCGAATCTCGTCTTTGATGTTTTAATTAAAAGTACTTTTTACCTAGCCTGAATGGTTCTGGTTGGGTCGGGTTATATTTCCCTGGGTTTGGTTGCAGGCCATGTCAGGTCGGGCCAATGTACAGGCCTGCTATGCATGGTACCAGTTGCGAGACTTCCAATATCCATGTCCAACTTGACATATTAACTCATCAATATTGTTTGAGTCATCATTTATCAGAAACACAATACAAGATCAAGGATAATATAACATTCACTTATTATTAGAGCAACCATGATTATTTAAGTGCACGACATCATGGTTCTATTTTGTATGAATTTAAAGCTGTTAGAGAGATCAAGGCTCCATTTCGATGTTGAGATGATCTCAACCCATGTCATCTCATCTCAACTGAACATAATCCGAATATCACTTAAACACAAATATTTTTCAATTTTAAATATTAAGATTTTCAACTTTTTCATCTAATTATTGCCTAATCATTTCAACTTTTCCAAACTTCCAATCGAAATACAAAAAACAATTCAAATTTTTCATATCCCAAAATAAAAATAATATTAAAAAATTAAATTATAACAATATTATAATTTTATGATTTTTTTATTCAACTTTTTATCTCTTCTTTCCGAGAACTCCATAAAACTATTATTAGCATACTATTTCACAACTATTTACAGATTTCTCGTCTCATCTCAACAACTAAATTAGGCCAAGACACAACAGGATAGAGGAAGGAACTTATATTTCAATATTCTCGAATGAACTTAAGCAAAGTCCTTATATTGGACTTTGCAATGCTAGTCAATATCTGACTATAAAAAGTCCTTATATTGGACAGAGCAAGGAAATCAGATGGAACCAAGTAGCCCATGAATATTGAAAAAATCAATGTTGAATAGATATATATGTAGGAGATCTAAAATTGTAAAAAACCTTTTCCATATAAAGCTGCAAAGGAAGAAATTTCAATCAAATTAAGAACAAACAGACAAACACAATCTAAGCACTAAATGTCATATTCATCAGTGTTCAAAGCTTGTTTTGCACACCTTTCTTATGTTCCGTTTAACCTACAATTAGAGAAAATAAATTGGCTCTGGTTTGGGTGAGGGACGCCTCCAATACATAAGTTAGTAGAATTATACTATGCTCAAATGGTGTACTAGCTTAAGTCTTTTAGGTGCACACCTCGATTGGCATTTATACAGGTTTGTTGCCTTGACTTGGTAAATCCATCTTTTTGGTTTGGTTTTTGCCTCCTTTCTTGATGTGTGGCCATCAACATTTAAGCTTCACTTGAATGCTCTTCCGTGAGATGAATTTCCTTTGGCATATGTTACTACCTGCATTGTCCGCCTTGTTGTTAAGGCAATTCCATATTAGAGGGCTTTAGTAACGCCTATATGTGCACTTGGATCTCATGAATTGGTGGACCCCTTCTAATTTTGGATCTCATTCCTTGAGGGGTCCATGGGCTTAGCCAATGTTGCTCCATATTACGTAGGGCTCATTTAGTTTTGGAAGCACTAGAAAGCGAAAGGCCCAATAGTTACCTTGCAAATTCTCGTTGCATATAGGCAATGGAAATCTTATGCTCCTTCCCTATCCCTTTTTCTCTCCTTTTTTTTTTATGCGCACCATTTTGGTAACCCCTGGCCTGCTCCATCTTCTTTCGTGATCAAGTTCCTCATGTAGAGCAACATCCGCTGATACATATTCCCATGTTTGGTAGTGTACATTTGTTTGTATCCCATGTCCCTTAGTGCAACGCTGATCTTGGGATTTGTCTGTCTTATCTCCATGTTAGTGACACCTATTGGGTGTTGGGTGTTGCGTGTTGCAAGTCTCCAAACAGACAAACTGTAGTTTGTCTATATCCCATGTCCCGTAGGCCTCTTTCTTGTTGAATGTTGCAAGTCTCCAGATAGACCATGTGACGCTAGTCCCCTTCGCCTGAAGAGCTTCGAAGGGCATTATTGGTCCGCCTCCACCACCGAATCAGACTTACTCAGTGAGAAACTTGTATGGGACCTTTGACTCTCTTGATAGGGATTTTTTTGGCACTAGGCGTGGCCAGAGGGGTTTGCCAAACAAGTAGACTCGTACATTAGGATGTTCCTAGTGTGACTTTTGCTCCCTTTTTGTCGTCTCGTCCCTGATGTTCTGGACTTCTTAGGTTTGGCGCCCAATCAACTCATCCCTAAGGCCTGGAGGATCTTGTTATCATACTACGTGTCATGGTGATAGACTTTAAAGCCTGCAAGTGAGGAGTATCCCGACCTCACAGCTCGTGAATTTGTTTATAGCCACGACATTTGGTGCCATGATGGGAATCAATGGAGTTTCCATTCTCAAAAAAATTACAGGGTGGCGCATTTGGAGTCTCACTACGATCACATGAAGGAATGGACGTGAAGGAATGGAATAAAAAGTTCTTCTTTGTGTTTGGTTCCGGTTAGGAGTTTTCGATAGTCGAAGCTAGTCGCAAAGAGCTCCCGGTTTGAGTTTTGTGGGATCATGTTCCAAAAGATCGTGACTTCAATGTGACCCTTTTCTGATTGGGAGAAGGTCTACTTGGAGCTCATCTACTCTTGGGTTCAAGAGAAGGTCTAGTCTGAATGACTTCTCACTAAGGAAAATATAGATTGTTTCTTGGTTTCATTGGATCGATCTCATTTCATTGGTTATTGATTTTTGAGCGAGTCAAGTCTTCCTCATGGATAAAAGAGGCCTCCTCCTATTTCACTAGATCATAAAGGAAAATGCCTTGTCGAGACCGTAGACATGTTCATGGTGTTGATAGGGCTTGTGGTCAGTCATGCTCTGGGCATGGGACTCCTAGTCCCCAAGGTACTTCTAAAGAATGACAGGGGCATGTTTCATCCTCACTAGGTGGCTGAGGATAGGTCCAACAATCCTCGTCAAGCCTTGACCACTTGGCAAAGATCGTGGACAAAGGGGAGTCGGATATAATAGTGACATTAGGCTCCAAATCTCTTGAGTCCAGTCCTCATGGTGCTTCTAAGCAATCTCGAAGGCCCACGTCATCCCTACCTAGCGACCGAGGACAGGTCCAACAGCCCCCTTCATGCTTTGATCAAGGGGAGGTGGACAATGACATGGTATTGAAATTCTTCAAGTCCATCCAGATTGATTTTCAAGGTTCCTTTCCTGAAGCACCGTTTGAAGACTATGGGACACCATCTTCGCTGTCTAGTGAATCTATTGGGGTGCACAAAGTTGGCATGGAGGTGCCTTCCATTTTCATTCACGGTGCCTTCTCCGGCGAAACTGAAGTCGTAGTTAATACCGTTAGCTTGACTAAGTATACAGAAGAATTAGAAGATCCCCAGTCTACAGCATTGAGAAAATAGATTCATAAATAACAGAGTTTTGAATTTGGAACTAGTCTGTTTAGATAAGTTTGTTACTTATCCATGTATATTTGAATTCAGTCTGTAACAACAGCACGATATTGCTTTATAAATATACAAACTTTAAGTGAGTAAGGTATTAAAAACCTACTCCATCATAATCCTTGTTTTATCTTACATGGTATAAGCCAGTAGTACGGCTCATGCCTGATACTTTCTTTCCTCAAAACCTCTGCAACTTTCAACTCTTTCATAATGTCTTCTAGTTCAAGTAACACTAAAAATATGCCCCACTCTAATTTAAACATTCATGCCACTTCTCAACCTGTTACTGAAAAGTTAACTGGTACCAATTTTATGGCATGGAGTATGCAGTTCATGGCCTTCCTTAATAGCCATGATCTTGTTGGCCATATTCATGGCACCATAACGGCTCCTACATAAACCATTCAGGATGCCCCCAATCCCGCTTATACAATATGGTTCCGAAAGGACAATTGTGTCAAAAGCTGGATTCTTGCTTCTATTTCAGAGAAATTAGTTGCTTCTCTATATGAAACTAAGACTACTAAGCAGAGTTGGGATTCTCTCCAAACTCACTTTGCATCAGCTTTAAGGTCATGGGTTGCTTTACTTAAGAGAAAAATTCAAACTTTCTCTCCAAGTAATAAAACCTATACTGCTTATATTCATGAAGCTATAGCTCTCGCTAATCAATCGGCAGTAGCTGGAAAGCCAATGGATGACCAAGATCTTATTGCTCACTTACTAGGAGGACTCAAGGTAAGTTACACTCCCTTCATTACCTCATATACTCTTACTACTCGAGATAATGATCTTACCTTGGAAGATTTTCAAGTTGAACTACTCAGCTTTGAGGCCCTCTTAGACAGTCAACAGTAAACCTCTGCAGATACTCAGTAAGCTTTTGCTGCTAACAAGTCAAAAGTGCCAACCTTTCATAAAAAAATTCAAAAGCCAGGTCTGAATAATAATTACAGACAAAATCGAGCTTCAGCTACATTGAATAATCGTGGTTCCAGTCCTGTTCCACAGCAACACTCTCGATCACAAAGTGCTTCATCCAATAGGCCTACTTGCCAGATTTGTGGCAAAACAAATCATATAGCTCTTAATTGCTATGAAAGGTTCAATTATGCATATCAAGGTCAAATTCCTCCTGCTGAACTTGCTGCCATGGCCACTAAAACTAATGCCACACTTGATAATCAAATATGGTATGCTGACAGTGGGGCTAATGCACACATAACCAGTACTGCAGCAAATCTTACCACCCAGCATCCCTTCGAAGGCACAAACATGATCACAGTAGGCAATGGCACAGGTTTATCCATTCAAAATAATGGACACACTTCTCTTTTGCTTGATAAACATTCATTTCAATTGAAAAATATCTTACATTGTCCAGATGCATTTATCAATCTCTTGTCTATCAACAAATTTTGTTTGGATAATGATTGTTATTTTGTTCTCACTGGCTGTCATTTCTTTGTCAAACATAACCAAACCAACAAAATCTTATTCCATGGTCAAGCTGAGAATGGCCTATATCCTCTACTTGGCAACAAGAGCTTCTCTAATAAGATGCATTGCTTTGCAACTAAGTTAGGCACAAAGACAACTAAAGATGGCTCGCATAGTCGACTAGGACACCCCTCTGAACTTGTCTTAAATAGTTTATTTCAATCTGGACATCTACCTAGTACAGAACCATTTACCAAATCTACATTTTGTAAATCAGGTCCTCTAGGAAAGGCAAAACAAGTTCCATATGACAGGTCTACACGACAAACAAATGGTCCATTAATTATTATACACTCTGATGTTTGGGTATCTCCCATAACCTCAGCAGGTGGTTGTCATTTTTATGTTCTTTTCATTGATGATTTTTCATGTTTCACATGGTTATATCCCATGGCTAATAAATCTGATGTACTTCATGTTTTCAAGCAATATAAAACTCTTGTTGAAAATTACTTTTCTTGCAAGATCAAACAATTCCAAACAGACAATGGTGGTGAATATCTCTCCAATGAATTTAAAATATTCTTAAGCACAAATGGTATTTCACATCGCCTCACTTGTCCATATTCTTCACCTCAAAATGTTATAGCCGAAAGAAAGCATCGCCACATTAGAGAAATGGGATTAACTCTTCTTGCACAATCACATTTACCCAACACATATTGGCCTGATTCATTCCTAACATCAGTTTATTTAATTAACAGACTGCCAACAAAAGTTCTAAACAACCTATCTCCCTTTTACATTCTCCATAATTATGTTCTGAGATACAGTGACATGCGTGTCTTTGGATGCAGTTGTTATCCATTGCTTACAACATATGAAAAACATAAGCTTTGTTTCAAAAGTAAAAGATGTGTTTTTCTCGGATATTCAGGTCAACAAAAAGGACATAGATGTTTGGACTTAACTACTAGTAGAGTTTACATTTCTCGCAATGTTATATTTGACGAGGCCTCTTTTCCCGCAGCTGATATGGTGCCAGACTCCTCAACAAAAAGTGAATTCGATGTTGTTGGTAAGGTTCCCAAATTCCCCACTTCTATTCCATTACCAATTCTTCCTGATATTACTCAACAGTCAGAACCATTACCTTCATGTCATGATAACCCCTTGCCTTTTCCAAGCACAGAACCCACTACTCATATCACCAATAATCTTGCATCCTCATCTCCAAATTATACTCCTACTCCTCCTCAAAATCCTCCAACGGAGTCCAACACATCACTTTTATCTCCATCTCCACAAACTGAGCCTCTCAACTTGCCTCCACCCCTACCAATTCAACAGATTGTTACACATTCAAAAACTGGAAACCTTAAGCCCAAACAGTTTCCAGGTTTTCATACCTTTTACTCCACTCGACATCCACTTTGTGTGTTGTCCACTTTTATCATGAAAATGAACCAAGTTGCTACACGCAAGCTGTAACTGTCTCTGAATGGAAGGATGCTATGGGTCGTGAGTTTGATGCATTAATTGGCCAATGGTACATGGTCACTATGTCCACGACCAGTTCATCAACCTGTGGTTTGAAATAAATGGGTATACAAGATTAAAAGAAAACAAGATGGCAGCATAGAAAGTTACAAGGCATGTTTGGTCGCCAAAGGGTTTGATCAACGTGATGGAGTAGATTATCATGAGACTTTTTCGTCAGTATTTAAACCCTCTACAATTCGTTTAATTCTGGCACTAGCAATTAATTTTCACTGGCCCATTCATCAGTTAGATGTCTCGAATGCTTTCTTGCATGGCATATTGGATAA
This sequence comes from Juglans microcarpa x Juglans regia, assembly GCF_004785595.1. Classification (NCBI taxonomy): domain Eukaryota; kingdom Viridiplantae; phylum Streptophyta; class Magnoliopsida; order Fagales; family Juglandaceae; genus Juglans; species Juglans microcarpa x Juglans regia. Next base: position 5,304,794 of record NC_054604.1, on the reverse strand, counting down.
AGAGGTATTCATGGATCAACCAAAGGGATTCATTGATAAAACTCAACCTAATTTTGTTTGCAGGTTGCATAAACTTTATATGGGCTAAAGCAAGCTCCATGAGCTTGGTTTTGAAGGCTCTCTCAACAACTAATTGAATATGGTTTTCTGGAATCATCACTTGATACATCTCTCTTTATTTATACAAAGAATGGCTTTCAAATATTTGTTCTTGTCTGCTTAGATGACATTATCATGATAGGATCAAATCAACAGGCTATTCATCACTTTATTACTTAACTTGGCACATACTTTCAACTCAAATACCTTGGGAATTTGAGTTACTTCTTAGGTGTGCAAGCATGCCGTGATTCCAATGGTCTTCACTTGCGACAAAGTAAATATACCACTGATCTCTTGCATAAGACAAACATGGCTGGAGCAAAACCATTGTCATCTCCCACAGTTTCTGAAAAGAAATTGACAACTCAAGATGGATTATTACTCAAAGATCCAAGTCAGTACAGAATGGTAGTTGTAGCACTTCAATATTGCACCATTTCAAGGCCTGCTATTTCTTATATTGTTAATCAATTATGTCAATTCATGCATTGCCCATGAGAAGGACACTGGACAGCTCTCAAACGTGTTCTAAGATACCTCAAGGGGACAGTTGATTATGGTCTTTATTACTCACCATCAAGCATAGAGTTAAATGCTTATTGTGATTTGGATTGGGCAGGCAATCCAGATGATAGATGCAGCAGCAGTGGATGTGGAGTTTTTCTGGGCAACAACTTAATTTCTTGGAGTTCTAAGAAGCAAAGTGTGGTCTCTCGTTCCAATACAAAAGCATAATACATGTCTCTTGCATTAGTTATTGCTGAACTCTATTGGATGAGAATGTTGTTCAAAGAATTAAACATTGATCTAGCTAAATGTCCAATAATTCGATGTGACAATATAGGAGCAATTGTACTGGCTTCTAATCCAGTCTTCCATGCTAGAACAAAACATATTGAAGTGGACTATCACTTTGTGAGAGAAAAAGTGGTAAATAAAGATGTTCAAGTCTGTCACATTTCAACTGAAGATCAAATTGCAGATATATTTACTAAGGGACACACAGCCTTACAGTTTAAATTTCTAAGGTCCAAACTGATGATCTGCTTGCTACCCATAAGTTTGCAGGGGGTGTTAGCTTGACTGAGTATATAGAAGAATTAGAAGATCCTGAGTCTACAACACTGAGAAAATAGATTTGTAAATAACAGAGTTTTGAATTTTGAACTAGTCTGTTAAGATAAGTTTGTTACTTATCCTTGTACATTTGAATTCAATCTGTAACTACAGCACGATACTGATTTATAAATATACAAACTTTAAGTGAGTAAGGTATTAAAAACCTACGCCATCATAATCCTTGTTTTATCTTACAAATACCACCATCTCGATTCGTTCCATGACATTTGGCAGCGAAATTCCCGACATTCCGTTCGATCCTTAGAATTTATCCTGCGGTGACCATTCAAGTGTTGAATTGAGCGGGGGAAAGGTTTACATCCTATCCTCGCCTTTTAGCATCTTCTTACCAAGGGGAGGGGTATTTTTGCCTTTTTTTTCTTTTGAAGAAGTTCCTGCTCTTATCCTTACTTCAAGGGAGATTGGACAGAGCAGAGAAGGTAGGCTTGTGGCCTCAATAGGTGTGGTCTTTCTGTCGTCTCCTCCCACAGCTTTTCCATCATGTCATCTTGAACTAGTCGATGATCCCTAGCCCAATTTTATTGGCAAGGTGTTCAACTTTCTGAGATTATGGGGCCCCTCCCAACCTCTGCCTTCGGTGTTTACCCCACGAGCTGATAATTTTGTGGATCCATTGATTCACCAAAATGTGAATGACCTTGATAGTTTTCTTTCCTCGGGAAGTTCTTCCAATTTTGTCATAGATACTCTTTTTGTGCCGTTACCTGACCAGCATTATGCCTCAGGGGGTGCACTCACTCGCTAGTTAGGTTGTTCGCCGCCAGGCTCGTTTGAAAAAGGAGGTTTGTTCTTTACATACCTTTGCAAATTGAGTTTTCCAAGTTGTTTCTAGAGTGAAGGTGGCAAGAGATGAGTGGAAGGTGGCTTAATTACAACTGGGCATTTTCTCTCATGCGCAGGAATATGAGATATTCACTTTGCGGAACGAGGTAGCTGACCTCTGTCAAGAGTTGGAGAAATCCCAAGAGGTAACAATGTGTATGATATGCACCTCCTCCCAACCGGTTTGCACTTGATCGAATCCCATAGACGACGCAAGACGTGTTTCACACACCTTTCTTGCTTTCGACCTAACCTACAGTCCGAGGTACGAACCTAAGTCAGTAGAATTTTACTACACTCCAATGGTGTATTAGCTTAAGTACTTTAGGTGTGTACATCAATTAGTATTTACAAAGGGTTTTTTGCCTTGATTTGGCAACTCCATATTTTTGGTTCGGTTTTTGCCTCCTTTCCTGAGGTGTGTCCATCAGCAATTAAGCTTCCCTTGAATCGGTCTTCCATGAGATGGATGCTCTTTGGCATACATTAATATCCCACGTTGTCCTCCTTATTGTTAAGGTGGCTCTAGATTGAATGGCTTTAGTAATGCCTATATGTGCACTTTGATCTTATTAATTGGTGGATTTATTTTGCTTTCGGATCTCATTCCTTGAGGGGCCCATGGGCTTAGCCAAGGCCCTTCCTTATTACATAGGGCTCATTTAATTTTTAGAAGCACTGGAATGCGAAAGGCCCAACAATCATGATAAGCACAGGAATTTGTGACCAACTTGAGCTTTCTACTCTAAAGTGCTTCATACTGCTATCAACACCTAGTAAAGAAGAAACGACATCTAAATCATGATCCTAGACCAAAATTATCTAGTATCTAGAAACATTTTCCTTGCAAATAAGATGGTTCAGTAGCAACAGTCCTATTTTCGAGCAAAAATATTGATATTACCAACGATTGATCAATATGCATGGAAATAAATTTATTTCCAATAGGTATAATCTCTAGGACTGTTCATTCAAGCTGGAACCCGAATAACTGAATTTTGGATACAGTTTTCGGCCAGGATTCAGAATCGAACTGTATAATCGGGTATATACGGTTATGGTTACGTGTATAGTATCCGATTTATTTTTATTTTCTTAAGATACAAAACGATGGCAAACCGGTTTTACTCTACTGACACTCTAAGAAAAGAGACAGTTGGGAGAAACACCTGATTGGACTTTTCACTCCAAGTGGTGTTGTCACATCTGTTCTTGGTAGGCCTGTGCAAAAAATGTTATGGACCCAACCCACCTGATAGACCCGCCCAATCCACCTAATAAATTCATGTTGAAATTAGATGCGAGTCCAACTCGCTGGCTATCGGATGAAACCGTAGCCCATCCATCCGTCCCTCTTTCACTTTCTCTCTAACAAAAACCCTAGTACTTATGATGCCTCACTCTCAACTTTACGGATGAGCTTTCCATCTCCATAATGTCTAGTAAACACCCAAGGTAGAGCTTTCCATCTCCAGCAAGGTATCGTTGATTCGGCTTATGATGATAATAAAATATCAGCTAACGTGGCAATGCCATGTCAGCCGATTCCGCGCCGGCGGTTGTATATAGAAGAATTGTTTAGAGAAAGTCCTGAAACAGAATGGGTGTAAAATTAAGATTTACACTCTCCAATCAGAGAGAGACATGTCAGTAATCTCAAGAGCTATACGGTAGACCCAATAACACCAACGTTACTCTCAACAAACTCTTTCTCTACAAAACGCAGCGAACGTCTCTCTCCTCACTCTCAGCAAACTCTTTCTCCGCAAAAGCGCTCTCTCTCCTAAACCCAATTCTATATCAGTGTCTCTCTCCTCAATAGATGAATAATAGATGAATGTAAATGTAAAAAGAAAGAAATATAAGATATTTAACTCTTCAATTAAACAATCTAGGTTTCATTGATGGAGCTTTTTCTTTAGTAGTGTTTTTCTAAGAAAAATAGAACTGTTTCTTCCTCCTTCAAAGCTCCAAGATTGGGTTTGAGATCGTCACCAGTAGCAACTCATGGTTGTTTCTTGGTAATATTTACTTATTATCACAGGTTGGGATGTTTCTAGGCAACTCATGGTAGGTAGAAAGGAGAGAGAGAGAGACCGAATAGGCTGGACTTTTGAGAGAGAGAGAGGTTGGCTTCTCCCTATATGAATTTGAGGAAAGAGAGCTCTTGAGGGGAGAGAGAGATAGAGAGAGAGAGCTCTTGAGAGCAATAGAGGAGGAAAGAGATTGGGAGGGGGACGAAAAGGGAGGGGAGATCGGATTTTTGTGGGAGGATACAGATTCATTTTTTATTTTGTAGAATTCCTACGTGTTTTATTATTATTAGCGGGTGTAAAATAAAGTTGCACACCCGTCCTGCTGCTAGCTACTCTCATTCTTTTACCCAGCTTTGTACTTCGACTTTGATCACTCTAAAGCCCTCTTCTCCGTCAAAGTTGGTCCTTTTACTTTTCTTAACTTCAACGCTTCACTCACAGCACATGGAACTTCTTTCACTTTAGTTTTGGGTTGATACACAATAGTTAGATGGATTAATTCCTGTTATGCTTCTTGGCCATGGATTGCATCTCTGAGGCAGATGTAGAGAGAGAGAGAAGGATTTCCCAGCAGTTATTTAAAAATATATATATATTTTTACCTGACCCGAATGGTATGGGTCAGTGGAAAACCGAATCTTTTTACCTGACCCGAATGGTACAGGTCGGGCCGAGCTATTTTTCATGCCCATGAGTGTGGGCCAAGTCGAGTCGGGCCAAAAAAGATCCTGGGCAGGCCAATGTGCAGGCCTAGTTCTTGGAAAAGCTGGCATCCTCTTCTCCCGATTTCCATCATCAGAGCTTCTTTCTTTATATAGCTTGCAGGCTTTTTCCCTATTATACCTATTTTCCTTCATGATTTGCCCACTGGTTTTTCTGTATCTTCATCCCAAATCCAGTCCAGGTGCATGGGTTTTCTCTCGTTGCTTGGTTCTTCACCGATTGTTACTTTTCCCTTTGGGTTCTTCACTTTGTTTTGCCCAGGTCAAGTCCATATGGTCAGCTGGCCTAGCTTCGATTTCGGGCCTGCTGCCACCTCCTCCCGCAAACTAACAAACATCCAAACCACTCCTCCCTCTGTCGTGAACCACCACCGAACCCAGATCCACATGTCCAACCTAATGTTCTTGCACCCACATCGCCACAATCGTGAGCCTCTGGTTTAGCCACCTCCTCCACATTGTTGCCACGCAGCTACACCGAGAACCACCAAGACCAAGGCCAGCTATGACCCAACTCATCGACACACAAACAGGACCTATTCCTCACAACAAAAAAAGCACTCGTAGACCATGTAAACCAGGCTTTTCCATCATCGGACCAGGACCATACGTCGAAGATAACTCGGTTCCATCTCCAGCACCGTACTGTAAGTCACCAACGCATTTCGTAATCTCTCTTTGCTCCTCTCGACGTCAAATATCCTAACCTCACGTTGAATATCTCTCTCCTAATTCTCTCTCTAACAAGCGCCAAGCTCTCTAGTTTTGAGCTACCGATGAACCACCCAGAGCCCATCGTAAGCCACGGACGTCCAAGCTCTAATCTTCCTCTGTAAGTGATCTCTCTTTGTGATAAAGCGCAGTACGTCCCCTCCCTTGTGTGATCAACCTATTAAGTCCCTTGGCTTTAATATATAGGTTGGCGTAATTACATACTTACGTAGTGTACTGTATAGGTAATATAGACTTATTATAAATGGAAGGATAGATTTATGTGTTGGGCTTAATGGGATATATATATATATATATATTTTTCATATATATATATATTGATTTAAGAGAGTTAAGCACCAAAGGTTAGACTATTTTAGAAAAATTGACCAAACGTCGGGAAAGTTAAGTGGGACATATAAACTCTAGATATATAGAATTGATGTCAATATTATGGAGTCAATGTGATTTTAGAGTTATGAAGGACCAAGGTTTATGGAAATATAGATTAAGTTAGAGTTTCAGGTAATTACGAGGTACGTGTTTAAGTAGAAATTGACTTAAGCTAAGTGCCTATCTTATAGGAAATCAGTCACCCCCGAAAATATTGGATTAGCACTACGAGGTAAGTAGAATGATCATACCCTTACACTTATGTATAGTAAACGACATGTCTTTCATAAAATTATTATGCATGTACGCCCTCCATTGGAAGCCCATTTTTACATACCCAAGTGATGATAAGATTATGAAAATCTATGATTTTACATAAAGAATTATGCATTAAATTATTTATGAAAATTCATGATTTTATGAATCAAAAGATTTATGAAAAGTCGTGATTTTATGTGAGAGTTACGCATTAAAATATTTATAAAAAAGTCGTGCATGATGTTATGTGAAGATTTATGCATTAACACATTTATGAAAAATCATGATTTTATGTGAGGAAATATGTATCACATCATTTTATGAAATATACGATTTCATTTTATATCTATGATATGATAAGGCATGATTTCATTCGAAATCTATAATATGATATGACAAATATGATTATGATAAAGTATGAATGATAAGATACATAACAGCCTATGTTATGATATGAAGACAGTACCATATGTTATAGGCATATTGCATTGATAGGTTGTATATGTTGGTAGTGCACCCAATGTGTCTTCCTTATGTATGGATTCCACAACTCGCGACCATGGACGAAATTAGAATCTACTTAGATTCGCTAACCTAACTCACAGGGGTCAATAGTGCATACCGGCCTATGATAAGTGAAAGATAAGTTCATGTTCATGCTATTTACGTATGTATTTATGAGTATGCATATTTTTCAAGAAAATCCTATGTTTATTATATTTACTGTACGATGTATTGCTTAATGAGTATTCGACTCATTTTTGTATATTTTTATATTTTTAACCACTCCAGGTGATGATCTTTATGAGGATGGGACTGCAGGACAAGAGTTGACCTCGGGAGGTGAGGCAAAGGCCTAGACAGATTTTGCTATGATTAGTTTTATGATTTTAGTTTAATAATTTATTTTGATAAGCACATGAGACTTTATTTATTTTAAATAAGTGCTTATGGAGACTCTCTTTTAGATTTGAAGTACTTAATAAATATTGAATTTATTTATGTATGGGATCTTTCGTATCTGGCACTACATTAGTAAGAAAATTTTTTAAGTCAACTTTAGTAGCACACCGGTTCCTAAACAAAAATGACTTTATTGAGGAGCGAGGTGTTACAACGGGCCTTGTTATCCATTGTGGGTTTCAACTTCCCAAAGATTGGTTTAGTGGGATACATCCATCTATACTAGATTGGTCCTGCAGCTCGAGCCTCACATGGCAAATGAATGGCTAAGTGAACCATGAAGTCGAAGAATGACAGTGGATAAATACTCCTCAGCTTAAACAATATTATAGCAATTTCTCATTCCATACGATCCAAAACTTCTACATTCAACGTTCTAGCACATAAGTCTTTAAAAAATGCACATAAATTAGTCAAAGCCAGGTGCACATCCCTCGTCAAGTACCCACGGATACCAACAAACAAGATACATTGTAAAAATACATCACAATCATGACTTTTTAATCCAGTAATTTTTCAGTCATTTGTTTACATACTCCTTGTTAGATTTGAGGCTAAGGATGAGGGCTCTAATAGAGATGTACTCGATGGCCTCTCTGATCATGAGGTGAGGCAGTTGGTTGTTGGTCCATATACCCCTCCCTATCATGGGACAAATAGCATCAAGCATGCAGATCTATCTGGTTTCTTCAAGATCATAAACTTGATCATCGCCAACAACATTGATTCTCGGTAGTACAAGACAGAGGTTTGCATGGATCGAACGAAGTTTATTATACGTGTTGCCCGTGGGGTGCCTATCGACCTAGTGGGTTATATATTCACTAGGATTCAATCAGAGACTGAGTACATTTCAATAGAAATACTGCCATTTGGGATCCTGATCACACAATTTATGCTACATACCGGGGTCCAACCAAATATTGCAAAGAGTGTTTGGGAGCCGATTGGACCGATGCACTCCTCCACCTTATCATGAAGCACGGGTCACTCGAGACCTTGTTTTCATGGTCCTATTCAAGAGCCAATCGATACTTAGGGATATGCACACCCGAGAGATCATGGAGTATCGGCCAGTGTGACATTCACGCAGGTAAAGGCATCACGCACATCTACTTGTGAGGAGATAGCAGATATAGTGCATGCAAAGATCTACAGAAAAACATCAATGGTGATTGATGTAGTGCGTATAGCGGTCCCTAGTTTCGTCTCTGACTTACGTACAAAGATTAATGCTAGCATTTCTGACTTAAATACTGAAATTGATGCAATGTCTACAACTCAGGTCACGATCAATACTCGACTAATACAACTAGAGACACGTCTAGCACTACCACAAATATGGGCTTTTCCCACGAATTCTTTTTCCATGATATACGATCGTGGCAAATAGTAGGCTGATGACACGAAAATTATTTGTGGGAAAAAATACAAGCTTTTTGGCACGAGATCATGTTGGCAAGAAAAACTTTGTGGGAAAATGATTTTTTGCTATGAAACAAACGCCTTTTACGGCGAGTAAAAGTCGCCGCAAATAAAGCTACAAAAATATGTTACTTTCGTGGGTAATTAGTTTTTGCCTCAACGTAATTAGTTTTTTGCGGAGACATTTTCTCGTCGAAAATAGTCTTACCAGAATAATTTCCCTCTCGTGGGTTATTAGCTTTTTGCGACGAGATTATTATCTTTTTCAGCGACTTTGTTTCGCCACAAATAGATCAACCTTTTTAAATATGGGTTATTGGTATTTGCGGCGGTGTGATCAGTTATTTCGGCGATAAGAATCCGTCGGAAATACTAATAAAATTAAATCCCCCGCTCGTTTCTTCCCTCGCCCCCCCAAAAAACCCCCGCAATACTCTGCTCTCTCTCTCTCTCTCTCTCTCTCTCTCTCTCTCTCTCTCTCTCTCTCTCCCTCCCCTGCGACTGTCGAGCTTCTCCTCCCTACTGCGCCACTTCGAACGGCTCCCCTTGCCGTCGAGCCACCGTGGGTGTTCCCCCTCAACCCTCCCTCTCGCTGACTCTCTCTCTCCCTCTGCCTCTCGGATCCCAGCAGATCCGTGCACCTCCGCCGTCTCCAACCATGGCCATCGCCACCCTCAGCCGCCCTACGGTTCCGCCAACTCCACCCCAGCTCCCGCATCTCTCTCCCTCGCACGGTCTCTCTCGCGGGTCTCCTCGACACACCCCCCACGGTTTTTTTATTACAGTGGCCTTCCCCGCTGCTGTGATCCACCATCTCCACCTCCAGCCAAGACGCAAGAGCACCTCCCGCACTCATCCTTAGCTGTCCAGCCCTTAAGCATGGTAAAAATCCTACCTTTATGTCTCAAGTGCATTATTTTAGTGTATATAGACGTGTATGGTGTGGTGTTGAGGGCCTAGTCAGATTTGTATCTATGTAAATTTACTATTTCAAATGTTTTCAACTACTCAATTTGTTAGAATTGCACCCTGAGAGAAGAGAAAACGAGAGGAAATCAAGAGAGCAATTGAGGCCAAACTAAATAAAGGAGTTACTTGTATGTTGATCTTTCTTAGGCACTATAAAAGGTGCACCATAACTTTACTCTTACAAAGAGTATTGTCCTTCAGTATTTATTACCTATTACTGAGACGTTATGTTGGCTTTCATTTCTTATTTCTTATATAAAAGATATGTCTATTGTGTACACAGGTTATACCTATTTCATTCGTATCAATAATATTTACTTCTTACTTATAAAAAAAAAAGATATGTTGGCTTTCATTACTTGTTTACTCCCCTAAGTCTAAGTGCCCTAAGCGTCAATTTGGATCTCCAAGGTTCTGATATATTTATTTTAGCCTATATTAGACTATTTATTATGATTATTTTTGGCTCTGAATCATTTTTTTATGTTATGATTCTTTTTTTCTGAAATCTCTTAGCATTTGCCGCGAATGCAACTCGTGGCAAATATTGTTTTTTGCTGGAAATAATTATTTCCCGCAATAAGATTTCTTCGTAAATAAGTATTTCCGACCAAATATTTTGTGAAAAATATATATTTTCCAAGAAAGTATTTTATCGAAAATACTAAAGACAACTTTTTCCACGGAGATATGTCATGGGTAAACAAGTTTTGCCACAACCTCTTTTCATGGAAAATGATGTTATTGCCCACCACATTACACCAGATGAAGCCTTATTTGCCACGAAAAAAAAAGGTTTTAACCACCACGGTAGTTCATGGGAAAAAGAAGGTTTTTCCCATGAACTTGTGGTTTTTTCCCATGAACTTATGGTTTGGTAGAAAAAAAGTCTTTCTCCACCTATTATATTCCACGAGTCTCCGATGGAACAAATTGTTGGAAAAAAAAGTTTTCCCACTAATGATAAACTTTTTCCCACAAGAGTCACTCCCGGGAAAAACCAATATTTGTTGTAGTATAGCCATAGTCGAGGATGTGTGTAGAGAGTTGAGATTGTAATAGTTTGTATCTTTTATTTGCATCTTTTTTGTTTTTTATATAGACAATATTTTGTGTTTTATAAATTTAATTTAATTATGAATCTTCTTTGTCTTTTCTAAATTAATTATTAATTTCTATTACATATATTATTTAATTGTTAATTTTTATATAATTTAAAATTTTATACATAATTAAATAAGGTATTGTGTTGCCATAAAAAATTGTAAAGATTATGTCAGCATTCAAACGATATATATACCGTTCCAACGTTTCTCCATTCCGGCTGGATATTTTTGCAATAAATCTCCATTCGAACTCTTTATTTTAAGTTCAAACATTGATTAATCTATTCGTTCGAATAATATAATAATATATTTGAACGGTAAGTCAATATCTCGCTAAATTAAGTAACTTAACCCGGCAATTTCTCGTTCAATCATATATGATATATGTTCGAACATTCATTAACCTTGACCGTCGAATGTTGTTGTATGTTGTTCAAACGGTAGGTCAATGTTCTGCTAAATTTTGTTACTTAACCGGCCAAATTCTCGTTCGACTATATAAATAAGCATTCGAATATTTATTTTATTTTGTTTGAACGTTTTTGGACAATATTCGAACGGTTATTTTATTATGGATTAAATTTTTCATCCCTACATATACAATTCAAACTTGCACCTTCTGTCATTTTTAGGGGCGAATTTTGGCCTTACATCTCATTTTTTGGAAAAATTTTAATTTCTTTCCAAACAAAAATCATCCTAAAAATAAATTTTTATTGTAATGTTAGCTAGCCATTAGAATAATTTTTTTTTTTTTCTGGCGTCACTTCCTCACCATCAAGTAACAATTGATCTTATAACTGAAAGCAAAACATTAGGCCTCAAACGAGGCCTTAGTTTATGGTTTACATATAGTACCTTTTTTTTATAATTCCTACATAGATCATTTCTATGGTTCAACATCTTCTCGTAATCGCAACATATGAAAAGCTTAGATGTAAAATTATTCATATTTATGATGTTGAATATTGTTCAGAGACAATTTTCTGCTAGCCGAATATCATCATGATCTCTTCCATGCTTAAGTTATAAACGATAATAGGGTTTATGATGTATGGAGTGCAGAGAGTTATATGTCGTACCTAAAAATGTTTAATGCACATGGACCATATCTTCTTCGGTAAGTTTTCCTGCCACTGGCAGTTGATGATAATTTTAATGCGGTTCAGTTGAATGCATTTAATAAATACTAAATGTGCATTAGATTTTAGTGATGTGTCGGGTTAGTAACCAGATGTCGCAGGCGATACTTTCATCATTACATTTTTGCCGTCTAGTCCAACCCCTACATCTCACAAAATCTATATCCATCCCTCGGTGGGCCGGCACTGACTCTAAGGTTGAATAGAATTCAGTCCGAATAGGAAAAATTGGATCAAAAATTTCGGTCTACTCGATTTTTTCATTCCGGATCGAATATTGTACCGGTCAGTCTCAATCTCAAAAATTATGGATGGAAGAAATTTGATTCAATTCTAGAATGTATAAATTATGGATTGGACATGACCAAACCAAACCGAAATCATATATATATATATACACATTAATATTTTTAATAATTTAATATATTATTTCTTATAGTACTTATATAAGTTAATGATATAATTTTCATCTAATTTATTATTATAGATCATATAAAATATAAAATAATATATGATATCAATTAATAATAAATCATAAATCATGTGATAATTTATATAAATATATGTAAATAGTTAATATAGCATACATTCATACATACTCTACTATTTACACTTAATTAAAGTACTTAGGTAATTATTTTTTAAATACTTAGGTTGCAAGCAAGCATGATTAATTTATGTATGATGAAATTATTTAATATTCATTAGCCATATATAAAATGTATGACATAATTAATAACTATACATACTAAAGAGTAAAATCTAAGTTAGTAAGTAGTAACTATCAACATCATACATATAATTATAGCTAAATATTTTTTTAATGAGGTAGTTAGGGGTGAGAATCGGGCGGCCCTGGTCGGAAAAACTGACCGAATTGGCCAATTCGGTCAGACCAGACCGAATTGGGAATCGTCCCGGTCGATCTCGGTCCGAATTTCAAATGATCGAATTCATTCGGTCCGGTCCATGGTCTAGGGGTTTTTAGACCAGACAAGACCAAATGAAAATTAAAAAAAATATTATAATTTATAAATATTAATTATATAATTTTTATTTAACCAATTAACCTAATCCTATCACTAACTCACCATTAAGTAATTATTAATTAATACTAATATTTATAATTTTATACTAATACTAATATTTATACTAATACAAGTATTATATTAATAGTCTTGACTCTAGACTCTAATATGGTATAAAAAAAAAATACTAATAGTCTAATATAAACTATAGTTATACTTATGCTAATATAGTTATAACTTAATCTAAATCACTATAACTAATATCAGTATGTTACTAATATATAGCTATACTATATTACTAATAGTCTAATAATAGTACTATTATATAGTTATATTAATCATGATTCATAATAACTATTTACTATAAGTCTATATTTAGTAGTAACTGTAACACTATAATAGGATAATATATAGTATTTGTATATATTGCTATATTATGAGAGTTATAGCATAATACAGTATATAGTATTAGTAATAATTTAGTATCAATGTATTAGTATATAATATACATTACACGATTAGTATATATTAATATATTGTAAGAATTATAGCATAATATATGTATAATAGACTAACAATATAGTTAACTTAATATGTTACTATAAGTCTATAACTATATATAATATTAATATCACTATTAGTATAGTATATAATATTACTATTACTATTAGTCTCGATATAGTCTATAGTTATTTACTACAATATAAGTACTATATTATACTAACTATATAACTATTACTTTTTTTTTTTTTTTTTGGTTTTTCTAGTTTTTTGTATAGATTAGTTTTCTTTTATCATTGTATTTTTCAAGATCAAGTTCTTTTTTTAGTATTTTTAGCTAAAAAATTTACAAAATTTGAAATGGACAGAAAATAATTGAAATTCGACAAAAAAAATCATATTTAGATGGGCTGAATGACCCATTTTGGGCATGGTCTAGTCCGAATGGACCACCCTGGACCGGACCGGACCGAAATGGACCAAACCGGTCCGGTCCTATACATTACTCGGTCCGGTCCAGGGTGGAAAATCTCTGGACCGAATTGGTCCAGTCTGGTCCACAAAACCACCTATGACCAGATCGGACCGGACCGAGATCACCCCTAGAGGTAGTTACATAATCCACATTAATAATTCACTTAATTTAATTTTAGTAATTTAAATAATTTTTTTTATTAAACATAATAACAAAATAATTGGGCCAGACCAAACTGATAGCTACGGGTCTAGTCCGGTCCCTACGGGTGTTCGGTCCTATCCAGTTCAAAAAAATGATAGACTGAAAAATAATTGGGTCAGATCGGACTAATAGTTGTGGGGCGTGATTACTAAGAAATTATGTTTATTTTACCTGCTAGGTTAGATTACTTAATGGTTTATTTTCATCACAAAGGATTGAAATACACAATATTTTGGAAAGATGGACTTTGTTTAAATGCACCATAATAATATGTTCATTTGGCTGAAATGGGCCTTTAAAAAAAAAAAAAACCTAATCTAATTCATATTGCTGGAATCATGGCCCAAGGCCACACAGCAATACCCAGGCCCACTAGCAAGGATTTGATAGTAAGAAATGAAACACAAATAAGAGTCACGACGTATAAAACACTTTTATTAAGTTTGTAGGGTGTTCTTACACGAGAGCCTTCTAAGCGAAATATTTCTTTAGTTGCTTTGCGTTCCATGGTTGTTGTAATGCCTTTCCCTCGGCATCTTTCAACCAGTAAGCTCCAAACCTATGCCAAGCAATAACTACTTACGGTCCCTCCTATTTTGGTCCAAGTTTCCCTTCTTTTTGAGCGGTTACCCTGGTTTTTTTAAGGACTAGGTCTCTTACTTTAAACACTCTTCGCTTTACTTTTTTTGTTGAAATATTGCTCTGTTTTCCTCTTTACAATCGCTGCCCTCAACTCCGCTCTATCTCTCAACTCTTCCACCACTAATTTAGTATAACTATATTAGTATAACTATAACTATAGTTTATATTAAACTATTAGTATTAGTATATATATTAGTATTAGTTATAGTGATTTAATATAACTATATTAGATTAAATATATATATATATATATATATATTAGTATTAGTTATAGTGATTTAGTATAATTATATTAGTATAAGTATAACTGTAGTCTATATTAGATTATTAGCATTAGTTAGACTATATAATAGTATTAATATTATACTATTACTATAGCTATATATTAGTATAGCTATATAATATAACTATAGTCTATATTAGACTATAAGTATAACTATAGCTATAGTGAGTTTGTTAATTGTTATATTAGTTTTTGTTAATTGTTATAGTGAGTTTAATTTATTATAACTATATTATTGATAGTATTATAGTGATAGTATTAGTATTAGTATAGTAATTTAGTATTAGTAATTAGTATTAACTAATTACTATATCATTACTTTATATGTGATTATTTAGTATAGTGATTATTTAGCTATATATAATATATCAGTACAATTAGTTATATATTAGTATGGCTATAAATAAAATGCTATTAATAATTTAAATATATATTTTATGCTTAAAGCATATGATAAATTAAATTTTCAGATTTAAGATTAAAATCTTATTTTATAAATTATAATAACATTATCTTATATAATTTTATTAAAAACATATGATCAAACAAATTACAAATGTTCATATTTAATATTAACATTCTATGTTATAATTTATAAATTATAATATGAAATTATTTCATATATAATTATATATTATATATAAAACTTATCTATAAAAAATATTTTGTTTAATATTTTGTATAAAACTTATATATATAAAAACTTTTTATTTTTTTATTTTTTTTCCCAACCGGGCCGGTCCGGTCCGATCCGGTCTTGGAAACTATGGAATCGGAACCGGACTGAATCTGACCGGTTTTACGATTACAAGAACCGGTCCAGTCCAATCCAATTTTCCCGTTCAAATTTACACCCCTACGTAGGACTTTTCGTTTGTGTTCTCATTAAAATGTTGGATCTTATAGCTTGGTATCCCTATCTCTACCAGGATTACAGCCTCGCTTCCATACATCAACCCAAAAAAGGTCTTCCATACTCCCAGCAACTCTTCCACCTAGGTTCCATTCTTACTCGTGATGTTCTTCTTTAATATTCCCACAGGGTTTTTTTAGTCACCTCGACCTACCTATTCGCTTAAGGGTGTCCCAGAGAGGAGTACTTGACTTTGATCCCTAATTCAGCGCACCAAATGCGAAAGTGATCAAAGTCAAACTATTGCCTGTTGTCCGAGATGATGGTGTGGGGGATTTCAAATCTGCACACAACAGTCTTCCATAGGAACTTGGAGATGTTGGTTACCATGGGCTCTACCTCTGCCCATTTTGTGAAGTAATCTTACTATGATGAATTTTATGCCTCGTTTGTCCGGGGGTATGGGGCCCATTATGTCTACCCCCATTATGCGAAAGGCTACTTGACTCGATAAACATCAGCTTCTCTGGTGGGTTATGTAGGATCGGCTCATATTCCTGATATTTCATTTGTTTATTGATGACTTGTTCCACATGCCTGAGGGTGTGAGGCCAATAGTAGCCCACTCTCGGGACCTTCCCCACCGAGGTTCTTCAGGCCACGTGGTTTCCACACACCTCTTCATGGATCTCCACCATTATCTATTGGGCTTCATTTAGTGAAATGCATCATAATAGGGGTGTGGAAAGACCTAGCTTGTACAAGGGCCCATTTAGGAGGGTGTACCTGACCGCCTTATTCCTTGCTTTCCTTGCCTCTTCTTTCCTGGTCGGTAGTTCTTTGATGGTTAGGAACTTTGTTATCACTCGTGCCCACTCAGGGGTTTCCATCCTTACCTTCGAGACTTCTAAACCAAAGGTGGGGATTTCTACCACCTTGCTGACCACTGCCCATGGTAGTGTTGTCCCGTCTATTCCTAAAGCATTTTATGCTAACTTTTCTACATTCCAATTCTCTTTTTGAGGGATTTGTCTGATGGCAAAGTTTCTAAAACAGTCACGCTCCTCCCATACCCGTCGTAGGTAGAGTAGGGGCTTTTTACCTTTCGCCACATATTCTCCTTTGACTTGGCTTAATACCACTTCTGTTGTTCCAAGCATCCATGCTATGACGAGGCCAGCAAGTAGGGCCTCATATTTGACTTTGTTTTTGGTAGTTTTGAATTTAAGCCTTATTAAATAATAGCTTTCATCACCAGAGTCTGGCACTATGTATACTCTATGCCCCCACTAGAACAATATGAAGAGCCATTGACATAGACTTGCCAGGGGTGATCACCCAGTTGATCGAGCTCTGCCCAAGGGGGCTACTCATCTCTACTAGAAAGTCCACCAAAGCTTGTCCCTCGATGGAAGTTCTGGGAACATAGTCAAGACCGAATTCACAGAGATCGATTGACCAATTGACCAATGGCCCTGACGTGTTGAGTCGTTGCAGTGCCTTCTTGAGGGGAGCTTTGGTCAGTACTTTTATTGGGTGTGCTTGGAAATAAGGTCTCAGGTGGAGGGTAGCTACTACTAAAGCGAACCCTAGCAGCTCCATAGGTAGGTACCTATTTTCTGCCCCTCTGAGTGCGCAACTTGTGTAATAGACTGGTCTTTAAGCCCCAATCTTATCTCATGCTAATGTTGTCGAGACGACCTCCAGTGTTACAAACAAATAAAAGTAACGGGTTTCTCCCTGCATGGTCTAGCTTAAGAGGGGGCATTAAAGAGGTATTCTTTAAGTCGAGCGAGCGCTTCATCACACTCATTCCAATCGTTCACCTAGCGCAGCACCCGGAAGAATGGCAAACATTTGTCTATCAATTGGGAAACGAACCAGTTAAGTACCACGATTCAGCCTGCTAGCTTCGAAACTTCTCCGGGTTAGTGACTCACTCAAAAATGAGCAGCACAAAGGCTATCTCAAGTGCAGGAGGATGTCGCGTAATAATTAGGAATAAGTTCCTAGATCGTCTCCTCAGGGAAAATTACTTAAAATCAAACTCGTTTAAAATGGTGAAAATATTCACAAAAAGAAAATAAAATGATGGTATGTGTAATGAATGGAAGAGTGCAATGGGAATGAAAATGGCACTAGTCATGAACTAGATTCATATTTTTGGATTTTCGACTGTCGAAATGAAATGTAAAAGACTAACAAATTGAAATTAACAATCAAAGAATCAACTAAACTAAACAATCTTAATTAATCTGAAAATTAAATAATAAAAATGAAATTATTTAAGTCCTAATTAAACTTTAATCAATCTAATAGCAATGGAATTAAGAGATTAATAAAATTAAGGTAAGAATTAAACTAGATTAGAAAGTAATTGACAAAATATGAACTGAGAATTGAAAAATTCCAAAATCAAGATTCTAGGGTTCATCCTTGTACTCAAATCACCAATTTTCAAAATCAATCTATAGCAATTGTAATCACCGTTAAATGAAAGCTTAAAGAAGCGAGAAAAATAAATAACACGAAGTAAATAAACAACAAATAAAATGTTCAAATGTCTAAGTCAAATATCTCAAAAATACATCACAAACTTTAATCTAAAATTAAATAACTAGTAGAGAGTGAAAAGAGCAAGCCAAATGAATAGAGATGGTAAGCAATGGAGGAGAAGGCTGGAGCGGCAGTTCGACCCCAAGAGTTCTTCAAGCGGCACTGCGTTCTTTTTCTCTTTTGCGTGTTTTGGTCCCTTTCTTCCCAAAAAATAAGAATAAAATACTTCCCAATGAATAATGAATTTCAAAACTCCATCCTTTTTATGTCATGCAACCAAAAAGGCAAAAAAGTGAAAGAAAATTATTAATTCCTATTGTGTCCTTACTCCTTAGGTTTCTCTCTATTCAAAACCGAAAAGTTACTCTTTTCCGTGGGTGCGTGCATGCGTGAGTTTTGGCTGGTTGCACCCATTTTTCCATCTAAAATCAATAATAATGTAATGAAATAAATAAAATCTATTGGTTCTAAATGTATAAAATATGCAATAATTTATCTCGATCAGGTACCCTCGATTATGCTTTCCAACACCATAAATTCGAGAAATTTGGCTAACTCCACTCCAAAGGCAGATTTCATTGGGGGTTAAGGTTCATCTTGTATCTTTGCAAGACCCCGAATGTTTCCTTCAATCTATATTCTACTATGACTCCTTGATTTTGACTAGCAGGTCATCTACGTAGACTTCCATATTCCATTCGATTTTTTCTTTGAACATCTTATTTACTAGTCTCTAATTGGTCACTCTGGCACTCTTCAATCAACCTCCTCCGTTATGGCCGCGTACTTCTCGGTGCTGAAACTCCATTTTTTTTTAACTTTCATGGCATCTAGGTTCACATTCAACCAGTGCGCAATCATGTCCTTTTCAATCCCGAATATGCCCTCTTAACTCCAGGCGAAAACATCTTTGTGTTCGACCAGTAAGTGCTTCAACTGTGACCACACCTCAGGTTTCATCCAAGTTGCTATTCTAGCCTTCCTTTCAGGGTGAGCTTCATCTAACGTAATCAGTTCTAGGGGCTTGTCAGCTTCTTCCTATTTCAGGTGTCGCTTCATCTAACGTAATCAATTCTAGGGGCTTGTTAGCCTCTTCCTGTTTCATGTGCCACTCATCTCTAGTCTCCATCGCTCATTCGATGAGTTCAAGGTATGGTAGGGGAGTCTACTCCTCCATTTCTGCGCACTTCCTCTTCTTCATTATAGATATCTTCTGAATCATTGTTGCCTGGGACCGAGTCACGGCCAACATAGGGAAGACATATTAGTTTACTTAGAGATCCCACATACGGTGCTATCTTTTAAGGACATGTTTCGCACCTCGTCATGCTCCGCCAGTAACCTGAGACGAGAGAACTTGAGGGGACCAAAGTGCTAGGAAGCACTTCCGATACCTAAGTTAGTGTATGCATTAGAGTGAGAGAGATAGAGAATTGTAGAGAGTGAATCCCTTAATTATATTTTTTTGTAGCCTTTTATACTTCCCTCTGTGCCTAGGGTAGACATCCCTGCCTCGGGGGACGAGCTGCCACAATTAATGTGGCAAATCTTGTCAGGGATAGGATCTCCTGCCAACACTCTCAGTTGGTGCAATTAATACGGTGAGCTTTCTCATGAGTCGTCTCATTGGAGGTGTGCTCGTGTGAATGTAGCCCCATCTTCCTATTTATGCACGAGTTCCTTCTGCTTCCTTATCAGTCAGTAGGCTTGCAACTTTTGTGTTGTGGGCCATACTAGCCTTGCGTTGGGCCTAATAGAACGAGCGATGAATATGTCCCTCCACTTGAGGTTAAAATATTGAATTTATTTATGATGTTGATGCAAATACGGAGGTTGTTCCGTAAATGGTGTTCCGTAATCCAAGATAAATGGAGATCAGTTATGTGATCCATGGTGAATGGAGATCATGTGGGAATGGAGATTAACTCTTCGAGGATAAGATCTTATCCAATTTATTTTTGAATTCTTGATATTTTGATTAATTCTTTCTTAATTTATTTCCTAGTTTATCACAATCATTGTAATCCTATAAACAAAGTCGAAATGGAATGGAAAAGGCTATTTCCATTTTTATCGAGTTTAAACTTTTGTTTTGGAGAGACTCCAATTTACAGAGTGATTATGTATTTTTCCCTCCTGGTTATTGACGTGACGTTGATCCTTGAGGATTTGGCATCAATTTTGGCATTAGAGAAAGGTTCCTTCCTCAATGAATTTTGAGTGCTTCATGCCGGTAACCCGTAGTGGGAATTCTTACGACATGTCGAACAACTAGGATCCAAACAACTAAAACCCAAACACCAACCTACCTCAATTGCAAGACTAGATCACTCAGCTCATGAATGTTCTGGAGCAAATTACTTAGCGATTGGACTTGATGGAGGAACGTCAAGATCGAGAGGAATTTCGTCCACACCATAGAAAAGGTCGTAGAAAATTTTAGGAGGACGTGCTAGAAGACAGTGAATGGGAAGAAGAGGATGCACAATATAGAGAAAGGGATAGGGGAGTTGGTCATCGTGGAGCTCATTTTGGGCATAACAGACGAGATTTTCAGAGGGGACGTGGACGGCATGATGCTAACCATCAACCTCTTGATAAACTTACTAAGAGAATGAAGGTGGATGTCCCAGATGTTTTTGGGAAGTTAGAACCCAATGCATTCGAAGATTGGTTAACGGCCATTGGAGATTATTTTGATTGGTTTGTGTGTCGTAAGATCAAAAAGTTCACCATATTCGAATGAAATTAAAGGGGCATGCGCTAGCTTGGTGGGGAAGTGTAGAGGAGCAATTGCATCGTACCCATCATGCACCAATCTCTAATTGGGAAGAGATGAAGGAATGACTGAAGGAAAAATACTTGCCTATTGATTACGAGCAAATGATGTTCGAAGAGATGTTGCAATTGAGACAAGGACCGTTAACTATCAATCAATATAAGGACCGTTTTCATGAGCTTACTGTCCGTAGTAAGATTGTGGAAAATGATCAGCAAACTTTAGCCCAGTATCACACTGGGTTACATAGTGAAGTGCGCAAAGAAATGTTGATCGCGCGACTGATAAATGTCAACGAAGCATACCAATTAGCACTGCGTGCTGAAAAATAGTTGGGATCCTCAAGTGGGAGGCAAGTGGCTTCGTCGGATTTCAGGAAAGAACGTTTGCCATTATCTTCATTTCAAAAGCCCCCATTACCGAGTAGCCAATCCAAGAACTTTGTGGTGGGTGACCAAAAAGGTAAGGCCAAGGTTACGGGTGAAGGGCCCCAGTCTTACAAGTGCAAGGGGTTTGGGCACTTTGTTGTCGTTTGTCCTACAAGAGAAAAAAAAAAATTGGCTTTTATCTGTGAAAAAGAACTGAGGGTGATTGACGAGGCTGAAGAAAGTGAAGAAGAGGAAGGTGATGTTGAAGTTGAGATCAAGGAAGAGCATTTGGGTGCCACTGATTTACCCAGTTGTGTAATCCATCGAGTGCAAATCGACACCAAAAAGGAGATTCAAGCTATTGTAGATTGGCGACGCACGAATATATTTCATACACGTATGGAGCATGGTAACCATGCTCTAAACATCATCATCGACAACAGAAGTGGTATGAATGTAATTTCCAAAGATGCAGTAGAGCGCTTAAGGTTGGAAGTTGAGAAGCATCCCACTCCTTATCAAGTCAGTTGGGTCAATGTCGACAATCCGATTTTAGTGAAGCATCAGTGCCTAGTGAAATTCTCATTGGGAAAAAATTATGAAGATGAAGCTTGGTGTGATGTGATTCCCCTGACCGTTTGTCACATGTTGTTAAGGCAACCTTGGCTTTACGACATAAAGGTGTTTCATCACAGGCACGCTAATTCTTATTCCTTTAAATTTAAAGGTAATAAATTTGTTTTAGATCCTTTGCAGATTTTGGAGTTTGAAGCTCAACCAACAAAAGAATTAGCCCCAATATTGACTATTCGACAATTTACACGGGTTCTAAAGGACAAGCAAATGGTACTACTAGTGGTAAATCAGGAAGCAAAACTAGAAGATGGTTTTATTCCTATGGAGATTGTCGACTTGTTGGGAAAATTCCAAGATATTATGCCCGACGAAATTCCAAAGCAGCTACCACCAATGAGGGACATGCAGCACGCCATTGATTTAATCCCTGGCTCATCTTTGCCCAATTTGCCACACTACTGTATGAGCCCACTAGAAAATGAAGAACTTAAGCGACAAATCCAATAATTGTTAGATAGTGGATTTATCCGAGAAAACTTGAGTCCTTGTGCTATCCTAGTTTTACTTACACCCACGAAAGATGGTAGTTGGAGGATGTGCGTAGACAGTCGAGCCATTAACAAAATAACGGTGAAGTATAGATTTCTCATTCCGCGACTCGATGATATGTTGGATTTATTAAATGGTGCATCTATTTTTACAAAGTTTGATCTTCAAAGCGGATATCACCAAATTTGACTCCGTCCCGGGGATGAGTGGAAGACGGCATTCAAAACAAAAGATGGCTTGTATGATTGGTTGGTCATGCCCTTCAGATTAACCAACGCGCCAAGTACTTTTATGCGAGTCATGACCCAAGCACTCAAACCATTCTTGGGTAAATTTGTAGTTGTTTATTTTGACGATATCTTAATTTTTAGCCATTGTGTACAGGACCACTTAGACCATGCACAACAAGTTCTGGAAACTTTGAAGAGTGAATGGTTATTTATCAATCGGAACAAGTGCTCTTTTATGAAGCAACAGGTGAGTTTTTCGGGGTTCATAATTTCGGACCAAGGTGTAGGTGCCGATCCAACCAAAGTCCAAGCAATTCAAAATTGGCCGGTACCATGTAGCTTTTCAGAAGTACGAAGTTTCCATGGCCTCGCCTCATTTTATCCGTGTTTTATCCAGAATTTCAGCACCATAATGGCACCTATTACCGAGTACCTAAAGTCCAAAAACTTTAGTTGGATTGCAGCTACTGGTAAAGCATTCGACGAAGTCGAGACTAAGATGGGAGAGGCACCAGTTTTGAAGTTGCCAGACCGTACAAAATTATTTGAGGTTGCTTGTGATGCCTCACATGTAGGCGTGGGAGGAGTATTAAGTCAGGAGGGTCATCCTATCGCGTTTTTTTAGCAAAACACTCAATGAGGCCCGACGGAGATATTGGGCATACGACATGGAATTTTATGCTTTGATTCAAACTCTCAAACACTGGCGTCCTTATTTAATTCACAGAGAGTTTGTACTTTATACTGATCATGATTCTTTGAAGCACCTAAATTCTCAAAGCAAATTAAATGCCAGGCATGCTCGTTGGATGTATTATTTGTAGCAGTTCGAGTTTGTTATCAAGCATAAATCAAGGGCTAAAAATAAAGTGGCCGACGCTTTAAGCAGGCGACCACACTTGCTATTTGTATCTTCAGTCAACTCCATGGAATTTGATAATCTTAAACTCCATTATGCCAAGATGAAGACTTCGATATTACTTGGAACAGTTTAAAGGAAGGAGGGGGCGCACCTCTTGACAAATATTCATTAAAGGATGGTTATTTTTTGTTTTGGAACCTGCTTGTGTATTCCTCGAGGATCCTTCCGAGAATTTATTGTTTCAAAACTTGGTGGAGGAGGATTAACAAGGCATTTTGGTTATGATAAGACCTTTGCTATTGTCATCGATCGATTTTTTTGGCCACAATTACATCGAGACGTGCACAGGATGGTGGCTCATTGCTGGGTATGTCAGATTAACAAGGGTACTAAGCAGAGGGTAGGACTCTACACTCCACTTCCAATTCCAGATAAGCCTTGCAACATCTTAGTATGGATTTTGTTCTTGGATTACCCAAGGCTCTACAACAACATGATTCCATTATGGTCGTGGTGGATCGTTTCTAAAAAATATCCCATTTCATTCCTTGCAATAGGACTTTTAATGCTTCCAAAACTACAACTCTATTTTTGCAGGAGGTAATTCGGCTACATGGTGTGCTAGCCACCATTTTCTACGACCGAGATGTCAAATTTATGAGCTATTGCTGCAAGACACTATGGACAAAAAGGGGGACAAAGCTGCTATTTTCCAATGCTTTCCATCCCAAACCGATGGCCAAACTGAAGTGACCAACCGAAGTTTGGGAAATCTATTGCGTTGCCTCATAGCAGATCATGAAACAAGCTGGGACCTGATATTACCTCAAGTAGAGTTTGCTTTCAACAATTTCGTGAATTGTTCCACAGGGTGCACACCATTTGAAGTGGTCTATGGCTTTCGGCCCGAAACTCCTTTGGACCTCCATCCTTTACCTCTGTCTTCTAGACGAAGTGAAGCCGTACTGGACTTCTCTGGTTATATGAGGGACATCCATGAAAAGATGAAGCGACGACTTTCTCTCAACACTGAAGCATATGCAGCCTCTGCCAATGTCAATCGCAAGGATAGGCAATTTGACGTCGACGATAGGGTCCTTATCCGCCTAAGATCAAAACGTTTCCCTCCAGGTAGCTTTACCAAGCTACATGCACAGCGCGCGGTCCCTTTCAAAGTTGTTAAGAAGTTGGGTTCAAATGCATATGTAGTAGAGCTGCCCCTGATTTTGGCATCAGTCCTGTTTTTAACATTCAAAATCTTACTGAGTTCCATGGTCCCAAAGATCAATTACCAGAAACTCCAACTACACTAGCTGTGGAAGAGACAGTTATTCGGGTCCCTAAGAATACATGGTCTAAAGATGAAGTTGCTTCTATATTGGATCACCAATTTGTTACTACACAACGTGGAGGTTATTATAAATTTTTGGTCCAGTGGAAAACTCGTCCCAAGTCCGATTCAGTCTGGCTGCAAGCGGCCGAGCTCAAGTTGTAACGCTCAAAATTATTTACTACATATGTTCAACAACACTTGTCGGAGTCAAGTTCTTCCGGATGGGCAGCAGTTGATGCAAATATGAAGGTTGTTCCGTAAATGGTGTTTTGTAATCCAAGATAAATGGAGATCAGTTACGTGATCCAAGGTGAATGGAGATCATGCGGGAATGGAGATTAACTCTTCAAGGAAGATTTTATCCAATTTATTTTTTAATTCTTGTTTAATCTGATTCGTTTTGAATTCTTGATATTTTGATTAATTCTTTCTTAATTTATTTCTTAATTTATGGCAATCATTGTAATCATATAAATAAAGTCGAAATGGAATGGAAAAGATAGTTGTCATTTTTATCGAGTTTAAACTTTTGTTTTGGAGAGACTCCAATTTACAGAATGATTCTGTATTTTTCCTACTTGGTTATCAACGTGACGTTGATCCTTGAGGATTTGGCGTCAGATGTTAGCAATGAAAAAGTAGCAATTGAATTTAGGTAGTCCAAAACTGTAAGCAGCAAAGTCTTTTCTCGTAGCTCAAATTTTGGTCGGTGGCAAGCGGGGGTTTTAATGGACAAGTGCTCTTGCTTTTTGCTTGAGGGGGAAATAAAGATATTAGTTGAAATCAAGGGAGGATAGCACTGCCTTGTTTTTCAATGTCGCGGCCGGTGGGTACCTACCAAATAAACGTATGTTTTGCTCTTTTTTCTCCTTTGTGGGTCTTTCCGAGTCTTCGTCCATTTATTATTCAAAATTACCTGTTTCACGTGGTTCGGGTTGAACAGAATAGTAGCATTAGTACTATTCATGATCAGTATAGTAGCATTAGTACTCTTTATTATTATTTTTTAGATTCATCATGTTACTCATGGCTCCTTGTTAGTGCCAGTTGGGCATGACTTCGTAATAAAACGTTAAATAAAAATTTATAATATTATTAAAAAATATTTTCTTAATCATTAAATAAAAAAATACTAAAAAAAAAAAAAAATTAAAGCGGGAGCTTCCAGCGGGATGCATAGGTTTTCTCCTTCTGGTTTATGAGGCTGGCTAATAACCCAACTGGAGAGTCTTCTTTGTATAAGCAATTTTGATAAAACGAAATTATTAGATAGGACGAACGAGAATATCACATTATTCATATAAAAGTTTCGTTTGGAATCTTAACTCATCATTATAATTTTTTTAAATTTCAATATAAAATATAATAAACAATTCAACTTTTTAAATTTTAAAATAATAATAATATAAAAAAATAATATTCTAATAATATTTTATCATTTCAATTTAACTCATATCAACTTAATTCAACATTCAAACGTAATCTTAAACTACGTAACTAATAATTTTTCATTTAGCTAACTACACCAATCCAGCTGTAACTACTGGATCACAGGTGGCAAGGAAGGATCTTCATTAGTTAGTGAATTGTCAGATATGGTAATCACTGCACGACTTTCTGGGGGTATTCCACAGTAAGCTTGCAATTGGGTTTGCGAACTGGCGTTTGAGGGTATATTTTTCTACGAACTACATTAGTCAGTATTTCACTTTTATTCCATAATGTTATGGTGATGTTGTGAATCAACATTTGAATTATTGATAAAACTCCAACTATATTGAAATTTCACCCAAACACTACACTTATTTTATATTATTTATTTATTTTTTAGTTTGATTTTATTTTTATTAAACTAATTGAATTCTTCTACTCATCATCCATACACTATAGATTTGATAAGAAAAAAATAAAAAAAAATAAAAATAAGTGTGGTGTACAGGAACTATGATCAATAGAATTTTTCAATAATTAATACCAAGTGATATACAAATTACTTTCAAATTAAACTTAAAATTAAAACAAAAGAAAGCCCAATTGCAAGCCTATCAACTTTGAAATCCTAGCCAGGTACCTCTGGTCGTAGATGAAAGGTTATATATAAAGGAGGAGGCTGGTGTGGATTTCCTCTGCCTCCCATTAAACTCAAGATGGCTCTCAAAGTTTCTACTGCCATTGTATTTTGCTTCCTTGCTTTTCTCATCCTCGCCGCCAACCATATTGTTTCCCCTCGACAACTTACTGGTGGTAATTTAACTCTCTTTCTCTTTCTCTTCTCACATGCATGCATACTCGGATCTTGTCTTTGATGCTTGGAATAAAACTACTTCTGATGCGTCGTTACCGATAAATTAGTTTTATTAATATTTATTTTATAATTAATTAGCTTTTGTCTAATTGCAGGTGGTTATTTAGGCAAATCTCCTGCCGTTGGAATCCCGTCCCCTAGATCTCGCCCTTGTGATAAGTCCCAAATACACAAGAGGATATGCTTCCCGCCGCCGTCTCGTAATTGAGACGCAAAAACCCGTACGTGGTGCTAGCAAAGCAGCCTTGGTATCTTGTTATCAGTAAATTTGATTCATCACGTCTGAAATTCAATGTAGATCTCAAACCCATTATTCAAAGAGTCCTAATAGAAACAGAGGTTGTGAAAAGGTTGTCACTACAACATGTTGTATTTTGCAAGGATTTCATTTCATTTCTACTAGTCAATTTTTTTTTTGAGGCAGATAACCAATTGAAACAATTTCGCATCGTAGGGTGATCATGGCAAATACCGCGTGTGCAAATTTTGTTTTTGTTGTTGCTAATATGTCTTTACTTTGTACAAGGATTTGGAACCCTTCAAATTGAATTTCTCATCCCTAGTATTAGTTATTCTATTTTCAACGAATATGATGAAATTTTTATTGCAAATCATGACTATTCCTGATAAGAAAATATTCTTGCAAATGATATTAATATTTGCTACCAATATAGCAAATACTCCTACATCAGAGAAAAAAACTCATATAAATTTTTCTTTTTCTTATATATGTCTTTCTTAGGCTATACTATAGTCACTTGTACATAGTTATCAAGTTTTCAATCATTCCAAATACACAACAAAAGCCTGTGTTGAGAAAACAATGTACATTGTTGCTCTAATTAGATGAACAATGTACTAAGAGGTTGAATACAGTTAAGAGCATCAGGTTAGTCAGCTCTACTCTAAGTTAAAATATATATATATATATATATATTTACTAATTAATTTACATACCCTTTTGTTATGTGGACCCTTAAATTGAAATGCAATGTTTCGAGAAGACACTGAGTTCTCAAATCAAATCACGTCAAACCATATTAAAACTCTATTTTTGAAAAATTATACAAGAATCAATCCAACGAAAACCAACCTAGATTAGCATCGATCCTAGCTGGTTGAATAAATCGACCTAAAAAGGTCTCACGTTGTTAGCTGTTAATGCCTAAAATGAAATTTCAGAAGTTTTGTAAATGTTATGGCAAGACATGGAAATAAAATTGGTAAAAAAAAAAAAAAAAAAAAAACATAAATTAGTTGTTGCACTTATGATAATAAGAATGACTTTGAGATATGACACCTCCAAGATTAACAACACAATTGAATGAGCCTTCCATCTCTTTGATCATCATCATTTGTAAACCTCAAAGTCAGTATCCATTTGCGAGTATGAACATGTGCCTTCTCTCATTTTTTTTAATATATAATTTGCCTATCTTGCGAGCCCCTCATCCTACGGGGAGTTGTGTTCTTCAATTTGAGTGACTGGGCGATTGACTGCTATTTATGAACCTGGTAGTAGTATAGTTCTCGATCTGTTACAAACAATGTCTTTTCTTCATCTCCTGGGCTCTTTCGGGTTTGGTTATATTTGGTGTAGGGCATAAATGAAACTCAACATCTTGTGCCTGGCGGTTGAGTCCACGATCAAGTCAATCTGTGGGAAGGGGAATCTATCTTTCGGGTTTGTGAAGTTGATGCACATCCTCCATTAGTCATTCGCCTTCTTGACCAACACGACATTAGAAAACCACTCCGGGTAATGGGCCTCCCTAGTAAATCCTGCAGCTAGTAGGCAATCAACCTCCTCCACTATGCTCGCGTACTTCTCGGTGCTAAACTCCTTCGTTTCTGTCGAACTTTCTTGGCATCTGGGTTCACGTTCAACCGGTGCTCATTCATGTCCCTTTCAATCTGGAGATGCCCTTATAGCTCCAATCGAAAATGTCTTTGTGTTCAACACAGTGACCTCACCTCAGGTTTCATCCTAGTTTCTATTCTCGCCTTCCTTTCAGGGTGAGATTCATCTAACATAATCAGTTCCAGGGGCTTGTCAGTCTCTTCCTATTTCAGGTATTACTTGTCTCAATCATGTCCCTTTCAATTTGGAGATGCCCTTATAGCTCCAATCGAAAACGTCTTTATGTTCAACCAATAAGCCCTTCAACAATGACCTTGCCTCAGGTTTCATCCTAGTTGCTATTCTCGCCTTCCTTTCAGGGTGAGCTTCATCTAACGTAATCAGTTCCAGGGGCTTGTCAGTCTCTTCCTGTTTCAGGCATCACTCGTCTCAATCATGTCCCTTTCAATCTGGAGATGCCCTTTATAGCTCTGATCGAAAACATCTTTGTGTTCGACCAATAAGCGCTTCAACAGTGACCTCACTTTAGGTTTCATCCTACTTGCTATTCTCGCCTTCCTTTCAGGGTGAGCTTCATCTAACGTAATCAGTTCCAGGGGCTTGTCAGTCTCTTCCTGTTTCAGGTGTCACGCGTCTCTAGTCTCCATCACTTGTTCGATGAGCCCAGGGTGTGATGGGGGAGCCTTCTCCTCCATTTCTGCTCACTTCCTCTTCTTCGTTATAGGTATCTTTTGAATCATTGTTGCCTGGGACCAAGTCACGGCCGACATAGGAAAGACACATTAGTCTACTTAGAGATCCCATAGACGGTGCAATCTTTTAAGGACATATTTCGCACCTCGTCGTGCTCCGCCAATAACCTGAAACAAGAGAACTTGAGGGGGGCACAGAGTGCTAAAAGGCACCTCTGATACCTAAGTTAGTGTATGCTTTAGAGTGAGAGAGGTAGAGAGTCATAGAGAGTGAATCCTTTAATTACACTTTTTTCTAGGCATTTATACTCCCCTTTATGCCTAGGGCAGACATCCCTACCTCAAGGGACAAGCCGTCGCAACTAATGTGGCAAATCCTGTCAGGGACAGGATCTCCTGCCAACACTCTCTGTTGGTGCAATTAATGAGATGAGCTTTCCCGTGAGTCGTCTGATTGGAGGTGTGCTCGTGTGAAGGCAGCCCATCTTCCTGTTTATGCACAGGTTCCTCCTGCTTCTGATCAGTTAGTAGGCTTGCAACTTCTGGGCTGTGGGTCATACTTGCCCTACATTGGGCCTAATAGAATGAGTGATGAATATGTCCCTCCACTTGACGTTAGAATATCGAATTTATTTATGAAGTTAGCAAACAAAAGGTAGCAATTGAATGTAGGTAGTCCAAAACTGTAAGAAGCAAAGTCTAATTTCCTCGTAGCTCAAATTTTGGTTGGTGGCAAGGTGGGGTTTTTAATGGACAAGTCCTCTTGCTTTTTGCTGGAGGGGGAAATAAAGATAGTAGTTGAAGTCAAGGAAGGTATGCAGCCTTGTTTTTCTATGTCACGGCCGGTGGGTACGTACCAAATAAACGTTTTTTTTTTTTTTTTTGCTTTTTTATTTTTGTGGGTCTTTCCGAGTCTCCATTTATTATTCAAAATTACCTGGTTCATGTGGTTCGTGTACATGGACACGCACTACAACACAATTACTTTTTAGTGACGGTTAGGAAATTGTGACAGTCCCTAGACCGTCACTAAAAGGCATTTTCTGTGACAGTTTCTGGAAACCGTCACTAAAGATAGAATGAGATTTTTTTACGTTCCAACGTATGGGAAATATGCGTTCGAACGTTACATATACGTTCGAACATTATGTCTGTTTACGTTTGAACGTAAAATGTTTTGGCGCAACCGTTCGAATGTTATTAATTTTACGTTCGAACGTAAAATGTTTGCACCAATGTTCGAACATTAAGTAATAACATTCGAACGTTCATTGTAAATTTAAATTAAATGACTTTAATTTAAAAATTATGTGGTTTTTATTGTGCATAATTTGTGAACAAGTCTAAAAAATTGAATTGTATATATTTATATATACACACTTTGTAATATATAAATATATATTATTGATTTATATATATTTGAAATGCAGTGATTTAGTATTAAAGTTGAAAAATATAACATCAAAGAAGATTAAAAATTGAAATTAAAAAACGATAGAAATATTCAATAATATTTTTCGTTACAAATATTAAAAATAAAATACAAAATTTGATATTAACAGTCAGATGATAACGTTATCCGCAAAAGTCGAACTCTGTACCTCCTCAGTCAAGGTATCAACCTTGTCGTTGAGGATAGTTACACGATGGGTGAGTTCGGCAACAGACGCCGATATAGCCTCGAGCGATCGATCGATCTTATGATCGATATGCGCAGTCAGCTGTGAGATGACCGCATCAACCCAAGCAGGCCGCACATCTCCTGCAGATATACTCGGCGTATGCTGACTACTACTCCCGACATGACCTGGCTCAGGCTGCCTCGGAGGAACTAGATCCTCTACAGGGGGTGGCTGACGTCCCCTCACCTGTCCAATGCTACGTCGATGCGTGGTCATGTCGAGGGGGCTCATCTGATCTTTGACCCGCTCCTCTGGCTGGGTCGACACTCCCCGTGCAAGTAATAGTCGGCTGATGAGGACACCATATGAGAGATTATCGGTAGAGACGATGCTCGCCTCGTAACGGATCCTCTAAAAGATGTGCAATGACAAATCTATAGGATCTCCACGTGCCACTCGTATCAAAAATTGTGCCCGAAGCCGACTAAATGTGGTTTTATGAGCCACAGGATCGACATTTGTTGCAACAATAAGGTGCAACATGCGGAAGAAATGCAGCAGATGGTTCTGGTTGAAGGCGTTCTTCTGCTCGATCTGCATGCGATCCCTACCGGTGAGGATGTAGAAATCCTCGTCTCGGTCATCATCCCAAGCCTCGACGCCAGTATCCTCAGCCTCTGACTGGCCTGCATCTCTGGCTGATGCTGGCTCACATCCCCGACCAGTAGATGATGTAGAAGTGCCTACATCCTCACGGGGTGTCGAGTGTGCAAATGTCTCCACTCCTCGATGAATCCCAAGGTGCTCGCTGATGACATCTGCTGATACCTCAATGGAAACACCGCGTACAGTCACGGTGTGAGAGGATGCATCCTGAGGCATGTCACACATCCCCATATAGAATTCTTGAACCATTGAGGGTATACCTTCCCCCTCAATGTGCAGATATTTCCCCAGCCTCTACTGAGGAAAACATCTCTCAGGTTCGTCTGCTGCCAACAGAATTCGTTGAACTCATTAATTAAGACCTCTCGCTCTACCATAACAGTACGAGCTCTGATACGGGCAGTGTCCGACGTGGCTCCTTCCCTCCCTCGTTTCCTAGTATGCAGTGGAAGAGCCATATCCTGAAAATAGAAAAGGAAAAAAAAAATTATTTACAATAATGCATTTTTTTGTATTAATTTTAAGATGCTCTGTCGTAACGTTCGAACGTTTTATCTTTAACGTTCGAACGTTAAAGATAAAACGTTCGGATGTTTATTTATACGTTCGCACGTAAAATAATGTCAATATATTTACATTCGAACGTAAAACAAATACGTTCGAATGTAACAATGTACGTTCGAACATAAGCAGTAAATAAATATTGGCTGACGTACGTTCGGACGTTAAAACAAATACGTTCGAACGTATTTGTTTTACGTGTGAACATAAATATGAACGTCCGAACGTCGAAGCATGAATAATGTAGAAAATCATTACGTTCGGATGTTATAATTAAACGTTCGAACGTGGAAGCCGTAACGGCTCTGTAATTTAAACATCGTACGTTCGAATGTCTTGGTGAAACGTTCGAACGTTTCGACGCAGAATGGCTGAGTCGACTCAGCCATTATTGAAATCTCAAAAATTTCTCTACACGGTTCTAAATACCGAAATGTCACCGTGGAAATGAAGTATACACTTCAAGAAACATTTCTACGGTGACTATTCGGCCAATGACTAGCCGTGGTGGCCGGAAAATGAAGTTGAAAATCCGGCAACCACTTATCCGGTTTTAAACAAATCTCAATCCAAATCTCAATAAAATACATGTTACTTGAATAAAAGATGAATGCCTACCTTTAGTGACGGTTGTGGCGGAGTTGACGGGCGGTGGTGAAGGAGGCGTGGCGGCGTGCAACGGAGTAGACGATGATACGTATTGGAAATGTCGTTTCGACGTTCGGTTTTGGCCTTATATACACAGAACGTTCGACCGTACTTATTATTACGTTCGAACGTTTTTCAATTTAATATTATATTATAAATGTTTATGTTATATATTAGGATGTTATATAATATTATTGACAATTAGATTATTGGTTTTTTTGTGAGCGCTTGTTATATTTCTAAAGTTTAGCAATATGTTTATACATGTTGTTGTGATTTTATGCTTACTCTTGAAATAATTGTGATTATTGTTTGTGAATTTTGTGAATAGTTTATGAGCTTATGGTGTTTATTGATGATTTAATAAGTAGTATATAGTTATAAATAGATATATAAAATGTAGAATATATATTATATTATAAGTTAGTATATAATAAAGAATTTAATAAGTAACAATTTAATATATATTATTGATTTATATATATGGTATAATTTATATATTATATACATTTATGTTCTCATTTAAAGTATTATGCTATCATATTATACAATGTAGTATATAGTTATAGATATATAAAATATAGTATACATATTATAGTATAAGTTAGTATATAATAAAGAATTTAATAAGCAATTTAATATATATTATTGATTTATATATATGGTATAATTTATATATTATATACATTTATGTTCTCATTTAAAGTATTATGCTATCATACTATACAATGTAGTATATAGTTATAAATATATAAAATATAGTATACATATTATAGTATAAGTTAGTATATAATAAAGAATTTAATAAGTAACAATTTAATATATATTATTGATTTATATATATGGTATAATTTATATATTATATACATTTATGTTCTCATTTAAAGTATTATGCTATCATACTATACAATGTAGTATATAGTTATAGATATATAAAATATAGTATACATATTATATTATAAGTTAGTATATAATAAAGAATTTAATAAGTAACAATTTAATATATATTATTGATTTATATATATGGTATAATTTATATATTATATACATTTATGTTCTCATTTAAAGTATTATGCTATCATATTATACAATGTAGTATATAGTTATAGATATATAAAATATAGTATACATATTATAGTATAAGTTAGTATATAATAAAGAATTTAATAAGTAACAATTTAATATATATTATTGATTTATATATATGGTATAATTTATATATTATATACATTTATGTTCTCATTGAAAGTATTATGCTATCATACTATACAATGTAGTATATAGTTATAGATATATAAAATATAGTATACATATTATAGTATAAGTTAGTATATAATAAAGAATTTAATAAGTAACAATTTAATATATATTATTACTTTATATATATGGTATAATTTATATATTATATACATTTATGTTCTCATTTAAAGTATTATGCTATCATACTATACAATGTAGTATATAGTTATAAATAGATATATAAAATGTAGTATATATATTATAGTATAAGTTAGTATATAATAAAGAATTTAATAAGTAACAATTTAATATATATTACTGATTTATATATATGGTATAATTTATATATTATATACATTTATGTTCTCATTTAAAGTATTATGCTATCATACTATACAATATAGTATATAGTTATAGATATATGAAATATAGTATACATATTATATTATAAGTTAGTATATAATAAAGAATTTAATAAGTAACAATTTAATATATATTATTGATTTATATATATGGTATAATTTATATATTATATACATTTATGTTTTCATTTAAAGTATTATGCTATCATACTATACAATGTAGTATATAGTTATAAATAGATATATAAAATGTAGTATATATATTATAGTATAAGTTAGTATATAATAAAGAATTTAATAAGTAACAATTTAATATATATTATTGATTTATATATATGGTATAATTTATATATTATATACATTTATGTTCTCATTTAAAGTATTATGCTATCATACTATACAATGTAGTATATAGTTATAGATATATAAAATATAGTATACATATTATAGTATAAGTTAGTATATAATAAAGAATTTAATAAGTAACAATTTAATATATATTATTGATTTATATATATGGTATAATTTATATATTATATACATTTATGTTCTCATTTAAAACATTATGCTATCATACTATACAATGTAGTATATAGTTATAAATAAATATATAAAATGTAGTATATATATTATAGTATAAGTTAGTATATAATAAAGAATTTAATAAGTAACAATTTAATATATATTATTGATTTATATATATGGTATAATTTATATATTATATACATTTATGTTCTCATTTAAAGTATTATGCTATCATACTATATAATGTAGTATATAGTTATAAATAGATATATAAAATGTAGTTTATATATTATAGTATAAGTTAGTATATAATAAATAATTTAATAAGTAACAATTTAATATATATTATTGATTTATATATATGGTATAATTTATATATTATATACATTTATGTTCTCATTTAAAATATTATACTATCATACTATACAATGTAGTATATAGTTATAAATATATATATAAAATGTAGTATATATATTATATTATAAGTTAGTATAGTAGGAATCGTACGTTCGAACGTTTCAAGTTAACGTTCGAACGTTAAAATAAGAGCCGGAAATTTGCCGCTTGATTAAGGTATCTGTGTGATTATTCAGACGTTCGGACGTTTAGACTATACGTTCGAACGTTATTTGATGAAAATCACCAGAAAATTATGTACATCCGAACACCAAATATGTTAACGTTCGAACGTTAGTTAAATTAGTGCGAAAAATTTCCCGCTCAAATATGGTAACACTTTGATAAAATGTACGTTCGGACGTTTAAGTTAAATGTTCGAACGTTTATCTGTAAATTTACGAACGTTCGAACGAAAAATTGTGATACATTTGAACATATATGAGGAATGTGCGGGAACTTTCCCGCTAGATTTTATGTTATAAATAAGAAGGGTACGTTCGAACGTGTACTGTAAACGTCCGAACGTTATGAGCGGGGGGAATTTTAGCATATAACGTTCGGACGTACAACTTAAACGTTTGAACGTTTAAACTAATAATTTGCGGTATTAATCAGTACGCGCACAGGAGGAAGCGGATCATTTCTTCTTCTCCCGTGCGCACAACAGAGAGAGAGAGAGAGAGACAGAGAGAGAGAGGGTGTTAGTGTGAGAGAGAGTTGAGTTAGAGAGTTAGAGAGAGTTGAGTTTTGGTAAGAAAAGATTTTTATTTCTTGTCTTTATTTGAATTTTATGATATTTATATAATGTGTTTTTGTTATAGAATATTTCTAATAAGTTAGTGTTGTATTTTTTTGAATGATTGCTTGTTTTGGGAAGTTGGAAGATTTTGATTTGTAAGAGGATATTGTGAGTGCTAGGTATATTTCTAAACTTTATCAATATATTGTTGTGATTTTATGCTTACTCTTGAAATATTGTGATTATTATTTGTATAGTTTGTAAATAGTTTGTGAGTTTTTGTAAATATGTTGTGATATGAATTTGAAATATTGTGTTTCTTATTAGAAATATATTTTCATTAGGCTTTGTTAATACATGTTTATTACTTACTCAGCTTTAAAAATATGTTAATACATGTGGCATGTTATTTTGTGAATATATTGTGAGTTATTATGAATATGTTGTGATATGGACTTGAAATATTTAAATTATTATTTGTGAATGACGTTTGAATATATTTACATTATTACAAATAAGCAATAAGTTAGTATAGTAGGAATCGTACGTTCGAACGTTTCAAGTTAACGTTCGAACGTTAAAATAAGAGCGGGAAATTTGCCGCTCGATTAAGGTATCTGTGTGATTATTCAGACGTTCAGACGTTTAGACTATACGTTCGAACGTTATTTGATGAAAATCACCAGAAAATTATGTACATCCGAACACCAAATATGTTAACGTTCGAACGTTAGTTAAATTAGTGCGGAAAATTTCCCGCTCAAATATGGTAACACTTTGATGAAATGTACGTTCGGACGTTTAAGTTAAATGTTCGAACGTTTATCTGTAAATTTACAAACGTTCGAACGAAAAATTGTGATACATTCGAACATATATGAGGAAAGTGCGGGAACTTTCCCGCTAGATTTTATGTTATAAATAAGAAGGGTACGTTCGAACGTGTACTGTAAACGTCCGAACGCTATGAGCGGGGGAAATTTTAGCATATAACGTTTGGACGTACAACTTAAACGTTCGAACCTTTAAACTAATAATTTTAGCATATAACGTTCGGACGTACAACTTAAACGTACGAACGTTTAAACTAATAATTTTAGAACTTAATCAGTACGCGCACGGGAGGTCCATTGACCATTTTTTCTTCTCCCGTGCGCGCAACACAGAGAGAGAGAGAGTTGAGTTAGAGAGTTAGAGAGATTTGAGTTTGGTAATTTTAAAAATTTTTATTTCTTGTCTTTATTTGAATTTTATGATATTTATACAATGTGTTTTTGTGATTTGGATTTGAAAAATTGTGATAATAATATTTCAAATTAAGTAATAACAAATAAAAGTAACTCTTTAAGAATTATAATAATTAAAATTATTGTATAACCATTGAAATTTAAGAATGATAATTAAATATTTATACTAATATTTGAAATTAAGTAATAACAAATAAAACTAACTCTTTAAGAATTATAATATTTAAAATTATATTATACTTCTTTTACAATTTAAGTATAACAATTAATATTATATTTTAAGAATGATAATAATTAAAATTATAATATAACCTTTAAAATACTCTTCAATAAAAAAAGTCTTGAAACTACTAAATAAGTAGAGTTTGAATATGTAAATATACTTATTTATTATAAACTAAAGAGAAAGGAAATAAGGATCAAATAGATTCTTATATAAAAATTATGTACTTATTGTCTATATAAGTAAATAACTCACTCAATTAAGTATAACAATTAAGATTATAATTGTGGAATGATAATAATTAAAATTATATAATAAACTTTAAAATTATATATAACAATTATAATCTCTAAATTTTGGTCTAATTGCTTGACTATCATAGTCTCTTCGGCCTTGAGAGGAGAGTCGAGGTTGGACAGTTTGTGACGGTTAAGTAATTAGACCAAAATTTAAACATTTCTTCAAGATCATTCTCCCTCGTTGTGTACAAGACACGAAACAGGGGGTCACATAATCTTCCATCCCTCTTTAGTTTAACAATATGGAGATATTGTTGTATGATTATACTGCTAGATGCGTGTGACATTGCATAAATACCCTTAGACCCATTTGGGAATCAGTGTACATTTATGTGTCCACTGATTCCTGAATTGTCCAGTGTGGACAGTTTGAGATTATATTATCTATATTGCACATTTTTGTTACTCGCTACTTTCCACGTTTAATATGAAGTTTCGGTGTTTTCTTCTATTGTTCTTCGGGTATACTGTTCGTAGGGTCACAATCCCGATATTTGAACATGTATACTTGGAGAATTATGGGGAGGTGCTGCCGAAATTTCTACTAACGTAGAAATTAGTAGAGTGACGAGATTTGTGCAATATGGAGAATATAATCTCGAATGGGATAGGACCAACTACCTTATCAAAAAAGTAATGAGAATTGGAGCATGACATGCATGTGAATTTTCAATGTACGTGTTATTAATATATAGATATTTTTAGAAATGGACAAAAATTGGATGCATCTGGACGATAGACTTGGAAAGGATTACATACCCTATGCATGTGGAGTAAGAACTTTCATTGATTTTGGACGGGCTTCTGCTGATAGTCGTGGTTACATTAAGTGTCCATGTCGAGGGTCTAAAAATTTGTGTGCGATAGGATTGGATGAAGTAGAGCGTCATATATTTGTGAACGGTATGGATCTGGGGTATACGCGATGGGTACTGCATGGTGAGCCGTATGAAGGGTCAGCAGATGTATTGGTCGATCATCACAATTATTTGCGGCACATGGATGATGATTATGAGCATGATGAGATGGAGGAGATGTTGGGTGACATTGGAGCTAGGATGTTTATGGATGAGGTTAACGACAATGCCTCAACTGGTGGATCAGGGACTGATTGGGAAAATTTCCCTTCACTGTGGGAAGATGCAAAGCGCGAGCTTTACCCAGGTTGTACAAAACATTCCAAAATGTCGTTTATCATGCGGTTGCTTCACATTAAATCATTGTGTGGGATGTCGACGAAAGCAATAAACATGGTATTGGACTTATTTAACGAGGTGCTTCCCGAAGGGTCTGCATTGCCTAAGAACTTTTATGAAGCGAAGCAGTTGAGAAAGGGATTAGGATTTGAGTACAAGTCCATACATGCATGCAAGAATGATTGTGTATTGTTCTGGAAGGAGAACGAGGAGAAACAAGCATGTCCTGTATGTGGAGAGTCGAGGTGGAAAGGTAAGAAAAACGTCCCGGTTAAGGTGTTGCGGTATTTTGCCTTGAAACCTAGGTTGCAAAGACTATATATGTGTAAGAAAACAGCTCATGATATGAGGTGGCACGAGGAGAAAAGAGTTAAGAATGACGGGTATATGAGGCATCCAGCTGATTCACTTGCGTGGCAGTCTTTCGATAATCAGTATCCAGAGTTCGGGTTAGAAGCTCGGAACGTGCGCCTGGGACTCACAACCGATGGATTCAACCCTTTTGGGAATATGAGTACAAGTTATAGCACTTGGCCCGTGGTATTGATTCCGTACAATCTTCCACCATGGAGGTGCATGAAGGCGCCAAACTTTTTGTTAACTTTACTCATCCCTGGCCCTAGATCACCTGGGAATGATATTGACGTATTCATGCAGCCGTTGATTGAAGAGCTGAAAGAGTTATGGGAAACAGGGGTTAGGACTTATGATGCATCTAAGTTGACATCTTTTCAGATGCATGCTGCGGTAATGTGGACCATAAATGATTTTCCGACGTATGGGAATCTTTCCGGCTGGAGTACGAAAGGGAAGTTAGCGTGTCCGACGTGTAATAAAGAAACCGCTAGTGAGTGGCTAAAATTTTCTCAGAAGTTGTGTTTCATGGGTCATCGACGTTATTTACCAGCAAATCATGCATGGAGAAGAGAATGTGCCAAGTTTGATGGAAGAGTAGAGGATAGGATTGCACCAAAAGAGTTGTCTGGAGAAGAGATAGTGGAACAACTGCAACATGTTAGAGCGAACAATTTTGGCAAAGGTCGGGGAAAGAACAAGAGAAAATGAGCCGTACAAGAATTGAATTGGACAAAGCGTAGTATTTTTTTTGACTTGCCGTATTGGTCGTCATGCAAGTTGCGACATAGTTTGGATGTAATGCACATAGAGAAGAATATTCGTGATAATATACTGGGTACATTGATGAGTATTAACAAAAAGACGAAAGACAAGATCAAGACGTGGAAAGATCTTGAGAGAATGAGAA
This sequence comes from Juglans microcarpa x Juglans regia, assembly GCF_004785595.1. Lineage (NCBI taxonomy): Eukaryota > Viridiplantae > Streptophyta > Magnoliopsida > Fagales > Juglandaceae > Juglans > Juglans microcarpa x Juglans regia. Next base: position 5,263,918 of record NC_054604.1, on the reverse strand, counting down.
TTAAACATAATCTGCATTTACGGGTGGAAGGCAACAGGGTGGTCATGCCGCATGCATGTTTTACGATGACGGGGGAGGAGAGGATGGATTTCTGCAAATGGTTGCAAGGTGTGAAGTTGCCAGATGGTTATGCTTCAAATATTGGTAGATGCGTGAGTCCTGATGATTGGAAAATCAATGGATTGAAAAGTCATGATTGTCACGTATTTTTGCAGAAGTTATTACCTGTGGGAATTCGTGGGAAGCTTACATCTAATGTACGTGTGGCCATATCTGAACTATGTATGTTTTTCAAGGATTTGTGCGCTCGGGTAGTAAATCGAGATGTGTTGTCGAAATTGGAAGAAGACATTGCTACTATACTATGTAAATTCGAGCAGATCATTCCACCATCATTTTTTGATGTCATGGTCCATTTAGCAATACATTTACCGCGAGAGGTACTTCTGGGTGGACCGGTACAGTTCCGTTGGATATATCCAGTTGGAAGATATTTGGGTCGATTGAAGCGCACTGTTGGGAATAAAGCCAAAGCTGAGGGTTCAATAGCAGAGGCCTATATACACGATGAATGGTTAACATTTTGCTCTCTATATCTTCGTGGTGTTGAGACACGATTTAATCGTCAAGAGCGAAATGCTGATCTTGCTACTCCGCCTCCTCGTGAGCTATCAGTGTTTTCCCAGAATGTACGACCCTTGGGTGCACAAACAGGTTACGATTTAATTGATGGAGAGTTGGGTAAAGTTCGGTGATATGTGCTAAATAACTGCCAAGAGATTGATGATTATCTTAGGTATGTCATTTCATTTCTTTGAATAATTATAGTTTTCTTTAAATTAATTAGAATTATTGTGCTCAAAATATACTTCTTTTGCAACATGTTATAACAGTGACCACATGGACAAACTTAGGACGGAAGGCGTAGAAAATATAGAGGCAAGACACGAGGAAGAATTTCCCGGATGGTTTGAAGAACGTGTATGAACTAAAATTATATATATGTTATATTGTGAAATTTTTAACTCTGGATAATGAAATAATAAATATATACTATTTCAATTTATAGATTTTGGAACAACGTGCTCGTGATCCCGGATCAATTTCTTCTGAATTGTATGCATTGGCCCGTGGTCCCTCAAATAGAGCACTTCGATATACTGCATGCACGGTTCGAGGTTATAAATTCCATACTTTGGACCGTGAACGTAATAGAAAGACTCAAAATTGTGGTGTGTTGGTCGATGGGAGTCATGGAACAGATGATATTGACTATTATGGTGTCATACGTGATATTATCGGATTGAAATATCTGGGTGGGTCTGTAACATATGTCTTTAAATGTGATTGGTGGGATCTAGGCGGTGGTCGGGTTTCGATACGTAGGGATAATCACTTTACGAGTGTCAATACTGCATCTAAATGGTACGAAGATGATCCATTCGTATTGGCTTGTCAAGCTACCCAAGTCTATTACTTGATTGATCCATTGAAAAGTGCTGATGAAGATAGTGGGGAGATAACTTGGCGAGTCGTACAAAAATTTGTTCCTCGAAATATATATGAAGCAGGAACGGGTGCAGATTACGAGAATAGTGGAAATGAAGATGACACTCCAATTGTTGAGGCATACCAGGAAGATGGAGAGGGTATTAACTTGTTTGTTGACCTCAGTGCACTCGAGTTGCTCCCCTTGTGTAGAGATGATGTCACACCCATACATCTCGACCCGTCTGTATTAAATGATCATTCAATTCAAGTCAGTGAGGAGGAAGAAGAAGAAGACGAGCCAGAAGATGAAGACGAATCAGAATCCGGGCAGGAGGTGGATAAAGATGATGAAGAAGAGGTGCATGATGATGATGAAGATGTTATTGATGGAGATTCTAAAACAAGCATGAAAAATTCATCTAAATATTTTATTCATATAGGTGACTATAAAATATCTTGAATTTTCATAATTTCATCTAATTAATTTTCTTTGATATAATTAATTATTTTCAAGAATGCCGCCAAAACAACAACGAAGAAATGTGCCTCCGCAAGAGCAAGTGCAACGGGAGATGATGGTGCAAATGGAACGTGTTATGTCATTGCAACAGAATCCCCGTGGGCGAGGGAAAAAGAAGAAATAAATTTTATCAATATTTCTGACTAGTTTTAATATCTAATTTTGTACTTTTATAAAGACATTGTTACTTGTTAATTGGGTATGTAATATGATACAATTGGTATTATGTTTTTAAATTTTATGAAATTAGTATTTCTGATCTGTACGTTCGAATGTAAATAAAAATCGTTCAAACGTTGGTTCACACTGTAACAAACGTTCGAACGTAAATACAATTGAATCGTTCGAACGTTAAACTATACGTTCGAACGTACTCACGCTAAAACGAACAAACCATTCGAACGGTAAAGCGACTAACGTTCGAACAAAGAACTTGCATTCGGACGCTCCTTCGTTTACATTCGAAATAACGTCCGAACATTAAACGCGCTACGTTTGAACATTTACGTTTACGTTCGAACAAATATTCGAACGTTTAATGTAATTAACGTTCGGACGCATTAACATTCGAACGTAAATTTTATACGTTCGAACACGATATCCAACGAACGTCAACTTCTCTCATTCGAACGCCAATCGGTCGGGTATAACGTCCGAACGTTTGATTTTACGTCCGAACATGATTTTCTGTGACAGTTCATAACTGTCACAAAAAAAGGAACGTTTGAACGTTGTACCGAACGGAACACTTCCAACCGTCACTAAAAATATTTTTTGTGACGGTTGAACAGTAAACCGTCACCAAATGTTTTCTGTGACGCACTTTAGGCGACGGTCATGGTGACGGTTTCAAACCGTCACCAAATATGTTTAGTGACGGTTTGCCATTTTTTTGTGACAGTTTTCTCTGTCACAAAACACACATTCTGTTGTAGTGACGCATATGAACAGTAAAAATACTGTTCATAATCAGTTTAGTATTATTAAGATTCATGGTGATGGAATATATCTTAATACATTTGTGTTTTAATAAAGCAAGAATACTCATGAGTTGGTATCTTAATACATTTGTGAATATTAAGATAAAGTAATTATTAGGTATTTTTAAATAAAGTATTGAAAATTTTATAATATTATATATGTAATGTCTTCAAAATTAATGTTTGTATAAGCAATTTTGATAATGCGACATTATTAAATATACGTACCTAATAATCAACCTTAAAAAGGGTACCTTTGGTCGTAGGTTAAAGGTTTTATATAAAGGAGGAGGCTGGTGTGGATTTCCTCTGCCTCCCATTAAAACTCAAGATGGCTCTCAAAGTTTCTACGGCCACTGTATTTTGCTTCGTTGCTTTTCTCATCCTCGCCAACCATATTGTTTCCTCTCGACAACTCGGGCTAGTTCCTAGTCTGAATATATAGTGTGACTCAACATAAATAAAGCTCCTATATATTTCGAGAACAATATGTGTTAAGGACGTGTTCACAATCTACCAGAGTCCACAACCTGCAACAAATAGAGATGGTGACTCGGTGTACCCGATGCACCTCCAATGCCTAAATCAATGATATGCCGAATAAGTTATCACCAAGATAGTGATCAAGATGAGTTGTTACCTAAACATGTTGTTTGCTTCTTATATATATAGGCGTAGGTAGTTATTGATAGACATTAAGAACGATCATCCCATCAGGTCTTATCTTCATGTTCTTTTGATTTGATGTTGATCTCGGGAAAGTTAGATTCAACCCAACTTCCTTGGTCAATTATCCATTCCACCTCATTTGGTGGTTACAAGATGGAATCGTGTGGGTTCTTAGCAAGACTGTTCATTCGGACAGGATTTTTTTTGGGCTCGGTCCGAAACCTGGATAATCGGGTTTGACCTGGTCCGGAACCCGCATGATGAAAATCGGATATAGCCGGCCCGGATCCAGGTATGAAATTTGGATTCCATATTAAAAAGCCAGTACCCTAGTTTGTATAAAAAAGAAAAAATCTGACTTCAGACTTCAGATTCCAGACTTCATTTCGTCACTCATCACTCCCCTAACCACTCACTCTCTCTCTCTCTCTCTCTCTCTCTCTCTCTCTCTCTCTCTCTCTCTATATATATATATATATATATATATCACGCAAAACCCTAGCCATGAAACACTAGTCGCTGATGTGTCTCTCTTTCATTCTTCACTCCCCCCCAGTGACCACGATCTGTCTTGTCGTTGGCCTCAAAGATTTTCCCGATTTCCTCATCCTTTTCTTTTTCTATTCTGAGATGCCGAAACCCTCTCTGTTCGTTTTCTTCATCCTCGTGCAGTCATCTTCATCCTTGGGTATGTTTTGTTCTCTCTTTGTTAATTTTGAGTTTGTTTTGATGAGAATGTTTGAATGTTTGAGGAGTATTTTTATAGGTTAGATCCTCGTGCTGACGTCTTCATCCGTGGGTATGTTTTCTTCTCTTTGTTTATTGATTTTGAGTTTGTTTTGATCAGAAGGTTTGACGAGTATTTTTATGGGTTAAAATGTCTTGGTATTTAAAAGATTATGAGGGGCTTTGTTCAGCTGACGAGAAGCGTAAATCTTCTCGGTGATGCTGTGATTTGGGTCTTCGATCAGTTTCCTCTTTTGGCGACTCTTAAGTTTTAAGGGTTTTTTCCTATAAGGTTCCTTTTTTGACCCTTTCATTTACTACTAGAGATATATTACTTATGAGAAGATTGTCAATATGTACTTATAAAAAAAAAAAAAAGATTGTTAATACGTATTAAAAGTAATTGATGCATTCAGCTGTGACTATGCTTTTGATGCAGAGAACAGGGTGTGGTGCAGGATTTATATCATTTGTTGGTAACTGCAACAATATATATATATATATATATTTATATTTATGGGCAGATTCCTTGATGGGTTGAGAAAATATTTAGAAATCTCTTATTTGGAATGGTTGACAGTTATGCACCCTCATGTCTGTAGCATGTGTATAGCTTTAGATAGTTGAGCATAGCCCTTTGTTTCTTTTACTTACATTGTTGTGTCTGTCTTTGTGGATAAGGTATGATAAGCTATAACTCTCTTTTGACATAACATGGAATTGACTTCTATTTCTACTTATCGCTTGCAAGAATTGTAATTAATGATAATGTCATAAATTATAATGCTTCCTATGGTCTTCTAAAGATAGCATCATCTGCTATGATTCTCTACTTATGTCCCCAAACGTAAAAGTATTCCATACCATATTGGTTTAGCAATGAGTTGTGATATAAACAGATGCTTGATGTTTCCCTGTTTTGATGACAATGTTTGAGGAGTATTTTTATGGGTTAGATCTGGATTTTTATGACACAGTCTCCTTTCAATTGGGACTGTAAGCTTTTAAGTTTAAAGAAACTCTCTAGCTTTTACAGAGATTGGCTCTTTTCCTTGGCTCCATTGTCGATTCTATTCTATTAATTTATATAACTTCTGCTTTGCTTTATGCTTGATAACAATTTTGGTGTTACAATTTTGGTGTGAGATTAAAAGACTACATAGCTTTTCTAAGTATTCAAAACTTTTTTTTTTTTTTGCAGGATCTCTTTCAGTCAATTAGATCACTTGAAGTTGCTACTTGGTGTGAGATTAAATCATTGATGGAAGACCATGCTAATGATTTTGTAATTCATATCTTGTAATTTTGTATTTTGTAGTGTAATGTATAAATAACAAATAATGTAATATGTAGTGCATTGCATGCGTTTTAGTTTTTCATTTTTATATATTTTTATTATTCTTGGCAATGTTAGTATTATGCTTTTTAACTTGACTAAGAAAAAATTTTCATAAAATATAGGCTTTTATAAAAAATTATGATTTTCAACATTTTTTTTATGCATTCTTAAAAGAAAGCGCTTTGCCTTACCTATGATTATGAAGAAAGTTTTTTCCATTTTTTTTTTTTTTACCGTATTATACGATCTCTCTATTACTTTTAGGCTTCTACATAAGAGGAATTATGCTCTTCAACATGGATTTTTCTTTAAAAGTCTTTAATATATGCGTTTAAGAAAAAATTAGGCTTTTAAACTAAAATATGGACTTTTATTAAAAAAACCGGGTATACTCCAGAACCCGAATTAATCTGGGTTCCCACACTAGTCACAACCCTGGTATATCCGAGCTAGAACTCGGTCCGAATTTGAAACTCGGGTCCCAGGCCGAGTATATCTGGGTACCCGGTTGAACACCCCTAGTTCTTAGGACTCCAATGACTTGATCCTTACCATCCGTTTGGTTGGGCCTCCAGATTTGGCCCACTCCTTATCAAGGGCAAATGTGTCCCGCCAATACGAATTAAAGATTCTTACCAAAGGGTGTAATCCCTCAATAAAAGGATCAAATCATATGGTCTTACCCAAACCTCCCACTCTTCTTTCGCTGTGACTGCCATTACCATTGCCATTCTCGTCTTTAGAAGAAGAAGAAGGCGACGACAAAGACTACATTAAGAAGGAAAAAAGAAGGGAACAAGGACAAAAAGGTATCGATAAAGACAAAATGTGAAGGACCCAAAAAGTAGGTGCCAGAACAAAAAGGTATAATCGTAGTTTTATTTCATTCATGGCTATAAATGTAGGATTATAGTTATATGTAACTCTTCAATCTGTGCGGTTCTCAAGAAAAAGATTATGTTATATTTGTGGAGTATAACATTTGGAGGGTTCTTTTGGCCTTTGAAGATTATGTTAATGGCAGACGGGGGGTCTCATAATTAATACAATAATACTGTGGCATTATCACACAAAAGTTTTAACAAGTAGAAGTTGAATCCGGTTTTTTTTTAAATAAATAAAAATAAACCGGGTGCCAGGTTTAAACCCGAGTTCCAGATTTAAAATCCGGTACCTAGACCGAATGTACCGAAATTTTACTATGCAGACACCTGCCCAGATTTTTTCTGGGCCTAAACCCGTAACCGGAACCCAATTATCCGAGTTCAAAAACCTGGTCCGGATGAATAGCCTAGTCACTTGTACATAGTTATCAAGTTTTCAATCATTCCAAATAAACAACAACCCGTCGTCTCGTAATTGAGACACAAAAACTTGTATGTGGTGCTAGCAAAGCAGCCTTGCAATATCTGTACATTGAAATTCTTTTGTGGAGGGTTAAGAATTGAGAGAATGATCTTTCTATTACACTTAATTTACATTCCACAAATGATGAAATAAATAGATACAAAGAATTAGTGGATGCTTGAATTGTGGAAGGATTTGTGGAAGTGATATGTTATTGTGGAAGACAAAGTGGCTTAATTTGTGTAAGGATTTGTGGAAGTAATGGGGAAGACAAAGTGATATGTTACACTTATCCTTAGGCGATTTTATTTGCTAGGGTTTTTTACGTGCATTTTGCATGGCTGTCGCGGGGGGCACTGGTGGCTCTATGCCAGTGGCCAACCCTCGATCGTTCGCAGATCTCCTATCTGCCACCCCTCACCCGATCCCAGATGCGCTTCTGCCATCAAGGGCTCCAAAAACAATGGATGGAGAAGTGTATTTCTTGTTCTCGAAGTAGGAAATCTTGAAGTCGGTTGAACCTTTTAGGTTTTCTTTGGTCCTGAAGTTTCTTCGACAGAGACCATCCTTGGATGTGATCAGATTATTTATTAAAAATAGATGGGGTTTGTCTGGAGTTGTCGTGGTTTCATCTATGAGGAAGCCGTGCAACGTGTTTGTCCGATTAACGTCGGAGGAAGATTTTAATAAGGCTTTCTCGAGGGAAGTTTGCAATATTGATGGAGTGGCATATTGTCCGTTTCACTGGTACCCTGAGTTTTCCGAAGAGGAGGAGCCATCGCTTGTTCTAGTCTGGATTTTCCTTCCAGGGTTGGATCCGAATTTCTATCATCCATCAATCCTGAAAAGCCTCACGGCACCAATTGGGAAGTATATACGGAGTGATAATTCTACACGATGTGCAACTAGAACTGACGGGGCAAGGGTGTGTTTAGAATTAGATGCTGCAAACTCACCTCTCATCATTTTGGATTGGTGCTCCATCTTGTCCTGCAAGTCGTATACAGGAGGTGGTGTACGAAACGTTACCTGCATTCTGCACCAAATGTAAAATATAGGGGCATAATTTGAAGACATGCAAGAAAGGGAAGATAGGGAAGGAGAAATAGAAGCAACTTGTTCGCCTTGAATATAGAGAAATTCCAAAATAGCTGAACTCTTTGGATCCATCAGGTTCAAAACCAAGGTTACAAGAAGAGGATGATTTACGCATGGAAAGTAAGGTTTCAAACGTTTTGGTGCTGGTTAGTGAAGTTCAGCCTATTGTTGACAGGAAAGATGAGGAAGTGGCTATTTTACAATCGGTGGATTCGCATAAGGCAAAGAAGGTCGAGATACCCGGTTCTACGAAAAGGTGTCCTTTGTTCTAGAGGACATGATTTCAGTGGTTTCTAAGGTGGCAGTCGTGCCGAGCTCTGGTCTTGTGGCAGTGGCTCAGAATGAAGTGGAATTTACTGTGTTGAATAATTCTGAAGAGCTCCAATTGTCCTTACGAAGGTGGCATCCCCTGTACTTAATGAGGCAGATTACTCTGTTCCTGAAGAGATTAATATGCAAGATTTAGAAAGTAAGCTGCGATCGAGTCTTGTGGAAGTGGCTCAGGAGGATTTATTTTCCATAGTGGTGAATCATTCTGAAGTCTTACAAGGTGGAACGTTGGTTGGGCAAGACATTGAGAGAATGGTGAATGAGGATGGCATTGCTATGGCTGATCAGTTGGCCAGCTTCTCCGATACAGAAATAGTTGTAAAAAAGGGTTGTCAAGTAAATATTTTTTTCTGACTCTGAAATGCAGGATCATGTGAACAAAAAGGGTGAGGATATTGTCATGAAAGTTCACAGCAATAAACGGGTGATTACCCGATCATCTAAATTGAATTTATGATAAGTCCAGTCTTGTATTGAAATGTTAGAGGGGTAAGATCTTCTAAGAGCAGGTTGAAAAAGATTTTGAGATTTAATAAATTGAAAGTTGTTGTGATAGCGGAGCCCTTTCTACGGGATGAATTATTGGATGATATTAAAAGGGTGTTAGGATTTGATTATGGGTTTTCGAATGGTGCTTGGGATGGTAAATTGTGGATTTCTTGGATGAATGATGTCAATGTTAGTATGGTTAGCTGCGAAACTCAACAGATTTATGTTCTCGGGTTAGATGGTATGATGAAATGTAAAGCTTCATTTTTTTATGCTAAATGCTCTTATGATCAACGGCGTGAGTTGTGGGCAGCCCTTGCAAAGGAGAGTAACGGAACTGAGCCATGGTTAGTAACAGGGGATTTTAACATTATTGCTTCTAATGAGGAACGAAGAGGTGGTCGTCCACATCCTTTGGTGGCTATGGAGGGGTTTAAATCTTGGATCCACTCTTGCGGATTACTAGAATTACAATACTTGGGTAAGAGTTTCTCATGGTGTAATGGGCATGCCGGTCGTTCTCGTAGTTGGGCTCGTTTGGATCGTGTGACGCCCCGACTCCCACGTACAAAAATACGGGAATCGTGACGTCGGGATGATGACAATATAGTCACGCATCCCAACGAAATGTGCTCAAGTGTGTGCAACATGCAAAAGTGCAAACAAAAGTCGCAGCGGATAATATAAATAAGTTAACTAAGTACCAGAATTTTTAATATAAACTAACATAAGTAAAATGATTAAAAGAGTTATACAGTCATCCCAAATAAAATAATAAAAGTCTCAAACCAAATGCAAGTGATCTCAATCACTCCTCGGGCGAAACCGAATCCTCAGGCTCACCCTTATCCTCCTCTGCATCAAAATCTACCTTACCATAGAATGGTATAAACCAAATAACCACAAGTTAAAATATATTAGTGTAACTAACATGCATGCATATGATGAAATATGCATCAGATCCAAAAATATCATTTTCTCCGAAAATGGATATTTTCCAACACACGCCAAAATCCCATTTTCGCCCAAAAATAATAATCCGTCATTTTTCCAGTAAATGACCCCAATCAATAAAACATCATTTTCCTAGAAAATGAATCACATAAAATCATTTTATTCAACACACGCTATTTTTTCAGAAAATAGCCCATTAATCCATTTTATCAATGCACCATGATCTCCCCTAGGGATCATCTGCACTTACTGGCTACGTAGCGATGCCCAGTTTAGTGCCCAACGCGTTCGTGGCCAAGCATCCGCTATGCAACGAGCGATGTCCAGTTCCGCACCCAGCGTGTTCATGGCCAAGCATCCTCTACGCAACGAGCGATGCCCAGTTTCGCACCTAGCGCGTTCGTGGCCAAGCATCCTCTAGCCCCCGCTAGCAGAGGGGCCACGGAGTCTGCACGAGACCATCTAGTCCGATCCCGTTGTCGCCCAGCGACAACCCAAGGGACGTCACTCAGTATATTCCGCTCCCGAGTGACCAGAGGAGCTCCACCGAGATAATGCCCCATCTCGGCTTGGGGTCGTGATACACACACACCCAAAAATCATTTAACACATGAAAACTCAGTTTTCAATAAACACATGAACATGAATGCATGTACACGAAAACTCAGTTTCATTTACAAACATGATCATGCGTGCAATATGCCATGTACATGAACAAAGCCATAACCGACAATCAACCACTCACAATGCAAACCAAACACACAACTCCGTCCACAATCCATCTGACCCCCGAACTCCTCGGACTCAGTCTGGCATAACCAACCAGATCACAATAATATGAGTTAGTGCAAAAATATATTTAAATCGCGATAGTTCTTTGGAAAAATACTTACAGTGCTATATAATAATTTTTGAAGGATGACAGAGGTGCAAGAAGTGGCGGCTCAGCAACAAAATAGTATAAAATACCATTTTTGAATGGGGACAAACCAAGATCCGAAATTGATAGGGTAGGGCTTAGAGATATCAGTGAAGCTAGTGGTGGTGGTGGTTTGCCATGGGTGGCAGCGTAGAGGGCGGTTTAAGGCAAAAAATGCTCAAAACGAAAAAAATGTAGATGGTGGAGCTTCACCGGTGCTGGATTGGAGCTGGGGATGGGTGGGTTAGGTTGCTAGGAGGTTGATGATGAAGTGGTGAAGAGATGGTGGCTGGAGGTGGCGCGACGGTGGCGCGCGAGGGTAAAGGGTGCCGCGGCTTGGTGATGGGCATGGGGGCTAATAGCGGCGTGGGAGGAGCTGGGAATGGAGGGGGGTGGTCGCCGGAGGGAGGGTGAGCTAAAGGGCTGGGCGGTGCCAGCCACGCCGGCGCGGTAGTGGTGGGCTGGGAGAAGGTGACGCGAACGCGTGCAGAGAGGGAGGCAGCACTTCGCACAAGAGAGAGGCAGAAGAAAAAGAAAAAGGAGGAAAAAGAAAAGTGAGGGAAAGAAATGAGGTCCCTCACATCTTAAGTCACAAAAATGATCCAACGAAAAAGATTTTAAAACAGCAAGTCAATTAAAATAATTTAAACGTAATGATAAAATGAAAATAAAATAATTAATTCCAACAATCAATTAATTTAAAATAAAGAACAATTTAAATGCATCACAATAATAAATATTAAGAAAACATAACAAATTGATTTTCACAATGTAAAGATCATAAAATAAACCATTTAAAAATATCCGACAATTTTAAAACAAGAGAATAAATTTTGAATTAATAAAAATAATCATTCAATAAAAATACACTAAAATACGGGGTGTTACATATCGTTCTTTGGCTTCTCATAATTTTGTTCAGGCATTTTCGGATTCTTTCATGAGATATTTCCCTCGTACCTCGTCAGACCATGCGCCTATGGTCATTTCTTTGGTGAAGAATGTTGCAGTGTATGGGCCGTCTCCTTTCAGTTTTCAACAGATGTGGGTGGATCATGTGGATTTTACTAGATGCGTGCGAGAGGTTTGGGATCAATCTAAAGTCAGTAGTGGACTCTTGAAACTTGCGGCAGAATTAAAAAAAAAAATTGAAAGTAGCTCTGAAAGAATGGAACAAAGCAGTTTTTGGATGGACGAGTGGGCATATTAAGGAGTTGGAGGATCATATTGAGCAGTTGGAAAGTCAGTTGCAGTTGCAATATGATGAAGAGGTGGAGCTTGATCTGTTCGCTTCAAAAATGGAGTCGGATACCTAGAATCATCGCGAAGAAGTTTGGTTAGCTCAGTGTGCTAAAGTCAGATAATGGTGACATGGCGATAAAAACTCTCGTTACTTTCATGCTAATCTAAATAAACAGAAGCGATCTAAGATCATGGAGATGAGTCTTCCCAATCGCTTAACGTTAAAGTCTCCTCAAGAAGTTCATGATGGTGCTGTACAATATTTCATGGAGTTCTTGGGGCAGTCTACTCGAGTAGTGCTTCTGGATTTGGGTGATTTAATGTCTAATGTGATCTCGGATGAAGCTAATTTGAGGCTTTATTCGTCACCCACAGAAGAAGAGGTGAAACAAGCAGTATTTAGTATTCCCATAGAGAGTAGGCCGAGGCCTGATGGTTTTGGGTCAGGATTTTACCGTGCGTGTTGGGATATTGTTAGTTCGGAGGTGGTGGAGGCGGTAACAGAATTTTTTCAGGGGGTTCCTCTTCCCAGATTCTATACTACTTCTTTTATAGTGCTTATTCCAAAAATGACTCAGCCGACGGGATTTGACAAGTTTTAGCCTATCAGCTTATGTTCTGTGTTTTACAACATTTGCACTAAGGTCTTGGTGGCGAGGCTTGCACCTTTATTATCCTCTTTGATCTCCTCTGAGCAATGTGCGTTTATTCCAGGTAGGAGTATCTTTGATAATATTAGCCTTACCCAAGAGATAGTGCAATCTTTTAACAAGAAGGCTATGGGTGGTAATGTTATTTTGAAACTTGATATGGCTAAGGCTAATAATAGGGTGGAGTGGGAATTCCTTTTGCATGTTTTGGCAGTTTTTGGTTTCTCTCCTTCTATTAGTGAATTGATCAGGAATTGTATTGCTTCACCTTGGTATTCGATTATGATGAATGGTACGGCTCGAGGTTCTTTTCAAGGCAATCAAGGTTTGCAACAAGGTGATCCGTTATCGCCATACCTTTTTATCATTATGGAAGAAGTGTTTCTCACTTACTAAAGAAAATTTTTTTGTGGAAATATTAAAAATTTCTCTCACCCAAGAGGTGCGCCTCTTATTTCTCACCTTCTTTATGCTGATGATGTAGTAATTTTTGCTAATGGAGGGAAGAATTCGATGAAAGAATTGATGAAGGTTATTGAGACTTACGAGTCTTGGTCTGGGCAACTAGTGAGTAAGGAGAAAATGGTCATGTATTTTGCTGAGAATGTTTCAACAGGACGAAAGAGGGAGTTACTCAATATCACTAGTTTTAATGAAGGTACTTTTCCATTTACTTATCTTGGTGCACCTATTGTCAATGGGAGGCTTACGAACTTACATTTATAACCTATTTTTAATCGGGTGAGGAATAAACTTGGGGTGGAAATTAAAATGTCTCTTGGCTGGTGGCAAGTTGATTTTGTTGAATCATGTGTTAGCTAGTATGCCGATACATATTATGTCTATCCTTCAATTGCCAAAAGGGATATTGAAAAATCTGAACAAGCTTCTTAGTTCATTTTTTTGGGGTGAAAAAGATGGAAAGGATAAAAAGAAATGGGTTGCTTGGAAGTCGATGTGCAAACCGACTGATTTGGGGGGGGGGGGGGATTGGGCTTCGAGACTTTGATGAGGTTTAGACTTCTCTTCATATGAAATTTTCATGGAAAGTTATGACTGCGGAGGATCTTTGGTCCCATTTTTTTGGGCTAAATATATTGGTGATAAATATGTTTCTTTATTAGACCCCAAAAAGGGCTCACGGTTTTGGAAGATGGTGGTGAAATGCATCCGGGCGGTCTTGGATAATTCGAAATGGAGGGTCCGGGATGAGAATATTTCCTTTTGGTGGGATCACTGGTTGAATGAAGGTCCTCTTGCTAATTCTTATCCTGTGGTGGATGTGCCAAAGTTGATGCTGGCTGACTTAAAAATCTCAAATGGTTGGGACATTGAAATTTTAGAAAGGCTAGTGGGATTACAAAAAACAGAGGAGATTTGTAGTTACTTGGGTGCTCATAAATCTGGCCAAGATTTACTTTTTTGGCTTCATAATAAAGATGGCTGCTTCTCCACCAAAAGTGCTTGGCAATGTATTCGAGTTACTGCACCAGCTGCGCCTTGGGCTAAATGGGTGTGGCATGAAGCTATACCAAAAAAACTTTCCATATTAATGTGGTAGACTTTTCATAACAGTTTAAGTGTGGATGATAGATTGAGGAGAGTTGGTGTTCCTATTACTTCCAAGTGTAATTGTTGTGAGTAGGGAAGATATGAGGATTTAAATCATGTTCTTGCTGCAGGTGACTTTGCTGCTGGGATTTGGAAGAGGTTTTCTGTTATCTTGGGTGTGCTTTATGACCCAAATAAATGTTGGTTTGAGTTGGTGTTACTTTGGTTTCGACGTGCGTCTACCGAGTCCCAGGTGGGTTGTATTTTGGGCCTCATTCCTTCTATTATTATTTGGAAGTTGTGGCAACGCTGGTGTAAGGCAAGGATGGAAGATAAATGCATCTCGGCAGAAGTGATTTGGAGGTCTATTTGTGTGTTTTGTGTGTGGATAGGGAAAGTGCAAAGTAGCTTGCCTAAATTTACAAAGATTGCATTTGCCGACGAGGAGAGGTTGAGAGATTTGAACATTCTGATTATTCCGATTAAATTGACGCTGGTTAAATTGGTTTGTTGGGTGAAGCCTAGGCATGGAAGATTTAAATTAAATATTGATGGTTGTAGCCTCAGTAACCCAGGAAGCTTACGCGTAGGGGGGATAATTCGGGATTTGAATGGTGATATGGTGCTTTCCTTTTCATGTTATCTTGGGGTGGTTCTAATAATCTTGCTGAGTTGAAGGCATTATTAATAGGGTTGAAATATTGCCATTCTTTGGGGTTACAACATGTGGACATTGAGTCTAATTCATTGGTTTGTGTATCCTGGGTTTAGAAGAAGCATTGTGGAGTGTGGTATTTAGAAGACTTTTGGGAGGAGTCTATGAGTTTGTTCGAATGTGGGGACTTTGCTATAAATCATATTTATCAAGAAGGAAATGCGCCGACTGATTATTTAGCTAAAATGGGAGTTCAGGGTTCGACCTATGTTTGGCAATTTTTATTGCGTGTTCCAAAACATCTGAAAGGATTGATTTGCACGGATAAATTTTCCTTGCCTTATCTGAGAGGTCATTGAGTTGTTGTTCATATTTTTCTTCTGGTTGTTGGTTTTATCTTGGTGAGGTTGGTTTCTTTTTTCTGCATGTTGCTTGTTGTGTTATTTTTTATTTTGCTTGAATTGTAACGAAGGTATTCATCCGCCATAAGTGAGGGTTGTTTTCTTAATAAATCTGAGAATGAGTCACTCTTGTACATGTGGCCCTAACTTTTTTATAAAAAAAAAAAAAAAAAAAAAATGTGGAAGACAAAGACAAAGTTGCTTAATTTGTGGAAGGATTTGTGGAAGACAAAGTGACTTAATTTGTGGAAGACAAAACCGTAAGCAGCAAAGTCTTTTCTCGTAGCTCAAATTTTGGTTGGCGGCAAGGTGGGGGTTTTTTAATGTACAAGTGCTCTTGCTTTTTGCTTGAGGGAGAAATAAAGATATTAGATGAAGTCAAGTAAGGCATACTGCCTTGTTTTTCTATGTGGCGGCCGGTGGGTACGTACCAAATAAACGTATTTTTGTGGGACTTTTCGAGTCTTACTCCATTTATTATTTAAAATTACCTGGTTCACGTGGTTCGTGTACATGGACATTGCAAAAACATTAATTTAAAATTACTTATACAAACATTAATTTTGATAATACGACATTATTAAATAGGACGAGATTATTACATATATTCATATTTTAAAACTACGTACCTAATAATCAATCTTAAAAAGGGTACGGCCTCTGGTCGTAGGTGAAAGGTTTTATATAAAGGAGGCTGGTGTAGGTTTCCTCTGCCTCCCATTAAACTCAAGATGGCTCTCAAAGTTTCTACTGCCATTGTATTTTGCTTCGTTGCTTTTCTCATCCTCGCCAACCATATTGTTTCACCTCGACAACTCGGGGTAGTTCTTAGTGGTGATTCTGGCAAATCTCCTGCCGTTGGAATCCCGTCCCCTAGATCTCGCCCTTGTGCGACCAAGATAGAGAAGAGATGCCTGCCGCCGACTCGATGAGACGCGCGCAAAAACCGGCCTACGTGGTGCTAGCAAAGCAGCCTTGTAATATCCGTACATTGAAATTCTTTTGTGGGGGAACCTATCTCATATATCTGTCTCTAGTTTAGCGTACATCGTTTATATATGTTATCTTCACTATATAAGAGATGGGTTGTTTCAACATGAGATGGATACCAACAAAGTGTCAAGCAACACGTGTATGGAAACGAATAAATACATATTTTAAGATATATTATATGGCGTTTGTTCCTTAGATCCTTTCCATTGTTTTTATTAAGTACAAGCTTAACGTACATCATGAACAACTCTGGAGTAGGAAACAAGCACTATTGTGCATAGTGGAGGGATGAAGGTCCTTTAAAATCAAAATATACAGTATTACTGTCTCATTACATAGATCTAACGATAGTGATAACTCATTGTGAGGTCATTAGTCTTTAGACTTAATAATTTATTAGTTTTTAAGGCTGTAATTTATAATTTAATTGTGGAGTGTTCTAGTCGTGAGGTTCTTCGATTTTTAATTATAATATATAGAGACACTAAGATGAAACATTATTGAAGAAAGGTAAAAAAAGTGTTTCAAACTTTTAAAATATCAATTTGTCTAACATTTACTATAACTTGTCCATTCAAATTACTTTAAACTTAATTAAATTATGAAATTCGTGATCATTTAATACAAGACTGAATAGTATGACTCAACGTAAACAAAGCTCCTATATATTTCGAGAACAATACGTGTTAAGGACGTGTTCACAATCTACCAGAGTGCACAACCTGCAACAAATGGAGATGGTGGCTCGGTGTCCCCGATGCACCTCCAATGCCTAAATCAATAATATGCTGAATAAGTTATCACCAAGATAGTGATCAAGATGAGTTGTTACCTAAACATGTTGTTTGCTTCTTATATATATAGGCGTAGGTAGTTATTGATAGACATTAAGAATGATCATCTCGTCGGATCTTATCTTCATGTTCTTTTGATTTGATATTGATCCTTGGAATGTTGGATTCATCCCAAATTCTTTGGTCAGTTATCCATTCCACCTCATTTGGTAGTTACAAGATGGAATCCTGTGGATTCTTAGGACTCCAACGACTTGATCCTTACCATTTGATGGGTTGGGCCTCCAGATTCGGCCCGCTCCTTATCAAGGGCCAAATGTGTCCCTCCAATACGAATTAAAGATTTGAGCTCTCTTATATTCCCAACGTCCTCGTCGGGCCAATCCATAGAGCTGGCACAACCCAAGTCCTACATTATTTTTTAGAATATGCTCTGATATCATTTATAACATCTCAATAAAATATCAAGCCATATGGCCTATACATAAAAAAGACTCATCAATAATATAATTTGAGCCTTATTATTAGTGTGAGATCCCATACATCAACTATTCATATCATTTACCAAAATGGGGTATCACTGAGGGCATGTTGAGGACTTGTACATAAAGTCAAAGAATCCACTTGAAATCTTTCTAGCTTCTACAATTTGCATAAACTCTACCATATCTTTCGTGCACCGCATCCTTTAATTAAAATACTTAATTTGACTGTTGTTTGTGAATGAAGAGCTACCAATAATGCATGAGTGGGGCCTTGCATGAGATATATACATGATATAGGCAAGTGGTCCAAATGAACCATTGTGGCATTGGTCTTTACGGGACTTGAAGACTATGCATGGTACCAGTTGCAAGACCTCTGGCCAATATCCATGTCCAACCTGACATATTAACTCATCAATATTGTTTGAGTCATCAGCTAGCCCTAGTATTGGCTCCAAAATTAGTGCATGCGTAACACCACTACAGCAAAAACGTTTCAAAATGAGGTTAAAATTTCTTAGGAAAGAATTCTCATGATGTGATGCACCAATGATAAAAAGAAAAAAAAATAATGATAAAACTTATTTGCTGCGAAATATAACATTTCACTTATTGAGTTATGCTAGATACAGTTGTGGAATGTGCAAGCGCGCACAATCCTTTTGAAAAAAAGTTGATGCACTATTAAGAAATTATTTTTTTTTCTATGTGGGTCCCGTATTTACTCACTTTTTTCAAATGGATTGCACGACGCTTGTGCACTCCACGTCTGCAAATAACATTTACTTATTATTATGTTTACTTAATGAGAAATGATATTAACAGTCATGAAATGCGCAAGAGTCGCATAATCTCATTAAAATAGTAAGTAAACACGGAACTCACATGAAAAAAAAAAAAAAAAACTAATTTTTTAATAGTAGACCCCACTCTTTTTTAAAAAGATTGCACGGCGCTTGCGCAATCAATGACTGTATATAGCATTAGTCTTACTTAATATACTAATCCCTACTATTCTACATACAAGTTCAGAGCAACCATGACTATTTAAGTACACGACATCATAGTTCTATTTTGTATTAATTTAAAGTTGTTAGAGAGATGGCCCCGTTTGGATGTTGAGATGGTCTCAACCCAATTTTCAATTTTAAAATTTTTGACTTTTTCATCTAATCATTACATCTTTTTCAAACTTTCAAATAAAATATAAACAATAATTCTATTTTTTTAAATCCTAAAACAAAAATAATATTAAAAATTTAAATTATAAAATATTTTAATTTTATGTTTTTTTTTATTCAACTTTTTCTATCATTTCCCAGAACAACATAAAACTATTATTAGCAAACTATTTCACTACTATTTATAGATTTCTTATCTTATCTAAACATCCAAACAAAGCCAAGACACAACAAGTTAGAGGAACTTAAATTTCAATATTCTCGAAGGAACTTATGCAAAGTCCTTATATTGAACAACAAGGAAATGAGATGGAACCAAGCAGCCCATGATGAATATCGAAAAAAATCAATGTTGAATGGATATAATATTTGCACGGAGATATAAAATTGTAAGCAAACTTTGCCATATAAAACTGCAAAGGAAGGAATTTAATCAAATTAAGCACAAACAATCAAACACAATCTAAGCACTAGATGTCATATTTATTATTGTTGAGAACTTGTTTTGCACACCTTTCTTATGTTCCGCTTAACCTACAATCAGAGAAATGAAATTGGCTCTGGTTTGGGTAAGGGATGTTTCCAATACCTAAATTAGTAGAATTATACTACGCTCCAATGGTGTATTAGCCTAAGTCCTTTGGGTGCATATCTCGATTGGTATTTATACAAGGTTTGTTGCCTTGACTTGGTAACTCTCTCTTTTTGGTTTGGTTTTTGCCTCCTTTCCTGATGTGTGGCCATTAGCATTTAAGCCTCACTTGAATCACTCTTCCATGAGATGAATGTCCTTTAGCATACATTACTACCCCGAGTTGTCCGCCTTCTTATTAAGGCAATTCCAGGTTGGAGGGCTTTAGTAATGCTTACATGTGCACTTGGATCTCATGAATTGGTGGATCCCTAGCCAAACCCCTCTGAGTCAATGAAACAGCGGCGAGCTTCCAGAACGTCCAAAGTAAAGGAGTCAGGTACCCCGTAAGAGCTTCTCACCATGTCCAAATCCGAGTCAAGTAACTGTAGCCAGTGGTATCCCTTAAAGTATATAGGGTTATCCTGGGTCCTAGAGAAATTAGAAGCTCCATAGTTTCGAGAAGATCCCTCCAAATGCGATGATCGGGAGACCAAAGACGAAGGATGGGAAGCGATCTTCGGTACCATTTGCATTGGAAAGAAAAGGATGGTTAGGGTTTCTTGAGGGAAAGAAAACCACGGAGAGGAAGAAGACAAAAATTTTCTAAAGAAAAGGTAAAGGTTTTAAAAAAAGAAGAAGGTGAAGGTTGAAACTCAAGCTTTAAATAGTGTCAAGGTCGATTGTGATGCTTCGAGTTAGAATGTGACACGTCTTACTGAAGGGGAAACGTCGGGAGCACAATCCAACAGCTCTTGCGAAAATGAAGAGGTTGTGGGTGCTAAACCATTGTGCCCCATCTTGAGATGTGGGAACGTGTACCTCTGAAAAACATATTTTAAGAAGATGGGATACAAAACGTTCGTGGATGATGAAATTCCAGTCATGCATGTATATCGAGAGTTTGTGGAGTAGTTGGAGGGACATATTCACCCCTCGTTCTATTAGGCCCAATCTAGGGCTAATAAGGTCCACAAGCTAGATGTTGCAAGTCTACTAACTGATAAGGCAGCAGGAGGAACTCGAGCATAAATAGGAAGATGGGGTTGCATTCACACGAGTACACCTCCAATCGGAAGACTCAAAGTAAAGCTCACCTCATTAATTGCACTGACAAGGAGTGCTAGTAAGAGTTCTTCGAAGAGGATCCTGTCCTCAATTGGATCTGCCACATTAAATGCAAAAGCATGTCCCCCGAGGCAGGGATGCCTGTCCCGAGCACAAAGAGAAGTATAAAAACCTGAAAAAAATGTATAAATAAGGGATTCACTCTCTGTAACTATCTATCGCTCTCACTCTAAAGTATACACTGACTTACGTATCGGAGGTGCTTCTAGGCACTCTAAGCCCCTCAAATTCTCGTATGAGATGACCGACAAAACACATCTAACACGTCCTTAACATCAAGTATATTATTTGGGCAAAAAAAAAAAAAAACTACACTCTCTCAACTAGTCATATATATGCTGCCTGAGTGAATATTGCAGTATCTCATGATGAAGCATGTATATGATCAACCAAAATACATGCGAGGTTTATTAATTTGTGTTGATAATAATCACAAATAGATATAACTTGCATCTACTATCGATATAATTAAGAATTGTGGAGGTCCTTGCATCGTTTTTAATGGAGTAATTATTAAATAGTAAAGACAGGATATGTATAGAAATTGGTGGCTATATAAACAATGTTATTCTCATACTCGAAAAGTAAATAATAATTAATCGTATAGTACGTTCACATAAAAGTTCAAAGAAAATCTAATTAGTTCGTGATAAACTATATCGATCATAAAAGTACAACAAGACGAAGTTAGTAATTCATTACTGAGTTGACGAAAATCGTTAACCAGCTACCTACCTCCAAGCTTGTTTATGGTAATTCATAATTTATTGTCTTTGGGATTTAATCTCTTTTTTTTAGATATGTATTTTTATTAGAGAAATAATGATTTTGATTAAGTAAAAGGACTAATTAAATCAATATTGTCACTACTGGCGTGGGTTAATTCATATTATAATTCATTGATGAGGAAAATCATTTTTCGCTAACTGCCTTAGAGCATCTCCATCCAATTCCTCATAAAATTTCCTATAATTTAATTAAAAAGTACATTTCCTAAAACTTTTCTCTAGATTTTACTCATCTTTCAAAAACCTTCTATATCTCATTTCCCATCTTCATCTCTATTCTATTAAATAATATTTATTTATTATTTCTTTCTCTCACTTCTATTTACAATCTCAACTACTAACTATTTTGTCTTATTATCTTCCTTCTTTTCAAATTTCACATTCTACTAAATACCTATACGATTTTGACTACCGAATACAGTATTATTTTTCAAACCGAAATCCGTATTATAAAAATAATAAATTTTTTTTAATATGTGCATTTTCTAACGGTAACATTTTGAACGTCTACCTCAAACGGTAACATCTTGAAGTCCTGCCTCCAACGATAATATTTTTTGTCTTTTCTCAAACGGTAACTTTTTTTATCTTATCTTAAACGGTAACATTTTTTGTCATATATGTAACAATAATTTTTTCCTCTATAAATATGCATTTTGCTTGCATTCACATTCTCACAAACTCAAGTCTCATTTCATCTAAAGAACCGAAATTCAACAGTCTCCCCTGATATCTCACTCCCTTCATCAAATGGCTCGTACCTTCTTTTGCAAATTACTCACATACTTATCCTCTGAAGATGAATTGGATGTTGTTCTTAATGACAAGGTCGATGGATAGTCATCGAGGCATCGTGCCAATCGCCAACGCCATAAGTTTATTCGGCGTGATCATATTCAATGGGAACGAGCGCCTATTTCGTGATTATTTCGCAGAAAATCTAGTATATCCATAGAATCTATTTCGAAGGAGATTTCGGATGAGCCGCCCCTATTTCTCCGTATTCTAAATGAGGTTGAGTCTTACGAGCCATACTTCGTCTAGAGAAGAGATAATGCCAGAAGACTCGGTTTATCTTCTTTGCAAAAGATAACCGCAGCACTTAGAATGCTGGCATATGGGATTACTGGAGATTTTATGGATAAATACATACGTATTGGTGAAAGCACCGCAATGGAGAGCCTTAAAAAATTTTCTGAGAATAGTAAGTATTTTTTCAGATGAATATTTGCGATCTCCAAATGCTAATGATATTGCTCGATTGCTTGCGGTTGGTGAACAACAGGGATTCCCAAGAATGCTGGGAAGCATTGACTGCATGCATTGGAAGTGGAAAAATTGTCCCGCAACTTGGAAAAGTATGTACTCCGGCGACATTCGTGAACTAACTATTATTTTAGAAGCAATTGCTTTATATGATCTTTGGATATGGCATGCATTTTTTGGTATGCCCGGTTCACATAATGATATTAATGTGCTAGAGAGATCTTCTATTTTCACAAAACTTGCCCAAGGGCGTGCTCCTCCAGTGAATTACACAATCAATGGCAACCACTACGAGATGGGGTATTACCTTGCAGATGGTATTTATCCCAAATGGCGAACTTTTGTCAAGACAATTCCATCACCACAAAGGAATAAGAAAATTTTTTTTGTGAAAGCACAAGAATCCGCAAGAAAAGATGTCGACCGTGCATTCGGGGTACTTCAACAACGATTTGCAATCATTCGTGGACCTTCTCGAATGTTCAAAGTCAAGGAACTAACAAATATAATGAAGGCATGTGTTATTCTACATAATATGATCATTGAAGACGAGCGTGATGATAGTGAGAAATTGAACATTGAGTATGATCAACTTGATGATGAAATCCCCCAATTCTCGCGCAATCATACAACTGAGCTTACAGACTTTATCCAACGTCATCATAATATTAGAGACACATCGGCACATTATCAGCTCCAAACAGATTTAATTGAACATCAGTGGCAAAAATATTCCCAACAGTAGACATGTCGAAAAATTGATTGGTATTTCCTTCGTGTGATAGTGACTATATTTGATTTCTCTATTTTAATTCGTAGTACTTTTATGTTAGTAGTGATTATATTTTAGGTAATCTGTAATAGTTTCTGAAATTGTAATAGGCAATTTCTTTATTTCGAAAACTCAATAAATAAAGAAATAAATTGTCTTAATGTTGTTATTCATCATTGTCTAAAACAAAAAATGAATAAATAAATAAACTTTTTTACATAAAAAAATCAATCCAAATGTCCTGCATCATTGCGTCTTGCCATCATGTCCCTCTACAGTTGCTCGAAATATAATCGTTGCATTCTTGGCATGGCACTCACGTCCATCATCATAATGCACTGATCCACATCCTTCTTAGCGAGCTCTACTTTCTTTGCCTCCAACCTCAGTCTTTCGTCCTCTTGACGGATTTTATTTAACTCTTTTTCTTTCTCATTTTTCATCTTTTCGGCCTCCAACCTCATTCTTTCATCCTTGAGACGTATGAAATTTAGCTCTTTCTCCTTCTCATACTTCATTTTTTCGGCCTTGAGACGAAAATACTCTTTCTCCTGAGCACGTAACTCCTCCAAAAGCATATACTTCAGCTTGCTGAGCCCAACAATCTCCTGTGCTGACGAGGCTTTGGGCCTTTCGTTTTCCTTTCTCAGCTTTCCTTCCCATTGGTCGGTCCAATTCGACCACTTCATTATCTACCACATTATCGGCCTCTAGATCAAAAACTGAATCCACCGTAGCGCCCGAACATCGAGTCAAGGTCGGAGACAGGGACATCGTCTTCCTTCGCTTTGGATCTGGATTTGTGGAACGTCAAATCCATTTAGGTTGGTCCTTTAACAAGTGCCAACAATACTCAAACTGGAAGGAGGATTTCTCTAACGATGCGTACATAACCTTCGCCTTGTCAAACTTGGATGTAAACAAAAAAGTTTATGTTAAACCAATGTATAAAAAAATTAAATATCCATAAAACAAGTAAGAGTATGGATATTCTACTTTGTCTTACTCGGTCATGCCACTTTGATTCAACCTTTCAACTTACGCTAGTTTCGCACAAAATTTGTTTGTGGCCTTTTGAATAACCGACCACCAATGTATTAAAGACTTGATGGTCCGGTCATTTGTAGTTTCTTTAAATTGCTAGAAGTATTCATAAATTTTTTCCCAAAGTTGAGAGTGTTTTTGGTCTGCTCCCTGAACGGCATCAAGGCTACAATTAAGCCATGCAGAGACAAGTAACTTGTCTTCCTCGGGGGTAAAGTTCGCATCCTTGACTGATTTCCTAATGCCGATAAGATCGTTATGGGATAGGGGTGGAGAGTCATCAACAGTCATAGGAGAGTTTCCACTTTGCCCACCATATGTGGGGTCTAGTTGAGGATCTTCACTTAGGAGGTTGGTGAAATACATATGTCCGGAATCTTGTGAATCCATCTCTAAAAATGCATTGAAATGTTAGACACTTAAGTATGAAGTTTGGGGTTTTTCCAAGAGCCGGCTCAAGAACCAAATGGTGACATCTACGAAATTTGGCCACCCTTTCATGGCTGCAACAACCGGTTGCCACTACTTGTTGGTCGTCCAGGTTACCTAGCCATTGAGGAAATGACCATAAATTTCCTGTATCCCCACCAGGCTTTGTCATCATCATAGCCGAGGGTGTTTAATTTACACATAATTTTTTTTATCACAACATAACTTTCTCAAACAATGACACAGCAAAAAAGCAATCGAACAGAACTGCCAATTCACATATTCACACAAAACAACAAC
The DNA here is from genome assembly GCF_004785595.1 of Juglans microcarpa x Juglans regia. Classification (NCBI taxonomy): domain Eukaryota; kingdom Viridiplantae; phylum Streptophyta; class Magnoliopsida; order Fagales; family Juglandaceae; genus Juglans; species Juglans microcarpa x Juglans regia. Next base: position 5,238,746 of record NC_054604.1, on the reverse strand, counting down.
CAAACAACCATGCAAATCACAATAATACTAAATAAGAGCATTCCCATGACGTTCATTCATATCGAATTTATAAATAAATGGGGCTCAAAATGGTAGAAATATTGACAGCATGCGTAAGCAATGAGCCATTCACATCTAATGGCTACAAAACCCCACTCAAACGTCTATTCCCTTTTCTGGAAAGTACCAGAAACTGCAATATGACAATCCGGGTGAGGATTGCCCTGCCATATCGATGGAGTCCTATTAACACTTGTGAATTAACCGCATCACTATAACACCATCATCACAGCCTAATAACAACCCATTCCCCGAGAGATACGAAACACTACAAAGGACCCAACAAAACAACAAATTAATGAATGGATAACCACAAAAAATGATAAATCACATTCCATAGTGATTTCAAACTCCACCAAAATGGTCTCAAAACCAATAACCCCACAAATTCCATAACCACTTCATCCACCAAATTCTCCTCAAAATCAATAACCCCACAAATTCCATAACCACAAACTCCACCAAGTTCTCCTCAAAACCAATAACCCCACAAATTTCATAACTAAAAACTCCACCAAATTCTCTTCAAAACCAAAAACCCCACACATTCCATAATCACAAACTCCACCAAATTTTTTTCAAAACCAAAAACCCCTAAAATCTGTGTGAATTGTTTCTTGAAATTCTCGACATTTCAACAGTCAATACAGCCAACAGTCAACACAGCAATGATAGAAACAGAATAATTAAAAAAAAAATAGAAACTAATTTCCCATTACTTTCTCGGCAGCCAAACAACTCGAGAGAGCCAAAATAATACAGAGAAATCAATGGCAACACATGTCATAGGCAATTTCAATCGGTTTCCTCAACAAAGCCCAAAACCTCAATCTAAACGAGAGTTACTACCGAGAAAAATTGCAAATCAAAACCAAAATGCATAACAATGACAGTGAGCTCGGCACTTTCTCAGCTGCCAAACAGCAAAAAATTCACCGAGCCAAAGACAGAGTTGCTCTCCATCGGTATGCTTACCTTGATCATGGCGTTGGGAAGAAGAAAAATGAGAAGAGAGAAACATAGAAGGAGAGAGATATTCCAAGAAAATGAGGGAAAATGAGAAACGGTTTTGATTTCTTAAAACCGAAGTAAAAAACTTACAGGAATGCCGATGGAGGTGTGTACTGCGTTCGTTGGTGTTGCAAGGGAGGGGCACACTGATGGATAGGGTTTTTGCAGGATAAAGAACAACCAAGTGGAGATGCGGATGTACATGGGGAACGACTGTAGAGACCGTATAAACAAACCGCAAAATGGGGATTGGGATGGAGAGGGTTTTTCTCCAAAACTCTAAAATAATCCCTAAATTATGGGGATGCTCTTATGTCAAGACCATTATGAACCACGAATGTTTATATGTGTCACGCTTTGGCAGAAGGGGAGAAGGATGAACCGAAGCTGTTGGGGTTTGGTCGTGGGCTATGGGCTGGGCAATAGAGTGAGGCCCATGTGAGCTGGGCCGTCTGATATTTTGTTGCTTAGAGCTATCCTTTATGTTTTGTTGATGGGTTATTTTTCTTTGCGTCAGTCCAAATCTTAAGTAAGTCCAAAGGTCGAGAGGCCCATTTTCTTTATTATCTGAGTTGGAGTCAATTACTATTACTAGAAGTCTTCTGCAAGGATAATCAAATTGTTACTACTTTATGAAAATTGTTATTACCTTTTTTCCTTTTCTCTCTCTCTCCTCTGTTAATTAAAGTGCTCACCCACCCGCCAGTGAGCAATATCCCTTTACAATACAAATTCCAGTCAAATTATTACTATAAAAATCTAGTGGGTTACATTGTAATATCTCTACCGGAAAAGGAACGAAGACTTCGACAAGAATTCACCGAAAGTTCGTAAAAGCAATACTAATATTCTTTCCAAGTGTACACGTTTTGATTTTCCCAAGCCATTGATGTGAGTGGAAAGTTCAATGCACCGTGGAAGGATGGGATCAATGTCCCCTGCCCTTAAATTATTTTCTAAACTTGAACAGTATCTAAAATAAGAGAGGTAAATATATGAAGTGAGTCTAATAAAGAGGTCTCGTTTGTTTTTACAGATGAGATAAAATGAGTTGAGATTAAAATTAAAAATTGAATAAAATATTGTTAGAATATATTTTTTTAATATTATTTTTGTTTTGAGATTTTAAAAAGTTGAATTGTTTATTTTATTTTGTATGAGAATTTAAGAAAGTTATAATGATTAGATGAGATGAGTTGAGATGAGTTATAAATACCAACCGAGCCGTTTTGGATAATATTAAATTCTCAATAAATATTGTACAATTCACTTCACATGTTTATCTCTCTTGATTAAAACTTTCAACTCGGAGCATTTCAATTGATGAGTAGTAGGCCCTTACATGATTGATTATAAATAAAGCCCTTAACTATCATACGCTCTACAAACAAAATCAATATAATGGGATCATTAACCATTAAGAAAGCATTTTCCCTTCTCATCAACTTTGTCCTATTTGCTCAGTTTGTTCCTTCACCGGAAGCTGCTTTTTCTTCTACTTCTTCCGAAGAAGCTACTGCTCTTCTTACATGGAAAGACAGCCTTCAAAACGACTCCCAATCTCACTTATCTTCATGGAGTCCTTCAGTTTCTTCTTCCAATCTAAACGTAAGTAGGAATCCATGCAATAATTGGCTTGGTATTTCATGCAACCTTGCTGGAAGCGTTGTCAAAATAGACCTTGGCAACTCTAGCTTACAAGGTACGCTTCACAGATTTTCTTTTTTGTCATTTCCAAATCTTGCGTACATTGATCTTTACATGAACGCACTTTTTGAGACAATTCCACCTCAAATTAGCTACCTTTCAAAACTCGAATATCTCGATTTGTCCTTTAATCAGTTTTCAGGTAAAATCCCACCAGAAATTGGCAAGCTAACTAATCTTAAGGTCCTCGACCTTGAAGACAATAACCTAAATGGCTCCATTCCTGAAGAAATAGGGCGCCTACACTTTCTAACTGAACTTGCTCTTTACAAAAACCATCTAGAAGGTTCCATCCCACCTTCTTTAGGCAATTTGAGCAACTTGGTTAACTTGTTTCTTTATGACAATGAACTTTCTGGTTTCATTCCTCCAGAAATGGGAAACCTCTCCAATTTGGATCAACTTTTCCTTAGTATTAACCACCTGACAGGTCCAATCCCTCCCACTTTCGGAAACTTGAAAAAGCTAACCATCTTGTCCATGTTTGGTAATTCACTTTCCGGTCCCATCCCTTCAGAAATTGGAAATTTGAATTCCCTAAAGGAATTAAGTCTTCTTCAAAATAATCTTTCAGGCTCAATTCCAGCATCATTAGGTAATTTGGGAAATCTTACCATACTTCACCTGAATAATAATAGCCTTTCTGGATCCATTCCTGCCGAAATAGGAAACTTGAAGTTTATCAGTGGTCTACAGTTGGATGAAAACCAGCTGCATGGTTCTCTTCCAACTTCATTTGCTAATTTGAGCAATTTGATATATTTATTCCTTAGTGACAACGAATTTACGGGTCCTATTCCTCAAGGAATTGGAGATCTCATCAACTTGGATACTCTGGAACTGGAAAAAAACAAATTTACTGGTAATTTGCCTCAAAACATTTGCCATGGTGGATCACTTCTGTACTTTGCTGCAAGCAACAACCATTTGGATGGCCGAATTCCCAAAAGCTTCAAAAATTGCACAAGCGTAGTCAGAGTTCTATTAGGAGGTAACCAACTCATTGGAGATATATCTAAGGACTTTGGTGTCTATCCAAACTTGAAGTTCATAGATCTAAGTCATAATAGATTTTATGGAAGGATCTCAAGTAATTGGGGACAGTGTCAACAGCTACAAATCCTACTTCTGGGTAAAAACAATATTACTGGTAGCATACCACATGAGATTGGAAATTGGACACAGCTAGGTGAACTTGAACTTTCTTCAAATCATATAGCTGGGACTATTCCAAAAGAATTCGGAAGGTTGATTTCTTTAGAGCGATTGAGGATGAATGGCAATCAACTCTTTGGTGCTATTCCTTTTGAATTTGGATCATTGACAAATCTTGAATATCTTGACTTGTCCTCAAACAAGCTGAGTAAGTCAATTCCAAGTAATTTTGGGGACTTCGTAAAATTGATTGACTTGAATTTAAGCCACAACAATTTTAGCGAAGGGATTCCAGCCCACCTCCTAACCTTATCTCATATCTCCAAATTAGATATCAGTTATAACTCTTTAAATGGAGAGATACCAATGGAAATTAACAAATTGGAGAGCTTAGTGATCTTAAATCTCTCTCACAATTATCTTTCTGGTTTCATTCCGAAAGCATTCGAAGAAATGCGTGGCTTGTTGTATGCCGACATATCCTACAATGAGTTGCAGGGACCCATTCCTAATAGCAACGCATTTCAAGCATTACAAGGGAACAAGGGATTGTGTGGTAATGTTACAGGACTACAACCATGCAATGCTTCCATGATATACAAACATAGCTCAAAAAGGGGACACAAAGTCGTGTTTCTTCTTGTTTTCCCGCTTTTAGGAGCAGTTTCTGTTCTACTTTCTTTCATTGGGGTTTTTCTCTTTTTGCAAAGAAGAAAGATAGATCTAGAATCCAAACAAAGCAAGACCAAGGGCCAAGTACTGTTTCTTTCAGTATTACAATTCAATGGAAGAACATTGTATGATGAAATCATAAAAGTGACCAATGGTTTTGATGCTCTATACTGCATTGGGAAAGGAGGACATGGAACTATCTATAAAGCAGAGCTAACTTCAGGTGATATCATAGCCGTGAAGAAATTCAATCGACCACTGAATGATGCTGGTGAGAACAGATTTCAAAAGGAGTTCTTGAATGAGATAAAGGCATTGATAGACATACGACATCGAAATATTGTTAAACTTTATGGCTTTTGTTCCCATGTGCAACATTCCTTTTTGGTCTGTCAGTATCTAGAGAGGGGTAGCTTGTCCCTAATCTTGGGCAATGAAGATACTGCTAAAGTATTGGGCTGGAGTAAGAGATTGAATATTGTTAAAGGTGTGGCATATGCCTTGTCTTACATGCACCACGATTGCTCCCCTCCGATTATTCATCGTGACATATCAAGTAGTAACATCTTGCTGGATTCTCAATTTGAGGCTCATGTTTCAGACTTTGGGACTGCTAAGCTTTTGGAGCTAGACTCATCCAATTGGACTTCCCCTGCAGGCACTTATGGATATATTGCACCAGGTTATAAATTATTTCATTGTCATATCAAAGAAAAGCATGCATATGTGTTGATTTTTTTTTTCCATCTTTCCTTGATTTCTTTTCTTTGCAGAGCTTGCTTATACAATGAAGGTAACTGAGAAATGTGATGTATATAGCTTTGGGGTATTGGCAATTGAAGTCATTAGAGGACAGCATCCAGGTGATTTCATCTCTTCACTATCAATGCCGTTAGCTATAGAGAACATACAGGTGAAAGATGTGTTGGACCAACGGCTTCCATTTCCAGCAGCTCAAGTTGAAAATGAACTTATAATAGTTGTACAACTAGCCATGAAATGCTTAAATGTCTATCCCCAATCAAGGCCGACAATGCACATGATTTCTCAAGTGTTATCGACCAATATTGCACATTCCTAGAGCCATCCAGACGTGCATTTCCAACTTGAAAGTCTAGAGTTGAAGATTATAGACTATCCAGATAATAGTTAATGAAAATAACTGCTAAATGTGTTAGTCTAAGATAACTATTAAAAGTTGTTCTTTCCATCCCAAGTATTTATGTGTAACTTTTGTTGTCAGTTGTATGAGTGTTAATGTATCTTTTTTTATCATCTTATGTCCTTCAATTTAATTCCAACTATATCAATCAACAAAAGTGTCTTTTAGGAGAATAACTGTGGCAAGTTTTTGCAACTCGAAGGTTGGTTTGTTCTCAATAAATCCTTTTAATAGAAACCCATGTGATTTGAAACTTTTAGAGTTGAAGACCTTAATTCAAAAAAGTGGGAGTTTGAGACATCAATTTATACTTTTTCATTTTAGAATTACTCTTATATATAATTTTTTCAGAGGCGCGTGATATTTTTTATATCTTCTATCAAATATGCAAACAAAATAGCAGCTTCAGGCTAGCAATTGCGAAGTGTGGGAGGTAATTCCCCACTCCCCCCCCCCCCCCCCCCAATGCCGTTCATGTCATCCCATATGGAGGGGAAAATCACCGCAGATCCTCCCCACTAACACTTATAGGGTTGTCATTATAAATCTATTGCGTTAGTATCTTCAATGAAAAATTTAGTCTGATTGAAGAGTTATTATTTGGTACTCTTGGAATAAGGACATGTGGTACTCACATCCTATCACATCCTATCATATTATATTCTTTGAGTATTAGTTGAATTGTAAATTTGTTGGGTAAACTTCAAGTTCAAACTGAAAGAAAGTGCAATTATATCAAATACACTCACAAGATTCTTGAAAGATAGTCGCTAGTCCTTCATGAGATAGACATGAATCTAGCCAAAACTCTGCCAATTTTGCTAGATGTTAGGTAATGTGAAAATTCCTAATTTAAATGCTCTTAGACTTCTTGCTATACTTCCGATTTACGTGTTGTGGAGTAATTATTTGGTAGACGCTCATGGGACGTGTAATTTGGCAAATTTAGACTTTTAAAGGTTTCAAACCTAGTTTAACTCTAATTATAGCTACCCTTCCTATGTAATCATCCTTATGTAAGATTTTCTATGTGTGGAACCATTCCTGTATAAGCATCCTTCTAGCGAAGGGCAAGTAGCAACTTAGGCACAGTTTGACACAAGATTGACAAGCAAGGCATAAGGCAAATCGGGAAATAGAAGAACAACGTACAAGTTCGAGCTTGTGCTCGGAATACTTTCCTCGCCGTATCATGAGTTCGAGACAGTGTTCGGAGGTCATCCTACTTGTTTGAAAGCACAAGTCTGAGCAAATGCTCGAGCATGCTTTCCTATCCATCATTTTTCAAAATTGAGCTCGAAAACTATTTTTGAGTTTTGCTCAAATAACGAGCAAGTATTCTGAAGGTGTTTCCATCACGTGGATGATGTTCACAAGCAATAGTCTTAGAGGCACACGTAAAGCAAGCTTCTTTTATCTCTGCCACATCTTTCATTTGTCGTACACGTACCATGGATGCCCGCTGACCAACGCACCCAACCTACATTTAGCAATGTTAGTCCCATGAAGCCCAACCCTCTTTCTAAAAATAGCCTTATCCGCTCTATCTTTTTCACCAAAACTATAAAACCCCTCTATAACGACCCGAAATAAATTTGATAGATGGATTTCTTTAAACCTTACAGACATCGTGAAATCCCAAAAGGATTTCATAAATCGAGTGATTAATTAAGTCTAGTCTGTTAGTGTAGTCAGATCTTGATCCACTATGGTAATGGAATTGCCCTTCTCTTTAATTAAGGCACTTAGGAATATAGTTTTACTAAACGAATTACACCATTATACTCATATGAATATCTAAGATTCTACAGTGCAATAATAAGTTTTGAATTTTTTAGATGAATAATAACCCTTTGGGAGAGCACTACATGGCAACTAGTTCAAACATTTGTCAATTCGCCATATAGGATCACTAAAAAACTTTTTAGCTAGGCACATATCACTATCCTAGATATCCACTTTGAAACCCTAGGACACATGTCAAGAGCATAACAAAGTGTGAAGAGATGCAATGTGATTCAAGCTTGTCATCATGCTCTCTTATACTAATCATTATTCCATCCAACTAAAGACTATTTGATCAACCAAAAGAGGGTTTCAACCCTAATGAAACCCCAAATCCTTGGAGGCCAACCGAAACCCTAAACCCCTTGAGAAAACCAAAATCCCAAATTGGTTTAGAAACCATAAAGTGGCGGGTTGCAACTAAGTGATTTCTCACTTGGTTAAATCACTTCCACATGCACCTAACCACTCAAGTACATACTCTTACACTCTTATCCACTCTCTTACATCTTGGTAACTGCATTTGACCAAAGAAAAATTACACGAAAACCATACCCTAACTGAAATTCTAACTAAACCCCAAATTAGATGCATTTTGATTAGCCGGGCTCGTTTGGATACTGAAGTCATCTCATTTCATCTCATTTCATCATTACAATTTTCTAAATTCTCAAACAAAATATAATAAACAATTCAACTTTTTCAAATTTTGAAACAATAATAATATTAAAAAATAATATTCTATTAATATTTTATTCAACTCATCTAAAATCATCTTATCTTATTTCATCTCACTATACAAATGAGCCTTTAGTCCCACCAATACCACCCCTTTTGGCCCAAGCTTCTTCAACAAGCTTCTCCCCTCATACAAGGACATCCCTTGGCTGCCATGGCACATCATGTGCTGCCCCAAATAATGTCATTTATGGTCGTTTACACACTTAAAATCAGTCTCACCCACTAGGCAACACAGAAGTAGATTACCAGATACACTTCAGCCCATTTTCCTCCTCTTTTCACAAGTCAAACTTACATCACTTAGTCATTCACCCACTAAAGTCAGCCTTCATCTATATTCCACACCCCTTGCATTGCTTCCCACACTTAGCCACATTTCATTAAGAGAGCAAATTGAGAGGGAGAGAAGCTGAGAGAAATCTGGACAGTTTTTGTGTTCTTCATTCCAAACTTTGTAAGTTATTTTATATAGATCTAAGCACTTGTAATTTCTTTTTAATAGTGATTCTAGAATACTTGAGTTAGTGTTGGTGAATTTTTCTTGAGTTTTGGTTGAAAGGTTTGGTGTTGACAGTTTTGGTGTTTTGCGAACTTTGGTTGATTAGTCAAGCATGATATCACCTACATTTGAATGATGAACATATTGGAAAAGTTATTTATCGACTGTTGGAGTGTTTGGAGTTGATACGAGTGTGTTAGACCAAGAAAATCAAGGATTGGTCTTATTTGAACTAATCTTCGTATTTTGACATTTTTCTTTGATGTAGTAAGTTCAAGCTTTCATGAAATGTGTCATTTAGTATCTAAATATGATTTTATAACTAAGGATATGATTTTAGAGAGATGCCATTTTCAGTTTAAGCATGTTAGTATGTTAAATGGCCAACTAGCAACCTTGGAACTATCTCATTTCAGCTTGTGCCCTTTTACATTTCACTTAACTTTATGCTACACTTCTATAAGTTACCTTCTAACTTAATCTCCATATTTTTATGTATGTACGGTGGTAAGAGTTATATTACTTATGCTTATTGTAATTGTTATAACATACCACAACATGTAATCAATCATCTATTAGACATTTAGAAGTACTTTTTTATATAATATATTTTCTTAGAGCCGCAAGATATTTTTTATATCTTCTATAAAATACGCAAAATGAAATAGTAGCTTCTGACTAGCTATGCAAAAGGGTGGGAGGTAATTCCCCACATGTAGTGGTCATCCCATATAGAGGGGAAAATTATCATGCAATTGCAATTATATCTAATTCGCTAGACCTTCACAAGATCTTTGAAAGATAGTCGCTAGTCCTTAATTTGATAGACATGAATCTAGTCAAAACTCCTACAAGTTTTCTAGACGTTAGGTCAAGTGAAAATATTTGATTCAAAAGCCCCTAGACTTCTTGCTATACTTACGATTTACTAAAAGTATTGCAGAGTAAATATTTGGTAGACACTCATGGGGCCTATAATTCGGCAAATTTTAACTTTTAAGAGGTTTCTTAAACCTAGTTTAACTCTAATTCCAGCAACCATTCCTATATAAACATCCTTATAAGAGATTTTCTATGTATGGAACCATTTCTGTATAAGCATCCTTCTAGTGAAGGGTGAGCAACGACTTAGGGGCAACATGACACAAGGAGAGCAAAGCATTCGAGTGAGCAAGGGCTAAGCGGGCACATGACCAGGTGAGCAATGCATAGAAGTAAGTAACAAGGTTGGCAAGCAAGGCATAAGGCAAATAGGGGAATAGACGAGAAATGTACATGTTTGAGCTTGTGCTCAAAATACTGTCCTTATTATATAATGAGTCCGAGATAATACTCAAAGGTCGTCCTGCTTGTTTGAAAGCAAGAGTCTAAGCAAATGCTCGGAAACATGCTTCTGATCCATCATTTTTCAAGACAATGATCATGAAATGTTTTCGAATTTGTTCAAATATCGAGCAAGTATTCTAAAGGTGTTTCCATCCAAGCGATAAAAAATCCTCCCAAGTACCCAGATGCACACCAACACTCATTGGGAACCCATCTTGCATCCGCGTGGTGTCCTATTATGAGCAATAGGCATAGTTAGAAGAGTCAAGGACTCTACCTCCCCCCTCCCCCAATGTTTGCCCAAGCAAAGAGCCTTTAAAACACGTGGGTGATGTTCACAATCGACAAGGCTAAACTTCACTCCCCTGGGCCAAATCACCTGAGGTAAGTGGAGCAAGCTTCTTCCATCTCTGCCACATCTTTCATTTGTTGTACAAGTATCGTGGATGCCCACTAACCAATACGCCCAACTCATGTCTAGCACTGTTAGTTGTGTGAAGCCTAAGCCTCTTTCTAAAATTAGCCTTCCTCACTCCGTCTTTTTCTCCGTAACTCCGAAACCCCATCCTCTCCATCTCTCTTAGCCAAAACCCTCACTCTAGAAAAGCAAACCCTAGGCCCTTGAGCTTAACCCACCAGTTTCACCTTTGTTACCATGCCCATCTGAAGCTTTGTCTCAATATCCCACACTCCCTTACTCAAACCGAGAATACTTGCCATTATTAAAGTCTCACACACTAACATTGAGTTGTACAATGGATGGCATTGGCGCTAAGTGAGGAGCTCATTGCACCAGATACCAACTGGCCAAAAAACCTTTTCCACACGAGGTAAGTGAACTCCATGACCAGTTATTGGAATGTTTGTTTATGATTGTAAAGTTGCATGTTCTCCTTTCGTTCTTGATATTACCACTGTAGTCAGCTGAAAGTGATGTCTCCGGTTCTTATTTCTAGGTTTTTTGATTTTCATGTGCCTCTGTTTTATTCTACTAGTTATGTAATCTGATTTTACAAGCAATCAATTGACTTTTGATAGGGCACTGGTTGTTATTTATGGGTTGTCGTTCTTCATGTGCTCATGTTTTTCTTTAAAATTTATGTAATCTAATTTTACATCTGATTGATTGACCTTTGATAAGGCACCGATTCTTATTTCTTGGTTGTTGATATTCATTATAGGTGTTATCTGCACCCCCATCCAAGAGGTGCCCCTATCCAGACCCCCGCCCATGTGGCTAGGGGGTGGACAATTTGGGCCCTCGGACTATGGGTTCCCTAATCCAATGCTGGGGGCCTAATTGCCCCCACGACCGTCTGCCCCACTCTGCCCATAACCCACTCAAGGCGAAAAACAACCAAAAAATGAAATAAATAAATAAATAACAACTGAAAAATAACAACAAAAACAACAACAAATCTACTAATACATCCCTAAAGTCCACAGATCTATCCTCTAACAAAAAATCCAAGAAATTACAAAGTATAAACAATCATGGCCCCGGCCCACGGCAAGACCACGACATCACCAAGGGAAGACCACGACGTGGCCATGGGTCTGAGCAAACCCACGGCCATTCGTGGTAGTGGTTCCATTGCCATGCTTCAAAAATGAGAAAAAGAGACTGAAAAGTGTATGAGGAGGAGAGAATGGAGAAAGGGTAGATAGAGAGAGAGAGAGAGAGAGAGAGATATAAGAGATGATAATAAGAATTAGAGTTTCTACCATTCTGAGTTATATGCTCATTCGTAAGTATAAAACGGCGTCGTTTTATACTTACGAATTTGTATATATATATGTATATGTATATATGAATTTGGTCCAAGTAAATGGGGTAAACCTTGGGTGCCTAGGCCCAACCCGGGGTTTAGTCCCCGGAGGCAAAAAGCGTATAGGCAGATCTCTTCTATGGATGGGGGCCCCACCCAGGCTTGGTGGGGTGGCTGAGTACGAAGCCCCGCCACCCAAGCCTAATCTTCATGTGCCTTTGTTTTGCTCTACAAGTTATGTAATCTGATCTTACATGCAGTCGATTGACTTTGGATAGGGTACTGGTTCTTATTTCTTGGTGTCAATGTTCATGTGCCTCTATTTTGCCCTACAAGTTATGTAATTTGATTTTACATGCAGTCGATTGACTTTTGATAGGGCATTGGTTCTTATTTTTGGGTTGCCAATCTTTATGTCCATTGTTTTGCTCTACGAATTATGCAATCTGATTTTACATGCAGTTGATTGGTTTTCTGTAGGGCTCTGATTCTTATTTTTGGGTTGTCGATTGTCGTGTGCCCCTATTCTGCCATACAAGTTACGAGAACTATATACACTTGCAGTCCCATTCTACTTCATTGTTCCTTATCATTGAATATCTACATTAGGACCACTCTTTCATCTTCAGCCTCGAAAAGAAATAGCATGTGGGTTAATTTTCCTTAAGTCGAGATGTTGTTAGGTCAATTCAAATCCACATTGTACACAGTGTTTCATTGTGCAAGCTAGGTGTAAGAAGCTTTTCTTTTTTAACGTTGTGTTGCTCAATGTTTTAAAACAAAGGAAGATGTGGATCTTATGAAGTGTATGCTTGTAAACTTTTTAAAAGAAGAGGTTTTTAGGTGTGTACGTCGATCAAGATGACAAGCCAAGTTGGGGCATTACCCTTCCCAACGTCTCTCTCATTTCCCTTTTGAGTTTCCTGCTCTCTCTCTCTCTACCCCCCCCCCCCCATCTCAGCTTCTCTCCCTCCCAATCCAACGTCTCTGTCTCCCAACCCCTTGTCATGGCCCTTGCAGTTGCCAACAACCACAAAGCACGTCAGACAGCAACTTTACTTTAAGTAGCAACAACTCTCTCGATTTCTCCTACGTCTCCCCTCCATTCGCAGCCGTTGTCCTCATCCATCATAAGGAAGACTTGTCGAGCTGCCTACCATTGCCTACAGCAAATCCATCCGCTAATCAGCACCTCGTCATGACTCACAACTTCAGCACCTTGAGCAATCGAGAAACAAGCCCCATGAGCCTCACCCACTCCCTCTCGTGGCCAAATTAGCCATCGTGTTCTACAACCACACCGTAAACCAAGCCACCGTTGCACCACGCCAACCCCCAATCACCTATCATGCCGGGAACACCTTGATTCCACCACGGTGGGATCTCCTCTTCTCTACTGCTGTCGACCGATCACGAGATCGAGTAGCCCTTGCCCAACCATGAGCTACCATGGGAACACCGAGCCAGAGCCCTACAATCGAGAACCCACTTTTTTTTCATTTTTCCAATCACTGTAACCCCCTCAACCATTTGCCTCCTTAAGATAACCACCAATCATGTCATCCACCGCCTCTCTCAGCCAAGAACCACCCTTGTTTCTCTGCCTACAAAACAAAACAATCCTTTCGTCCTTCAACCCGTTTGCACCCAACACTGCCGTTGATCATCAATGGAACCACAGTCATGCTATCGCAGTTCTCTCTTTTAACTGTAGCTCTTCTAGCCAAGCATCACCATAGCCCTGAAAGACACACAGAAGCCCAGAGTCCATAGCTCAACATCACCATCAGTTAGTCAACCGACTCACTGTAATCTCGTGTGCCATGTCATGAGTCACCACCCAACGTCCCTTCAAATTTGGGTATATTTTCTACCTCTGGGCCTCCTAAGTATGTATCTTTGCTCAATCTCCTATGTTCTTATCACGATTTTCGTTATCTTTTGCATGCATTTCATTTTATTTGTCATGAATTTCATTTCATGGGATTTCTCGAAATGACACCATGGTAGTCCCACTATAGTTTCGCTCTTCAAAACCGTAAACTTTGAAATAAAAATTGACTATGAGGGCGGGTATGAGCAGGAAAACCCAACACAACCCATAGAATCAAATGGGGGTTTGGCGTCGTTGGGCGACCAGTTTGTAATATATATTGTGTTGATTTAATCAAAGAGATTTGATGGACTAGATTATGTGTGTAAAGGTCTTATGATAGGAGTCATGGTGACATATGGATATATAGTTGATGATGCTGAATATGAAGATTTAGGCCATGTTTGGAAACTCATCTCATCTCAGACACAAAAAAATTTCAGTTTTAAATTTTCAACTTTTTCATCTAATTATTACCCAAAACTGGGCAAAAGGGATTTATGGGTTTTAGGTACTAAAAATATCTAAAGAAAAATGGAGAGAGAAGGCATACCTGGGGTGGCGTCAGTGGAAATCCTATCTTCTATAGTGGCATATATGAGTTGATTATACCCATTGGAACTAAATTTATTTCCAAGCATATTCATCAATTGTTGGTAATATCAACTATTTTTCCTAGGAAAATGTGATCGTCGCTACTAAACCGTCTTATTTGCATGGAAATTAGAACAATACAAGATTAATTATAATTTCCAACAATAATGTGTTGCTACTAATACATTTCGAAATTACATGTATAGTTATTTGCAAAGATATTGATGTTATTGGTGATGGTTTCAATTCATTTCCGACCGAGTAATTTTGTTGCATATAGGTAGACAATTTTTGCAATGAATTTACCGCATTGCTATTATATATTCTAAGTTGCGATGGCAATTTTTGTAAGACGGAGATGAATCTATTGTTGTATTAGTCACCCTGCATTATGTAGCACTGTTGAAAGTACTGTATAGGATTACTAGCAACGAAAATTTCTTGTCGCAATAGGTTTGATGTTAATATGTTATTTTTAACATCATTTTATTAGTCTTGGTAATTGTTCATTTTTATCAATAGAAATACATTTTGTTGCTTTATTCTTTGTTGCAAATAGCCAACTTTGTTATAATAATTTAAAACACATGTTTCTGGATACAAGATAATTTTCGTTTAGGATCCTAATTTAGCTGTACCTACAAGAAAAATTGTCTTTTCCGGCGCCAATAATCGTCGCAAATAACCCATAATATAGCTGCATTTAATCTTTCCCAGCGATTTATACTGCGTCGAACGTTTGTCTCAATTATTTATTCAATTATAAGTTGAAACAGCAATAGGCAAAACTTGTCAAGAAAAATTACATTTTCTTGCGATTTTTAGTTGTCGCAAATGCATAAAAAAAAAAGCCCGGAAATGGTGTAATCCGTTTACCACTAAATCAGTGAAAAAAGTTAAAAGCAAAGAAAAATTTCGTCGCAAATACTCAATAAATCGCTACATATGACTAAATCTTTTTTTTCCAGCAATCATGAATTATCGTCACTATGATGTATGCCCAACAGGTAATTTTCGCCGAAATAGAGATTTTGCGGCGATAAAAGATCGCCGCAAATAAGTTAAATGACAAAAAAATTATTTTCGGTGAAATTTACTCGCCGGAAAAGGTTTTTCACAAAAACAAAATGCACAAAAACAGAATACATAAAAAAATACAATACACATACAAATTATATGTTCTTACTCAAAAAAGCAATTGCACAAGTGGGAAGCACAAAACCAAACTTACAAATGATCTAAAAATCAATAACAAGTGTCACCAAGGTATGCAAATTGCACTGGCTATGATAAAATTTAACTCATCCTTCAAACCATTATGATAAAATTCAATAGAATCATTATTCTCACCTCTTCAAACTTCTCAAAGTTCTGAGTGTCTAACTCATCCTTGAGCTCAGGAATAAAAGCTGCTTCCATCTGATATAATTTGTCCCATTGTGATCCTTTAAACCATGGGTGTGCCTAATATGAGTAGACACATCTAAGCTATACTTTTCAAAAAATAGACTACCCATAAAGCAACAAATTGGAAGCAACTAGTAAAAATGCCAACTTTTAGTTCATGAGCTCCTTTGGTACCAAGCCTCTGCTCAACATTGCAAAGGAGCTTGCAAATAAGATCTTTTGTCTTATAAGAAAGCTTGGCTTCTTCAGGGAATTTCAAATGAGTTCTCCAGTTCACAATCTACATTAAACTAACCATCCGTTTCATAAGAATATATAAATCAGATGTTAGCAGACATGTCTTCATGCACCATACCAAAAGGCAACATTCATGTCAACACAATGGGAAAAAGAATGATATGATCCTAAGAATGAGATTGTCTAATCAAAGATATCATTATTGTTAATAGGTCCAATTATCCGAGACAAAATATAAAATTTCAACACAGCATGTAGCTTTTCCAAAGTCATGTAAAGGACACTTTAGGTGCAGACAATATATAGTTTTCTAGAGATGCTCCTAGTGGGATGTGAATTTTATCATAGTACAAGAATGGGAGGTATGAGATTCATACCTCTTTTTTAGATCATTTGCATTCTAGACAACTCATAAGGTTTTGCACAAGTAGGAAGCACAAAATCAATAACAAGTGTCACCAAAGTGGTTGTAACACCCCGTATTTTAGTGTATTTTTATTGAAGGACTATTGCTATTAATTCAAAATTTATTCTCTTGTTTTAAAATTATCGGATATTTTTAAATGGTTTATTTTATGATCTTTAAATTGTGAAAATTAAATTTGATATGTTTTCTTAATATTTATTATTGTGATGCATTTAAATTGTTCTTTATTTTAAATTAATTGATTGTTGGATTTAATTATTTTATTTTCATTGTATCATTACATTTAAAATATTTTATTGTACTTGTTGTTTTGAAATCATTTTCGTTGGATCATTTTTGTGACCCAAGAGGTGAGGATTGGACCTCATTTCTTTTTCCCACTTTTCTTTTTCTCCTTTTCTTTCCTTTTTCTTTCTTCCGCTGTTTTCCCTCCCCGCGTGCTGCGACCTCTCCTCTCTCCCTCCCCGTGCATTCCGTCGCTCTCCCAGCCCACTGCCGTCGCGCCGCCGTGTGTGACACAGCCCAGCCCAACCTCTCCCCCACCGGCCGGCGACCCTTCCCCGTAAATCCCAGCCCCTATCTCGTCATTGTTAGCCTCCACGAACCACCCAAAGCCGCGGCCTTCTCTTCGTTCCAGCGCCGCCGTCGCGCCACCTCCGGCCACCATCTCTTCACCACTTCATCCTCGACCTCCTAGCAACCCAAAGCACCCATCCCCAGCTCCGATCCGTCACCGGTGAAGTACATTCAACTCCATTTCCGTTTTAGGTATTTTTGCACTTCAACCACCCTCTACGCTGCCACCCACGGAAAACCACCACCACCACTAGCTTCACCAACATCCCTAAGCCCTACCCTATCAATTTTGGGTCTTGGTTTGTCCCGGTTGAAAAGTGAGTTTTTGAGACCCACGGCCACAGTGTATTTTACACTGTTGCGTTGCTGTGTCGCCACCTTTTGCACCTCTGTGATCCTTCAGAAATTATTATATAGCACTGTAAGTATTTTTTCAAAGAACTATTGTGATTTAAATATATTTTTGCACTAACTCATATTATTGTGATCTGGTTGGACATGCTGGACTGAGTCCGAGGAGTTCGGGGGTCGGATGGATTGTGGACGGAGTTGTGTGTTTGGTTGGTATTGTGAGATGTTGGTTGTTGGTATGGCGTTGTTCATGTACATGGCATATTGCACGCATGATCATGTTTGTAAAGGAAACTGGGTTTTTGTGTTCATGCATTCATGTTCATGTGTTTCATGAAAACTAGATTTTCTTGTGTTAAAGGATTTTGGGTGTGTGTGTATCACGACCCCAAGCCGAGATGGGGTATTATCTCGGTGGAGCTCCTCTGGTCACTCGGGAGGGGAATATACTGAGTGACGTCCCCTGGGTTGTCACTGGGCGACAACGGGATTGGACGAGATGGTCTTGTGCGGACTCCGTGGCCCCTCTGCTGGCAAGGGCTAGAGGATGCTTGGCCACAAACGCGCTGGGCGCGGAACTGAGCATCGCTACGAAGCCAGGACGTGCGGATGATCCTTAGGGGAGATCATGGTGCATTGGTTAATGGAATAATGGGCTATTTTCTGGGAAAATAGCGTGTGTTGATTAAAAGGTTTTTATGTGATTCATTTTCTGGGAATATGAGATTTTATTGATTTGTGTCATTTTCTGGAAAAATGACAGAGTATTATTTTTGGGCCAAAATGGGATTTTGGCGTGTGTTGAAAATATCTATTTTCGGGAAAAATGGTATTTTTGGATCTAATGCATATTTCATCATATGCATGCATGTTAGTTGCACTAATATGTTTTTATCTCGTGGTTGTTTGGTTTATACTTACCTGCGATACCGTTCTATGGTAACGCAGATTTTGATGCAGAGGAGGATGAGGGTAAGCCTGAGGATTCGGCTCCGCCCTAGGAGTGATGATGATCACTCGTTTATGGTTTGAGACTTGTATACATTTTATTTGGGATGACTGTATAACTTTTTAAAGATACTTTGTTTTAAATATTTGTATTAAAATTCTGGTACTTAGTTGACTTGTTAAATTTATCCGCTGCGTTGTTTATTCTACACTGTTACATGTACACACACTTGGCACTATCGTTGGGATGCGTGACCGTGTTGTCATCATCCTGGCGTCTCGATTCTTGTGTCTCCTTACATGGGGGTCGGGGGCGCCACAGGTGGTATCAGAGCAGTTCGGCTCTGGGTAAAACCGCATGTCCTGTAGGTGCAGTACCAGAAAGTTTTAAAGTTGTGATTTGAAATTATTTAATTTAAAGTATGTGGTTTTTATTGGTTTTATTTAGTTTATTGTATAGTAATTGTTTGTTTATTTATTTTATTGCTTTATTTTATGGTAAGTTATTTTATTGTTATAATTATTTTTTGTGAACTACTTCATTGGTTTTATTTATTTTGTCGTATGTTATTTTACTTATAGAATTTTATTTTGTTTTGTTTTGTTTGTTCAGAGTTGAAAGGCGGGTTAAGGATTGTGCTATGGCCGAAAAATGGTACGACTGTGAATGCCATTGTTAGGCTTGAACATTTGGTGCAGTAGGCTTGAACTCTTGGCAACTGGTTTGTTTTAATATCAAGGCTCGAACATCGTGGTCAGGGTGAACTCTTTGGAGTAGGAACTCAAGTTGCTGCTAAGGAGGGGAATAGTTTTAAATCGTTTAGGTTAATTGAGGTCGTAGCTTCCGTAGAAATTATGTAGTGAGTTTATGGAGTAGGAGGTTGTAAGTTCAACAAACTTCAAGGTTAGATTTATGAGAAGTTCATCTAAGGTTTGAGGTCTTATAATTTTTAGGAAATAAGTTTATGGGATTTAAGATGGTAGGTTTAACAAGCAATTGAGGGATTACTTAGATTAGAAGTTTTCGATCTTGTCGACCTTGATAAGCAATTTGATAACATTTGGGACTTTAGAATTTACAAGCTTTATATGGTGAATGTTTTAGATTTAAAGTCGTTGATCTTGAAGATTTCGAGAAATAATTTTTATCTGGGTTAAGGTTTTAGAATTGCAGAATTGAATGGCTGAATTAAAATAGGATTGATGAGAGTTGAGTTACTGATATGAGAATTTTTTCAGAAGATAATTTCTTTGGAGGTGGAAGGTAATGATCTAGTTTGTGTATTTTCTGAGAATTGAGGATGTTGATCTAGTTCGGAAAATGATTTCTTTTAGCTCAAGGTTATAGTGACAGGATAAGGATTTAATCCATATTAATTTTAAGGATAATAGATGGTGCGGATTTAAGAAATGATTCTTGTTGATTTCGAGGATATAGTTCTAGTGATGGAAATGGTAGTGATGGATCGCTTGCACGTTTGGAGGATTATTGGTTTTGGCTAAGGATGCATGAGATTGATGCGTAGTAATGGTGAGTGTGTATGCATTTCGGAGAGTTCAGTTCCAACCGATAAACATTAAGATAGTATTTTCCTAAAAGACACTTCCAAGAAGAAGAGGAGAATTATCTTCAGCCACAAGAAGCATTCAAGAGCCATAGACTGTTTCACACATAAAAAGGTAGCCAGATATTATTGATTGGCTGGCAATCATGGTAGCAAGGGTTGCTATCACGAAAACTGGCCAGAATAAAGCATTTGTTTGTTCACAAGATCCAGGAACAGGAAGTGTCAATATGAGTGCTTAATCCAAACACATTTTTCCTGAGTATAATAGGAAATATTGGGTCTGTTTGACATATGTAAGCAACCACATCAATAAAAGGTGTTACCTGGCACAGAGTCATAGAATATTCTTTCTGCAGAATTTGGGTATTTCATCAGATAAGCAGCTTGGTCCCTGTAAGCAAGAAGAAGACAGGGAAATACCACACAAGTAAAGGCGATCTGGATAAATAGAATGGATGATTTGAGGGAAATGAGGTTGAAGCTATCGGACAAAGAGGAAACTAGGATTTTTGAACTACATAGAGTTTGCTGCACTGCTATTGCTGATGATTTTTGCTGCTGATCGGGAGAGGTTATCATACACTAAAACTAAGAAGGAAAGGAAGAAGGGATGCCAAAAAAAAATATTTTTTACTACTGGCTTGACACTACCCGAGGACTGAAATTTTGGTGTTAATGCTGACATAATTTACGGTTGTTGCTGTTGCAGTCCTTTGTAGCTGCTGTTCCTCTATTTTTGGATGACTAAATCGGCAACTTTGGTTTCCATTATGTTGTACTAAAGTTGAAACCACAATAGAGGAGGAGAAGAGAGGGTAAGTAGCATTCTAAGTTTGAAAATAGAAGCTTGATATGGTCTGAAATTCTACTGCTGTTGCTCTTTTGCTTTTGCTGTTTGTATGAGCTTGTGCTACACTTAGGTGGTTTCATCCGGTCACGATACCTGTGGTGACAGCTACAAAAAGAAAGAAACTGAATTTAGTGTTGCTGGTTGAAGGTGTCATGTACTTGAGGCATGAAGACCCAAATATGTTATTGCTGCTCCAACCTCTCTTTGCTACTACATTGCTGAGTTTCATAGGATACTGGTTGCTGTTTGAGGCAACTAAATTCTGCTGTACTGGCTGAGATACTTTTTGAGGTGGTCTTGAACAAGGTAAATCAGTGACTAAGGTGATGAGAGTTGAGAGGAAGGAAGGTTGAAGATATCGGGTTGAATATTTTTCTTGCCACTGCAACAAGATTTTCTGCTGCTATTGTCCATGATGTTGCTGCCTTATTTCTACTAGAGGTTGAAATGGTGACTTATTCCACTTCTCATGATGGCCTAAATCATAGTTCTACAAGTGACAAGTGACTAGAATAGAGGACAAGTAAAGATCATGGAAGATCAAGCTGAAACGAAAGGTATGCATGTGACAAGTATGCAGCTGAGTTTTCTGTTTTCCTTTTGATGTTTCCCACTACCATTTGGTGAAACTATAAGCTTCTAATGTCTCTTGTTCTATCATGGCTAACAAATAAAGTGATGATGATGAAAACTAAAGGAAATTAGCGAGGCTGAAGTATAAAAAGTAGATCTGAAAGGTATAAAATGCTTACTGCAGCAAGCATTGATTCCCTCTGTTTTCACTTGCTTCTAATGTTAAAAGCTCTTAAATCTGCAGCTATAACTAAAGATTTATCATATAATAGTCACTCTACACTTAAGAAGAAAGAAAGAGGATTTGTTTAAGAGAGAAGGCCTTAACCCATCGGTTTAGAGCTTACAAGGTGTAGGTATGAAAGCCGAAAATTTCCTGCTGCAGTTGTTGCATATTTCTGCTATTGTTGCTGGCATAAGTTTATGGTGATGAAAACTACTATTAAGGCTTCTGTTTGACATATCAACAAGATTCTATTGTTGCTTCACCTACAAGTTTTCTGGTGTGATGTAGTTTCTGGTTTGTTGTTGATTGAGTTGCTTTACAGAAAAAGAGAAAAGAAAAGAACCAGAGAAGGAAGAGGGAAAGAAAGCTTGCTGTTATAGTTCGGTATGCAGTTTCTTTTTGCTGTTCCTGCAGCTGTTTTCTTCAATTTCTTTTGAACTACTATCAACCAACCTTATACGGAAGATAAAAATGAGGATGGCAAAGGCTCAAGACCTCATAGATTCGGAAAGGCATAAAACTGGGTAAATCCAAGAGGGTTACAAAATTTTCTGCTGCCATAGCTGCTGTTGCAGAAATTCTGCTGCACAGCAGCTTGTGGTGGCTGTTTGAGGCCTAAATTCCTTTCTCTGATGGTTGAGGATGCTGAGAATGGTGTTGTTGTGAAGGGCTTAAGCAGAGGAGTTGAGGAGAGGGAGTTGAAGCTGCTGTCATTTCTAAGTCGTCTTTGATTATATTTTCAGCATATGAGCATTCTGTGTACCCCCCGAACACATGGGCAAAGCTGAAAACCCGCTATACGAGTCATGAACTCTAATTGGGTTGCACTCTTGGTTAGAATCTACATTTGCAGACTCCAACATGTCCATACAAATATTCTTTTTCACAAGCCTCCTTCCTTTACATGAAGGTTCAGAAAAAATATTGCGTCCATTACCATTAAATATCTTTCGCTTCTCTTTATCCAGATGCTCAGAGGAACAGAAACTAGACTCCTCATGCTTTTCATGGGGAAAAGGGAAAATTCTCAGTACTTATCACAAGAGATGGCTAATTCTTTTTTGTGTAGGCAAATGATGAAAAAGATTGAGATATGACCAGAGGAAATATGTATGAACTCATAAAGCAAAACCAGTTCTACTAGTGAGACTAGTTTAGAACAATGTTCAGGGAAATTAAAAAGTAATAGTCTCCGACTGAAAAACATAAATATAACTTTGAAAATAACCAAGCAGATATAAATTGTAAGCAAGGCTAGCATCTTACGCAAGCCACTAAATTGCTGAGATTTTGCATGCCAATGTAATCACTCAGTTTGGAAAAAAAAGAATAACCCATAAATCGAATGAGTGGAGAATAATGGAACCCCTGTTAAAGATAAAGAATGAAAGGAAACAAAAGAAGTATTGGAGAGAAAAATATTGTTCTCATTCCTCTTTGAATCTGTGTACATCCTCAGTATATATATCCTTCGAGCAACACCAACTTAACCAATATGAAAATAGAAATAATAACCAACCTAACCTATTCTACAATATTCTAGAATAGAAAGCTATCTGTACAAAGAGACAAAAAGAAACAATCCTAACAAACTATGCTGAGCTGGAGGAATATTCTTCTGTTTTATCAGAGTGCGTGTGGAGCAGCTTTTCATTGGTGGAGGCTTGATTCCTTCTTTGTTGAGACTCCCCCTCAAGATGGGCATATATGTTCAGAATGCCCATCTTGGACAATAAAAATTGAAATTGTGCTGTGGACAAAGCCTTTGTAAAGATATCTGCCAACTGAAACTTAGAGCTAACATGAACTGGAACAATCACACCAGCAGCTACCCTTTCTCGAATAAAATGGCAATCTATCTCTATGTGCTTTGTTCTTTCGTGAAAGATGGGATTCTTGGTAAGATGAATAGCAGCTTGATTGTCACAATATAGCAGTGCTGGTTGTTTGTGCTGTATGTTGAAGTCCTTCAAAAGTGTAATTAACCAAACAACTTCACAACAAGTGTAAGCAAGTGCTCGATACTCTGCCTCAGCAGAAGATTGAGATATTGTTGTTTGTTTCTTGGATTTCCAACTCACTAAAGAGTCCCCAAGAAAGACACAAAAACCAGTGACTGACCTTCGAGTTTCTGGGCATGCTGCCCAATCCAAATCACTGTATGCTTTGAGATGTAAAGAGGAACTAGCTGAGAAGAAGAGACCTTGACCAATAGATCCTTTTAGATATCTCAGAACTCGGTGAGCATAGTGCAAATGAATCTGAGCTGGTTTGTCCATGAATTGGCTGAGAACACTCACGGCATAAGTAATATCTGGTCTACTAATTGTTAAGTAGATGAGCCTACCAATTAGCCTTCGATAGCTTGTAACATCTGTCAACATATCAGTGGAAGAGTGTGCAAGTTTATGATTTGATTCAATTGGAGTACAAGCTGGTTTACAACCAAGTAATCCAGCATCTTCTATGCTTTCCAATGTATATTTTCTCTGACACATGTGGATCCCAGCTGCTGTTCTTGCAACTTCTATCCCCAAGAAAAATTTCAAGATCCCGAGATCCTTAATCTTGAACTGACTGTGCAGAAATTCTTTGACACTTTTTATGGTGACTAAATTGTTGCTTCCCACAATTATGTCGTCAACATAAACTAAAAGAGTTGTAAAACCATGTTGATCATTCTTAGTGAATAGTGAGTAATCAGATTTTGATTGGTAAAAGCCAATCGAGAGCAAAGCAGCAGTGAACTTTGAGTTCCACTGCCTAGAGGCTTGCTTCAAACCGTAGAGTGACTTATGTAACTTGCAGACCAGCTTTCCTTGTTGTTGAGACTCCCCCTGAGCCATATAACCCGGTGACAAATCCATATATATTTCTTCATCAAGATCCCCATTCAAAAAAGCATTGTGTACATCAAGTTGGGCCAAGTGCCAGTTATTGACAGCTGCCAGTGCAAGGAAGAGTCTAATTGTGGTCAGTTTTGCCACTGGACTGAATGTCTCTTGATAGTCAAAACCCTCTCTTTGAGTGTACCCCTTTGCTACCAATCTAGCCTTATGCTTGTCAATGGTCCCATCAGATTTTAACTTTACCTTATATACATATTTACAGCCAACTGGTTTCTTTCCAAGAGGTAAATTAGTGATGGACCAAATGTTATTGGCTTCAAGGGCATCAATTTCAGACCTCATGGCAGCTTTCCAATGATCAGAGGCCACAGCCTCTTCATATGACTTAGGTTCATGGGTTAGTGAAAGGGACAATGCATATGCTCGATGAGATGATGATAAATGATCATATGTGATGTGATTGGTAAGAGGATATGGAGTGGAAAAATTGGATGATGTATGGATAGGGGCTTGAGAAACAAGGTGATAATGATAATCTTGTAAATGGGATGGAGTATTCCTCAGTCGACTTGATCTCCTTGGAACAATGGCTGAATTTTGCTCTACAGCAGGAGCAGATGTGGGAGAATTAGATTCTGATGTTGTGAGGTTTGAATCAATTAAATGAGGATTAGAAGGAAGATGAGAGGGAGCTGGAGACTGTACAGACTGATCTGAAAAATTGGTAGAGGAATCAATTGTGATTTGTTGAGAATGAAAGTCTGAAAATGCAGGTGGAACAACAAAATCAAATTGAGAGGAAGATTGAATAGAATTTGAAGAAATGAAAGGAAAGGTGGACTCAATAAAGGTAATGTCTCGTGAAATGAATGTGGTATGGTTATCTAAATTATAGACTTTATACCCTTTAACATCAGCGGGGTAACCTATAAAAATGCACCTCATAGCTCTTGGGTCAAATTTGGTTCTGTTATGTTTAAGTGTTGACACAAAGCAAAGGCACCCAAAGACTCTCAAATGGGTATAAGAAGGTGGTGAGGAAAAACAAAATCTCATAGGGAGATTTGTTGTTTAAGAGAGGAGTGGGAGTTCTATTTATGAGATATGTTGCTGTCAAGATGGCGTCTCCCCAAAACTTTGTTGGAAGAGAAGCTTGAAAAAGAAGTGCTCGGGCAACGTTAAGAAGATGTTGATGTTTTCTCTCCACAACACCATTTTGTTGTGGAGTGTAAACACAAGATTTTTTATGTTGAATGCCATGAGAATTATAAAAAATAGGCATGTGAAACTCCATTCCATTATCTGTCCTTATTTTCTTTATTTTGGAATTGAATTGAGTTTGGACCATGAGAATGAAATTCTGTAGAAGTTGTTTAGTTTCAGATTTGAATTTCATTAGAAACACCCAAGTTACTCGACTATGATCATCGACAATGGTGAGAAAATAGTGATGGCCTTGTAGAGATGATTGAGAGTAAGGTTCCCAAATGTCGCAATGGATCAAATCAAAATTGGAAAAAGTGCAGGAACTGCTTGATTGAAAAGAAGTTCGTTTTTGTTTTGCTAAGTGACAAACATTACAATCTGAAGAAGCATTACATTTGGCATCAAAAGAAATAGACTGAATTGCTCTAAGTTTCTGATCAGATAAATGTCCTAGTCTAAGATGCCAAATGTTGAAGTCTTGTTGTGTCACAGCACTACAGAAGCGAGGATTGGAGGAAAGAGGAAAAGCTTTCAAGTTGTTGGAAGTTGTTTGATTGGCAGCTTTGTTTTGGAAGGTGCTGGGAAGAAGGAAATAAAGGCCACATTGGATCTTAGCAAGCCCAATCGTCGTCCATGAAGATAGGACCTGTATGAAACAAAATTGACCCAAGAAAACAAGGCATCGAGAGGAATCATGAGTGAGCTTGCCAACTGAAAGAAAGTTAAAGGAAAAAGAAGGCACGCAAAGGACACCAGTGAGTATAATGTTGTTTGAGAGGTGCACGGTGCCAATGTGAGTTGCTTCAACATGAGATCCATTTGCTAATTTGACAAATGTCTTGGTGGAGCAAGTGATAGAGCTAAAGAATGAGGTGGAGCAGACCATATGGTCTGTAGCACCAGTATCGACAATCCAAGGTACATTGGAAATACTTGGAAAAGATTTATGCATAACAGATAAGCAATTGTGTTGATGAGTATCAAAAACAGATGCACTATGATCAATAGAAATGTGAGTGGGAAAGGGAATTATACCAGCCATGTTGGAGTATGCAACAGGGGAAGGATTATTTTCAGTGGACAATTGTTGAGGCTGAGTAGTGGTCTGAACAGAACCTGAGTCATTAGAAGTGAGCTGTGACATCTGTCCATTGATTAGAGCCATGAGTTTCTGAATCTGATTCTGGGATAAGTTCAACTGAGGATTCTCTTGTATTCCCTTTTCTTGATTTTGAGAGGAAACCTGGTTTGCTGAATGTGGAGAAGAAAAATTCCCACTACCATGGTTCGACTTAGCTCTAGTGAACTTAAAATTTGGTGGGAATCCTATAAGCCTATAGCATTTCTCCTTAGTATGTCCAAGCTTTCCACAATGAAAACAGCTAAGATCAGATTTCTCTTTTCTTTTTGCTTGATTACTATAGACTGCTAGTGCTGAAGCCTCAGGAGAAGACACTGTCAAATTTATGGTCTGTCTTTGTCTTTCCTCCTGTAAAACTAGGGAAAAGGTCTTGTCTAGAGAAGGCATAGGACTCATCAAAATTATCTGGCCTCTAATGTGCTCATATGAATCATTTAATCCCATAAGAAACTTAAACACATAATCTGTCTCTTGAACATCACCGACTGATTTAAGGGCTTGACATGTACATAAACCACATGAACAACACGGGACAGGCCTATAGTTATGCATTTCTTCCCAAATCCCATTAAGTTGAGTGAAATACTCACTTACATTTTGGTTCCCTTGCAAAGTAGAGCTGAGTTGTTGCTGGAGTTGATAGATACGCAAGTTATCAGGCTGAGCGAAGTGGGTTTTCAGCTTTTCCCATACTTCCTTTGCTGAGCTTTTCCCATACTTCCTTTGCTGAGTTGAAGTAGAGCACGTTTGATGCTATCTCCTTCGAAATCGAGTTGAGTAACCAAGATAAAATAAGGTTGTTGCAACGCAACCAGGGAATATACAAAGTGTCGGTCAGATTTGGTGTAGGTATACTTCCATCAAGAAAACCCAGCTTGTTTTTTATAGAGATGGCCAAGGTAAATGATTGATTCCATGAGAGATAATTTTGGCCAGAAAGAGGTGGAACAATCACCACAGTGTTGGCATTGTCACTGTAATGTAAATAGAAATGACTCTTTGGATCTTCAGAAGGTGAGACGTTGCTGGATTTCGTCATTGTGAAGAAATGAAATGAGAGCTATAATGCAGTGAAGCTGTATGAAGAAATGGCTGAAAGAAAAATGAAGGACCTCAGGTTTCGAAACCTGTGGGCTCTGATACCATGTTAAAGATAAAGAATGAAAGGAAACAAAAGAAGGATTGGAGAGAAAAATATTGTTCTCATTCCTCTTTGAATCTGTGTACATCCTCAGTATATATATCCTTCGAGCAACACCAACTTAACCAATCAGAAAATAGAAATAATAACCAACCTAACCTATTCTACAATATTCTAGAATAGAAAGCTATCTGTACAAAGAGACAAAAAGAAACGATCCAACAAACTATGCTGAGCTGGAGGAATATTCTTCTGTTTTATCAGAGTGCGTGTGGAGCAGCTTTTCATTGGTGGAGGCTTGATTCCTTCTTTGTTGAGAACCCCTAAATCGAAGGACAAATCGAAGTGGATATTCAGATTTTAGGGTGACTTTGAAACTCAACTGTTTATACAAGGAATACACAAGCACAAATCGAAGGACAAGCAAAATTCGGAGGGCAAAAATCAGAGAAACATGAGTTAGAGAGAGAAAGAGAGAGAGAGAGAGAGAGAGAGAGAGAGAGAGAGAGGGAGAGAGAGGGAGATGGATGGAAACAATAATACTGAATACAAACTCACCGGCGTCAGCGAGCCGATTTATCTGAGGTCTATTTGCTACCATTTATCTCATTTTGCTATTTTTACTTGTTTATAATTTCCCTGTCCCGTGTTCTTCCATCCACTCTTCCATTGAGGATCATAACAATTGGTATCTAGAACCACCAATTCTTCATGGGTCTGGTACGATTAAATAAAGAGCAATTGTTGTTGGTGGAAAAGATTTTGGAGAAATTAGAGCATATGACAGAAAGACTCGACGAAATGCAACAAAACTGGAAGCGGATGCAGGAATCTTCGGTGCAATGGCAAGACGAGGAAGACGAAGAAGAAAGCACAGTAAAGGTGGAAGAAATACAGAAATTGATAATGCAAAACACAAATGAAGAGATAGTAGTAGTTTCCACGAAAAATTGCTTGGTCTGGGAAGACCAAGCTGTCGTGGAGGGAGTAGAAAAGGCAACTACGGAATCTGTGGCAGTGTTCACGGAAATCGTTCTTAAAGAGATCCACAAATAAATGACCCCATTCGTCCGTAGAAATTCAAACCCAATGATTAGGGTCATGGTCATTCTCTACAATTCACGGCCTTCACCATAAAGAACCAGCCAACTTAGGTACTACAAAAACCCAGAAGATAGCTCGACCACATCTCGACTCTCTCGTTTTAGGGGACCTAAAATAGATCCAGGGAAGGGAACACGACTCGTATGGCATCCCCTTGGCCAAAAGGCAACACTCAGTCTCTATTTGTGTGTCGGCTTGGGAGAATTTGGGTCTGTTTGGCCATGGGTGAGCTCTTACCAGATAAACCCTCAGCTAAATCATCATCGTTTTCTCATGACCATCACCCACCCCCTTCCATTTCCATTATTCTCTTCAACTCACGGCGTATTTTCTTGATGACCCCAAAAACTCCCAAACCCCAGCCGCAATGCAACAGTATAGGGTGGAGTCGCTGGTGGCTGTACAACAGCAAACCCACAGGGAAACGACGCAGTTGCATGAGGAATTTCTAGATTCCTCCGTTCTTGCTTTCAATTTCTGCAAGGGTGAGAAACAGAGCCAATTTGCGGGAATATTATGCGAGGATGAGGTTACCATCATGAACTATCCATGACAGTATAAGGGCTATCCCTTCCTTCCACTGTCTTTGATTCAACATCTTCTTTGTTTTTGTGAGAGTTGGCTTTCACTTGGAAATCAGCAGAATATTATTCTTCTCCATTGTGAGAGGGGGGGTTGGCCACATCACATGAAGTCTGTCTCTATGGCAAAGTTTACTTCACAAGAAATTGAAGCACTTCAAAACAATGGTAACCAACGTGCACGGGAGTTGTTTATAAAAAGCCTGAAGAAGCCCTTGTTGATGGGGACTCAATAAATTATGAGTACTTAAAGTGGGGAAATGAAGTTGAAGAGTTGGGCGGTACTCTCAGTGGTAAGCACATTTTCCCTATCTCTAATTTCACTTCCCACCGAGATTTGAGTGCAATGTATACCATTGAAAACGTTTTTGAGATATTTGAAGCCCTTCATTTTTCTCTTGTAACCCTTGGTGGAGGACCATGGAAAAATCCCATGATTGAGTTTGCCGAGAATATTAAGGGGGTTGCATTTAGCAAACATTTGATACACTTGCATTCTTACAATGGGTCAATTGATCGACGGCAGCTTTCAAAAAGTGATGCTCACGTTGGTGGTGTGAATGGCTTGGCATTCTCACGCCCAAACAACCAATTCTGTGGGGGTAACTAGTGGAGTTGATAAATTAATCAAAGTTTGGGATTTGTCTAAAAGAAGACTTTTTAACCTTGAAAATCATGAAGCACATGTTTATTCCATCTTTCCTCACCAAAAAGAAAATATTCAGTTTATAATTTTAACTATTGTTGACAGGAAAATTAAGGCTTGGTTGTATGACCATATGGGCTCCAAGGTTGACTATGATGCACCTGGACAGGGGTGCACTAGAATGCTCTATAATGTTGATGGAAGCATACTATTCTCTTGTGGAACAACTAAAGATGGTGACTCTTTCCTAGTTGAATGGAATGAAACAAATGGAGGAGCAATAAAGAGGACATATTCTGGATTTAGAAAGATATATGTTGTTCAATACATTCCTTATGAGAAATATTTTTTATATGTTTGACATATTGCCACTTAAAGTGGTTTTTGAGCCTTTTGATAAAGGAAAGGAAGGAAAACTTGTGGAAAGAGATTGTGATGGCCAAGGTTCTGTTTGGTGGAATCAGTTTAGTTTCCATTCCCCAAATCATAGCCGACCACATTTGGTGGAATTTATTGACTCTGATGAGCTAATGATATTCGTGCATGATGCTGGTGGAATCCTACCTGCAATTAATCATTCGCCTTGAGATGGTTTAACACTTTCAAATTTTTTCATGCCATTTTTCCTCTTTATTGTTGCTATTTCACTTGCACTTATCGACAAGAATTTGTCATGCAGAGCTGTTGCAACTAGAAAAACAATACTACGGGCTCTAAAGCTTTTAATGTTAGGCCTGTTTCTTCAAGATGGCTTCTTCCATTGCCTTAATGATTTAACTTATGGGGTGGATATTGAACATATGAGATGGATGGGTATACTACAAAGAATTGCAATAGCATATCTGCTGGCATCATTGTGTGAGATTTGGCGGAAAGGTGATGTATATTGCAGCAATAGCCACAATAGGGTGCTCTCTGCTGGTTCTGATGGCCAGGTTATTTTATATAAGCTCTCTAGTGAGACAGTGGGGCCTAATATGACAAAGTAGACACCTTTGTCTTGAGCTTTGGGAATTGTGAAGACGACCAAAGGTGGTGAAAAGAAGAATCTTTTTTTTTTTTTTGCTTCCTGGTGGTTGTACATTTAATATCAATGTCTTGATGTTAGATAATGGTGCTTTTCTGCATTTGACTTGTTGAAATCTGCACTACATTAAATGGGATTTAAAAAAAAATGGCAAGCTTCTCGAGTGTTGCTCTTGTGGAAAGATTATGTGGAAGTAGTATGAGGCCGTTCACAGTTGCAACCTTACCCTAAACCTTGAGAATAAGGTTCTTTAAAGGGAGAGAATTTGTTATTAACCTGATTTTCACGGCATCATTGAAGCTCAACTAAAGCAACAACATTTTGGATCCTTATTTACTAGTCGTTTGAGTGTTTCATTAACTTGTCGTTTGAGTCCTTGTAGTAGTTTAATTTCAGAGTCTGTTATTTTACTTTACACGTGTCGCTTAGATATTTGTCTAGTTTGTTATCCCTTTGAGGATATAAGGGAAATGGGGGAATTCATTGTGGGCATCTGAACATTTTGCTTGAAAGCTGGAATTATATGGAGGAATTGGGAGCCTCGAACTTTCCAAGGCGTAGCCGATTTATCTGAAGTCTATTTGCTACCATTTATCTCATTTTGCTATTTTTACTTGTTCATAATTTCCCTCTCCCGTGTTCTTCCATCCACTCTTCCATTGAGGACCATAACACAAAGATGGCCGTCCAAAGTCTTCAAACAGTGCTACAATAAAGGAACCATGAAAGTCATTCGGGATGGACCCAAAACATTCAAAGTCAAATACATGTTCGTGTCTAAAGGTGTAACCGGTCTAGTTTGATCCGGTTTTGGGCTTTTTGTAAAACCAAACTGATATCCACCAGCTTTCAAAATTTAAAAACCAATACTGAAACTATTAAATCACTGAAATTGACACTTCCAATTTTTCCTATTTCAATCCAATCCGGTCCGATTTTTCTGGTTTTACAAATAAACAAAATCATACTCAACCAAAGCTTTAGCAAGTGATTGACACATATCCCACATTTTATAATTTTTGTCTAAAAAGTTATAAAATTAAAATTTATATCTTAATCTCAAAATTAGAAAATGATATTAAAAAATAAGATTAATTTATGTTATACTATAAATTAAATGTTATATTAAAACTTTTAATATTAATTTTATGTTATATTAAATTTTATATTAATTTTACGTTAAGATTGATATACATGAATAATAAGATTAAAGTTTAATGTTATATTAAATAGTAATTTAACATATAATACATATAATATAATATAAATAATATTTTTTATATAATATATAGAAAAAATTAAAAATATCTATACAGGTCTGGTTTAGTTTAAACTAATTTTCAAAATATGACAAGAGGTATCATACCGATTTAGAACCGGTTACTGACCGGACCGGCTACTAACTGGACCAAACACACTGGTTCAACCGATTTACTGATTTTTTCTTTTACACCCCTAATCATGTCAATGGTTGCATCCCCTTAATCCAAGATCTTAGCTAGACAATCAAAGCTTGATGGGGGCTACTAGATCTGTCCTCGATCTCTAGGCGAGGATGACGAGCGCCTCCGAGGACACGTCCAATGTCACTGCTATATCTGCATCTCCTTGAGCTGGGATCTCTGCCAAGTGGTCAAGGCTTTACGGGGACTGTTGGACCTATCCTCGGCCACCTGGCTTGATGAAACATGCCTTCGTCATTTTTTAGAAGGCCTTTTCCCTTTTTGCTCTAGCAAAATATAAAAAGGCTCTTTTTTCCACGAAGAAGACTTGACTCACTCAAAAACCAATGACCAACCAAACGATCGGTCTGGTGAAACCAAGAAACGATCTCTATTTTCCTTGGTGAGAAGTTCATCAAACCAATCAATGTCCAGATTCTCTTGGACTCGAAAGTAAACGAGCTCTGGGAGGACCTTCTCCTAATCGGAAAGAGTCACATTGAAGCAACGATCTTCTGGAACACAATCCCCACAAAGCTTGAACCAGGACCTCTTGGCAACTAGCATCACTCGCCAGAAACTCCCAACCAGCACTAGACACGAAGAAATTTTTATTCCAATAATTAACATGAGTAGTGCAAACGTGCCACCCTATAATTTGTCTGAGAATGGAAACTAGATTGATTCTCATCGTGGCGTTGAAGGTTGTGGGTACAAACAAATCCACGGGCTATAAGGTTGGGATACTCCTCACCCATAGACTCTAAAGCCTATCACCACTAGGGGTGTGACTGGTCAATTTTGGACATTTTTTATGACCGAAAAAGTATATATCGGCTTTAGAAATTTAAGAACCAATTCACCATCGAAATTAAAACTTTCAATTTTTCTGATCTTAATCCAGTCTGATTCGAATTTTTTGGTTAAAATAAAACTACACACACACACACACACCAAGGAAACCGATCTAGTTCGGTTTAAAATCGTCTTCAAAACTAGTACAAGACCAGTTTCCTACCCATTTTTATTTTTAGAAACCAGAACTGGACCAAACGGGTTACATGTCTCGAAACCCTAATCAAGCCACTGCCAATCCGGCAATTGCTAACCAATCTGTTCCTGATTCGGTTATGGTTCCACCTTTTCCTTTTTCTCTAGAGCAATGTCAACAGCTCATTAATTTTCTCCAAACTCAAACTACTATTTCATCTGTGAATCAAATAGTACAATACCTTCTGTTGTTACTAGCTCCACTACACCATCAACCTCTGCACAACCCCTTTCAGGTATATCTTCAATATTCTCTGATGTTGATCCACTTGCATTTCGTCCCCAATCTTAGATTCTTGATTCTGGGGCAAGTGATCATATGATTAGTTCTCTTTCATTTTTTACATCACCACCAATTCTTGTTAATATCTTTGTGAAATTACCAAATGGTTCTTACATTCAAGTCACACACAAAGGCACGGTTAGACTCTCTACTTCTTTAGCCTTAGCTAATGTTCTTTATATTCCCACATTTACCTTTAATCTTGTCTCTGTTAGTAAACTAACTTCTCAATTATCTTGTTTTCTTATTTTCTTACATGACTTTTGCTACATTCAGGACCTCTTCAATTGAAGGACGATTGGAGTAGTTAAAATTTCTCAAGGTTTATATCATTTACTGCATATTTCAGGCAATTCTGTTTCTTGTAATTCAAATACATTTTCTCATTGTAATGTTGTTACAAACAATTCTTATCTTTGGCATTGTCGTTTGGGACATATTTCTGACTCTAGATTGCATGTCCTAGCTTCTAATATACCTTGTTCTACAAATACAAATAATACTCATTGTGATGTCTGTCCACTTGCTAAACAAAAACGACTTTCTTTTCCTTTGAGTTCTTCTACTACTAGTTCTCTTTTCAAACTCATTCATTGTGATATCTAGGAGCCTTTCTCAATCACTTCATATGATAGTTTCAGATTTTTTCTTACTATTGTAGATTATTACAGTTGTTGTACTTGGATCTATTTGTTAAAATCTAAATCTGAAACACAATCATATTTACAATCTTTTTTTACTTTTATGTAAACCCAATTTAATTGTAGAATCAAATTTGTCCGTACTAATAATGGTTTAGAATTTGATATGAAAAAGTTTTTTTCTAGTAAGGGGGTTATACATCAACATAGTTGTGTATACACTCCTCAAAAAAATGCTATTGTTGAAAGAAAACATCAACATATTCTTAATGTTACTAGATCTCTTCGTTTTCAATCAAATATTTCTTTACATTTTTGGAGTAATTGCATCCTCACTGCTGTCTATCTTATTAATAGAATACCCACCCCTGTTTTAAATAACAGATCACCATATGAAGTATTTTTTTCTGTTAAACCTAAGTATACTCACCTTAAAACTTTTGGTTGCCTCTGCTATGCTTCTTCCCTTGGTACTTCTCTATCCCACAAATTCTCTGCTCGAGCTCAAGTTTGTATCTTTCTTGGATATCCTACTGGCCTCAAAGGATACAAACTTTATAACCTTCATTCTCATAAAATTCTTGTTTCTCAAGATGTCATATTTCATGAACATCTTTTTCCTTTCAAATCAAATTCTCCATATCATCACTTGACTCTTGACACACAGAATATTTTTCCTTCATTAGATCCTGTTTTACACATTCTTCTTTCCGATGTTTCACTTCCATCTTCCTTACCTTCTAGATCCCCTCATTCCTCTCATACCCCACTTTATTCTTCCCCCTCACATGATTCCACCCAAACTACCACACCATCAGTCCCTTTCAGAAGATCTACAAGAAATAGAAAGGCACCTGATTATTTGCAGCATTACCATTGTTCCTTGATCTCAAATGCAAAAATTATTCCATCTCCTCTGGTTGATGGTTCTTCTTCATCAGGTATTATTTATCCTATTTCTTCTTATTTGTCATATTCTAATTTTTCACCCTCATATCAACACTTTTGTGCTTCTGTTGATTTCCTTTATGAGCTCCAATTCTTCCACCAAGCCATACCATACCCTCATTGGAGGGATGCAATGGTAGCTGAGATTACTGCTCTTGAAGAAAATAAAACTTGGATCTTCATTGAATTACCCCATGGGAAGCAACCAATTGGTTGTAAATGGGTTTACAAGTGTAAGTAGGGGTGCAAATCGATCGGTCCGGTCTGGTCCAGCGATGGATCGAACATTTTTGGTCAGTCATTTTTCTGGACCGGACTGGTAGCTATCGGTTCGGTCCAGTCCAGTCAGTCCATTCGGTCCAGCCTAATTTGTTTTTTCTTTTTTTTTTTCTTTTTTTAAATCAATTAATAAAAAAATGTATTTAAAATACATTAAACTAAGTGACTCATTAATGTGGATTATGTAATAAACTCAATAAAAAAAATATTTTATATTGTCAATGATAATAAATTAGATAAAAATTACATTATTAATTTATATGATTACTATATAATTAACTAATTGATATTATACATTAGTTAATTCATAGAATATTAACAAGTGTTAATAACATATTTAAAATTTTATATTGTTAATAGTTATAGGTTAGATGAAGATATATATAAAATATTATTAATTTATAGAATATTAACAAGTATTAATAACATATTTAAAATTTTATATTGTTAATTGTACAATTATTATATACATAATATATATAAAATATTTTTTTATTTTTATTTTTCATTCGGTCCGGTCCGGTCCGAAAAAATCCTAGACCGTGGACTGGACCGAAACTTTTCTGTCCTCTAAAATGTGGACCGGTCTCAATCTCGGTCTGGAGCGAGACGTTCAGTTCATTCGGTCCGGACCGACTATTTATCACCCCTAAGTGTAAGTTAAAATCTGATGGCACTTTAGAAAGGTATAAGGCTTGGTTGGTTGCAAAGGGATACACTCAATGCAAATGTATTGATTATTTTGATACTTTTTCACCTGTTGCAAAACTAACCATTGTTCGTTGTTTTCTTGCATTAGCTGTTATTAAGAATTGGGAATTGCATCAATTGGATGTCCATAATGCATTCCTTCATAGCAATTTGGATGAAGAAGTGTATATGAAGCTTCCTCCAGGTTTTTCTAAATCTAGAGATACTCGGGTTTGTAAGTTGCTCAAATCTTTTTATGGCTTGAAATAACCCTCTAGACAATAGTTCTCTAAATTCTCATCCACACTGATTGCTTATGGTTTCATTCAATCAAAATCTAATTATTCTTTGTTTACCAAATGTTTTGATGCATCTTTTATGGTTTTGTTGGTTTATGTTGATGATATTGTCATTGCTTCTAATCATTCTCCATCTGTTATTGCTCTTAAGCACTTTCTCAATTTGTATTTCAAATTAAAAGATCTTGGTCCTTTCAAATATTTTTTGGGCCTGGAAGTTGCACAATCCACTAAGGGCATATCTCTTTTTCAGAGAAAGTATGCACTTGACATTGTTTCTAATTCTGGTTTATTAGCTACCAAGCCTGCTGGCAGTCCAATGGATCAAAATCTAAGACTTTCTAAAACTGATTCTGGAGGTCCTTTACTTGATAATCCAGCTTCTTATAGACGATTAATTGGTCGTCTTCTTTATTTAACTCTTACTAGACCTGACTTGTCTTTTTCTGTTGCAACATTGAGTCAATTCATGGACAAGCCTTGTCAGTCACATTATGATGCAGCAGTTCAAGTTGTGAGATATATCAAGGCTACTGCAGGACAAAGTTTATTCTTCCCCAGCAACTCTTCCTTACAGCTGAAAGGTTTTTGTGACTCTAATTGGGCTACCTGTCTAGATTCCAAACGCTCAGTTAATGGCTTTTGTATTTTTCTTGGAGATTCTTTAATCTCCTAGAAATCCAAAAAACAAGGCACTGTTTCACTATCCTCTGCAGAGGCTGAGTATCCTTTTATGGCCTCTACCTGCTATGAAATCAAGTGGCTACTATCTATTTTCCGTGACTTTGGGATCCATTTTTCATTAGCACCAGTTCTCTATTGTGACAGCCAAGCAACACTTCACATTTCTGCTAATCCAGTATTTCATGAAAAGACTAAGCACATTGAAATAGATTGTCATCTCGTTAGAGATATGGTTCAAAATACAGATCTTGTAACTCTTCGTATTTCTTCTGAACATCAGTTAGCAGATTTCTTTACTAAACATTTAGTTTCAGATAGATTTTGTAGTCTTTTGTGCAAGATAGGTGTTATTAATCTTCACGTTCCAGCTTGAGGGGGCTATTAGCCTATATTGTATTAATTTTAATTCTCACTTACCTACACTCACGTGTACTGTAAGCTAGAATGCTCTTTACTTTATTTTCTATTCTAGTATAAATATTTTCTATAAATATTATTCATTTAATACAATGAGGGATTCTAGAATTTTCTCTCGACTTCTCTCTCTATTTCCCTCTTATCAAAAGAGGCCTGGGCTTGGAGGATCTCTTAAATCATGTGGTAGATCCATTTGAAACACAATCACTCGCATGTTCAACTTTTTTTATATCCTTCTAAACCAAAAGGTTGTTTCTTACGGATAAAAGATAAAGCTAAAGCAAAGAGAATTAGTACCATTCATCCATATTCCCATCCAAAAATTTAGATATATCCAGATCGAAATTCGAATTTTAAATTTGGATTAAAACCCGACCTGAGTTAATCCAGATCAGACCTGGGCAAGAATTATGATAAGACCGATTTTAAAAAATCCTAAACCCGACTTCCAGGTTGTGTAACTGGTTTTTTTTTTCCTGCAAATGTTAAACGTCTTTCTCTGCCTTCTGTCTTCTAAAGCTCTGCCAGGTGATGTGATTTACTACTTGACTTTCTTGTACGGCCGGTTTATACAAGTGTATACTATAATAAGTTTTTTTTGTTTAATTGTCAGCTCTTTCCAGGATTATTCAAGTGTATACTATAGTATCATCTTTTAGTAATTGTCAGCTCTTTTCATTTCAGGTGATGTGATTTGCTACTTGACTTTCTTGTACGGTCGGTTTATTCAAGTGCATCGCAAACACCGCAAACATGGTTTATTTAAAGTTGGTTAAGGTTACCACTTTAGATCAAATGAAATAAGATATTTTATTAAAAATTATAATTTTGTTAAAATATAACTTTTTAATAACATTTTTAGTTTAAAATTTAAGAAATTTAAATTATTTATTATATTTTATATAAGAGTTTAAAAAAATTATAATGACGAGATGAGATAAGAGATTTTGTTTTGTCTATCCAAACCGAACCTATTGTATGTTGTGCAATCGAAAAACACGGTTTTTATCATTTCACCCAATTCTTTCAGGTGCTCATATTTCTCGCAAACCTCTCGTGTTTTTGCTTTGAGAAAAGCTTCCAACCAGATGGGCATAAAAATCATTTTCACACCAACCAATCAAATCGCGACACACAGGCATCTCAAACTCCAGCCTCCTGCACCCGGCTACACCAAACCGTTCTCTCCCTCTCCCCCTCTCAAACATGCTACTCTTCCTTGAACTCCCTATCTTCCAGACGTTCTCTCTGTTCTATCCCTCTCCCTTCCTACCATTGAGAACTGTGGTGCAAGTCCTCTTTTTTGAGTAAAAGAGAGGTTCCACGGAAACTAGTTACAAGCTACTACTGTCGAAGCTGAGTCCTAGAGGAAAGCAAACACCAACTACAGTAGACAATGAGGATAAGCTAAAACTAGGTCCAGATGAAAAGTTTGGTAGAAGGGAAGGCACGGAAGGACCACCATTTCTAGAACCACTGAAAAAGATCAACTCAAAATGAAGAGATCATATGGGAAATTGTCCCTAGCATTGGAAAAAAAGTTGACCATTGGAGAAATTGAGGAAGTGTTGTCGGAGAAGGGGAAGGAGATTAGAGAAGAAGTAACGCCTAGGAGCAAGTTGGATCCTAAAAGGATCCTAAATAAACTAATTCAGTTTCCAAACAATCCACTTGAAAAAAAAAAAAAGTTGAAACTTTTCACACACATGACATACCCAAATCCCAAAAGTAGCCTGAAGTCAAGTGCACATCGACTCCCCCTAACGTGCATAGCAAAGCCAACGAATATAATAAAAGTTAATGGAGGAGATCTTTACCCACTGTAAACATTTTTCTTTGAGAATATGACATAGACCAACTGATTGAAAGTTGAAACATTAGAAGGTAGAGGGAGAGAACAGAGAGAACGTCTGGGAGAGAGGGAGTTCAAGGAAGAGTAGCGTGTTTGAGAGGGGGAGAGAGAGAGAATGGTCTGGTGTAGCCAGGTGCAGGAAGCTTGAGTTTGAGATGCCTACGTGTCACGATTTTATTGGCCGGTGTGAAAATGATTTGTATACCCATCCGGTTGGAACCTTTTCTCTTTTGCTTTCTCTGTACCTCTTTAATTTGTGGAGGGTTCTTTTGAACTTTGAAGAACATCAAAAAAAAAGTACTCAATTCCTAGTTTAAAATTTGGTATAGTGATTGGGTGTACTTGAATTTTTCTATGTGAGTACCGGCCCGGATTTGTTTCGGGCCGAAATCTAATTATCCAAGTTCTAAACTGGGTTGGAAAAAAATCCGACTCAGATGAATAGGCTTAAAGAGAATCAATTATAATGGAAAAAGCTTACTGCAGTCGCCAGGGGGAAGCGCCGCGCAAGCAGCAGGTGATGTGGCAAATAAACGAGAAACGCCCCCTTTTGATTAATTAATCTACGTTTCCCTCATCCTCGTGTTTCAGAACAAACAACTTTCCCTCTCTGCGAATTTCATTTTCTTCCTCCCAACTACCCTCTCCCTCTTTGCTCCCTCTCTACTCCTCAGGAGTTTCCCTTTCTTTGTCCCCTCGAAGCCACGTCCCTCCACTCAAAGGCTAAGAGCCCCTTCATCTTATGCGAAGAGCCAATTTCCCTTCATCCTGAAAACCCTAACTTCTTCGTTTCCCTTCCATCCCGAAAACCCTAACTTCTTCGTTTCCCTTCCATCCCTAAAAACCCTAACTTTCCTTCCCCTTCATCCCGAAAAACCCCAACTTTCGAATTTCCGGAACGCACCTCCACTTCCGGCACGCAGCTTCAAACCCTAACGTCTGCTACCACAAATCCAAGGTCCTATTTAAATGGGTATATTTTCTATTAACATTCCATAATTTTCTCTTAGGATTTTTTTATCTACGAAATGTGTGATTTTTTTTTAATCTAGAAAATGTTAGGGTTTTTTAGGTTCTTTCTCTTTGTATCTAGAAACTGTTAGGGTTTTTTTAGGTTTTTTCTAACTTTCATTCTTTACTTATTTCTTGTCGAAGTTTGTACACCCCTGAAGAGGATTTCTTGTTGGGCAACTTCGAATTGATTTTTTACAATATTGGCGGTTCACCTTTCGACCTAATTATATGGGTTTGGGTTCTATCAGGTAGTGTCTTGTGCCAGATTTCTAATTTTTAATTTGGTATAATTCAAGTATCGGCTGCTTGAGATTTGTTGAATTTGGATTGAATCTGAGTTCTATAAAGGTGATTGAATCTGGATTTTGTTGGTTGCACTGAGCGAAGAAAATGGTATGTTTTTCTGCTTTTGACTTTTAGCTTTGCTATTTGTTGCTCTTTGTGGGGTTGATATGTGTTCTATGCTTATTCACTCGGGATAAGTCACGGACTCACGATTGTTTTGATCTTGAATGTTGAGGTTCTGGGTTTTCTTTTGAAGCTGTGAATGGTTTGTGGGTTCAGAAAAATCAAGTATATAGTTTGCTGAAATGGTTGGAGATTGAAGCTGGATTCTATGAAAGATTGACAACATTTCAGCTCCAGTTTAAAGTTTCTAGTACCCTATGAAATAGATTGTGAAATTAAAACTCAAGATAGCTTGTTGATTGGTGGTAGTTGGTGCATGTTGCCTCTTTAGCTTCTAAATGAAGCCTTTTTGTTGTAAACTGTAGTTTCTATAAAAGTAGCTGCCAATTTTATCTTCTATTTGACTCACTGGCTTCTCAGGCTTGTGCTCTTTCTTGAAGTGTTTGTTTAGGTGCTTGAAAATTTTGGATTTCCCTGTTTTGTTTATCCTTGGAAAGAAAAAGAATACTTTATATGTTTTCAAATGCATCAAAACTTGTAGCTGACAACCTCCTTAACTTCTTGTCAGTAGTCAAAGAGAGTTTCTTAGCAGCAGACTGTTTCATATTCTTGATACAAGAAACTAAAAACTGCTGCATGAGAATGTCCTCATCATCACTGTCTTCTTCAACTTCAGTGAAACCATCGTGCTTCTGTAATATTGAAACTATATTGAGATATTCAAATACTAAAAGAAATCCAGGACGACACTTCTTAGGGTGTCCAAAGTACAACACAAAGGTAAATAGTACTCTTCTAATGTAACTTGATATAATATATTCATTAATATTACGTACCTAACACTTTTTTATATATGTGTTAAATATTAGGGATTACCATATTGCAAATATTTCAAGTGGGTTGATAGTAATCAACGCACAGACTCGGATCTACAAGAAAAAGAAATTCAACTCTTAAGAAAGGAGGAAGAGCTCGAGAAGAAACTCATCGATGTCGAAAGGAGGGAGATTCAGCTCCGTAAAATAGTAGATGGCATCGAGAAGAGAGAGATGGTGCTCTCCAGTAGAAATGAGAAGGTTCGAAAAAAGGAGTTAGTCCTTCTTGAGAGAGAAGCTCTCCTAAGGCGTTCACGCATGCTACCCCGGCTATATTGGGGTTTTGTGATAATTGTTTGTTGTTACTTAGTGAATTGGTAGTGGTTTATGTTATAAATCATAGTCTGAATTTATAGTGTAAGTGTTGTAAAAAGATTAGAGAACTGAATTTGTAGTTAAAGTGTTATAAAATAGCTTTTGGAGCCTGATTTCCAGTTTCTATGTACAAAATGTATAATATTGTTTTACACGTATAGTTTTTGATCATTATGATGTATTTTCTCTTGTCTGTTCAGACTTCATTACCTTCAAAACAAATTTCAATAAAGAGCCAAAACTGGTAGACTAACTCATGTCCAGGAAGCAGCCAAAATTATAGGACTAACTCACGTACACCAAGCAGCCAAAACTGGCAGATTAACTCACATCCAGCACCCACAATATTGCAGCAAAACAAATTATAGGACTAACTCACGTTCAGACGTCATTACCTTGAAAACAAATTTCAACACGAGCCAAAACTGGTAGCTTATAGCAGCAAAAATTACAGACAGCACCCACAATATTGCAGCAAAAATTACAGACAGCACCCACAATATTGCAGCCAAAACCGAAGCTACCAATCATCACTAAGAATATGCAATTCTTGCTAATCAAACTTACAAAACTTAATCATCACAACAATTCAAAATGTACCTATAACTTGCATATCTTTCTTCCCCCACAAATAAATTACAATTTTCACTTGTGCCATGTTTTCTTCCCACAAAGATAATTACAACAATTTAAATAGTACTCTTGCAAGCTTCCTTCCCAGGAAAAATAAAAAATTACAATTTTCAACTTGGAAGGCTTTCTTCCCACAAAAATGTACCTACAAAAAATATAACTTGCCAAGCTTTCCTTCCCACCAAAATAATTACAACTTCCACTCGTGTCATTCTTTCTTCCCACCAATATGGCCAACAAAAACTACAACTTGCAAGAATTCTTCCAAAATTATACATGGAAAATATACAGGGGTAGCTATGTAATCCCACAAGTCATCGTGTTTGGTGGCCTTGGCTGTAATCTTAGGCTGTGAACTTGCAACTGTAAGGAAACACAAAAAAAAAAAAAAAAAAAAAAAAAAAAAAAAAAAAAAAATTAGACAATAAAACAGTTGTAAACAGAAATTTGTATATATGGGAAAGGATTGATGCTTGAATAGAAGTGCACATGTGAGAAGAAGAATTTTCTTCAAGTCGAAATGAGAAAATAGATAGAAGGAAATAACAGTAGCTATAACCATTCTACAACTGTTACTTATTAAATAAAAAGATTATGCAATTGTATATTTTATACTTTAGTTGCTAATGTGTATATTTTGAGTGACAAGACAGCTATAATGCCAATAGAAATTGTAATACACGCTCGATTTATTAACCGCTCCATGAGAAATATTTTGCTCAATTAGTTTAACATGTGAAGTTCAGAAACAAGGCAGATCTCTCACCTAAGCTACTAATAATATAGAGAATAAACACATTCTTGTGCAATTAACAGACCATCCAAGTTAAAAATGACAATCCTAGCCCAGATTTCAATTGATTTAGTCCATATAAGACATGGCAAATGACAAGAGCTTAATGGAGCATCTTAGTTCAAACTTCTAACAGTCATTACATTCCCTACCACCAACCATCATGTTCAAAGCTGGACTAGGAGAAAACAAACAAGTCTACACCAAATTCATCAATTCATCAGTCGTTGCAGATGTCTACTCCAATAAATGCATAGTCCAATAAATGCATCCATGCTGTCATTTTTATAATATATATATATATATATAATAAATAAATGCTAGTGCAGAGTGTGCAAAAGATAATTAGCAAAAGATAGACACACAAGGCTGTATCTTGTACATATAGACATATAAGTTATATATACATACATATTGACAATATGATAAAGATCTATAATCTATCCAGCTAACACAGTTGGATAAAACCAGCTTTATGGCTCTATTAATAGCCATAATA
Organism: Juglans microcarpa x Juglans regia; assembly: GCF_004785595.1. Lineage (NCBI taxonomy): Eukaryota > Viridiplantae > Streptophyta > Magnoliopsida > Fagales > Juglandaceae > Juglans > Juglans microcarpa x Juglans regia. The sequence continues at coordinate 5,194,412 of NC_054604.1, read as the reverse complement.
AGTATCTTTTCTGCCAAATTTTTAATTTTGTATCGACATTCAAGGCAAGTATATTCAACTGCCTAGAGGTATGCTAGAGTAAAACAAGAGATCACATGGCCCAGATTTACAATAAGCTGATAAATAGAATGAAAAATACTATCGATAGCAAATATTAGAAATCCCAACCATTTTTCATTGCGGCAAAGGTTGTGATCCATCCAAACCAAGTTGCATCTGTAAAGAATAAATACCAAATATTAATGTGACATCAATTTGGTGATATTAAAAATACTAAAAGTTTAGAAATATTACATTTTCTTGACTCCCAACCATATGTTCGATTCCACTAATGTCAAAAGCTGAGTTGACTGGAATAGTCTAAAGATACATAGATAACAACAAAAATTTTAGAAATATAAGTCTATCGCATGTATGTGGCAAATACTTGTCCAAGTAAGGCAACAATTTTGCAATAAAAATATATATACCTACACGTTTCCTTCAGCAGCAATATCTTTTTCAGATGGGCCAAATAAATCCCTACACGTGTTTTGAGATGACGTATCTCCTCCATCTCGCTAATAGTCAAATAATAAGTAAAAACTCTATATCAACACAATATTTGCATAAATAAATCAACCCAAATAAACATGTATATGGCAAATATTCTTGTTATTAAAGATATCAAACCTTTTTACGTTTTCCCTTTACATTTGCTTTCTTCGTCCTCGCTTTAACCTTTCGCATTTCTTGCTCCATCCTGAATGCTCTCCTTAGAGATGGGGGTCTACCTTTTTCGCGCACAACTCGTGGACTGAGTACTTGCTGCAAACTACCAACTGTAGTTGTGTCCTTTGTCGTTAAACCAACATTAAAATTCATTTGGGTCAAAGAAGGGGGTTCTTGGTTGCCATGATTTAAATCAATCATTGCATATAACTTCTTAGTTGCATCTTCAGTATGCTCTTTTGAACCCACTGCATGAGTAATCATTCGATAACAAATATTCAACAGACTTGAATATCTGTTACTATCTTCCCATTGATTTCCTGTGTCATAGGTAGACTGGATTAACGTATATCTCCGTTTGATGTCCTTTCTCCATCGATCTAAAATGTACTTATCCGGTAAGTACTTTATCCCGTTACATTTGAATATGGTCAAGACATGCCTACACAATATCCCCTTCATTTGAAATAACCCACATGAACACTTAACATCGCAATCTTCCTCATTAAAGTCCACATAATATGTAACATGTTTCGTGAACTCCTCAACACAAATTTCATCTTCTACCAGGTAGGTCTTCTTCACACTATCCCGTCTAAGTAGAGATGGATCCATATCGAGCACACCCATAACTTCCTGCTAAACTTTCCTGAATTTTGCATTCGTGTATAACTCTTGGAATCTCTTCTCGATTGGAGATCTGGATATGAATGATACTGTAACGCTAAATGAGTGGAAGTCCGAACTGATTTCATTATTGATTTTCTTTTTCAAGGCATTGTCAAACTGGTCAACAAACTCATTCAAGTTTGTCTTCGCATGAACATATCCATCAAAAAATGCATTCATGCTTTCGCTCCGTTGTGTTGTACTCATGCCAGCCCAAAAATACTCCTTTAGAAACACCGGTACCCAATGTGTGCACTCAGCGTACAAACTTTGCAACCAAACATTCTCTTGCAAGCTGTACGTGCTAATTACCTCTTCCCACGATTTCTCAAACTCTTCAATAGTTTGAGTGTCATACACACACTTCATCAGTTGAGTTTTCAGGCCACTTTTGTACGCACGATGGGAGCCAAGCTTCTCGGGGACTTTTTTCAATATATGCCAAAGGCAAAATCTATATCTAGTTTTTGGAAATACAATGGCAATTGCATTTTTCATTGCTCTATCTTGGTCAGTAATAATAGCTGACGATGCTATACCATCCATACACTGCAGCCAAGTTTGAAATAACCATGTAAAAGTCTTTGTGTCCTCGCTGGAAATTAACCATACTCCCAAGAGAATCGACTACCTATGATGGTTTACACCAACAAAAGGAGCAAAGGGCATCTCGTATCTGTTTGTCAAGTACGTGGTGTTAAATGTTACAACATCACCAAAATCTTGATAAGCTATCCTACTGCGTAGATCTGCCCAAAAGACATTCTTTAACCTCCCCTCATCATCTAAATCCATCAAGGCAAAGAATCCGGGGTTCTTGTACTGCATTCTACAAAAATAGTCTTGAAGCGCTCCAGCACCACCTGCTCCAAGTCGTAGATGTCTTGCCATATCGATATAATTGTGACAATCTTTTTTCAAAAATTGGAGGTTCTCAAATCCTCCCACACCCACAACAAGAGATTCGAAACTCTTGTTCATTCGAATGCCAGCGAAGTTGTTAGTATCTAGTACCCTTTTTACAGTCTCACTAACTTCACGATTACATCGGAAGAAACGAGATTTCTATGGACTCAGTCCGTGATTGTGGGTATTATGAACTGTGGTCAACCGCATCTTCCCCTCAACTTTTAAGGCATTAATCATTGCCTTACAGTCAATCTTTCTTTTCGGGCGTGATTTGGCGACATTCATTGTCCTATTCCAAACTTTCCTCCCGCGAACACAACCAAGAGTGACATATGTGACACTCCCTTCGTCATCCCTTTCACTCCTTTGTGTCATGGATCCAAACCTGCATTTCTTAGCATATAGCTTATAATAGCTCATTAATTCCTCAAAAGAATCAAACTCCATTCCCGCTTTTGGCTCCTCAATCATATCACCAGCATCAATTCGGTCTAACGGAGGTGTCTAGGCAGTGCCATCGCCAGTTTTTCCCAAAGTTGGCCTATCCTCTTCACCTTGTTCATGAACCCTAAAGGAGGAACAAGGAGCTTCAGTTTCCCTACACCCGGGTGTATCCTTTTCAAATCTTTCGGTTGTCCCGGAGTTTGTAGCTATGGGAGGAGTCGGAGGTCTCATCCCATGCATAAATTTCTCTACTGCGTGGATTTTTTAAGAAAGAAAAAAGGTAAGAACACAGCAAATTAAAAGTAGCAAATCGTTGTACAATGGACAAGATCGTTGTACTACGGTGATGAAGATAATAAAGAAAAATACAAGCAGCAAATCTGATAAAAACATGTAAAGATTCTTTAATAAGACGTCATGCAATATTGCATTTCCCACGTGACGAGTAAAAGTGAAAGTAGCTCATGCAGGGCCAAACCAAAAAAATAAAATAAAAAAGGAATGAAAAAGAATGCACATAAATAAGATTAGACATGAGGGCCAAGCTTACAAAAATGACCATGATCTGTTAGAGTCTCCATCTATAGTACTGTCTGTCGTGAAGTATTTGTTCAGACTTGTAAAATCTAAAACAAAATGAGAAAAATAAACATCTAAAATGAGTTTTACAGAATTTATAGTTGTTTAAATAATGTTTCAATAATTTTAATTACTGTTTAATAAATATTTCAGATGCCCTTCATATATTTGTTTCTCTCCCATTTTTAGATTTTAATTATTTAAAAAAAAAAATTTAAGTGATCTTTAACATTATTCTTAAGTGATATTTAAATAAGTTTGCAAACGTTAATTTTGCGTACACCACTAAACACATTGCTGATGTTGAAGTCTGCCATTCCTTTTGCTAAAATACTAAGTGAAAGGAAATCAATGAAAACTAGAGTCTGTGCATGTTTTGGAGTTTACTGTCTAAGATCATATGACATGTATTGGGACAAATTGTGAAAAACATGGTACAATCGAAATATATATTTACTACTAAACCAGATTCGGACTATGTTTGGAGTGAAACACAAAGTGAGCCACCAACATTGATCATTTCACAGACTGTAAATAAAATGCATGTGGAATTACTCGATCATACTTAGCTAAAACAGTTTGAACAATTAGGAGAACCACATGAATTACACATATAATTAAATTCAACATGAACCATATCCTCAGATGTCATCAATGAGCCCAGTGAAGCTCATGTGACGGGTGAACTCAAATGCTTCTGTTCTGTATTTCCTCAATGAAAAACACTCAGTTCGGTGTCGCCCGACGAAACACTTAGTGCTTCCGTGTTGTGTTCCCTAAATGAAAAATACTTAGTGCTTCTGTTTTGAAAAACCGAACCCAATTTTTATACATTTTTAGACATGTTTTCAAGCTTGAAAACAAAGCTTGAAAAAATAGCATCAAAACAGAGGATATTCATCCAATACATTCAAAGCACAATTCCACAAAATGATTTCTTACCACACGGTCAAGAAGAAGATGAAGACCCACACGGTAGAGTGAAGAAGAAGACGAAGATCGTGAGACAGACGACGATGCCGAAGACCCTGGACCGTGAGACGACGATGCTGAAGACCCCCACTGTGATTCTCGGAAGAAGAATATTTCGGAATAAAATATTCAAACCGACGATTCCTAGTATTTTTCTCACTTTCTTTCAACAAGTTTTTTCCACTTTCTCCGCACAGCCAATCTCAAAACATTTAGACAAAAGTGGCTTGAAGAAGAAGCTTTCTTTCCCGCATTTCACTTCTTCAAAAATATTATTTTACAAGCCGACTATGCCGTTTGCAATTGCCGACTGTTTCTAGAAGAAGTGTATTTAAAAAGTAAATAATAATGATAATAATAAAAGTGTACAATAAAACGGCATGCGGACCCGATTAGATAAGAAACAGATTGTAAATTGGAAAATTTTCAGTTATGTTTCCAAAGCTATCAGGCCAACCCGACCCGACCCTGGATTATTTATCCGAATTACTAAAAATATTTGTTAAACAACGTCATTAAACTTTAATTAAGATAAAAATGAAAACATAATTAAACTTTTAAGCGGGTCGAAAATGCCGATTTTTTTAAAAACAATATTCGGCTCGTAAATTCAGAAGGACCTTTTTTATTCGAAAATATTTCTTCTGGTCCAAAATAAATCCAGGTTGAGTCGAAAGTAAAATTTGTGACCCATTCAGATACGATGAACAGTACTAATAATAATAATAAACAATAAGGGTCAAGAGTCAATATGTTAAATAAAATAAATAAGAACAATGATAGGGATACAATATAATCAAAGCTAATTTATAATTCTTAATAAAATAATATTTTTAAATATTTAAACTAGGGCTGTACAAAAACCAACCACACCAGTCGTAACTGACGAGAACCGGCCGAAACTGTAAGAGAACTGGTCAGCAGGCGGTAGAAAAATATAAAAACCAACCATGCTGACTGTCACCGACGAGACGATTGAAATCGAAAGAAAACTGGTTGGCCAACGGTAGAAAAATATAGAAACCAACATCGTCTGATTCAGTCCCGATTTGAGCCTGGTTCAAACCGCTGAACTGGCTAATTATATATATATTATAAGTATATAAAATAACGTCATTTCGCTTAAGTGATTGAAATGGCATCGTTTTAGTTTTGATGTTTATAAAAAAAAAAAAAATTATATGAAACGGCATCATTTCGACCTAGGGTTTAATAACCCTGCCCCCTCCCCTCTCTCTTCTTCTTTTTCCCAATTATTCTTCTTTCTTCAAAATCTCTCACAAGCAGCGCCACAGCCCTCCGCTCTGGTCCTCCTTCATAGTGCCACTGACGGAAAACTGAAGAACCGAATGGAATCACGCCAACACCGAGGTTTCCTGTTTACTCTCCCTAATCGGTCAGTTTGAAACATATGAGAAAATTCGTCGTTGAGGCGTCGATTTTGGACCGAAACCATACCGACAATGTCATTTTTCACCCCTAATTTAAATACATCAAATTAAAATAAATTTCAAGCTAAAATTTTAAAAAATATATTATTTTAATTCATAAAGGTATAAAAATAAATAAACCAGTGCTGAAGTACAAAGGGGGGCATGATCGTAGCGACCTTTTTATAATTTTATTTTTAATGAAGATTTCAACGTTTGACCAACCAGCATATATCATTCATTGTCGCCACATTTTTCAGATTACCAGATTGCCCTTCTTCCTCTACAAGTTAATTGACCGAAATACCCTTTAGTTGATGAAAGTACTAACGCAGCGCCAACATAAACATATCTAATTTTTGTTTAATTTAAGTCATGAAAGTTGGGTTGTTTATATTTTATGAGAAAAAAAATTATTTTTTTATTGTGATCGTTACTATTTTTTAAATGAATGCGTGAGACTTACAAATGTAGAATTATATTTAGCATTATTTATATTTTATATTATTGTTTAAATAAACTACTTTTTCTCGGTGGCAACAACTTCTTTTCTTTTTAATGGGTTGGATGTTTTCAACGCTTAGCTATTATTGTCAAACTCAACAGTAATGACTTTGTCAATACAACATTTATTAGTTTTAAGATAAGTAATGGCCATAGCATGCGTAAATTTTAAATGAAATTCACTGCATATGGTCCCATGAAATTTAATATTATTCAAAAAATCTAATTTATTTCTTGAAACAGTAAAGCCTAAGAAACCTTAGACATCGCGGATAATTAAAAGGTTAATAAATTGGTGACAAGGCAACCAAGAAAGTGGCATACGTTGTAATTCTCTGCAGTTTTAAGATACGTAATGGCTATAGCATGCATAAATTTTAAATGAAATTCACTGCATATGGTCCCATGAAATTTAATATTATTCAAAAAAATCCGATTTATTTCTTGAAACACTAAAGTCTAGAAAATCTTAGACATCGCGTATAATTAAAAGGTTAATAAATTGGTGACGAGCCAACCAAGAAAGTGGCATACGTCGTCATTCTCTGCGGCTCCCACCTACCATTAACGCACAAAACGGCCTTGCGAGCGATGTTGTCTTGACTCTTTACCGTCTATCATCCTAGATTAGTTAAATTTTAAAAAATTACTTCAAATAACTATTAAGACATAAAAATTGATGTGAATTAGATAAATTTTAAAAAGAGAGATTTCAACTGCAATAAATATAAATTTTTAAGTTATATTTGGATGTTAAACTGAGTTGAATTGAGATTATAAAATATTGTTAGAATATTATTTTTTAATATTATTATTATTTTAAAATTTGAAAAAATTGAATTATTTATTATATTTTATGTTAAAATTTAAAAAAATTATAATGATAAGTTAATGTGTCAAATGAAGCCAAAATCATATTTAAATGTGTACTGCAGCACTACTAAATTAATTGTTTATTATTATTTCATCTCTCTTATGACTTTTTCTCTTTTTACTTAAATCTATGCAGGAAAAAAGGTCTAAATAAAATTAAATAAATTAGTTAATTAAAATTAAATAAATAGATAAAATGGTAAAATATGATAAAATTAAATAAATTAATAATTAAAAAATTAAATTAACAATTAAAAAAATTAAATGAATATTATTTTATTACTATATAATTAATAAATAAATAATTTAATGTAAAAATTTAATGTGAATGATATAATTAAAATTAAATTTATCGTATTATTTTATTATTATATAACAAATAAATGAATAGTCAATATAAAGACCTAATGTGAATGGAATAATCAAAACTAAATTCATTTCATATTAACTAAATATTGGGTTTGACTTTAACTATTCTAACGAGAACGAGAGTATTCACGCACTTTATTAATTTGAATTTTTTAATATAAAATAATTATTTTGAGACAAAGATTACAAAAAAAATGATGTGTACGTAGCATATCTTTTTTTAAGTTACCCACACTCTCTCTTGACTAGTTGCTCTAGAGAGATTCTTGGAGCCCAATTCGCTTAGAAATCATGAACTTGCGGGGCGGATTTCCGCTGCTCTTGCAGCAGTACGCGGCACTTCTGAAGAAGAACCTCCTGCTATCATGGAGGAACAAGACGGCGACGTTCCTCCAGCTCTTCTCTTCCTTCTTCTTCATCTTCCTCATCTTCTGCATCCAGCGTGCCATCCAGGCTCGCTACGCCTCAGCCACCTCCTTCAAGCGTGTCATCGATCCCAAGCCCCTTTTCTCCACCCCGATCCCTCCCTGCGAGGACAAGTTCTACACCAAGGTCCCTTGCTTTGACTTTCTGTGGAGCGGAAACGAGAGCGCCGCGGTTCGGAGCATTGTGAAAGGTATCATGGCGAATAATCCTGGGAGGCCGATTCCTTCGACGAAGGTAGGTGTCTAACTCTGTTTGGTTGCTGAGAAAAAAGATGAATGGAAATTAATCATCGGATAATACGTACATATCAATTCGAAGCCTTTAATATTAATTAGAAAAACCGGACTTTAATGAGAGTTAGCCGCATTTGGATGCGAAGAAAGCGAGCGGAAAAAGGAATTTCGAGTGCCATTCCAATCAGCTTTGGATAATACGTATTACTTCGACGTCTTTAATATTAATTAGATAAACTGGACTTTAATGAGAGTTAGACGCATTTCGGATGCGAAGAAAGCAGCGTAAAAAGGAAATTCGAGTGCCATGGATGTTTATTTTCTATTCTTATTTTTTTTTTAGATAAATATTTTCTATTCTTATTGAATGTGAAAGTTTTGAAATTTTTTGTTCTGTTTCCTTGAATTCGTTCGTAAAAGAGATCTTGTGTTAACGAAACCAGTTGCCTGGTCGGAAAAGAAATGAAGAATTTTGAGTGTCATTGTTCTAAAAGAGGGGGAAAAAAAAGAGGTACGATAATCGAAATGAAATTAAGCCAGTTTACCAGCTAGATACAAATAGAACTTACAGATTTATTGAGATTTTTGTCATTGTTTGGTTGCTGAGAATCTACATGAAAGGACAAACTCGATGAAAAGTGAAAGTCTTCAATCCTACCCTTTTGTTGCAGCTCAATCGTAAATTTGAGTTTTTTTCTGAAATTTGGAATCTTATGTAAATTTGGTCCAAAATTTAATAGATTTGGAAATCTTGGTTTGGGGTTAGTTGAGGAGGTGAAGTTTGAACAAAAGGCAAATAATATGGACGATTCATAACATGGAAGATCGTAAAAGCCATTCTAAATGGTTTCCTTTGTTAATACAGGTTCAATCATTTAGAACACCATATGAAGTAGACGCATGGCTGTTTAGTAATCCGATGAGGTGCCCTGGAGCTTTGCATTTTGTGCAAAGAAATGCTACTATAATTAGCTATGGCATACAGACTAATTCTACTCCAGCTGCAGTGCGAGGGAATTATGAAGATCCAACGTTTAAATTTCAAATACCACTCCAAATTGCCGCAGAGCGTGAGATTACGAGATTTCTGATTGGAGGTATTAAATCCGAGTTCCCTGTTTGGAATTTTCTTGCCACAATTTATTGCTGTGATCTTCACTTCCACATTTTGCAATATCTACCACTAATTCAATGACTCTTTGCTTGTTCAGATCCAAATTTTAGCTGGGTTGTTGGATTTAAGGAGTTTGCACACCCTGCAGTGGAGATTTTCTCTGCAGTTGCTACGGTGGGACCAACCTTTTTCCTTGCAACTGCCATGTTTGCTTTTGTGTTTCAAATTAGTTCTTTGATCACAGAGAAAGAGCTTAAACTTCGCCAGGTATCGACATTCTGCAGTCTGAAGTTATAATAGGATTAACATTGCCGTCCCTTATGCAGAATTATTCAATTTTTCATTTTTGATTCTTATCCCCACAGGCAATGACTATGATGGGTCTTTATGATTCTGCTTACTGGCTCTCATGGCTCACGTGGGAGGGAATTCTTACATTTCTCTCCTCTCTTTTCTTGGTTCTCTTTGGGATGATGTTTCAGTTTGAGTTTTTCTTGAACAATAGTTTTGCAGTAGTGTTCCTCGTGTTCTTTCTTTTCCAAGTCAATATGGTAATAGTATTACCTGCAAGCCCTATAGATCATTTTTTTAGTTTAAACTTATTAATGTTAATTTTGGTTCTTAATTGAGCCAACCTGTTTCAAATATTGTAACCCTTATCTGTCTTTCTAACTTTTGATGCTAGATTGGCTTTGCCTTCATGCTGTCAGCCTTAATAAGCAAATCATCTTCATCCACAACAGTGGGTTTCTCCATATTTATTGTTGGCTTTATGACTCAGGCAAGATTATCTTTGAATATCTCTACGGAAGGAGCTTTCGGTTCACTTGTATGATATGTTTTCCTTGTGTCCTTGCAGCTTGTAACAGTATTTGGGTTTCCCTACCGTCACAACTTCTCTAGCACCGTAAGATCTATCTGGTCGTTATTCCCACCTAACCTTCTTGCCCAAGCTCTAAATCTTCTTGCTGGGGCAACTTCAACCTCTCAAGATGTCGGGGTTAGCTGGAGTGGACGAGCAAAGTGTGCACCAAATGATACTGAGTGTTTAATAACGATTGTATGTGAAGACTTCAAGCTCAAAGCCCGATTATGACATAAATAGATACCAAATACATTCTATGCTTGAGACACCTTTCTCTATTCTCCCCTTTCTATTCCTTATTCTTTTTTCCTTTCAACTTTAATCTAATAAGCTGAATCACTACAGTCAAAATTATTCTGTATATCTTGTCCTTTTGGCAGGATGATATTTACAAATGGTTGGTTGGTACATTCCTAGTGTGGTTCATATTGGCTATATACTTCGATAATATAATCCCCAATGCATCTGGTTTAAGAAAATCAGTGTTGTACTTCCTAAACCCTAGCTATTGGATGGGGAAAGGTGGAAGCAAAGTGAAAGGTTTCAGTTTGATCTTCACTCTGTGCTCGTGAGTTATTTTCATTGACGGGAATTATGACTGATGCTTTTTTACCCCTTCTCTCATCATAGAGGGTGGCATTTGTAGCTGCATGGGTTCAGTCCCACAGCAAGAGCATATTACTCCAGATGATGGAGATGTCCTTGAAGAGGAAAACATGGTAAAACATCAAACACGGGAAGGGGTGGTTGATCCAAACGTTGCCGTTCAGATACGTGGTCTTGTAAAGATATATCCTGGGACTAGGCAGTTTGGTTGCTGTAAATGCAAGAAGACTGCATCCTACCATGCTGTTAGGGTAAGGACCTATTTTTAACTTTAGTTTTGGTCAAGTTGAGGGAGTAGACAAAAGCTTTATGCTTCTGTCTTGTCATGAGTTGTAAGCCTTTTGTTCATAACTATGCATGAATACACTCTTAGCATATGGACTTCTTTCAAGCATTGCTTCTGGCTAAGTTGAGGCAGTAAAAGTAAGCTTTTTGTTCATATCTATGTCATTATATGATTGTCCATGAGTTGGTGGAGGGTCCTAGGGTTTGATGGTTTTCGAGGAGGATGCTTTTCTGACCTAATCAGATATCTTACTTAAATATGCTCCTGTTTTTTCAACAGTTCCTCTTTCTTTCTTTGTTGTTATTATTCTTTGAGAGAGGGATTGGCGCAGCAAGAGTGGGGTAGACCAAATACCTAGCTTATTAGTATCAATCAGTATGCTTGGTTGTTGGCTTATGAGGTTGCCTGTCAAGATCTATGAGTGGAGGTTCCTGCTATCCATCACTTCTGGCATACATGACATTTGCTGAGGAGCATTTATTCTCATCCAGATTTATGTTCTTTTTTGTATCACTATCATCAAAGTTGTTATTCTTCCAAGTTTCTGTTGTCATCATACATCAGTACAAGGCATAAGATGAAAATAATGATGCTAACCATGGGTAATATTTATGTTTTGGTGAACTCAACTCTGCGAATTTGCAATTTACCTTCAGGCCTTATGGGTGAACTTTACAAAGGATCAGTTATTTTGCCTTCTTGGACCCAATGGAGCCGGAAAAACTACAACAATTAATTGTTTGACTGGCATTACACCGGTGACTGGAGGAGATGGTGATTCTCTCTCGCTCTCTCTCTCTCTCAGTTTATCCCATTAAAATACCTTCAAGAAGAATTTAAAATTTGAATATGCCCCATTAACAGCACTGATATATGGAGATTCAGTCCGAAGCTCAGTTGGCATGTCAAACATACGAAGAATTATAGGAGTTTGTCCCCAGGTGACCCCCACTTGTGTGTGTGGTTTCCCCAATTATTTCAGTAATATGCTATTGCCTAAGAAAGATATAAGCTAACCTTTTCTTTATTTTATTTTATTTTTTTAATCTTTTCACAGTTTGATATCCTTTGGGATTCATTATCTGGTCAAGAGCACCTCCACCTCTTTGCTAGCATTAAAGGCCTACCACCATCTTCTATCATTCTGGTACACATTTTGCAAGTAAAAGGGTATTTCACCTGCATTGTTCCTTATCATTGATTGAAGATTCAAAACACATTTCATCATCCCAGGAAGAGCATCCAATTGGATTTATATGTGAAGATGATAATATGTTGTTGATGCTCGTATTCATTCTTATTAAGATAAATGATTCTACCCGAATGCAGATGGCTCAGAAGTCATTGGCAGAGGTGAAACTCACTGAGGCGGCCAAAATGAGAGCTGGAAGTTATAGTGGAGGAATGAAGCGCCGACTCAGTGTTGCAATAGCCCTCATTGGTGATCCAAAGTTAGTCATTTTGGATGAACCGGTATGAAGATGGGGATATATTCGCTCAGATATTTATTGACTTTATATACTTATGAGAAGTTCCATTTTTCCCTATAATCGGCAGACAACTGGTATGGATCCAATAACGAGGAGACATGTGTGGGACATAATAAACGATGCAAAGAAAGGGCGTGCCATTGTTCTAACAACACATTCAATGGAAGAAGCTGACATTTTAAGCGACCGCATAGGAATTATGGCCAAGGGTAGGCTTCGTTGCATTGGAACCTCAATCAGGTTGAAGTCACAGTTTGGCACTGGCTTCATTGCTAATATCAGCTTCTTGGGAAGCAAAAATGGGCAAACTCCTCCAACTCATTCTCCTTCCAATGAGGCTGCAGCTTCTACAATTCATCATGAGGCTGTGAAGGAGTTCTTTAAAGATGTATGTTAAAAGCAAATTGATCGAAGTTTTTCTTTAACATACAAAAGGGTTGGTTTCTGACTAGGGAATGTTTTGACAGCGATTGGATGTAGTGCCAAAAGAGGAGAATAAAGCCTTTCTGACTTTCGTGATTCCTCACGATAGAGAGAGGCTTTTGACGGTGAGGATCTTTTACATTATATTGCACGTCTTTCATCTAAAGCTATCTTTTTTCGTGTATATAATTATTAGCGTCGTTATGGATATGGATCAATATCTGAAACTGAATTGCATTTTTCCACTGATGCAACTTCAGAAGCTTGAGCCACAAGTCACAACTTACTATTCTTGTCTTTGTGAGGCAACTGGAAAATTCTAATGATACTTGGTCAAAGGCTGACTTAATCTCCTATATATTGCATTCTTTGAAAGGATACTTATCACAAAATCCAACTGGAGAAAGATCGCATCAACTTTATTTTCATATTCATTGAAACAACCATGCTAAGCAACTTAGGTTTTACTTAAATTGAAACAACCATGCTAAGCAACTTAGGTTTTACTTAAATGTTCATGTTTTTTTTTTTTTAACCTCTTATTATCAGTATTTTTTTCCTTTTGTATGCATAATCCTGGACATAGATTTTTCGAGGAGCTCGAACATAGAGAGAGAGAATTTGGTATCTCTGACATCCAACTTGGTCTTACAACTCTGGAAGAAGTTTTCTTGAATATCGCTAGGCAGGCAGAGCTAGAGAGTGCAGCAGCTGAAGGGAGGATGGCAACTCTGAGTCTAACATCTGGAGCCTCAGTTCAGGTAAGTGGAATATAAACTTCGATCGTATATTTTGCTAATTGCTATAGCAAGGGACATCAGGAGAACAGTTTCAGACTCATTATGTACACTCCTATCTTATGCATGTGATGATTTCACAGATACCTTTGGGAGCCAGGTTCGTGGGGATTCCGGGAACGGAATCTGGAGAGAATCCTAGAGGGACAATGGTAGAAGTGTACTGGGAGCAAGATGATTCTGGAACCCTATGCATTTCGGGCCACTCAGCTGAGATTCCAATTCCTCCAAATGTTCAAACAATGCCTTCTACAATGAGTTCTGGAAGAAGTTCCTTAGGCCGGCCAGGACCAGTTCATGGAATTGTTATTGACCCCAATCAAATTGGTATTACCAATTAGTATTTATATTCTTTTTTTTTTTATTGTTCATTTTTTACATTGAATGCGCTCCGCCATTCAGGGCCATTAGCCTGCTGTGTGATTACTTTACTTGATTTAGCAATATCATTACTTTCTTGCGTAATTTGACATTTGTGAATAAAGATTAGAAGTGTTAAATTTGGTGATCAACTAATCCGATTCCAACGCATATGAAAGCCTCATAACAGTGGGCTGGCTTTTGGCTCCTTGACTTTATAAATACTATTTATCATCTTTTAATCATAAATACTATTTATCATCTTTTAATCATTCTTTCATCATCCCCTTAGTTTGACATCAATACTTTGACACCAAGATCAGCAAACATGAAATTAAGGTGCAGTTCAGATCATAGACATAGTAAGTAAGAAGATCCTGAAAGCATGTCAAGATCAACCCCACAGTTCAGAATTTAAGTATGACATGATAAATTCCAAATCCTATGATGTACATTCACACACAGACCCCAAATGCAGGAAAATCAGTAAAGGCTCTTGGCCCGACACAACCCTTCAATTACAGTCATAGTTCCAGTCTCAGAACACTTGCAACACACAAAAATAAAATAAAATAAACAAAATACTCCAGATCGATGGTTAAAACAACTTAGCTCCTTGCTTCATCACCAAATTTTGTGTTAAAACTCCTGAAGACCCGATTTTCATTCAGAAATTATCTTTTCCATTCGGCTTGGATTACCTTCGCTGCAAAATCAAACACCAATACACAAGTTTTAATGTGTCAAAAGTAAATACACTTCATTTCCAGAAAATGATGCCCAGCTTTCTTTTGCTCTCTCTCTTTACTTTTTTTTATATAGGTAAGTATGCTACGTCTCTTTACGTTTTACCACCAAAAATAACTTCCATTAAAACTTCTTAAGAGTACTTTTCTAAAAAGAATAAAATAAATATGAAACACATTTTAAAACCACCAAAGATCCTAAGAATCAGAAACTATATTGGGAACCAAACCCATCATACCATTTCCATCTCTTGAAGACAAGAGAGATCTGTCGCTTTTATTTCCCCCTTTTCCACCTGCTTGCGCTAGCCTCTGCGTCCTTGGGGATTGTGAACTGATTTTACAACTAGTCGAAGATGGCAGAGAATGGCGCCTTGTGACGTTATTTTTCTCAACCCCATCTTGTCCAAACCTTGGGGAGCCTTGAATTCTCAGCTTTGCCTTTGCAGACTCCGTTGCTTGCATATAGCTGGGCAATGTTGGACTGCTCTGTGACCCATTCTCAGTACGTTCTTGCTTTGTGGTGACAGAAGCTTTCCGGTTGGTTTTCTGGTTCTCGTTTGTCAAATCTTCCTTTTGGCTCTCATCTCCATTTGTTATGGAAATGTTCTCATTTTTAACTCTGCTCTCTATTAAAATATCTGACTCTGGTGTAGCTTCCTCACCAGAATTAATTTTATCTTCACCACTCCCCTCTGTCAAATGCTTCAATACCATTGTAGCTTGATCAGCATGTGGTAAATCAGATAACTCTTTCAGCACCAACGGTTCAGGTGTTTCCACATCAGACATTTTGGATGTATTCAAGCTTGCCTCTCTCTTCATTTTCTCACTAGAATTATTAATGCCCCGTCCTAAAACGTCATGGCTCAAATTGTTCAAGGCCTTTTCCATATTCTGCTTAGGTTTATCAGTTTCAACCTCTGGCTGGACAGAGTTCTCTACCACAGGGTTATGAACCTTTCTCAAATTACGTTTGACCTTTTCAAGCTCATTTTGTGGATTCTCCTGTACCGAATCTACTGAATGGTTTGAAACTTTCTTCAAGTTACGTTTGGGTTTCTCAGATTCAGAGGTTGCCTGCACTGAGGCACTGTCCATATGTGCAACAGGAATCCTCCGGGTACTGCGCTTTGACTTAGCTAATTGAGCTTCTACATTTTGCCCACTTCCCTGCTTTCTATTAGATTTTGTGTCTATGATTTTCTTTGGTTGAGGAACTGGTCTCCAAAAATGGGATGATGACCAGCTTTCTAACCAGTTTGAGACTGAATTTGGTTCCGAAGAATCATAATGTAGGTGCAGAGGCATGACAGTTGGTGATGAAGCAAGGAGCTAAGTTGATAAACCAAGCAGTCAGATTACCAATTCAAAAGCATAAAAAACAAAGTGAGAGGAAAATTAAACAGTAATACTGCAATTGAAACTTTTATATGTTTGGGTTAGATGAATTTATAAAGTCAAACTGCCAGGTCTTCCCTGTCCTATCACAGTGACATACAATAATTCTAAGATTCTTCAAAACTGAAGTTCAATATATACTTGAAAACTGTATATGCTTCAGGTTGATTTAAAATAAGAAAATGGACATAAAAATCAATATGCATACACACACATGCTGCCATCATCCCCAATTCCAGATGTAAACAAATACATAGTTACAAACTACTAACTTCTACAACTATTCCAAGATGAAAAGGCTCAACCTATAATGAAAGTGAGAAACTTTATAGACCACAGCTTGATGTTGTAGGTTTCATCCAATCGTGTACTGGAGTCAACTATTGTTTAAGAATATATGTAGCTAAATTCTAGGGCCTGATTTATTCTTTATCTAAAAATCCATTTCCAATACAGTAGATAGATTGAAGCTTAACATCCAACATATTTTGGTTGCCTTCATACCATACTAAATTGTTCTCATGATAGCTGCATCCATTGCTAACTTAAAAGAGAGGCATAGAACAAATGTACCTACAGGCATGACATGATGCTGAACTCACCTTACGAACAAAAGCATTTGCAGAAAGCTTTGCAATTCGTGTAGAAATATCAACTTCAACAGGAACTGCAGGCCGGCTTTCCTGATAGATTGCACACGGAATAATAATTATAAGCAGAAGCATAATTACGGCCATTTAAAAGCAGCTGGCTTAACCATATTTACATTAACCTAGAGACTTCTAGGCAGCCCTTGATACAATTATTTTATTTCCATATCCACCATTGATCAATGATAATAACTTGAAACAAAAGTCCAATTGAGACTTTATTTAAAATGATTTTTAGAACATTATTTAACATTAGCCATGAAGAAAAATTTATTCATTGGTCATCTTTATAAGTAGCAGAGATTACTGACAGCTCCAATTTTTCTACAAAAGTTAGTAAGGTACGATACACTTATCTCGATCGACCAAGGTTGATTATTTACCATATAAGTTTCTTTTTTTTTGGGACCATGCATGTGAGTCAACACCATTTTGAATGCACCCAAGCTGCCCATCAATTAACGCTTTACTTCAATTTAAAATAAAAAATGCCCCAAAGCCAAAGTGCTTGAACGTGGTGGAATCTTTGACCCTCCATAAACATGGCATTTACGGTCAAGTTGCAGACATTTGTGGAAAGAAAATCCTAGCAGAAAGTATGTCCCAAATGATACAAACTAATGAATGATGCCCATAGTTACTAACTGCCTACCCGCAGAGACAGCAAAAAGAATTACCAGAGGCTTCACCAGACTGCACTTTTTATGCACTTCAAGCCCCAGATCTGAATGCCTGACCCTTCTTCCACGAACAAGAGCCTGAAACTTGACAATGCCCAGCATACAGCACAGTGTAGCACCAGCTTGCCTCCTAACCAAGTGCCCTCGAATAAGTGCCTGCAACCTTATTATGCCTTTGAGGGCCCTAAATGCACGGCGAGCCTTCACATAATATGCTCAATTAGTGCCAAAATAATTACAACTATTTTTTATTTTTTTTATAGGTAATCAAGAAGTTTTATATATAAGAAAAGAAGGTATAGCTCAAGTACACAAGGATGTATACATGAGAGGTACTTAACTAGAGTTTACAAGAAATAATTACAACTATACCAAGAAAAGATAAAATTATATAGTATCAGCATAAATGGACAAATTGCATAAGCTAAAAATTATTTTCTCAAGTCAGTTTGCTGACATATAAACAAGATGAAGCAAACAAAAGGTAAAGTTGACCAACCACTAGGATAAGCTCTTTATAGAAAACATGCCAACGTATGGAAAGAAAGGGAAAAAAATTCTTTGGCTGAAAGGAGCACAGGGACCTAATCTGTATGCCATAAAACTACTGGGGAAAGAGTTTCAGCAATTAGGTGAGGCTACCTCCAGCATGGAGTCAAATATAAGATGCAGGCAGGCAGTCAAACGTTTCTGGAACCACTTTGGTGAGTAAATAATGCATAAGACAAACCTCTTTAATCGGGGCCATACCTACTCCATCAAGGCTAAAAATCTAAAATGACAGAATTAGGAGGTGAGTAAATGAGATATACTTGCAATTCAAAGCCAAAAAGAAGGTGATTTGGAGTCCAACATGAGTGAAAAGAAAGAAGAGCACTGCTGGAACGAAAATGTACCCAACATCTAACACATAAAAGCAATGAGTGTGCATCAGCTATAATTTACCCTTTTTTAACTATAAGTTACCCTGAAAAAAACTTTTTTATAGGTAGTTACCCTACAGAAGTAATGCAATTATTTGAAATATTTTGTTGACTAGCTAGGGTTTTCTTGAGGTGATAGCATTTCGAAACTCAAGACCATTGCAGGTGTTAGAAACCTTGAACTCAATTCCACCAAAGCCCTTAAAAAAGGATGACTCAAATAGAAATAAGTGCAGCAGATTAACTTAAAAAATTCAATTATCCACCACGATAGTATTAATTCAGCAGCCAATTACCAATGATCTACATTACAGTTTTACTTCAATGAGAGAGAATTACCAGATAACCCCTAAAAGCAGCCTGTGCCTTTGTTGCAGCTTCCTCCTGCCTAATATTCTCAGGATCATGTGGTGCATATTGGGGTGTGGATCCTCGTGCATCTGCCTCTAGATTCCCGGGCAAAATTTCCCCCCCATCATGTGATGAATTTGTGACTTCCCTGTTCTCCTTTTCTACCTTCCCTTCATGTCTTCCAACAGCTCTGGAGGTAGGATATGAAACCACAGGCAGATCCAAACCCAATTTTCCTACCGATGTCTTGGCAGGAACCAAGACTTCTTTTTCACTTGTAAGTTTCTACAACAGATTTCTCGGTCAGAACATTAGGACTTCTGTATAATAATTAGAGAACTGAGAGAACAGTGAGATCTACATTTGAAGTTTATACTTCAAACTGGAAAAACAAAAATCATTCATAAATTTGTAATGCGCATATTAAAAGCATAACCTATCAAGAATTTGACTGGACACCGAACACAGCAAAAGCAGGTGAAAGAACATCAAAATCCAAATTATCAGCAGGAGATCAAAGTCTTTTCAGTCAAAATATGATACTTCAGTCGTAGCACCAATTTAACATGAAACTTAGTTTGAAGCTAAAGTTCTATAAATACAGTCTTACTTTTTCTTTTAAATAATCAAATATTCTATTAAAAAGAAATTCAAAAGGTGTAGTCCAAGTGTACACAGAAACTATACAACAGAAACACCTAACTAGAAATAGAAAAGTAGGCAAGAAACCATGAAACCAGCCCATTAAATTCTAGAGGCTGCCAAAAGGAACAAGGTATTGAAAAAGAGAGTTTTAAGCTCCTCCAGCATCCGCTTGTGATCCTCAAAATCCAGTATTACTATTTGCTATGGGTTTAGAAAAAGCCCATACCAACAGAATATCTGTTCTTATTATGCCACTGAATGAGGATCTGCAGTCGTATAGGTGACTACAATGTTATAGTCCAATGTGTAAAAGTATATGTAATCTCTGTAGTAAATAGCTAAAGTATTACCTCTCTCCCTTTCGAAAGATTAGATTTGGATGACTTCTTCCCAAACAGTATGGTTTTGATCCACTTCCCAGGTGATTTTCCCATTGCAAGAAGGCCAGTACCAGAAATCACGAGAAGCTGAATCCCACTCTCTGCGTTTTTTTTATGTGAGAACAGCTTATACACACGAAATGATACATTGTAATGCTAAAAAAACATAACGCCATGCAATATCACTGAACCAAGTATGACCACCGTGTTAATTTTCGTATACATTTTTGGCGCAATTTCAATAGTGATTGGGTTAAGGCGACAACTATTTACTACGTTTTCTCAAAACAACTAAAACAAAACATAAAGGAGACTTTTAATAGATCCAAAGCAACTAAGCAAAGTACGTAGATCTCCTCAGCTCACCAACTAACAAACTAAGTCAAAATGATGAATAAAGAGATACTTACATCACATAAACAAAATATCGAGTGAAATGTATCAATATGAAGAAATTACCTTTGAAACAAAAAATACAAAATAATATTTTTTTTCCTTTTTCCAAGCATTCTAAATCAATAAATAGTGTTTCGACCAAACCTAAACCGAAGTGTAGTAATAATACACTGCCCTCATTACAAAGAAACCCTAGAACCCAGAAGATCCGTTCCGAGCAACAAACAAAAAATACTAAGCACACAAAATCTAGACCACGAAACCGAGCACAATACCAACACAAGGGAGATCGAATCAGACCAGATCTGAAACTTACTTGACAAATGTGGCGCTTGTAGACCCCAAATCTACCATTCCTGGGAGCCAAAACGAATCAAACCATATCACAACCAAAAAAAGGGCAAATTTTGCTCAAGTTTCTGAAATAAAAATGCCAGAGACTACATATATACAAGTCGAAGAAAGTGAATGGGAAAGGGGCATGCACCATTGAGTGAGAGTGAGAGAGCTTGCAAACAAAGGAAATTCGATCTCTGAGCTCCCACCGATTTTTATTATTATTTTTTTTTTTCCTCTCCTTTTTTCTGCTTTCGCTTTGCTTTTCTTTTGTCACTCACTGTACTGTCTCTCTCTTCAGAGCAAAAACAAAAATATACCTGAAATTTGCAAAAAAAACAAAGATATTATAATTAGCAATAATAAGGTGTGGACGCAACATTTATAGAAACAGTGAGTTCTGATTTCTTGTCCGTCATTTTGAATAAGTTTTGAAACTGAACGTTTGATTTTTAAGAACCTAAGGATCGTACGGTCAACAAAGAGAGTCTTTAGTGTGAGCGAGTACGCGAGTGAGTTGTTAAGAGTAAAGGAGGGATGTGTTGGGAGTCCCAAGAGCAGTTACTTCGGAAACAAGTGTCCCGGGTGTTCTTTATTCCCCAAGCATTGTGAAACTACGAAAGTACCCTCGTACCAGAAACTTTTTACCCTGACGAGCGTGTACGGAGACTGGTCGATATGAACCGTAGGATGGGTAGCGCGTGAGATGACAGAGGATATTTTGTGTGGGCGTGGTAGTTGACGAGGGAGTTTGGGGAATTAACAGTTAAGAGAGGTAAAACCGGGGGAGGGATAGACATTAACCGTTGAAATGGTTGGAGAGAGTGGTTGAATTAATTGAATCCAGTTGAAATGGGTCATCTTCGTTTCCCCGATCCACCTGTCCGGGTTTATAACAATTAAACACGTCTTAACTCTTAGCTAAGGCCTTATCACAAGGAAGGACGATCCTTTTTTCATAATATCTTCTAATTTATAAAACGGCCGGGGTTTTATTAAATTTAAAATGAAAATTTGGACAATTCTTGTATTTTATTATGTTTGAGACTCGATTCTCGTATAATTTTTTTTCTTATACATTGGTAAAATAAAAAATAAAAAAAGAATCTCATTCGTAGATCTCCTATTATAATGGAATAATTTTAGATTATATAAGTTAGAGGGCTGCTAAAGTGTGCGTGTGACAAAATGTCCAAGAGACTATTTCTTTTTTATTATTAACCTAAAATAAAGGAAATAACAGAAAACGCAATTGATACATGGAAACATAGCGAAATACAATTTGGAAAGCTATAAATCTGCATTTTCAACGTTAGAGGAAATAAAAAAAAAAAAAAAAAAAAAAAAAAAGCAAACACAGGGACTGTAGTGACTCGTGATGGACACACGTCACGCGCCACCCTGGAAGTATAGCAAACAGTCAAGTCTGAAGAAACCAATGCCCTGGTCCCAGAAATGCCATGGGTGGCGGCGATAGACCTCCCCTTGCGGTAGGGCGTGGATGTCACACGCACACTTTAGACCGTGAGTATGTGGCTCACGTGTCGCTTTGTTCAAAAAGATTCTTTGCCCATCTGAATGATCGGCACCTTAGGGAACTTGCAGTGGGACGCGTGGTGGTCGTTGGGCTCCGGAAAACAACAGATCGACATTTTGCCCTACTTTAAAAGAAAATTACAAAAAAAAAAAAAAAAAAAAAAGAATAAACTAGAGAGAAGAGGGATGAGGGATGAGGGAGGGAGGGAGGAGCTGAAGCTTCAACCCCCTCCTCTGATTTGGGTTTATTAAGGGGCTGCTCTAGAGAGTAAATGGAGAGAGCGAGAGGTGTGCTAGGGTTTTTTTTTTTCTTGATACAATAAGTAAGATAGAAATACTTCATCCATAAATGAATTTCACGAAATAGACTTATAAACTGACATAACTTGATGTAATATGTAAAATTATAAGAAAAAATTTATCAAAAAAATATATCTAACTTATCATATCAAGGACAGAAATTTCAGTTTGTGAGATCCCTTGTAGAGAAAAGTAGTGTAGTCAAGGGCAGACTGCAAACAGTTTAGATTTAGGTGTCGTTTGGATTCGAAAATGAGTTGAGATGGGTTGTGAATAGTAGTGAGATGAGTTGTGAATAGTAGTGAGATCTGTGAGTTAAAGTTGATGAATAGTAATGAATAGTAGTGAGATAAGTTGAGATGAATTAGGATGAGTTAAGATGGGTTGTGAATACAATACATGCTAGGATGGATCAAGATGCTAGCTTCTAGCTACCTGTAAACCTTGCAGTTCTTCTTTTATTTGCTTTATGTTTTTTTTACACTTATAATTAAGTTGGGAAATGTTATTTATACTTACAAGTTTTACTCGGATAACAATACATGATAACGTGTCAGTTATTGATATACTAAAAATTATGAAATTTGAAATTCAAAATTTGAATTAAAAAAAAAAAAAACTAGTAAGATTGATCTTTTACTGAATATGTATAATATTATGCGTAAAATTATAAGTATATAGAACACTACTCAATTAAGTTATACTTTTTTTTGTTTTGTTTTTTTGTTTTTTAGAGAAATTGTGTGATCAAAATGCTTTGAACGAAAGCAACTTGAAAGTTAACCACATGGCTGGATTAAATCATTTGCTTAACTTCTTGAGGAAAAAGTTTTTTTCAACTGTATTTAATAAATTGTGATTTTTAATAATAAATGAGTTTTTTTAATTTTTTTTAATCTAATTAAGCGTGGGGAGATACTATGATTGATTTTTATAAACTCAACTCACAAATTCGAAAGACGGCTCTTCCCCACTTCAACAACAAAAGAAAATTATGTCAGTAATGTATTTGTTTTCTACGAAAGGCTTTACTTCAAATTGAGTCTTTGATTTTCTCATAACTCCTCTAGCATTGAGAGTCGAGACCCTATATTTCTACTTTTTCTCTTTTTATTGGTGTGAAGAATCTCATATTTTTTGTCACTGTCTTTGTCTAAGATATTACGTTGAGTTCATTTTTGAGTTGGAATTAGAATATGACATCTTGCATTGTTTGCTTATTAGAATCTATAGATGATCTGATATCGGTAACTTTAGTATTTTTATGGCACCATGTCATTAGATTGTTCTTGCATTATTAATTATTATGATTGTTTTAAAAGAATGTATTTAAAATTTGAGATCACACCTCTTACTCACTTATTTTAACCATGGTTTTAAACTATAATGCACAAGATTAAATAAAAATAAAAATTTTAGATTTCAACTTTGATATGATACTAATGTTTTGACTTTTCTTTTGTGAAATTTTATTTCTTAACGTTAATTGACTTTATTTTACTTGGGTTATGTGTTCGAATTGCACATGTATAAATATATTAATTTAATTTCTAAGAAAAAATTGCTCTTGCTTTTGCAGTGTATGATGCAAGATTTATGGAATGAAAGAAATGTTACTAGATTATCGTAAACTGCAGAAGATATTTTCAACGAGGTTTTGGGATATAAATCTGGATATCCTCAAGCTCCAATAAGGGTGCTACCAGCACCTTACAGGGCAGGGTTGCCTCCATCCTGTCCCCACCCTCGCATTGGCGAGGGTGAAGGCCCCTTGTCCGTGTGCCTGGGGTAGGAGTGGATCCCTCATCCGTCCACCGCCAATTAAGTTGTGAGTTGTCCCACCCGAAAACAAAATACACATAAAAAATTCAAATCCACAAGGACCGCAACAAATTTATAAAACCATCTTAAATTACATAATAATACACATCAAAAACCAAAACTATCAACCAGATTAGACAAAAAAAAACCAAAAAATTGAGGATCTAAGGAAAGAAAAAAGGGGAACAAAAACAAAATGTCCTTTGCTGGTCCACACAGCCAAAGAGGAAAGAGAGAAAATGGAGACCTGGGCCGCGCCGCTGCGACGACTGCAAGAAGGAGAGAGGGCAGTGGTGCAAGGTAGAGAGGAGCTCAAAACGACACACAGAAAAAAGAAGGAAAAGAGAGAGGGGGAGAGAGAGAAGTGATGCGTAGGGAGGCTTCCCCCTAGACCCCCCTCCCCCGCCCCCCCAAAAAAAAAAAAAAGTCGTTTTGGCATTCGTTTAAAAAAAAACGTCGTTACTAAAATGACGTCATTTTGATAAAGAAGCCTTATATATATATATATATATATATATATATATAAATGTACATATATACTTAGGATTTGGGCCAGCCGGAGGGGAGAGATGTGGAGAGGGGCGGGGGCCCCCACCCTTGCATGGGTGGTCGCGATTGCCCACACCGCCCAGGAGGGGATGGGGCGGACTGGAGCAAGGTGGCAAGGGGTGAAGGCCCATTGCCCACTCCTAGATTGGAGAATTATGTCATGCGTATTCCACCATCTTCACATTCGTCCAAAACTCATCCCACTCACTCAACAAGTGAAAAATATAAGAATTAGATGGAGGTTTACAAGGAGAAGTAGGAGCAATTTCACTGCAAGGGGCAAAATCTATGTAATCAAATTTCAATAATATAATAGAGAAACTAAGTGAATATAATCGTCGTCTCTCAAAAACCATGGCACAATCAGATTCTAATAGAGTCCTAAAGAGACATTCCATTTTACATTTCTTTTTTAGTTTGCAAAGTTCAAGTTTTATTTGAGTGTTTTTATGAACAATGGTAGATTTAATTATGACTTTAATTTGATGTTTTTTTATCTATCATTGGAATATGTTAAGTTTCTTTTTCCAATATAGATGATTATTTGGTTTTTTATTTATGAAGAATGAAAAATTGTATAATTATAGGTGATGAAATATATTCATCATTAATTCTAAAAGCATTTCCCCCTTTATGATGATAAGTATTTGTTACTAATTCTAAATCATGGCTTGTAGTGATGAGATTTAGTAGTTGTCAGTAGTAGACAATACTTATGAATTTAACTGGTCACCTATTTCTAGACTCATTGTTATTTTATTATTTGTGATTACTAGATTTATGCGGCAAAAGTAATCTTGGCAACATAAATATTTCTTCACAAACAGTTTTCTTTTAGTGACAACTGTTTTGCTCTCTATAATGTTCATATGTGCGATGACATTAATTGTCTAATATTACTGAAAACGAATTCTTTTGTCACAATTGCATTAGTTTTTGCAATAATTTTGATTTCATGGGGATTTCTGGAAACCAAGTATGAGACCTTTCTTAAGACAGAAGTGTCATCACTAAATGTGATACTTTTGCAACTGTGTGTTTTTGTCGTTATTAATAATTTTTAACGACGATATATTTTCAATGAGTTATGGCTACTTTTGTTTTCTTCGCAAAAAATTATTTGCCACGCAAAAATGGTGTCATTTCACACAACTCATTTTTTTTTAAAATAGCCCATTTGTTGAAACAGTGCCATTTAAAGTCATTTTCAACCCAAACGACATTGTTTCAAAATATGGATTATACTTCTCTGAGAACCCCCCCCCCCCCCCCCCAAATCCCTCCCATTCTCTCACTCCCTCTCACTCAAAACTCTAGCAATAGCAGTCGTCGCCCGTTATCTCTACCCTCTCCAACCCCTCCGTCGCATTCCCTTCCCTTTCCAAAATCGTCGCAGCCCTTGCCCCCTAAGGTACGGTCTTGCATTTTCTTTTCTCCTTGACTAACTGTATTTTCTCATTGGCCCTATTTGCAATTTTACAATGTAATGATTCTAGTGAATTAGTGATAAACTCATATATAAATTGTTAGATTCGTTCTTCCCCATTTCTTGATTTGTGAGTCGGAATTTTTTTATCATGGATTTCTTTGGATACTAATAGTTAACATTTTCCCGTTCTTGAATTTAAGTTTCTTTCAGTGGTGGAATCTAAAAGGAAAAAAGAAACTTTTGATCTTATAGTCTCGAAAATTATACTTCTCGATTTTATTTATTTTTTATTTTTTATTTATTTTTGTAGGTTAATAATAATTTAGGTTGAAAATGGGATAAAAGTCAGAACTTGGGCCAAAATGGGCCAAATGGGCCGAATGTGAAAAAACTAGCCCATTTGATAATGGTTGTACCAAGCGGACTGACCGGACCGATAGTCAACGGTCTGGTTCGGTTCGTATGTGAATTCGAGCTTATTCTGGGTGGAGAAACCTTGAATCGAAGGGGTTCAGTCCGATCTCAAAAATCTTCTAGGGACCGATCGGACCGGACCAAATTTACCACTAGTTACATTAGAGGAAGATGTGGGGATTATGATTAAAAAATTAATAAATAGAACTACTGTTGTGAAAATCTTTTCCATTTTCACACCAAAAAAATTTATTTGTGTAGGCTCATAATGTGCAAGCCCCATTAATCTTTTGAAAAAATCAGGAACCAACTCAAAATTATTTTTTCTCAAAAAAGTTGTTCATACACGCTATGAACTTGTAATTTTTTCAAGTGAGATTTTGAGTAATGTTAAATGTAGTCATCGGTTATGCAAGCACCACACACTCATTCTAAAAAGAGTGGGGTCCATCATTAAAAAATTAATTTTTTCATGTTGGTTCCATAAAATAATATTAGATATAGTCATGAGTTGTATAAGCGACGCACACTCTTTTTGAGAAAGAGTGAGTCTATTATTAAAAAATTAATTTTTTCATATTGGTTCCATAAAGTAATCACTTTTTTCAAAATAAGTGTGCGGCGCTTGCGCACTCTATGATTGCAAATATCATTTCTCACTTTAATTTTCAAACATCACTCAAACAAAAAACATTTTTTAATTTCAAAATTTTCATTACATAATTGTTACTCTAATATAACAATCAATACTATTCTTACAAACTTAAAAATAAAACACAAAAATCAATATAACTATTATAAACTGGAAAAAAACTATATTAAAAAATTATATTTAAATGACTTTTAAACTTTATTTATTCAATTTTACAAACTTCAGTACAATAGTTATGTTATTCAATTTTTTCTGTCACATTTTTTAAAATCTCATAAAATATCTTCATTCATGTCATTTCACTTATATTCACAAAATTTTATAATACTTTTAAGATATCTAAAACATCCAAATATGGCCAGATCCCCAACTTTTTATGCAAACGAACAATGAAGAAGCCACTATTGAAGTTAAAAAAAAAAAAAAGCACAAAAACTGTCTTAGAAAGTTCTACTCATAAAGGACATAGTCCAATCTCTCATCAGATGAAGGGCACCCAAAACTTCTATCGAGAGGAACACAACATTCCACAACAATTGATGTGTAGTTGTATCATCAATCATGGGCTGAATTCTTGTCAAAGAAACCATTGTTATTTTGTTAAACTTCAACGGGACTTTTCCCTTACCTCTTCCACGGACCACGCCTATAAGTCATTAATCCTTCTCTGATAATTCGTTGACATTAAGCAAATGAATATATTTTGAAGACGGTGTTACTCTTTAGAACATGAGTTGGACTGGGCCTAAAATTTACGATTTTGGGTTGTATTTAATTACAATTTCCATTGGATTGGGCCTTTATGCTATAATAATTAAATAATTAATAAATATATAATTAATAAAAGTCGGGAATTGGAATGGAGGTTTGTCAGAGTTTGAGCTGAAGTGGAGTGGAGTGGGATTTGTATTTCCCTTTCCCCCACATGTCAGGGAAACTTCTTTGGATCTTTTGAGTAATGAGTCCGCAACAACTTCTATGTTGAAGCAAAGTCCACAACAATTCAATGTAAAGTGATCCATAAATTCTATTTCATATTTAGCATAACAACACGCGACACAGCAATTCATATTCAAATACAAATAAAACTTCCCAAACAATTACGATTGGAAGACATGAAATACAAGATAGAAGTTGATAGGTTTGCACAAATGTTTCTTGGGTGGCAATGTCGTTTTCAAACATTGCCATCAAACAGCCTCACGACTGCCCTAACACCATTGCCCCTTTTGAGTTTAATCTGCTGTCCAGCTCTGCTCCACAATATCTCTCACTCTACGATTGTACTCGCGCTTGTTCTCGCTAAACATCCGAGCAGCTTCTGAATTTGCAGGAGAGTTGGGGTTGGGGTCACACAGCAGTGACTGCAATAACAGGATGATATCTCTTATCATTTCTATATAACGTTCTTGGCAGCAGCTTTCATTAGGTGAACTTCTAATCACTATTTTAATATTTCAACCAGAAATGTGAAATCATTTTTTTTTTTACATATACGAATTGAATTTAGTGAGCATAAAAATATTGAAATATACACGTAGCAAGATCCCAAAGGCATATGCAACACTGACAGGGTAAAAGTCAATTATGTCCACAGTTGTCATTGCTTTGATTGCAGCCCAAGATAGTGGCACAAGCAATGCTATATTTCTAACCATTCAACAATTTTACACATTTTTCTAATAAGTAATAGTGCATAATGGTTCCAGGAATAAGGAGCCAAGTTAGCAACTCTGCTTAAATCTCATATTGCATTTTAGCTTTAGTTGTATGACTGGCCAATATTATATTATATTACAATGCAGTCTTTTGCAGCCTTATCCAAATAACATGGATTTTTTCTTTATTTTTTAAAGATGTGTTCATCAATGTTTTACATGAAACAAGCTGGAAAATTACATTACCAAAGACTTCAAAAAGATATGGCAGGAAATGACATGACGAGCAATTACTACACGGTATCATCAATGTCTTGGATCTCTAAAAAGAATATAGGGGTTTGCCAAATATGACATTCAGACACACATTCATGCAAGCATCTAAGGATTAACATGGGTCGTTCCATTATTTATTTGCCTTGCATAAGAGAAGAATGGTTACGAATAAGAATTTTTCTATCTTTAAGTCAGTGGGTAGAACACACTATCCACATTATTTAAATAGTAAAATTTAAATTGTTTCCCTTGCACCCTCCTAGTCAGGATTGTTTTTGTATATACTGGGCTAGGCCTATTCTTGGAGTAATATACCTTATTTACGTATCAATAAAAAGAATGGGACCGCACATGTAACCATGGTCTCACAGGGGGAACATGCCCATCATAGAGATCCCTCCCTATACATGCTCTAATCCTTAAACACTATACTTGCCCCTCCTACAAAGTTTTTCAAATTTTAAGTGACTCCTGCAAATTAATAAGACAAGAGAGGACTGGGGCAAATAGGCTAATTCAGTAAGTACCCTATCTTTTATCAGCCAAAACACAAGTTTCCTTTAATAATTGCATTTCTTGGGTAATCAGAGTTTAACCAAAGTTATTTTCAAAGGGGGGATAAAAGCTTAACCAAAGTCCAAGTTCAAATATTAACCAAGATTGCATTCATCTTTCCACGAAGGAATTGATTCCTAAATGATGCTTATATTTCTAATGATCCTAACGGCCTAGATCTAGAAGGCCAATGAATATTAGATAGATTTTAGTATTATCTTTTATTTCTTAGCCTCAGAATAGGCAGTACATACCTGGATAATCAACAGTATTTCTAAAAAATATCAATGGGACAGATTCAAATTCGCGAGAACCAAAATGTGTGAGGCAAGAGAAAAATATAATGCACGATATAGAAAGATCCACGGAAAGCTATACTATGACAGTGGGCAACAAAAAGCAGTCTGTAAAAACAGATGATGTTGTCACTAAATTTCTTATTTTGTAATTGGTCACGAAATGGGCACTATAAAAAAGAGCTAACGGTACAGCACTATGGTTTTGGTCAGGAACCCCGAAAAAGGACCAAATTACAGTTCATTTTTTGAACAATTACTTGGAACAGTGATAAAAATAAATGGGCACTCAACATGCAAAGTACAATACACAGGAATGGAATACCTGTTTGACATGACAAAAGCTGGAAAGTTTTTCTACTGGAGGTGCAGAAAAAGGAACAAGTACAAGTCAATTTCATAAACTTGGACAGGGTGATATGCTTTCACTTTGACAGACAGTTGAACTGATCAATCGAAGAAGGTAGCCTGTCATACTGTTGAGGGTTGTGCCAAAGGAGGGTCCTAGAAAGGCTTTTGGACATGGTTCTAAAATTCAACACAAATTTACAAAGATGCATTTACAAAGTACTTAAAAACTTTAAATAAAGCAGAGTTTGGTATTTTTGGGGTGATAGTGGAAAAGTTGACAGATTATTCACCCCTACTGCCGCTCTACTGCGGCTATACACATAGTGGACACAAAGAACCTACAAATCTTGCTTGCTCAACTAGCTGGCTGCCAAGAGACATCTTGTAAATCAAAGAGAATATCATGATGTATGAAATATATGCATTTGATTCACTTGCTTATATGAAACGGTCAACAATTCTACCAACACAAAATAAAAACATTTTATTATACCTGGATAGACGTGAGTATAGCAGCCACATCATATATAGGACTCCACTGATTTTGTAAAATATCCAGACAAATACTTCCATCAGCATAAACTAACAAAAATAAAGTTGCAGTCAGAAACCATAGTTGGGGTAAGATTCCATACATGATAAGATAGTTCTTTATCCAACTTACTATTTGGATGAAACATCCGAGAAACAAATCGCACTGTTGGTGGTTTGTTTGGGTAATCCTCTGTGAACTGCAATGTCAACTTGAACGTGCCTGGATAACTCAAATGAAAATTCTTTTATGAAGATTTATGTTGTTAAGATAATGTTAAGAAACACAAGCGTGGCCATTTATCAGTGAATGGGGGGAGTAAAAAACTCAATACATGCATCCACATACACAAAATCTACACCTCCTGCCCCCTAAAAATATAAATCAGAAACCCAATTAGAGATGATCTCATTCTATAAGAGATCATACGGAGGATTCCAAATGATTCGGATGGAATGCAACTAACCTTCACTTATTCAATATGATTAAGCTAATAAGAAATACCGAATTAGTTTCATCTTATTCCAATTTTGCTTGCACACTTGTATCCAAAACCCAACTTTTAGTATCAAACATGCAGGGCATGGTACCAGCAGAAAGAGAACATTTCCACAGGTCAAAAAATACATTTATTGGGTCCAAATCACCATAATGCCACAAAAATTTTGTACCTCAACACCTCAATAAATGGAGCAACCAGCTCTTACATGCTGCTACTCAATAAACTAGACATATTTGCATCATCTTTAGGGACTAGGGAATGGAATGGAATGGAAAAAATAGAATTTTTTAGCATATTCTATTCCTTCCCAAATGGGAATGGAATGAGTATTTCCTAATTTGGATGTTTAATTAAGAGGGAATGGAATGGGTAGAAGAAAACTCCCATTCCCTCCATTTCCCTCATAATCTCAGTTTTTCATTCCCTCCAAAATTGGGAGGAATGAGAGGGAATGGAAGAAGAGTTAATACCTCCATTATGTTTTGTTAAAATACTAAACTACATTTATTTTTCATTTTCACACGTAGATTCTCATTTATTTTTCTTCTAATTCTCTCTTTACTTGTCCCGTTTATAAATACTTAGTTTTGATAGTTTAAAGTGAATAAGATACTTCAAATAGATCCATAGTAAATTTTCTTATTTATTTGCAAAATAATTCAATATTTTTTTCATTGGCACTGGGTCTCCAAGAACAATGTCCCAATTAATCCTGGGGGTGCA
Source organism: Juglans microcarpa x Juglans regia (assembly GCF_004785595.1). NCBI lineage: Eukaryota > Viridiplantae > Streptophyta > Magnoliopsida > Fagales > Juglandaceae > Juglans > Juglans microcarpa x Juglans regia. The sequence goes on along the minus strand of NC_054604.1, from coordinate 5,162,250 downwards.
TAGGCCCTCGACAAGAAGTTTCCCGCAAGTGCATATTGACATAGTTATTAAGTAAAAATTATATTTTAAAGTCCCTTTCTAAAATTATTACGTGAAAATAATATCAAAATTTCATCTCAATAAAGTACAATTTATAAATTAGAAAATGAAATTCAAGAAAAGGGCATAACGCTAATATTGTTACAAATAATTCATTTACATTCATTTTTATCATATACTTCTAAATAAGGTTATTTACTTTCCATTGCTTTCCCTTCTTTCTTATAAAGCATCCAAACAAGAATGATTTTATTCATTCCATTCCTTTCCTTTCCATTCTTTTCTGTTCCTTATTTTTTTTTTTTTATAAGTAAATTCTTTTCTGTTTCATTCCTTTCCATTCCTTTATAAACTCAATGCATGTTCCTAAAAAAACATTTTATTACAAACCATTCATGTACAGAAAACATGTAAATTTATGCATATTACAGATAAGCTTTTGTAAACAATGAAACCAGTACCTTAAAATAAAATTCCAAAAAAGAATGATCACACTGGAGAATATCATTTTATCTCAACAGGCAGCACAGAAAGGAACACGACCATATTCCATGAACTGCAGGAATATGAAACCATTTTGAAATCCCCCAAATATGAAACCATTCCACCATGTAAAATGCTGGTTTCAGAATATGGATTGTAGTAAAAATGACCAAATTAATAATGGCAAATAGAAAAAGGATCATGCATCAAAGTCTTGCAATGATCTTAACCAAAGAGAGAGTAAATAGGACTTACAGCATCCATTTCTATAGCATGTTGAAGCAAGTAGGAAATATATCAAACAAATTAACCATAATCCATTGGATAGTTCCTTAAATTTTTTTTATAAGTAATCCATTTAAAATTTATACCATTTAATTCAATAAAAGTTTCAGTGCAAGGATTGACTCACCTCCATCCCAAGGAGTATCATCAGGACTGCAATCCAAACCAGACAAGAAACCAGAAATGGCTTATCCAACCGAACTTAAGACAAACTTGAAAAATGAAAGGAAACGGTTTAACAACAAACAAAAATCACAAGAACATATCTTTATGCACTGTATCCGCAACTTACCCGAAAATAACAGCATTCCAAAGCATTATATTGTTGTCTTGGGGTGCCCCACTGATGCCTGCAGGTGGATCTTGTTGCAACCTCTTAAAATCTCTCATCAGCCTTTTCCTTGCTGGAGTCGACATTGTCACCAACTATTATTCCTGCCATTCACCAACCGGAAAAGAAAATTAAAAAGCAAATAAATATGTAGACTCAATGGGGTACAAGTCTATCAAACACTAAGGGCGCATTATGTGGAAAAGAATGACACTTTATTTTTATTTTCTAACAGCCACATTTATGTAAATGCTTTTGTACATGAATATTAAAAATAACACATCAAGGCAACCAAAATTCCATGGAACAGCAACGACCAAACGCGTTCCAATTATTATACAAAACGAAAATTGATACCAAAGTTTATATTTATCTATGAAATTGCACGAGTTCACAAAGATTTAAAGATTTGAAATCAAGTTGCACACACGAGGAACATAGCGTACAAACACCCCGTAAAGGACCTTGATTGTACAAAGCTCCACAAATTCAGAGTTTTTAATTCAATTCAGGAAATCGTTTAGCTCTATATTCAAAATCAAAGCTAATAATCAAAGCTAATAAAATCCTTTCACAACTCCGGTGATAAAGCTTCCCAAATATGTACAGGACAATCCCAATACGAAATCAACGAAACGGTCCACGAAGATATTAGGGTTTTGATCTTCATGGAACACGAAACTCAGATCCTTCTCTCGCCGTGAGCCTCATCATCCACCACAACAACCACTTGGAAAACGAAATTAAAGTAAACGAGACAGGAATTCGTAGCAAATAACAAATAAATTAAAAAAAAAAAAAATCTGTAAAGTTTGTCTCAACTGGAAGTCGATGCGAAGAGAAGCCTTGATTCTTCAAAAGCTCCGGTCTCAGAGAGCAAAAGCTAGAGCTTGGAAGAGGAGCAGAAAGTAGAATCAGAAACTTGGGAACCAGATCAGATCCAACCCATGGAAGGATGCAGAGAGAGAGAGAGAGGGAGAGAGATTGTTATAGGAGAAACTGGGATGTGGTTGGGTTTGGTCTAGTCAGATCGTCCCCACTGGCTCTGGCCCACTTATGGGTTTTTATAGCCGGCGTGTCTCCGTGTGTCTTACGTATATTCTTTCTACATTCATAGGCTGCGTACGTACGCCCGATTGATTCGCTAACTTCGGAAGAAAATCTTTTAGAAACTGAAATCATTTCACGACACATTTCTCTTTAATAATTTATAGTAAAAGAAATTTTATAATATAACGTGTTAAGTAATATTAATTTATAAATTTATTTTCATCATTTCCCTCTTTATAAATAGGTTAATTTTTAAATTTTCTTTTATAAAAAAATAAGATATAATCTAAATATTATGAAAGGTATAGTATTTATAAAATAAAATAAAAATAATATAGTAGTGTGTCACGTAGCATTACTTTTTAATAATATATCATTCAGCCAATTAGGTCATTTAAACCATATGTTATAATGCCTGGTCTCCAAATTATGGGAGAATGGCGTTCGAATTCCCCACTTCTATATAAAAATAATACATGTCATTCAGCTTTTAGGGTCTAGATCAATGAGAGAATTAAATAAATAAAATGAGTTTCATAATATTTATTAAAAATTTAATGTTGTCTAAAAACACTCATTCAAACAATAATAAATATTATAGAATTCATTTCATATGACTATCTTTTTTCTTCTTTAGATTTTAGAGTTCACAATAAAACGGCCTTAGCGAATCTCTTATCTTTTTTTTTTTTTTTTTTTTTTTTTTTTAATTACCAAAAGCTTTATGTATGTCTTATTATGAAGAATATTATGAATATTACATAGAATATAATGCAAAGATTTTTGTGAAATCAACAAACACGATCAGACTTCAAATATATGCATGCATGAACAGGAATATTACAATGGAAAAGGCGAAAAGTCCAGGAAATTGCTAGCTTGCTAGATAGAATTGGTTGTTCGTCGTGACGAGCATGCAGAATCAACAGGAAATATCCTAGCTATGGAATTGTCCAATAATAAAATTAGGAAAATACTATTGTACCACTTAAATTTGACACCTCATTTTGACAACTCTTTAATTTTAATTTTTTTTTACTTAATGATTAAAGAAGTAATTATTAATTTACTATTTTTTTTATATTTTTTAAAAATATTTTAAAATAATAAAAAAATAAAAATACAATTTAACCTAGCGAACAATTTGAACGGTACTAATCAGGCAACAGACAACAGAATAGTACCGCTTAATAAAATTAAGATGGATGTATCAATTATTAGTGTATGCGGCAAATTAAGTAGTACTGTAATTTTCCAACATAAGTACTTTATATATAATGAAAGTAAGAAAGGCCAGCTTCATTAAAAGCAATTCTTGTCAAAAGTGAGCTCTCTGGTTTGACCTCCGTCAAACTTCGACTTCTTTCAGCTAGTATCATGGACATGGATTCTCTTATATAACAAACTAAAGCATCATCTTGGGTAGACCTCAATCTCAGCCTGGTAGAAGATCCAACAAAAGAAACAATAGATTTGGAGTTAATAGGAAGAATTGTTGCAACAAGACCTCTCGACAAGATTTCATTGCATGGCATGGAATTTTTTCAAAAAGTTTCACATTGAAGATCTGGATACAAACAAATTCATTTTCACTTTTCAGTCAGCAAGGGACAAACAAAGGATTCTAAGTTAAGCTCTTTGGAATTTCAAAGGCCATCTACTGATCCTCAAAGATTGGCCAGCTAGATTAACCTAGCAAGAGATAAGCCTAAACTCATCAGTCTTTCATATTCAAATTCATAGTCTTACTCTTAATCATACTACTGTCGAAAATGCTATAAAAATTGGGAAAGCAATAGGAACACAACTGGATATAGATGTTGATCCAAACTTCGGTATCACTTGTAAAAAGTTTGTTAGGATCAAAGTAGAACTAGATATCAATCAACCACTCAAACAAGGTTTCTGGCTTGCTAGAAATAATAATATTGATACATGGGTTTCCTTCAAATATGAGAGGCTCTCTGATTTTTGTTATGCCTGTGGTAGATTGGGTCATTCTCAGATTTTTTGCAATTTTCTAAAAATCATCCTTGATCCATTACCCTATGGCCCGTGGTTGAGAGCTGAATATCATGCTTTGGGAATTTTCATCCCTCATCAACAAGGTCAAACTTCACTTCCTAGATCCTCTCACTCAGGAAATCTTTATGAAGAAGGGAATCTCATTGAGAATTTGAGTTCTATTGATACTATAGAAAGACAGGGCACTAAGGTTTATCCATCTTCAGTGGTTTTCCAAGGACCGACTTATGTTAATGTTAATAGCACTTCGGTTGCTATGGTTTTAGATCAAGATGCAGAGAACAACAAGGTGAATCATCTCTCAGATATAAAAAATATCGAAAAAGGGAAAGGGATAGGGCTTTTAATCAATGACCAGGAGAGGCCACCAAGCAAAATCATTAATCTGCCCTTTATTGATACGCCTACAAGTTTTTCATCCCATGAAGCTCTATTGACAGACAAAGTTTTAATCGATGAATCACAGTTTCTAGGGCATAATTATAAATTCAGAGACCAGAAAATTGTAGAGTCCATGTCGAAATTGGAAGATATCACCTAGAAGGAAACAATCGGAAAGCAAATAGATCACGGTGGCGCTAAAAACCTAAAGAAATCGACATTTGCAGATCATGGCGGCGCCATAATTTTGAAGGAATCGACACTTGCTGGCGGCCACTCTCCCTCAAGCTCACTGTTCACAATCCCTGTAGATCATAAAGAAGACCCATCTGCCAACCCACTCTCATTTACTTCGGCAGTTAAGACATTCCCACCCAATTTGCTCACATTAGTCAATCCGAATACGCAAACTCATTCCCATCTGACAAAATAGCAACTTCTCTACAGAAACATGATGCATTCGGTGATGCAGAGTAATGCTTATCCTTCTGCATTGACATCTGAGGCATGGTCTGATTTGAGAAGGCGGTTTTATGCTTCTACCATGAGCTTTAAAGCTCATCAAGCTAGATGGGCTGAGCCTCTTATTTCGGCCCAATCTACTACCCTCACCAAGGGCTTAAAATCTAGTCAGCATTTATGGGTATCCATGATTCTCAAGCTACACGTGAAAGCCCAATGCTTTCACCTATTTTCAACTGCTCCATGCCCGATGATACCCAACTCTCTGATTCGGCTCATTCTATTTTTGCAACTCAGTCTTCACAAATTTGTACTTCAAGTTCATTGAAAAGAATTATGGTTACAATATCTGTTGAAGATCTGGATATTAAAAGTAAAATTCCAAAACTAATGAAAGATGCTATGGAGATCAATCTTAGCAAGGAGAAGAAAGATATGGCACACATGCTACTTTCAATGAAGTCAAAAGCCACTAGGAAAATACAAAAGAAAAAAAAAATCTTATTAAGGCCAAGCTGCATACTCGGGCTACATCAAAATTGGGTTTATCAGAAAAGAAAAAAAGAGGCCGGGGCATCAAAACCCTCAAAGACTCCATGAAAACACTTGTTTGGAATTGCAAGGGACTGGCTCAACCCAAAGCAATTAGAAGTCTTAGGGCTAATATAAGAAAATATAATCCGGATATTATTTTTTTTGTCAAAATCTATGGTGCCTGATACACGCACCTATAGTATAGTTAATATCTTAGGTTTCTAGTATTTTGTACACTTCCCTGCCTCTGAGAATAATGAAGGCATTTTGCTGTTATGGAGACTGGGTATAGATATAGAACTGGTGAACGTAAATACTAATGCAATTTCTATTTTGATTTACTCTGAACCTTCCTATCATCCATGGTTAGCCACTTATGTTATGCTCCTACTAGATGGCAACAAAAAGCAACTTTCTGGGCTAATTTGGAAACCATCCACAATTCTTATCCGGGGCTATGGTTGTGTATAGGGGATTTCAATGATCTCTTGAATCAATCAGAAAAAATAGGAGGGTGGCTAGTAACTTCTTCCTCTTCTATTGGTGGTTTAAAAAATTTAATGACCAATCATGGACTAGATGATATTGGTTTTTCAGAACCTACTTTCACTTGTATTAATAATTGTCATGGTAGAGTTCTTATCAGAGAACGACTTGATAAAGGAACTGCAAGTGCACAATGGAGATTATTATTTCCTGATGCCACTATTCAACACTTAACATCAGGAGTATCAGATCATCATCCTCTATTGCTCAATACCATGAAAATACAAAATACATCAACCTCTTTTAAATTTGAAGAATTTTGGACAAAAAAGCCTTTTAGCAGAATAATCATTCAGGAAGCATGGTGCTAGCAAGTCAGTAGAAATCCTTCTTTCATTCTCTACAGTAAAATTAAAGCTACAAAGGAAGCGCTCAAATACTGGAACAAAATGCACTTCGGGAGAATACAAGATAATATTTAACAATTGGAATTAGAGATTAATCATATTCAATGTGCTCAAGGGAATACTAGCAATCTTCATCAAGAACGCCAGTTGCAAATAAAGCTTCAAGACCAATTGAAATATGAAAAAACATTATGGCACCAAAAATCAAGAATCAATTGGCTCACCATCTCGGATCTAAACACAAAGTTTTATCATCTATCGACGACAATCTGAAGGAAAACTAATGGTATTGACTCTATAAAGCTCGGTCCAGGATACTGGACAATGGATCAAAATACTATTAAATTAGCTTTTATTGACCATTTCAGGACTGTTTATACCTCCACAATTCCTATCATTCCAACAGAGCTCGATGATTTATTCCAAAGACAAGTCTCAGATCAAAATAATGCTTTCTTAACGGCAGTACCAGCTGAAGAAGAAATCTATGGTGTGCTCAAACAAATCCCAAATCATAAGCTCCAAGTCCAGATGGTATGACAGCTCTCTTCTATAAGTATTACTGGAATATTATAAAAAAAGAAGTCATTGCAGCAATTAAAATTTTTTCCAAAGTGGGAGGATACTGAAACAAATGAATCATACAAATATTGCTCTAATCCCAAAAGTGCAAAATTCAAGTTCACTGCAAAATTAGCAGCCAATCAACTTGACCAATGTTATCTATAAAATAATCACAAAGATACTGGCAAATCGGCTGAAGACAACACTTCCAAGTATAATCTCTCCACAACTTTTGTTCTGAGTCGCAATATTAAAGAGAACTCCATTATTGCGCATGAACTATTTCATCATCTCAAGAAATTGATAGGGAAGAAGGGCCAAATGGCGATCAAGCTATATATGGAGAAAACTTTTGATTTTATAGAATGGAATTTCCTATTTGCAATGACAAAGGCTCTAGGTTATAATAGTCAGTGGATTAACCTTATCAGAGAATGCATTACGACGGCATCATTCTCAGTTCTTATAAATGGTTATTCGAGAGGTTTTTTCAAAGTAGAAAGAGGACTTAGACAGGGTGATCCTATCTCACCCTTTCTATTTATATTATGTATGGAAGTTCTATCAAGATTAATTGCCAACTCAGAGGCCAATGACAACATTGAAGGCATTAAACTTTGCAGAACTTGTTCGCCAATTTCCCATTTATTTTTTGCAGATGATCTCATCATATTTGGGAAAGCAAAAGAAAGTGCAGCAAGGTCCATATATGTGAATCTGGAAAAATATCAACCTTGGTCAAGTCAACGAATCAATAATGGAAAATCATCAATTTTCATTACAACAAATACAAATCAAGCAACAAAAAGAGCCATTCTTGGGAAATTGGAGTATAAGGAAACTATATCCAGTATGAAATATTTAGGAATTCAAACCTCTTTTTGTAGGACCAAGAAAGAAAGCTATAGAGAATTACTGGAGAAGATCAATCATAAGCTAGAAGGATGGAAGTCAAAACTCTTATCACAGGCAGGCACAACGATGCTAATTTGCACAGTGGCAAGTACAATTCCCACATATCAAATGTCTACACATCTTCTACCAAAATCCGTGTGTAAATTGATGAATACAAGCTTTAAAAATTTCTGGTGGGGAACGAAGAAGGATCAAAAGCACAAGCTTTATCTGAAATCATGAAAGTCAATTTGTCAATTAAAAAAACGTGGAGGTTTGGGATTGAGGCTAATGGAAAATATGAATGTTGCACTCTAGCCAAGACGGGATGGAAAATGAGTCAACCAAGCACAAATATATGGCACAAGCTTCTTTCAAAAAAATATTTGCTAACAAACTCATTCTGGCAGGTGACATCAAAAGCTTCAGATTCCTATTTTTGGAGAAATGTATTGCAAACATGAAGAGTAATAGAAAAAGGTATGTGCAATCAAATTTTTAACGGAAATTCAGTGAAAGTCTGGTTTGATCCTTGGATTCCTTCATTGGAAAGTTTTAAGCCACAACCGCTTAACTGTCTCATGGAATTATCGCCTTCTCTTAAAGTTTCTGACTTCATCAACAATACAACTCACTCTTGGAATCTACAGAAAATGCTCAACTTCTTCCAATGGGAAAGTATTAGAGAGATACTTAAAATACCATTGCCTCGTTCAAACTTCAGAGAATATTACAGTATTGCAGTATATGGATTAAAACTCAATGCGGGAAGTTCACTATCAAAACAACTTATCACTTGGTAGCAAATATTAATTGTGCTCTTTAAGTAAGTTTCCCTAATTTTGTAATAGAGAAGATTTGGAAACTAAAAGTCCATGATCGCCATAAACTTCTTTTGTGGAAAATTCTCTGGGATTTACTTCCAACTAGAGGAAGGCTAAAGAACTTCATACTAATTATGCATTCCTTTAGTTGCCCTTTGTGTAATGAGAAAGAAGAAACACTACTACATCTCTTTTTGGAATGTCATGTATCAATAATTCTATGGAGCCAAAGCAAGTGGCCACTAAATCTGTCTTCACTGGCAATTACTACAAAACATGATTGGATATCTTTCATTCTTAATCAAGAGCTAAAGTTGGGATTAAGCTCACAGGAAGTACACCATTTCTAGCTGTTTGCAGTTCTGATATTGGATTTCACTTGGAGATTGAGAAATGATATAGTCCATAATCAAACAACTTTATTTATTAGGAAAGCTATAGATCAATTGAGTTTCCTTTATCAAGAATATCTATCTGCTTGGCAAATGAAACTGAAAGAAAAGCAATCACAACTATGGCAAAACCCTCATGTCAACACTGTAAGCATTTCGTTTGATGCAGCAGTCAGGACGACGTCCTCTTTGGCCACTGTAGTAAGTCGTGATTCTGAAGGAAGTGTAATTAAAATATGGACAGAAGAAATTGAAACAGCAATTCCAGTAGTAGCAGAAGCAATTGCGGCAAGACTTGCAGTCAATATGGCTAAACATTTAAATTTTCCAGATGTCACAATTGAAGGCAATTCTCTTATTGTAGTCTCAGCAATTCAGGGGTCATCATTAGTCTGACAAATTTCTACCATCTCTGAAGATATTACTCTTATCATATCCTCTCATAAAGGATGGTGTTTTAAAAAAATAGATTGATCTCAAAATCGATTTGCGCATTCTATGGCACAATGGGCCACAACCAACAGAATGATTGGTTGCATACCAATAGCTATTTTACCTTATAGTATTGTACTTATTGATAGTGGCAAGGACCCTTCTTGTTCTGTAACTTAAACCACTTATTTATAAATATGCAAGCTTGATTAGGAAAAAAAAGAAAAAGAAAAATAGAAAGGCTAGCTTGCTGATAGAGCTGGGCGTGGAGACTAGGTACGCTAGTTATCAAGTCATAGAGACCCCTGGCCGATAAGTACTTGTCTCCCTTAAAAAAACCCATTGCTTAATATGGATTTGTTGCGCAATATGCTGATGACTTACCGCTAGAAATTGCAGGCGTCATATGTATATAGAGCTTCTCATAGAAATAAAAAAAAATATATATATATATATATATATATATGGCCAACTTCCTATATATATACAATCCGGCATGAGCGGCCTTTGGGTAGGATTTGCAAATGAAACAACAATAGTTGCATAGAGTCCTCGGTACAATCATTCGGGAAGTCCCTCCAAGAGATAGGAGTGATGGCTCCTCTATAATTTTTGTGAGAGCTAGAGATCAAGCGTTTATAGGCAAATCAGTACTAGTGTATCCTCCATGCATACAACTGCATGAATTGCCATGCACTTATGCTCCACCATGCATGCACCCGTTTTGAAGAAATTTATGAGCCTAACTCATATAATAAAACCAGTTCTACAAGAGAGTATTGTTGATTCCTTATAAATATGTTCAAGACCTTATTTACAAGTAATGTGAGATTATTCCTCAACACCCCACCTCAAGTGCAGGCCAGTATTTTTCCTGCTCCTTGTGACGGGGTAAGTAGTGTATATCCCGACTCCCACGTATAAAAAAACACGGGAATTTTGACGTCAGGATGATGACAACACGGTCACGCATCCCAACGACAGTGCTCAGTGTGTGTACATGCAACAATATACAATAAACAACGCAGCGGATAAATTAAGCAAGTCAATTAAGTACCAGAATTTTAAATACAAATATTCAAAACAAATCATCTTTAAAAAGTTATACAGTCATCCCAAATAAAAATATATACAAATCTCAAACCAGAATACGAGTGATCCCAATCACTCCTCGGGCATAGCCGAATCCTCAGGCTCACCCTCATCCTCCTCTGCATCAAAATCTGCATTACCATAGAACGGTACCGCAGGTAAGTATAAACCAAACAACCATGAGATAAAAATATATTAATGCAACCAACATGCATGCATATGATGAAATACACATCAAATCCAAAATATCATTTGAAATAGATATTTTCAACACACGCCAAAATCCACTACCTGTGACGCCTCGACTCTCACGTACAAAAAATACAGGAATCGTGACGTCAGGATGATGACAACTCAGTCACGTATTCCAATGAAAGTGCCAAGGGTGTGTACATGCAACTAAGTATACGTCTACTAAGTATAAGAATAATATAAATAAGTCTACTAAGTATAAGAATTTTAAATACAAATATTCAAAACAAATCATCTTTAAAAAGTTATACAGTCATCCTAAAATATATTACAAAACAAATACATAAATAATTGATAAAACGAATCTAGATAAACGGGAGCAATCCCAGATCACTCCTCCAATGGAGCCAAGCTTAAGACTCGACATCTTTATTTGCATCAAAATCTGCGATACCATAAAATGGTACTACAGGTAAGTATAAACCAAACAACCACGAGATAAAAACATATTAATGCAACCAACATGCCTGCATATCATGAAATATGCATCAAATCCAAAATATCATTTTCCCTGAAAATAGATATTTTCCAATACACGCCAAAATTTCATTTTGGCCCAAAAATAATAATCCGTCATTTTCCTAGAAAATGACCCAAATCAATAAAACCTCATTTTTCCAGAAAATGAATCACATAAAATCCCTTTAATCAACAAACGCTATTTTTCCAGAAAAGAGCCCATTAATCAATTAACCAATGCACCATGATCTCCCCTAGGGATCATCCGCACTTCCTGACCTCGTAGCGATGCTCAGTTCCGCACCCAGTGCGTTCGTGGCCAAGCATCCTCTAGCCCCCGCTAGCATAGGGCCACGAAGTCCGCACGATATCATCTCGTCCGATCCCGTTGTCGCCCAGCGACAACCCAGGGGACGTCACTCAGTATATTCCGCTCCCGAGTGACCAGAGGAGCTCCACTGAGATAATGCCCCATCTCGACTTGGGGTTGTGATACACACGCACCCAAAATCCTTTAACACATGAAAACCCAATTTTCATGAAACACATGAACATGAATGCATGTACACGAAAACACAGTTTCCTTTACAAACATGATCATGCGTGCAATATGCCATGTACATGAACAACACCATACCAACAACCAACATTTCACAATACCAACCAAACACACAACTCCATCCATAATCAATCTGACCTCCGAACACCTCGGACTCAATCCGGCATAACCAACTAGATCACAATAATATGAGTTAGTGCAAAAATATATTTAATTCACGATAGTTATTTGGAAAAATACTTACAGTGCTATATAATAATTTCTGAAGAGTCACGGAGCTGCAAGAAGTGGCAACACAACTGCAGAACAGTGCAAAATGCACTATGGCCGTGGGTCTCAAATACCCATTTTTGAACAGAGACAAACCAATACCCGAAATTGATAGGGTAGGGCTTAGGGCTGTCGGTGAAACTAGTGGTGGTGGTGGTTTGCCATGGGTGGCAACGCAAAGGGTGGTTGAAGACCAAAAATATCCAAATCGAAAATGGAGTTGGTTGTGCTTCACCGGTGACAGATCGGAGCTGGGGTTGGGTGCATTGGGTAGCTGGGAGGTCGAGGATGAAGTGGTGAAGAAATGGTAGTTGGAGGTGACGCGACGATGGCGGGCGGGCTCAAGGAATGCCGCGGCTTCAAGCTGTGCGTGGAGGAGAACGCCGGCGAGATAGGGGCCGAGCTTGGTGGGGGATGATGGCTGGCGGGAGGGGAACTTGTGGCGGTGGGCGGTGTCGGTCATGGGCGGCTCACGGCGGTGGGCTGGGAGAGAGGGGAGAAAGGCCGCGCGGGAAGAGAGAGAGAGAGAGAGAGGAGAGAAAAGAAAGAGAAAAAGAAAAGAAAAGGGAAAAAGAAAAATAGAAAGAAAGAAATGAGGTCCAATCCCCACATCTTGGGTTATAAAAATGATCCAACGAAAATGATTTCAAAACAGCATCTCAATTAAAATAATTTAAACGTAATGATACAATGAAAATACAATAATTAAATCCAACAATCAATTAATTTAAAATAAAGAATAATTTAAATGCATCACAATAATAAATATTAAGAAAACATATCAAATTTAATTTTCACAATTTAAAAATCATAAAATAAACCATTTAAAAATATCCGATAATTTTAAAACAAGAGAATAAATTTTTGAATAAATAAAAATAATCATTTAGTAAAAATACACTAAAATACGGAGTGTTACATTCTCCCCCCTTAAATAAAATTTCGTCCTTGAAATTGGCAAGGTCAACATTAAACTAAGACAGGAATAAGATTCGACTAAGAGAAGACATAAGAAACATACCGCTAGTCAATCAAACAAGTACGGATATTGCTCCCTCATATCGGCTTCTCTCCCAAGAGAAATCTTGAACCAATGGATCGCCCCATGACACTTTCACCAAAGGTATTGTCTTGGACCTTAATCTTTGCTCTTTCTAATCTACAATTTGCGTTGGGGCAACTTCGTAAGTAAGGTCAGGCTGAAGTTGAATGCGTTCTGGGTCGACAAAACGCAGTTCTTGTTGTCCAAAACTCTTCTTCAACGATGACACAAGACCGCAACATATCCTCAAGAGTCTGAATAGTGTGTTCCGATTGACTGTCTGTTTGAGGGTGATATGTAGTACTAAACTTCAACTTAGTGCCTAAAGCTGCCTGCAAACTCTTCCAAAAATGGGACGTGAACCCGGGTCCCGGTCCGACACAATACTCGTGGGTACTCCGTGCAAACGCACTATCCCTTTGACATACAACCGAGTCAACTTACCCAAAGAGTCGGTATTATTAATAGGCAAGAAATGTGCATTCTTGGTCAATCGATCAACAATCACCCAAACTGAATTCTTTCCACTAGGGGTCCTCGGCAAACCAAAACAAAATCCATAGAATATCGTCTCACTTCCACTCAGGAATAGGGAGAGGTTGAAGTTTACCAACAGGTCTTTGATGCTCAGTCTTAACTTGTCGGCACGTGTCACATTTCTCAATAAACATGATGATATCCATCATACTCGCATTAGACTCCCAATGGTATCTCACGTCCAGTATTCCTATGGTGGCTATGTTATCTAAAATCTCCCTTTTTCACAAGAACCTTAATACAAATCCAATAAATTCCAATGATTAATAGCTCCATACAATAATCTGTGCTAACCTCAATCGACTCATATGCTATAACTTCTAAACCTCCATTGAATTCTACCTTTGGTAACATACTGAACACTCCCAAAGTTAACCATCAATAACAAATTTTGCGCAACCAAATGATTAATCTCTAACTACAAGTATCGTCTCAAAATTTCAAGTCACCACTAATTCCTCAAGATCAGCACAAAATCCGAACTCCTAACTATAATCACAAATTTCACGCTTCTATTGCGCACTGTGATAATTCGTCACATGCATAAAATTTATGTCCTCATAAAACTAACAATATCGAGTACAAGATGACTCCATACCTATTAACGAAAAACTCTTATCATAATTTAGTAGAAAATATTCTCTTTCCCAAAACCAGGAGTTATCGCTCATATTCCTCAATTAACTCCTGTTACCTTAAACAAAATCCATATTCCACAAAATACATCCATTATCACAGATAGAAAACCAATATCAATTAATCTCAACATCCCAAATTGCAAACAAGTAACATCACCCCAAAATACGCCCATCTCGTCTAAGATAAGGAACATACCTTAAAAAGCTCGATTCCAACGCGGTCAACCAATAAGAGCGCCTATAAACTCCTAAGCGACAACCTAAACCCAAAAACTCGTCACCTACATTCTTAATAACATCTAATATAGTGGTAACTAAACTCACTACGAACTACCGTAGACTTCACCAAAATATTATCAAAACCTTTTTGGTAACTCGCCCACCTACTTCTACTCCTATAAGCTAGTATTAGCACGAATAATTCCTTCAATAGCGCATCACTATTAAACCTCAAGGCAAGCCATACTACTCAAATCTTCAATCCACCAAAAGCCAAAGCAAAGCACCCAAGGATCCTAATGCTATATTAACTCACATACTTGATCATATTATCCACCGCTGATGAATAAGCTTCAACTTCCAAGATCTTATCATACACCAAACATGACAACCCATCAATCTTTCTTCAAGTTAATAGCAATGTCCTTAATCCAACCAACTGGATGCTCAATCTCCAAAGAAAGTATAACCTCAAAATTTAAATTCCTAAGCAACCTCAAGTCACAATTAATTCCTGTAGATAAACACAACAATTATTGCCAACCATCATTCCATTAAGTAACCCGCTTCGACTGTATACTCCAATCGACTCAACAAAAACTCCAAGTCAAAATCTCTTGAATCTAATACTATTGTATTTACTCATCTTCAACACCTATCCAAGACACTTCTTCCAAGTTAAAATGAGACTAGGACCTGTACTCTCCGAAATGCATACACACTCATCACTACTACGCATCGATCTCATGCTCCCTTAGTCAAAACCAAAAAAGTCTCCAAACATGCAAGTGATCCATTGCTACCATTTCCATCATTTGGACCTATATCCTCGAAATCAACAAGAATCATTTCCTAAATTCGCACTATCTATTATCCTTAAAATTGATGTGGATTAAATCATCAACCTGCCACTAACCTCGAGCTAAAGAACTAGATCAACATCTTCAATCCTCAGAAAATACACAACTAGATCATTACCTTCCATCTCCAAAGAAGTTCTCTCCTGAAAAAAATTCTTATCAATAACTTAATTTTGATCAATCCCATTTTAATGGTTACCACCTAATCAATTGCTAGAACAGACCAAGCTAGCGTACCAAGTCTACAAAACTAAGAACTTAAATCCTATTATAATTCAGTCCTTCAACTCTACAATTCTAAAACCTTAAACCAGATAAAAATCATTTCCCGAAATCCTCAAGATCGATGACCTTAAATCTAAAACATTTCACCTTATAAAGCTTGAAAATCCTCAAGTCCCAAATGTTAACAAACTGCTTGTCAAAGTCGGCAAGATCGAAAACTTCTAATCTAAATAATCCTTCAAATGCTTGTTGAACCTATTACCTTATATCGAATAAACTTATTTCCTAAAAACTATAGAGCCACATACCTTAGATGAACTTCTCATAAATCTATCCTTGAAGTTCGTTGAACTTACAACCTCCTACTCCATAAACACACTACTTAATTTCTACGGAAGCTACGACCTCAATTAACCTAAGCGATTTAAAACTATGTCACTCCTCAGTTGCGACTTAAGTTCCTACTCCATAGAGTTCACCCAGACCATGTTGTTCGAGCCTCGATATTAAAACAAACCAGTTGCCAAGAGTTCAGGCCTACTACACTAAATGTTCAAGCCTAACAATAGCATTCTCGATCGCATCATCTTCCTGACATAGCGTAACCATTAACCTCACTTTCAACTCAAGCAATTTAAAATACAACTGTAGAAAAATAAATTAAAATGCGACCATACAACATAAAATAAAATAGAATAAAACCAACAATAAAATATCATAAGACAAAATGAAGAAAACAAATGAAGTAGTGCACAATAAAATAATTAAAAAATAAATAAAATAACCTGCCATAAAATAAAATAAATAATATAAAATAAACAAACAAGTAGTATACAATAAAATAAATAAAACCAATAAAAACAACATACTTTAAATTAAATAATTTAACTTACAACTTTCAAAATAAAAATTTCTGGTACTTCACCTAAGAGACATGTGGGTTTACCCAAAGTCGAACTGCTCTGATACCACCTGTGATGCCCCGACTCCCACGTACAAAAAAATACGGGAATCGTGACGTTTGGATGATGACAACACGGTCACACATCCCAACGATAGTGCTCAATCTGTGTACATGTAACAGTGTACAATAAACAACGCAGCGGATAAATTAAGCAAGTCAACTAAGTACCAGAATTTTAAATACAAATATTCAAAACAAATCATCTTTAAAAAGTTATACAGTCATCCCAAATAAAAATATATACAAGTCTCAAACCAGAATACGAGTGATCCCAATCATTCCTCGGGCAGAGCCAAATCCTCAGGCTCACCCTCATCCTCCTCTGCATCAAAATCTGCATTACCATAGAACGGTACCGTAGGTAAGTATAAACCAAACAACCACAAGATAAAAACATATTAATGCAACCAACATGCATGCATATGATGAAATATGCATGAAATCCAAAATATCATTTTCCCTGAAAATAGATATTTTTCAACACACGCCAAAATCTCATTTTGGCTGATACCACCTATGACGCCTTGACTCCCACGTACAAAAAAATATAGGAATCGTGTCAGGATGATGACAACTCGATCACGCATCCGAACGAAAGTGCCAAGTGTGTGTACATGCAACAATGTACAGTAAACAACACAGCGGATAATATAAATAAGTCTACTAAGTACCACAATTTTAAATACAAATATTCAAAACAAATCATCTTTAAAAAGTTATACAGTCATCCCAAAATATATTACAAAACAAATACATAAAGAATTGATAAAGCGAATCTTGATAAACGGGAGCAATCCCAGATCACTCCTCCAACGGAGCCAAGTTTAAGGCTCGACATCCTCATCTGCATCAAAATCTGCGATACCATAAAATGGTACTACATGTAAGTATAAACCAAACAACCACGAGATAAAAGCATATTAATGCAACCAACATGCATGCATATGATGAAATATGCATCAAATCCAAAATATCATTTTTCCTGAAAATAAATATTTTACAACAAACGCCAAAATCCTATTTTGGTCAAAAAATAATAATCCGTCATTTTCCCAGAAAATGATCCAAATCAATAAAACCTCATTTTTCCAGAAAATGAATCACATAAAATCTCTTTAATCAACACACACTATTTTCCCATAAAACAACCCATTAATCCATTAACCAATGCACCATGATCTCCCTTAGGGATCATCCGCACGTCCTGTCTTCGTAGCGATGCTCAGTTCCACACTCAGCGCGTTCGTGGCCAAGCATCCTCTAGCCCCCGCCAGCAGAGGGGCCACGGAGTCGGCACGAGACCATCTCGTCCGATCCCGTTGTCGCCCAGCGACAACGCAGGGATGTCACTCAGTATATTCCATTCCCGAGTGACCAGAGGAGCTCCACCGAGATAATGCCCCATCTCGGCTTGGGGTCGTGATACACACGCACCCAAAATCCTTTAACACATGAAAACCCAGTTTTCATGAAACACATGAACATGAATGCATGTACACGAAAACACAGTTTCCTTTACAAACATGATCATGCGTGCAATATGCCATGTACATGAACAACACCATACCAACAACCAACATTTCACAATACCAACCGAACACACAACTCCATTCACAATCAATCCGACCCCCGAACACCTCGGACTCAGTCTGGCATAACCAACCAGATCACAATAATATGAGTTAGTGCAAAAATATATTTGAATCACGATAGTTATTTGGAAAAATACTTATAGTGTTATATAATAATTTCTGAAGGATCACAGAACTGCAAGAAGTGGCAACACAACTGTAGAACAATGCAAAATGCACTGTGGTCGTGGGTCTCAAATACCCTTTTTTGAACGGAGACAAACCAAGACCCGAAATTGATAGGGTAGGGCTTAGGGATGTCGGTGAAGCTAGTGGTGGTGGTGGTTTGCTGTGGGTGGCGGCGCAAAGGGTGGTTGAAGACCAAAAATACCCAAATCG
The DNA here is from genome assembly GCF_004785595.1 of Juglans microcarpa x Juglans regia. NCBI lineage: Eukaryota > Viridiplantae > Streptophyta > Magnoliopsida > Fagales > Juglandaceae > Juglans > Juglans microcarpa x Juglans regia. The sequence goes on along the minus strand of NC_054604.1, from coordinate 5,143,574 downwards.
GAAATGGAGTTGGTTGTTCTTCACAGGTGACGGATTGGAGCTGGAGTTGAGTGCATTGGGTAGCTGGGAGGTCGAGAATAAAGTGGTGAAGAAATGGTAGCCGGAGGTGGCGCGACTGCGACGCGAGGGCTCAAGGAATGCCGCGGCTTCAAGCCATGCGTGGAGGAGAACGCCGGCGAGATAGGGGCCGAGCTTGGTAGGGGATGATGGCCGGCATGAGGGAAACTTGTGGCAGTGGGCGGTGTCTGTCACAGGCGTCTCATGGCGGCGGGCTGGGTGGAGGAGAAAAACGGGCGGGGAGAGAGGGGAGAAAGGCCACGCGGGAAGAGAGAGAGAGAGAGAGGAGAGAAAAGAAAGAGAAAAAGACAAGAAAAAGAAGAAAAAAAGGGAAAAAGAAAAATGGAGGGAAAGAAATGAGGTCCAATCCCCACATCTTGGGTTACAAAAATGATCCAACGAAAATGATTTCAAAACAGCATCTCAATTAAAATAATTTAAACGTAATGATACAATGAAAATACAATAATTAAATCCAACAATCAATTAATTTAAAATAAAGAACAATTTAAATGCATCACAATAATAAATATTAAGAAAACATATCAAATTTAATTTTCACAATTTAAAGATCATAAAATAAACCATTTAAAAATATCCGATAATTTTAAAACAAGAGAATAAATTTTTGAATAAATAAAAATAATTCTTCAGTAAAAATACACTAAAATACGAGGTGTTACAGTGTGGGCCTCCATTCGTCCTGTGGCAAGCTCTGATACCATGAAGAAATTCATGGGCCTAACTCATCTCATAAAACTAGTTCTACAAGAGATGATTGTTCATTCGTTATAAACATGCCCAAGACCTTGTCTACAGGTAATGTGAGATTATTTCTCAACACGTTCCTACGAGAACCAAAAAGTTATTTGAATTGGAGTAGTACTTTGAGTTGTCATTGCCTTTGACCTATGGTGCAGTACACAAATGTTCTAATCAGCAAATTAAGCAGTAAAAGCTCTTTAAGACTACATGAGAAATTGAGATGGACGTTAATGGAACATAACTCTTGTGCTATGATTTTAGAAAATCATGATTCATGTTAAGAGGGAAGGCCAACAATACATGCAATGTCTCATATTTTGTTCTAAAAATTTTAGTTACATGTAACTACAAGAAATAGGCCCTTTCCCAGCGATTTAAGTTCTGCTGCAAAAAAAAACTGCTGCAATAAGCTATTATTTGCAGCGATTTCAAATTCGTCGCACGTTTTAAAATCGAATCTTCATAAAAACACTAGGTGGTCCCTAACTTAATTATTTACATGGATTTAATGTATTTTAGCGGCAAAAAAAATCCATTGGAATATAAAATCACAAGTTGCAACGAGATGAAATCGATGGGAAAGTTCTGGGTGCCAAAACTAATTTATTTCTCCCTTTCCCTCCCTCCCGAGCCTTACCCATTTCTAAAATCATCTCCGTTCTTCCCCAGTACTTCTACATTCTTTCCCAATTCGGCTACTTGCAATTAAATCCACCCACTTCATACACACGACTTCATCTCCCTTTTCGAATATGTCCCAAAGCTTTTGCTCTGGCCTCCACTTCATTTTCCTTCCCCATAGAAGCTACGGTCGTCATTTCCTTTTTGCTTTACAAAATCAGTGCCTCCATCTAGAAATCTCGGAGTGACTTCTTTTGGGATTTTCAAGTATCGGAGGGTGAGCATATTCCACCGAGACTCTTGGAGTGAATTCCTTTCGTAAACATAGGTATCGCTTGAACTAATTTCTCTATCTCTCCACCTTCATATGTAGACTGGTTGCTTTACAATAATTGGTACAGTTTTCGTGTAGACTAATTTCTATTTGTTTGAGTAGAAAGATTGATGATTTTTGCATGAAAATGCCACCTTTATATCTGCATTTTGTGTTGGTATTGATGTGGGTATTAGATGTTAGTAATTTTTGGGTGATATTTTTAATTAGCACACCATAGATTGATGGCTTTTTGCATGACATCCCTAATTTGTCAATCATCTTGGGGAAATACAGTCATCACCTTCAACAAATAAAACGAAAATGAGCATACTTCCCACCCAATTCAGAATTTATTGTAAAAAATAGATATTTTGCCAAGTAGGTTAACTAGTAATTAGTTGTTACTAAATTATAGAAAACTGAAGTTTCTAGACCTAATTGTTTTTGGGTGTACCTGTTCTGATAACAGTTTTGGATATTAATGTTCTGTGTTTCGATGACCAAGGTGTACAAGTTGGGCATGAAAACTCCATTACAAAGTATCTTACAATTTTCACCAACTAAAAGTTTTGTAGCTCAGAGAGAGAGAGAGAGAGAGAGAGAGAAGGAACTCATGTTTGTTTGGGCCAAATTTGGTTGTAGGTAAGTACTCATGATGTAATCTGGGTATATATGTATGTACATATGATCTAATTATAAGAGGAGTTAATACGATTGGCAACGATCGATCCGGCCTATACCACGACAGTACTACTATGCCTTCGATTAACTTTAATTCAAGTACTTGGCATGCATGAACAATTTGTCTGCATGATCTTCATATAGCTAGCTAGCTAGTACGTTCATACATACATACATACATATATATACATATATTATATACATGTCCAACAATTGGCAAGAAATTAAATTGATTTGTTGGTCTGATAATTAGACCCTCTAGCTAGGCTGATAGTGTTAGAAAGTCAAATGGTTATTAGGGTTTCATTAACCGGCTATCTCATAACCATGAAGTTTTGGACACTAAAAATTATGCATGATGATGATCTATTAGAAAGTTAATCATAAATATGTATTTAGAAAGTGTGTATATATATACATCATTATAAGAATATAATTTGAGCCTTTGGAATTAAACAATAGTTTAGCAACTTGGACTTTTCTGGACAAATAAGAATACTATATATGTATACCATTATAAGAAAAATTGTATGCAGGCGCAGGGACAAGATTATAATATTGCCCCAAACAATACCACACATGGAAAATCATGTGTTGTTTTAACATTAATGCATTTGTGTTATTCAGGGAGCATTAAAGTTGTTTTAAATTATGTTTTACATTGCAGGTCAGAGTTGTAAATGGTATTCTGCCAACAGGTGACTATTCCTTTGTCAAGTGCAACAATCTATATTTCATATCTGCTTTCATCTTTGTGCATTGGTTTTAAAGGACATTTACTCCAATTATCTTTCTACTATAGTGTTTTATTTTTTTTGGGGTTCATTGGTTTTTCTTCTAAACATGCTCCATTAAACCTATTCTTTTTATATAACTAAGTTTTTTAGTTTTCCTTAATGTTGTGCAGTCTATTGATTTTGTCAAATACACGGATAAGTAGTATGAGAAGTAATGTGATAGTGCTATATCTATGAAATGTTATGCTTTCTTGATCAAAGCCGATATGTAGAACTGTGGGTGCCAATGCCGATGGACGGTCCCACTTAAATAGAGTTGTGGAACTTGGTAGTAGTTATTTTGGTGGATAGTAGAGTTAAACAATCTGTTATAATTGTGATGTTTATCTAGTATTTAAGTTGTAGCTCAGTTTGTACTTGATATGAGAATATAATGCACCACCCCAGTGTATATATATATTTGTTGATGAATTAGTTTTATGATGTGTTTTCAGTATTTAATTTGAATGAATAGATGTCAAGTTGGTTGAATGTTGAATGTTGCCTTTAGGAACAACAAAAAACGAGGCCCAGTAAGAACACTTGGTCGGCAATTTGATTAAAAATGTGTTTCTGGCGATTTAAAACACTTGACTGGCGAATTATTATCACAGCAAAAAAGTTCAAATAACCTGTTAACTCAGTTGCAACGATTCATTTTCGCAGGTAATTTATCAAGTGCAGCGATTTTTAAGTCGCTGCAATTACATAATGAAAACCAGCGAGTCAATTACGGCGTTCATAAAATCGCTGCAAATGAGTTCTCAAAACCAAAACTCAATTGCAACAATTATAAAATTGCTGCATAAACATCTTTACCGGCCATTTTATAATTGCTGCAACTGTGTTCTCAAAACCAAAAATTCAATTGCAGTGAATATATATCCCTGGTGATTTACCAAAAGCAGCGATTTTACCCTCGTCGCTTCTAGTATTTCGGAACAGCTAACTCAATCCCATCGATTCAAAAATCGCTGGGAAATATGATTACCGGCGATTATAAGGTTTTCACAACCATTTAGTCTGTTGCAGCATTATGTTGAAAACGTTGGGAATGTGTATTTGCGGTGATTTTATTACTTTTAGAGACGATAGAAAAGCGCCGAAATTAATCTTTCCCAACCATTATGACTGAATCCTAGATCATATTAACGGCGATATTTGACACTATTTGCGGCAGAGAATATCGCCAGTAAAGATTATCTTTTAGCGGCGATTTTCGGCTTCCATTGGAATAGATCAGAAGTGGAGGTTTAAACTGACGAACGTCCGGCGATGTATAAATCTCTAGTAAAAGAATCGCCGAGAAAAGTGAATCCCCTTGTAGTGACATTTCCATTTTACAACGTCTCAGACATGTAGTATATATCATTATGTTGGGATTTATTAAAGTGATCTCTTTTTGTAATATGTAAATTATTTTTGGAAAGTGGCAATTCCACACACACACATATATACATAAGAAAGCTAGAGAACATCTAGAGAGGCATGATTTACTAATATTGCTAACTCACTAATTGTTTTGCAAAATTGTATGATGGGTTGTGTTGAAGACATGTTTCACTGCTTGGCACTCTCAATCCCTTGCAACCAAAGGGTAAGAAGGCTTGGGGGTGGAGAAGGGGAACTTTCAATGCCTAAGTTAGCAATGATAGGAGTAATCTCAAAACCAATTAAGCCTCTGCTTGTTTACATACCTAGTCCTTTTAAATAGACATTTTGCCTTCTTATGATCCTTCGAGCTTTACCACCTTATCTATCACTTGAAACTTGAATTCCCATCTCTTAGAGTTATCTTTCCGTTTTGAGTGGATAGATACCCTTAACCATGCTGAGATAGTATTTTATCCGTATTTTAGTGTATTTTTATTGAAGGATTATTTTTAATAATTTAAAAATTTATTCTCTTATTTTAAAATTGTTGGATTTTTAGTAGGTTTATTTTTATGATTTTTAAATTTGCAAAAATTAAATTTGATATGTTTTCTTAATATTGATTATTGTTATGCATTTAAATTGTTCTTCTTTTTAAATTAATTGATTGTTGGATTTAATTATTTTATTTTCATTTTATCATTACGTTTAAATTATTTTAATTGATTAGCTATTTTAAAATTCTTTTTGTTGAATCATTTTTATGACCCAAAATGTGAGAATTGGACCTCATTTCTTTCCCTCCATTTTTCCTTTTTCTTTTCCTTCCCTTTTTCTTTCCTATTCTTTTTCTTTCCTCTCTCTCTCTCTCTCTCTCCTCTCCCCGCTTCCGCATCGCCTTCTCCCAGCCCATCGCCGCTGTGCCGCCGTAGCCAGCACCGCCCAGCCCTTTAGCTCCCCCTCCCTTCAGCGACCACCCCCCTCCATTTTCAACCTCCCTCGTGCCGCTGTTAGCCTTCTCGAGCTCCTCAAAGCCGTGGCACCCTTTGAGCTCCAGCGCCGCCGTCGTGCCACCTCCGGCCACCATTTCTTCACCACTTTATCCTCGACCTCCTAGCATCCCAATGCACCTATCCTTAGCCCCGATTTACCATCGGTGAAGCCTATCTATGTCCATCTCCGATTTGGGCAATTTGGTCTTCAACCGCCCTCTACGCCGCCACCCACGGCAAACCACCACACCACTAGCTTCACCGACATCCCTAAGCCCTACTCTATCAATTTCGGGTCTTGGTTTCTCCCCATTCAAAAATGGGTATTTGAGACCCACGACCACAGTGTATTTTACATTATTTTGTTGCTAAGCCGCCACTTCTTGCATCTCTGTGATCCTTCGAAAATTATATTATAGCACTATAAGTATTTTTCTAAAGAACTATCGTGATTTAAATATATTTTTGTACTAACTCATATTATTGTGATCTGGTTGGTTATTCCGAACTGAGTCCGAGGAGTACGGGGGTCGGATAGATTGGAGGACGGAGATTTTTGTGTGTTTGGTTTGTGTTGTGGATTGTTGGTTGATGGTTATGGCGTTGTTTCATGTACATGGCATATTTGCACGCATGATCATGTTTGTAAATGAAACTGGGTTTTCGTGTAATTGCATTCATGTTCATGTGTTTATTGAAAACTGAGTTTTCATGTGTTAAAGGATTTTTGGGTGCGTGTGTATCACGACCCCAAGCCGAGATGGGGCATTATCTTGGTGGACTCCTCTGGTCACTCGGGAGCGGAATATACTGAGTGACGTCCCCTGGGTTGTCGCCGGGCGACAACGGGATCGAACGAGATGGTCTCGTGCCGACTCTGTTGCCCCTCTACTGGCGGGGGCTAGAGGATGCTTGGCTACGAACGCGCTGGGCGCAGAACTAGGGATCACTACGAAGCCAAGACGTGCGGATGATCCCTAGGGGAGATCATGGTGCATATGGTTAATGGATTAATGGACTGTTTTCTGGAAAAATAGCGTATGTTGAATAAAATGATTTTTATGTGATTCATTTTCTGGAAAAATGATGTTTTATTGATATGGGTCATTTTCTGGAAAAATGACAGATTATTATTTTTGGACCAAAATGGAATTTTGGCGTGTGTTGAAAAATATTCATTTTCGGGAAAAATGATATTTTTTCTGAAAATGGATATTTTTGGATCTGATGCATATTTCATCATATGCATGTATGTTAGTTGCACTAATATGTTTTTATCTCGTGGTTATTTGGTTTATACTTACCTGCGGTACTGTTCTATGGTAACGCAGATTTTGATGCAGAGGAGAATGAGGGTGAGCCTGAGGATTCGACTCCGCCCGAGGAGTGATTGAGATCACTTGCATTTGGTTTAAGACTTGTATTATATTTTATTTGGGATGACTGTATAACTCTTTTAATCATTTTACTTATGTTAGTTTGTATTAAAAAAAAATTTCTGGTATTTGTTGACTTATTTATATTTATTTGCTGCATTGTTTGTTGTACATTGTTGCATGGATACACACTTGGCACTTTCATTGGGATGCGTCACCGTGTTGTCATCATCATGGCGTCTCGATTCCGTGTTTCCTTACATGGGGGTCGGGGGCACCACAGTCTATGAGATTAAGCTTTAGGCCTCACGATTTGAGCCCAATGTCACGTACTCTCCTCAGTTACCCCGCGAGTCTTTGCCACGCACGAAGGGTTTATGTGGTGATGGTGGTGACGTTTGGGATTCTGCAACATGATTCCCCACGATTTTTTTCAGGCACTGATACACCTTCTCCATGATTTTTGTTAGACAACGATATGCCTCCTCTCTTATCAACTATCGTCAGTATTTATTGAAGCATTGTTCACCTTTTTTTTTCTCCTCTCTGTTTTCTTGTGCAAGTCTTCTCTATTTTCTTGCTCTCGTCTTTTCGCGCTTCCTGTTTCCTCTTCTTCCTTTCTTCCTTTTGCATTTCCATGGCTTCTGGCAAGAATCTGGTCCAAGTTCTTCTCGAGGTAGTGGTTCTTCACGACCTTGCGAGTCCTTCGCTCCAAGTGGTGCTGGTGGCGCTGTTGCTAGCCCTAACAACAATGGAGGCCTTTCTCGTTCTATTTTCAATGGCCACCGCTGGTCCTCTTCTCTCTACTGCTGTAAACTGGACGACGCAAGAGACCATTTCAACATCCTCGATTCAGTGGGCTTGTCACTGCTTGGCCAACGGAGGGGAGCGGTGGATATCAGAGGTATGGCCGTCTCAGTCACTCTTTACTTAGCTATGTTTACAATGGGGCTTCATCTGCTCTTTGTGCAACCCATTCATGACATTTTAGACGTCTTGGGCTTTGCTCTGACTCAACTAGTGTCGAATACATGGCATATTTTGATGGCTTGCTGCGTTTATGGTGGTAAGTCCTAGGACCTGCTGATGATAATTATCATGACCTCACCCCTTGGGAATTCCTTTCCCTTCATGGGTTCAGGCATTTGGATGAGAATCTGTATAGTTTTAGATCCCATAGTAAACTTGTTCAATTTGAGCGTAAGTATTCTCACGCCAAAGATTGGTCCAGAAATTTTGTGAGAATTTCCAGTAGACAAGGTTGTACTTTGGGAATTCCTTATTTGAGTAGACTGGTCGCCCATTCCCGACAAGCGTGATTTTGTTGTCCCCTCGAGAAGAAACTCGCATTCACCTGGTCCAATCTTGGGCAGCGTCCAACCTTAGCTCTACCTGGTCTGAGACCCTTTTGACGCTTGCAAAAATTGATAGATTTGTTATGGTCCCTAGCCGTGCCCATTTGCTCGGTCGTGAGTTCTTGGGTGCCCCTTCACTGGCGAAAAATTTGAAGAGGGGGCCACTTATGGAGGTGGGGGTAAAGAAGAAAAGGCCCGCCTTGCATCAAAGCCTATGGATGCATCCAGTTCCTCTAGGGGTGCTCCATTTCCTCCTCCGTCGAATGTAGAGGAGGGGTCGAGGAACCCTCCATTGACTCGGTTTGATTCGCTAGATGCTATCATGGCTCAAGCAGATATCGAGCTGGATTTTATTATTGAAGCCGAGGAGGCAAAGGTGTTGATGGCAGGGACTTTTGTTGGGCGAGCAGTAACTCTTGAGGAGGCCCCTCCTCGGGAGGGGGAGGACTTTATTTCTGTTATGGATCCTAGTTGCCTTAATGCACCTCCCGTTGGCGACCTTCCTCCCTTCTTACCCAAATATGCGGATTCTTTCCACTAAGTGGATGTTGGCGAGCACTCGCTTGTTGCCTCGATGACTTCAAGCGGGGAAACTCCTGAACTGCATTTTATCTTCCCAAGTTTGTCGGTGGCGAGTAAGAGTAGGATGTCGATTCCTTCACCCCCTTTCAGTAGTTCCCCGAAATGGGGTGAGGCACCTTCTTCTTCTTTGCTGCGGGAGGATGCTGGCATTCCTCTTGTGTTCAACACTTCACTGGGAGGGGTTGGAGAGACTTCTCCAACATTTTCTGTTGGTGATGGACAAACGGGACATTTTGATGAGACCCCGTTCCAGGAGAATGTTGCCATTCCCTCAGTTAATCAAACAGTCGGGACTTAATCTTAAGCAAATGTCAACTCGTCGCCTTCCCCTGCTTGGGAGTTGCCATTTCTAGAGGGTGTGACTGGGGTTTCCTTTTAGATTCCCATTACTCGGGGTGAAGCCTCCTCCTCTCAGCCAAAGGATTCTTCTCAAGCCTTCAGGTCTTGCCGCGAGGAAGCATTTCGTTTGATTGTTCTCAAGCCGCGTGACATTCTTTCACCAATAAGCTTTATTTTAACTGTATTTTCGTTGCCATTTTGTGGGGGCTATAACTATTTTTTACTTTGATGACTTCTCTCCATTTTTTTTAGGGAGTTGACCAATTGGACAAGATACTTGTAAACGACCGTGTGGGGCTCGAAGAGGAGAACGACTCCATGTGCTCGTTAGTTGGTAGGGCTCATGGGGCTGTTGTTTCTGCTCAGGAAGAGAAAGAAAAATTGGCGACGGAGCTTGCCTAGGTCGAAGCCCTTCACCGAGATCATGTTGCTTCCCTCCAATCTTAGCTGGCGAGCGCTTTAGAGGAAAACGAGTTATATAAAGCCAATGCAACTGCTGCAGAGGCTACACAAAGCAATCTCGCTGCTGGCCTGAATGGGATGGAGCAGGAGGTGGAGGTCTTGAGGAAGGTGAAGGCTGATTGTCTTACCCGTCTGGCTACTTCCGAAGAAGAATGGCGAGAATCCATCCTTAAACTGAGTGGTTCTCAAGGCGAGAAAGTTAAAGTAGAGCAAGACTGGGCCGCAGCCAAGGATGCCCTTAGAGAAAACAATCACAACCTGCTAAAGTTAAATCAGAGCTGGGAGGGCAACAAGAAAGCCTTGGCTTCTTCTGAGCAAAGAATCTCCGAGCTGAATCGGGAACTGGGCCATTTGTAGGAACAAATTAATCACCTTATCCCTCATATCAATTATGCCCATGCCATTTGGGATCATACTTTTGGAATTGGTTTTAAGCTTGGCATCAAACAGTTGTGAGCACTCCTACTTGCACATTCTCGGACTAATCTCCACACATTGAATTGGAAAAACATATGTGCCAGTTCCACTATCTACCATTATTTTGACTCCATTGGGCAGGATGTGTTGCAAGATGCATTTCCTCCTCCCCCGCCTACTCCTTGAAATTTTGTTTCAAATATTTTGATTTTGCTTGTATTCCGGGTAGTATGCTATTTAGTGATTTGTATTTTGAAATCATGAATTCTAGTTTTGGGAACACTCTCTATTATTATTGAGCTATATGGATCTTTTATGATTGAGAACCTTGTGCTTTCTAATTATACATTTGTGTCTAAATGAATTGTTAACATAGTTTATATTAACATAACTTATGATAAATCAAATCAATTTAAACGAATAATAATGAAGATGAGTTCAACTTATCTATAATCCCTTGTTTGTCTTGGCCAGTTGGGTGATCTTGGCAAATGAAAGTAGGCAGGAGAATTACCTGGTTGCTTTTATTGGGGAGGAGGTGCAGCGGAAGAGATGCTTGACCATGCAACCTTGCTGATTGGAATAAGGCGGGAGAAATGCTTGACTGCTTAATTATTGGTGAGTAGGTGTAGCAGGAGAGATGCATGATCACGTAACCTTGTCAATTTGAGTAACACAGGAGAGTCGCTCGACCGTGCAATTTTTGACCAGAAGGTGTGGCGGGAGAGATGCTCAACCGCGTAACCTTACCTATTGGAGTAAGGCGGAAGAGTTGCTTGACCACTTAACTCGGGGGAAATATAGAAAATAATAAAAGTCATAACACATTATGATTTATTGAGATAAAAACCTCCAGTAATAATAACAGTTAATCAAAAAGTCTTAGTAATGAAACTTTAATCATTTATAAATGAAATATTTAAACATAAAACTTTCTTAGATACTTAGCATTCCACGGATGCGGCAATTCACGTCCTGCCGCGTCCTTTAGGTGATAGGTCCCCTGACGATTGGTCCCTGTAACCAAGTATGGTCCTTCCCATCTCGGTCCTAACTTTTCTTTTTCCTCTGTGGTTACTCATGTTTCCTTTTAGACCAAATCACCTACCTTGAAGGATCTCGGTCTCACTCTTTTGTTGAAATACTACTCCGTCTTCTGCTTGTAAGCAACTACCCTTGTTTCAGCATTTCCCATTTTTTCTTCAAAAAGGTCTAGATGCTCTTCCAGTTTCCTTTCGTTCTCACGGTTGTCGAAATTGAGCCTTCTATGACTTGGTATCCCCACTTCTACAAACATCATGGCTTTGGTTCCATATGCTAAAGCAAAAGGAGTTTCGCCTATCGATGTCTTAGATTTTGTCCTGTATGCCCATAGTATCTCAGGGAGCTCATCTGCCCATGTCCCTTTCTTTTCGCCAACATTCTTCTTCAGTATCCTGACTATAGTTTTATTAGTTGCCTTGACTTGCCCGTTTGCCTGTGGGTGTTTTAGAGATGAATACTTGACTTTAATCTCCCCACACCACCCACGATAATACTCTAAATCGAATTGCTTGCCATTGTCAGAGATAATGTTATGTGGAATCCCGAATCTACACACGATTGCCTTCCATATGAACTTCATCACGTTTTGAGTTGTCACTGTTACCATTGCCTCAACTTCTGCCAATTTTGTGAAATAGTTGACAATAACGATGATGAACTTTGTTCCTCATTTACTCGGGGGCATAAGGCTGACCACGTCTACCCCCCCATTTGTGCAAACAACCATGGAGCTGTCATCGGCCTTAACTCTTCTAGTGGCATGTTCGAGACTGATGTGTGCATCTGGCACTAAGCACACCTTTGATGAACTCTTTTGCATCATGCAAAGCATTGGGCCAACAATCGCCCGCCCTCATGATTTTAGCTTCCAATGACCTTCCTCTTGAATGATTCCCACAAATACCTTTATACACTTCCTTCATCACATACTTGGCTTTGCCTTCTGAGATGCATCTTAGTAATGGGCTAAAAAAGCCCCTCCTATATAACGTTCCATCTATCAAGGTGAAACGGGTCGCCCGATTTCTTATCTTACTTGCCTCTTCCCGAGAAGTGGGTAGCTCGCCATTTTTCAAATATTGGGTGATGTCATCTAGCAATCCTGGTAAACTTCCATCAATTCCAAAAATCTCATCCCCTATGGCAGCTTTATCTACTATTCTGAAGGTTACCACCCAAGGCAACATCTGCTCCTATCCTGCCGATGCTGCCTTTGCCAATCGGTCCGCCTTCCAATTGTCCTCTCTTGGAATCCGCTCAATACAAAAATACGTCGGGATCTCTCTTGAACATGATGAAGGTATTTCACTAGCCTCGGTCCCTTTGTTGAATACTCCCCCATGATTTGGCCAACCACCACTCGTGAGTTCACCTTAATCATTATCGCATCTCCTCCTGACGCTCTAGCTATGGCCAACCCCATGAACATTGCTTCGTACTTCGCTTTGTTATTTGTTACTTTGAAGTTCAGTTAGACGGCATGAAACAACTTTGCATCATCTTCTATTACCATGTGGATGCCAACACCCCCTCCTACTTGACAAGATGAGCCATCGACATGCACGAGCCACAGCTTCGTCTCAAGTGCCTTCGGTGCCTCCTCGGGAAAGTTTGTTAATTCCACGATGAAATCTGCCAAAATCTGACCTTTGACAGAGGTTCTTGGAACATAACTGATGTCATACTCACTTAACTCCATGGACCATTTAGCCTAGTGCCCTGAAGTGTTGGGTCTTTGCAACACCTTTTGCAAGGGTGTGGAAGTGATGACTCTTATGGGGTGTGCTTGGAAATAAGGGTGCAATCGCCATACTGACATCACTAGGGCGAAGGCAATTAGCTCGATCTTTGGGTATCTCTTATTTGCTCCTCTCAAAGCTCTGCTTACATAATATACGAGCCTCTGATCCTTCCCCTCATCCCTAACTAAGGCAGCTGACACTGCTTCTGGAGTGGCATCCAGATATAGTGACAAGGGATCCCCTTGCTTGGTCTGACTAAGTAGCAATGGGTGAGCGAGGTATTCTTTCAGTTGTGCAAATGCCTCTTCACATCGCTCATCCCACTTTTGCACCTTCTTCAGCACCTGGAAAAAGGGCATGCACCTATTGGTTAAATGGGATAGAAACCTATTGAGAACCCTATTCTTCCTGCCAATTTTTGGACTTCGTTGAGAGTTGTGGGTGGCTTCATTTCAATGATCGCCCTAAGCTTCTCAGGATTCACCTCGATGCCCCTTTCAGACACTATGAAGCCCAGGAACTTACCCGACTGGACCATGAATGCACATTTAGTCAGATTGAGCTTCATCCTATACTATCGTAAAACGCCAAAAGCTTCCCTTATATCCTCCACATGTTGCCCGAACTCCATATTTTTTACTAGCAGGTCATCCACATACACCTCCATGTTCCGGCCTATATGTTCCTTAAACATTTTATTGACCAGACTCTGATAAGCTGCTTTCACATTCTTCAACCCAAACGACATAACTGTATAATAGTATAGACCCCGGTCAATTATAAAGGCCATTTTATCCTGATCTGCACGACTCATTTTGATTTGACTGTACCTGGAGTAGGCGTCCATGAAGCTCAACATCTTGTGACTAACCGCGGCATCGACTATCAAATCTATCCTGGGGAAAGGAAAACTATCCTTTGGGCATGCTTTGTTTAGGTCCGTGAAATCGACACACATTCACCATTTGTCGTTGATTTCTTCACTAAGACAACATTTGACAGCCATTCTGGATACTGGGTCTCCATTTCTTCTGCCATAGCCTTATATTTTTCTGTATTGAAATTTCTCTTTTTTTTTGTTTCGTAGGCCTTATGTCTGGATTAACATTCAGCCAATGTTCCAACACTTCCTTATTGATTTCTGGCATATCTTGGTGATTCCATGCCAAAACGTCTTTGTGTTAAAAAGGAAGCTATATCAAGCAATCTCTTTCCTCCTTCGCCATTGTAGTCCCGATCCTTACATGGTTGTCCAACTGGGCTGGATCGAAAGACACAAGTTCCAACGGTTCGTTGGCCTCTCCTTGTCTCAATGTTTCCTCATCTCTCGTTTTTGCTTCTGTCATGAAAACTGTTAATAAAGGTGGCGGGTAGGCTCCCTCGCCATGTTCTCGCGACTCTACTATTTTTACATCCCGCTATCATCTTTTTAACTCCTGACGACATCAAAATCTAGCATTCAATGTTGGCCAGCTTATGATGACATTGTATGAAGACTGAGTTCTGACCACCAAGAACTCAATCATGATTGTGGCGATGCAAGGTTCAGTTCCTATTGACACAGGTAGTGTGATGAACTCCATGGGATGGACTGCGTCTCCCACGAATCCCTTTAGTGTGGTTGGTGCTGGGCGAAGTTGGCTAGCATTTAAATCCATTTTCATGAAAGCATCCTAGAATAGGATGTTTGTTGAGCTCTTGTTATCTATCAATATCCTTCTCGTCGTGTAATTCGCGACTAGTATTGTCACCACTATCACATTATCGTGGGGGTACACCACCCCCTGGAATTCTCCTCGCTAAAGAAGATTGGAGGTGAGTTCTGCTTCTTTGCCTGCTTAACAGGCCTCTCTACATTGTAAACTTCTTTGTATCTCGCCCGCCTTGCATAAGCCTTTCTTCCCAAAAAGGTTGGTCCACCTCCCACATATCCACCAGTTATGGTACAAATTTCTCCCAGAGACGGCTACTGCCTATCTGCTTCTTGCCTAGGCGGCTGGTCTCTTGGTTCTTGCGACCTTCTTGCCCTTTTAGGTGATCTCCGCTCTCTCTCCTTCTACCCTTATGTTCTTGCTTTTTGTCATTCTAGTGTCGCGGCGGAGATGTGTTCTCTGCCATGATGCACTCTGGCTCTCTGTTTCCTTTTAGTTTTTTGATTTTTTGTTTGAGCATATGGCAATCCTCAGTTCGATGGCTTTCACCTTGTGGAATGTGTGGTACCTTAATTGCCACCGCCCACGGTCTTCATCACGCCTTCTCTCCTTTGTTTCACCCTGGTCTTGTACACTAGAATAGTGCAGGTGACCACTATTATACCTCCCTATTTCTCGCCTTTTCTTGTACTGGCTCTTCCTTTGTCCATGGCTACTTTCTTGTGTCTTCTTAGGGCCCTCCCTCGATGCATTCTCCTCTTTTCATCCTGGTTTGGTGGTGAGGGCGATTAGCATATCTTCAACATTCACAAAGTCATTTGCCCGATCCAAAAACTCTCGTAGAGTGGATGGGGTCTTTCTTACTAGTTCATTCATAAAAGGGCTCCTCAGCCATATTCCCCCTAACAATGCATCCAACATGATTTTTTCATCTTGATCATCAGCTGTCATTCTTTCCTTATTGAACGATGCCAAGTATGCCTTCAGACATTCGCAGTGCCCCGAACCATCCTTTAGCTGCTCCCTTTAGTGTCAAAGGAAAAGTTCTGCATGCAATCTCTCCTGGAAACCCATGGAGAGTCATATAAGCCTTGAAAGTCTCCAAATGTTCCACCGATCTTGGAGCTGTCGTACGTGTCTATCGATGGGACCTTGAATTTTGGTGGAAGTGGTACCGTCGTGATCTCTGATGTGTAGGGTAAGTTGGTGTTGGTTAACAATTGGTCAACCAACGACGATGTCCTTATCTTTTTGGCCATTTCTTCATATTTATCCATCAAGTTGGGCAAGTCATGGTGCAACTTCTTGGTATCCTCATCCTCCTAGTGGCCTCTATCGGCGCCTGTGTTGTTTGGCTCCATCTCCACCCTGTCATCCTGACTGGGTGTCGCATCTTCCTCGAACGGTTCGTTTAGCGCCTTGAGGATCTCGTTCTCCTTTCGCAGCAAGTCTACCTCCGTGGTGAGTTTCTTCACTATTTCTTCCATTTCTGCAAGTCTTCCCTCCATGTTTCACGAAGCCTCCTCCTGATCTCTAATTGCCTGAGACTGGGTGGTGGTAAGTATGTGAAAAACATGCTAATTGTGAGAAATACCATATCCCACAGACGACGCCAACTGTTAAGGACACATTTCACTGCCTAGCACTCTCGATCTCCTACAACCAAAGGGCAAGAAGGCTTGGGGTGTAGAAGGGGAACCTCCGATGCCTAAGTTAGCAATGATAGGAGTAATCTCAAAATCAATTAAGTCTTTGCTTTGTTTACGTACCTAGTCCCTTTAAATAGACATTTTGCTTTCTTCTGATCTTTCGGGTTTTACCACCTTATCTGTCACTTTAAACTTGAATTCCTGTCTCTCAGAGTTATCTATCCGTTTTGAATGAATAGATACCCTTAACCATTCCGAGATAATTGGCAGGAACTCTCTTTATCAGTTTAATTTGAACCCTATCGGGTTAGATGAGCATTTAAGCCTTAGGTGTCTTGTTGGGCCATGGAGGGCCCGGCCTAGTTAAATGCATGCCCTGCAATCTCTATAATCTCTTTGGGAGTATCGGAGCCCTTCCAAGTTGTGATTGTTTTTTAAGGTGCAATCTTTATAATCTAATGGTGAAAACAAGTGATATTTTGATCGAATGGCTAGGATTAAATGATATTTGTTATAGAGATAGTTTTTCTCAAAATTGGGTTGAAATATATTAGTTCTCCAATCTAAGAAAATAGGCGTTTCTCATATGTTCAAATATCATGGACAATAGATTTTTTATTTTTGGATTTAATTGTATATATCTTGAATCCAAGCAGTAAACCTGTGGACAATATTAATATTGGTGGAAGCAGCCTAGATATATAAGTTATATATGCAGGTTGCTGTCATATATATATATATATAATGGACAATATCAAATGGGTCAAGTGGGCGAGAGTTCTGCCAAAACCGAATTAATACCCACATATATAATGAGTTAAGTCTCTCAGCAGAGTGTCAATATCTCAAAGAGGTTGAGTGATCGAGAGTTGAGCCAAAAACCAATTAATGCCTGTTAACAATTATTTTTTGGATAAGTTAGATTAGAGCGCCTGAATAAACTGATTAATATTGTTAATAACATGCTAGCTAGTCCTCCACGACAAAATTACAGATGTTCTTTACGTTATCCGTTGTAGTTGGAAGATCAAGGACGCTTCAAAATATATATTTTATTGTCATTAGCTGACCTCATGACAGTAAATTTAATTTTTATTTAAATATATATATATATAGAGAGAGAGAGAGAAAGAGAGAGAGAGAGAGAGAGAGTAGAGAGAGAGATTCCTTGATGTAATTCATGTATGGGATATTGTAACATTAATTGTTATAGGTGTCATGTATCATATTCAAACCAATGAAATCTAGTATTATTTTCTGGTATTCTAATTTGGCCTTGATACCGGTTCTATATATATTAATATATATATGATACATATATCTATGTGTTGAGTAATTGATATTATATTGTCACCAAATACAAATATACATATGAAAAACAAAAAAATATTTAGGAAAAAATCTTATTCAACTTCTCTTGCTTGCTATCACCATCTTCAAGCAGTACAAATTTCTTGATCATGTCTTACAGAAAAGTCGAGATCACGTACAAAATAAACCACATTGGAATTATTGATCGTTCAAGTTTAACGGACGTCCCATCAATTGGTGCTGTGGTCCCTATTATCACCCGGAGATGTGGATGCACTCTTGGAAGTTGAAAATGGCAACGAAGGTGGTAGAAACATCAAACTAGTTGGCTGTGAATTTGTTGAATGTGTTTTGTTCAACAAGCTTGATGCACATCCATTCCCTTTAGGAGCTGGTAGGAGGCCGGTAGAAGACATTGGAAATAACTCACCCAACGTTGATTTCTGACCAAAATTTTCTCCACTCTGATTTCCTATGGCACCTGCAGCGGTACTAGCACCCCCAGTGCCAATGATTGATGTGAGCGCAGCTGCCAAAGCGGATTGGAAACTCGGGTCAGCTGTAATTGCTTTTGTTGCAGCAGCAATGGGATCCGGTAAAGAGCTGTGTTGTGGAAGAGTTGGGTTCTTCTTTTGCATATAAGATTGATAAATATTCTCTACAGATTGTCTCCCCATAGATAGATTTCCAAGTTGGTTCCTGCTGTAGGGTTGAGTAGTACTGCCATAATTAAGGAATCCATTGGCCCAAGACTCTGTGTTAGATTCAGAGGAACTGAAGTTGAGACTGGCTGGAGAATACCTTGGAGGATAGTTTGAGGAATTAGCTTTATTAAAATGAGATGAGGAAGAGGACGGGGTTGATGTAAGATCAAGTGTGATTGTTGGAAATGAAGGTGAAGATAAGTAAGAAGAGTTGGATAAGTAGAAATGATTCGATTTGGAATTATCTGATAGATAAAAGTTCAAGCCATGAAGATCAGCAGCAGTAGTACTGACTGTGCTGGCTGATGGTCCATGTCCTGGTCGGGAGCTTGACGAGCCAGACAAAAGCATAGAAGCGGCTGCTGAAGTGGTGGATGCCATGGCGGTGGCTGACATGGGAAGTGGATGGTTGTGTGTTCCTTCGTAAGTGGTGATCAAGATGGACATGTCCTCAAAACTTCTTTGCACCTGAAATTGTAGACATGCATATATACTGCATATGATCAGCCAGTACTACAGGATAAGTACTTCTGAAAAAAAAAATTGTAAAAGCTTTTTCAGTAAAGATAAAATTAATTAGGGCTAGCTAGAGTACTTTGTTCTTAGAAAGTACTTTAAATTTCCAAGTTAATTTATACTTAAAAAATGGTATTTATATCTTTAAAAATATTTGTTTTAATATTTTTTTTCTTACTCCATTAATTCATTAATCAAAACCTAGAACTTTATATATATGTTGCTGGGCAAGGGATTAGTCAGTCAAGTACGTAATTTCTGACATTAATTTGTTGGTTGCCCATAAGAATATTGTTTAGTTTTGAAAGTGAGTCGCGATATTATTAAAAAAAAAATAGCCATGCACATCAATCAATTTGGTCAGTAATCCAGTAACAACTAATTAAGAGAAATTCTACATTACAAGAAAAATGATCATTTGTGACAGATTATATACAATGAGGATGACTATTTGCGATCAAAACAGACTTATTTTGACAAAAAATAATCATTTTTACAAGAAATGACTAGTCATAACATAGCAGTTTTCTTGTATTTTCTACTAAATTAAAAATGTTTATAAAAAAATTAGAACTTTCAACTTAACATGACAATTTTTCAGGTCAAAGGAATTATTAACTTGAAATTAAGTTACAAAAAATATAAATCCATAATTTTATCAAAAAAATTAATTAATTGTGCAGGATAAGAGGTCGTTCTATGTAAAGTAATTCAAAATTAATATTCCAGCTATGTTAGAATGGTCAAAATTAAGTACCTGTTTTCTTACTGGGCATGAAGGTGCCACAGTACAGCGATAGTATGCTCGAGGGCATGGATTTCCTTTTGCAATCTTTTGTCCATATTTTCTCCATTGGCACCCATCATTCATCTGCATATTCATGCCCACATGAAAAAAACCTGTTATTCACGAGTACTCTAGATAAATAATATTCTCCACATGCAGTTGATTTGTATGTATGAATAAATACTTACTGTTGGAGTATCACATCTAGCCCTCACAGAAACCCTAGCTTTCTTCACAGGATTCTGTTGTGGAACCTCATGATCGTCTTCACTTCTCATTGTCTTTTGAGCTTTACCAAGTGGCGAAGTCTCCTGATCAGCTTCTTCCTTGATTGGTTCTTGATCAGAACTGTTAACAGGGCTCGTTTTAGACAAAGATTCACGGCCTTCCCTCGATTTAGACAATTCTAATTTGTAGTCCATTAATCCAAGACTCAAGCCTTCTTTAGCTTGCTGATCATCGGCCTCTTTCCGTTGGCTAGAGACTGTAGTAGTACTACCTTTTTCACCCTTTTTTGTGTCACTTGGATTTCTTCCGAGACTAAGGGAAACAAACCCCGGTTCTTCAATTTCTTGATGGTTTTTAGCTGAATCATCCGTGGCTTTTCTCCCATCTTGTTGAACAATGTCATGGAACTGCATTTGGAGCGTTTGATAATCCTTCATTATCAGATCTAAATACTTCTTCAGCCTTTGATTTTCTTCTCTCACCTCACCCATTTCTGCTCTAGCAGATTGGAGCTGATCATCCTATATGTATCCAAATTAGATTGACATAAACAAGAAGCTGATTAGTTAATATTACTGATCAATATTCTCTCTTACAGAGGAAAAAAAACTATCACAAAAAGTTGTCACTGAACCTCTAGTATTGATATGCTATTAATGCATCATATTTAGAAAACCTGTTGCTTAAGATAATTTTTTTTTTTTTCGCTACAAACAATTAGCACTACGGGGTGAGGTCTGAACCTACAACGATTGACGTTTTATATTTTATTGAGAGGTCATATCAATATCATGTTGGACTCAACATCTACTATAAGAAAACTATTTATTTGCGACCAGTTAATTCCAACGAAATGACTATTTGCAACTAAAATTGGTTGTAAATAGTCTTTTGATTGCAATAAATTGATCACAAAAGTCCGTTTTTCTTGTAGTATATATATTCATGATCTAATTCCTTCACACAACACAATCCAGAATAATAATTATTTTAGGTTATTATGCAGATGCATGGGATCGATATTATATTGTATGATCATCACCTAATTAGTACTTAACAAAACGTTCTTTTAATTATTATGATCCAAGATCAGTTGTGTACGTTCATAATTCAAGAAGGAAGAAGCACAATTCATGTTAATTGGGAGGCCATTTATTGAAATAGTTAAAAAAGAAAAATCAGAAAATTCATGATGATGAGATGGCCCATAAAATTGGATCCAAATCAAGTAATTGAATACAGAAATTGGAAAGCGCTCTAGCTAGAAAATATAATAAAATGGTATACAATACTATCAGAGATTCAGAAGCCAACTTATAATTAAGAAGAACCTCTCTCTCTCTCTCTCTCTCTCTCTCTCTCTCTCTCTCTCTCTCTCTATATATATATATATATATATATATATATATTCTTATTATACCTGCTTGCTGCAGCTTGAATCCTTTTGTAAAGGTGAAGATGGCTTCAAGTCATGTTCATGGCATGGTCTTCCATGATTTCCAATCTGGATTGCAGGAAAAGGGGGCAAAAATAAAAGACTTAGAGATTTTTTTATGCCAATGATAAGTAAGAAGTAAATATGATAAGGAAACGAATTTAACAGAATTTCATGACAGAAGCGCAATCGATTATAGCCATTGATTCTAGCAAAAACAAATCTCTATACTAAAACAAAGGGTTGGCCTAAGTGGTGAAGACTTTGGTATTGGAGTATCACTTCTTTCAAGGTCTAAAGTTTAACACCTCATGAGTGCAAACAATCTTTTGGGACCACATCCCTTGATGAAAAGTCAGTAATTTAACCAGTTCCGTATAAGGAAACTTTCGAAAATGAGGTATACGGGACCAATGTTTACTTTATTAAAAGAATTAGCTACATATATCCTCTAAACTTGTCTTCTAAGAAAATATCTTTGTGAGTTTCCTCCTGCAGCACGCTGAAGCTTAAACCCAAATCGAAAACATGGTTGACAGATATGTATAGCTCCTCAACTTCATGAACGTTGCTATAAGAAAGGAGAGAGAAAATACAGCTTTTAACCATCTGAAAAGCTGACTGTTGGATCCAAAAACATGACGATAAAGGAGAGAGAAAATAAAAACTAGAGACTCGAAATTGCAAATTATGGATTCTCACAAGAGAGTTTTGAGGCAAAATCCAGCAACTATTCCATGAATAAACGTATAATATTAAAAACATCTACAATTAGATCCACAAAAAGATCTCCAGGAAATTAATTACATGAAGAAGAAGAAGAAGAAGAAGAAGAAAGCTCCACCTGATCGATTGCTGTTGTCTTTTCGTTAAAACCTTCTTCAAAACCACTAGATTCATATCTGTTGAGCTCCTCCTTAACTCCGCCGCCATCATGACCAGATCTTTCCTTTGCAGGCTCCATAGCTCGTTATCCTAGTTGCTTTTCTTCAAAAATTTCTCTGGGTCTCAATATGCTCCTCCTCTTATATAGACAGCATGAAGTATTTGACTCCGTTTAGAAAGAAAAAGGGAGACATATTCACACATAAGACCATGAGAGCCATACGCCATCCAACGCAGACATGGCAAAATGTCAACAGCCCAATCTGGCCAATTGCACTCGAAGAAATTACATCATATTCGTAATTTTTTTAATATAGTTTAAACAAAAATAGAAGAATTCAACGTCAACGTTTGAGATAACATGTCAGAGAGAAAGAAAGAGATGAGGGCTAGCTTTAAGCCGCAATGCTCGGACAGCACGCAATGCTATATACGAACAGTCGTTGAAGTTTCGTAGGATTACAAAAGTCACAAGGGCAGTTCACGGTCAAAGTTTTGCCAACATCGTGTTACCGCCTGTGACCCGAGTTGTTCTTTAATCTGAGGTGGGGTACGTACTAGGGTTTTCTAGTAAGAAGATTGAGGTCAGGTCAAAATAGCCGCAAGCGAAATGAAAAGTTTAAGGTCAAAGAATATGGCCCATGGGTTCAGGAAATAGCTAGGAATGGCCGTACTTTCCTATATAGCTCATGATTCGCCCATGCATTAATATTCGAGTGCACCAATTAGAGTACTCTAGAGTAAAGCATGATAGATATCACGTGAAGACAAGAGACAATTTGTTGGGTGATCTTTAGCTGAATTTGCCACTTGTTTGAAATTATTACGAGAAATGCATGCACCCTCTACGAAAGGACGAAGACGATATCCAATTCCATACACACACACATATATATATATATATGTATATATTATAATTAGATCATAATTAATTTTTTCTTTTTCTACATCATTTCCTAGCAAGTTCAACATGCATGCTATATATATATATATATATATATATATATATAGCATAATAGCATTAATTGTCGGTCACGTACTGATCCACGTCGGTGAGCCTATCATGTGCGTGGGAATATCATATCTTGGGGGTAAACTAGGATCCAAATCCTCAATTTAATCTAAAGATCAATATCAATGTTGTCTATGTTAATTAAAAGCAAGGAAAACCACCTAAACATAGAACTATCTAGCTAGATATCAATTAGAGGATCATGACAACTCTATATTTTAATTTTATTAGAAAAACCCATGAAATTAAGGAAGGGAAGTATTAAACTTATGAGCGCCTTTTTTGAGGTAAATTCATCTATTAAGCTTGCGTTTGGATGTTGAGTTAAGTTGAAATGAGTTGATTTCTTTATAAATAGTAGTGAGTTGAGATAGTGGAGTGAGTTTTATATGGCTCACTTAAAATAAATTTAGATGTGTTTAAATATTAATATGAGTTTAGATGTATTTATATATGGAAATTGTGGCAGTCACCAAGGGCGGCTCAATACAAATTGAGGCCTAAAGCGAAATTTAAGTTAGTCATTAGTAATTATAATATAATAAAATATAAATTATTATATAGAATATTTTCAAAATTTTCAATAAAATGAGATTTTATCATTTTATTGAAAATCTTTAAATATAGTTTTTGTGAATTTATATTTACAACAACTTAAAATGGGGTCTTTTTGTGCCTCAATTTAGCAAGATCTTAAAAAATTATTTAATATATAAATAATTCATTATATTAAATATTAAATTTAGTATTATGGGGCCTTAACGCATTGAAAACTATAAAAATTATTTAAAATTTTATTTAATGAAATGGTTTTTATTTTTTATTTTTTATTTTTTTTTTTAAAAAACTCCTCATTTTTATTTTTGGGGGCCTTACATAGGGTCGGGGGCCTTAGGTAATGGCCTAAATGGATTTACCATTAAGCTGGTCCTGGCCGTTCCACTTGTAAAAAGGTGTTGAGTTAAAAAATGTTATGGATCTCACGTTAAATTTTGAGCTGAGTGGTTTAGTGATTTGAGAATTGTGCATTTGGATGTTGGGTTAGGCTTAAACTTGAACTCAACTCAGATGAGCTCAGCTGCTTCCATGTTCCAAACGCAGCCTAATTGTTCCTGTTCTTAGATTTATAAAAAAAATTAAAAAAAAAAGAAGAAAAAGAGAGAGAGGTTATGATCATGCATACCTAATTTTAAGATGATCCATCCAATTTTCATTAATTATATGGTAATAAATACTAATGTGAGTCCTAATTCAGTTAACATAGATCCCATGACTTCAGCACAAGGACGTAAATATCCCAAGACTCCAACAAGATCCCTAACTTCAGCCATATAAGATAATCGTATAGATTCCATACATCCTGTCTATACAAGCATAATGGAAAGTCAACTTTTTAAAATTAATATTCTCACAAATCATGAGATTCATATAGCTAGCACTCACACATCCTGCATGTAAACAATTTGTTGATAAATACAACATTATTCTCTACAATCTCTGTTCTAATCTCTTATATGCTATCAGTTAGCTTCTAGTAAAACACCTCTATTCGATCCTTATGACCTCTGCTTCTCCTTCAGTTTCTTCAGCTTCTTCCCACCCTATTGCTCCCGTCATGTCCTTCACTACTTCCAACATCACTCATTTGGTATCTATTAAACTTGATGCCTCGAATTACCTATTATAGGTTTCTCAATTTTTGCCCATCCTCCATATCCATGATCTCATGTGAATCATTGATGGCTCTGAACCTTGTCCTCCTCAATTTATTCCTAATGAACAAAGACAACAAACCACTATTGTCACTCCTGAATTCAACCTCGGCACAAAAAGGACCAATATTTATTAAGTTGGTTCAATTCTACTTTAATCGATAATGTCTTATCTTCAATGTTTGGACTTGATACAATTAAACAAGTCTGAGATCATCTGGCTTCTCGTTTTGCCTCTCAATCCAGATCCAGAATCACTCATCTCAAGAGACAATTGCAAACCCTCAATCAAGGTTCCCAAACGTGCACTGACTACTTGCAATCTGCCAAGATCCTCTCGAATTAGTTGATTGTTGTTGCTAAACCTGTTGATGGTGAAGATCTTACATCATCAGTGGTCTCAACTCCAATTTTCATTCATTCATCACTTCTTATTCTTTTGCATCCAGAGAAGTGCATTTTCTTTTAGTGATTTCAATCCAAATTACTGAACCATGAACTACTCCTTTCCCATTCTCATTCCTCTCCTGAGTCTGAGAATGACTCATTTGTTTTGTATAATAACTAGCAAAAACCCAGTGGTTTTAAAAATAAGAAATTTTCTCAATGGTCCTCAAAGGGCAACTCCTCCCAGCAGTCCTTTAAGGGAAAACCTGCTTCTGCGCCCTCCATAAATTCTACTTCTCAACGTTCCTCCAATTATGGTAGTTACACATCTAACACCAACTAAGAACCTTGTCAAATTTGTGGGAAAAATGGACACCAAGCCTTGGATTGCTTTCATAGAATGGACAACTCCTACCAAGGTCAGCATCCGCCATCCTAACTTGCTACCATGGGTGCTCAGTCCAATTCCAAACAAGGAGATCAAACCTAGTTGGCTGACAGTGGAGCCAACGTTTACATAACTGCAAACTTGGAAAACCTGGTGCTTCATGAACCTTATCAAGGTAGAAATGATATAAGGTCCATCTTCTACTGCCAATCTCTTATCTATCCAAAAATTTTCTTCTGACAATAATTGTTGGTTTATGCTGACTTCCAAATTCTTTGTTGTGAAGGACAACGTTTTGGGCCAGATTCTTTTATAAGGACCAAGTAAAAATGGTCTTTATCCAACTCAATTTCTAGCATCTTCCAATAAAGCTCGAGCTTACACCACCATTTTAGGAATTTCTGCTTCTTCTTTATGGCAATTTCGATTTGGTCATCCATATGCCAATTTAATGAACATTTTGAAGAATAAACTCAATCTTCCAATAAAAGGAAAAATAGACTATGGTTCATTTTGTGAACTCTATCAAATGGCCAAAAGTAAAAGCCTTCCTTTCCATTCTTCAAACTTGTATCTATTGCCCCTCTTGAATTGATACATTCTGATTTATGGACATCCCTTGTCACTTCATTGAGTGGTTACAAGTATTATGTGATTTTCATTGATGACCATACTCGATTCTCTTGGATGTATCCCATGCACCACAAATTTGAAATGTTCACCTGTTTTGTCAAATTCAAATGTTTGGCTGAAGATTTTTTGTCCACTACGATCAAATCCTTTCAAAGTTATGGTGGAGGAGAGTTTATGTCAAAATAAGTTCGCCACTTTCTGGTCTCCCATGATTTTCTCCACAGACTTTCTTGCCCATAGACACCTAAATAAAATGGACTTGCTGAATGCAAGCATAAACATCTTGTGAAAATGGGGCTTGCACTTTTGACACACTCACACCTACATTCTCAATAATGTGTTGATGCTTTCAATAGAGCCATATATCTCATTATTAGAGTGCCTACAATGGTACTATAGTTTCAATCCCTATATCAAAAGTTACTCCACAAAGATTTTGATTATTCATATCTTTGAGCACTCGCATTGGCTTAGCCATATGTGAGTGAAATTCATAAAATGACCAAAATGAAGTAAAAGTGGCTAGCATCGACTTAGGCATTGTTCGACCATCCAAACTTTTAGCTACATATGCTGAACCATTATAGCTCAGTCATTTGATATTTTATTGCTTTTTCTCTCACCACAGAAGTTGAATTTGTATATATTTTTATGTTTTGAGCTTGAAAATGAAGTTATTTATGTTGATATATGGATTTTATGTATTTTGATGTATAGATTGTTGGAGATTATGAAAATGAAAATAAGAATAAAAGAGTATTAAAAAAATGCATTAAAAAATAGATAAAAAATAATATTATTTTATTATTATAGAGAGTGAGATTGCTAATTCAATATGGAGTTCAAGTTTTGAGTGATTAGCCAAAAGCTAAAAAATGATATATTAGCCAAACTTTGTCTAATCCAATGTGGATGCTCTTAAGGTTTTCAAGTATGCTTGCTATCCTCTCCTCCGACCATATCCGCACCATAAACTCCTCTTCATGTCGAAAAAATATATTTTTCTTGGCTACAGTCCTGACTCCAAAGGCTATCGATGTTTTTATACTTCTTCTCATTGTGTTTTTGTCTCTCAGCATGTTGTGTTTGATGAAACCATTTTCCCTACTCGAGACTATACGCTCTTATCCAAGTCTTCCTCAGCCTCTCCTTCTAGTTTAGCCCTACCTACCATCTCACCCTTTGATTCTGTCACTTGCATTTCAGTTCCTTCCTTTGCTCCGAATGTTACTCCAAGTGTGGCTTAAAGCCCTGCTTCCCCTCCTACTTCCTCCCCTCCTCATTCCAGTACTTTAAACCCACATGCTGACCCTTCCCCACCTACTCCTCCAATACTTCACCCATGCTTACCAGAACTAGGACTGGGTCTAGACAACCTAAGCTTCTCCCTGATTATCATGTTTATTATTCCACTAATCATCCCTTGGAACCTCACTCATTCTCCCAAGCAACAAAGCACCAAGAATGATTGAGGGCAATGCAAGAAGAATCTGGAGCTTTACAAACTAATCACACTTGGCAACTATGTCCTAAACATCAGGACTGAAATGTGATCAAGAATAAGTGGGTATTCAAACTCAAACATATATAGAACCAATAGGATTGTGGAAAGGTTTAAGGCTAGGCTGGTTGCTAAAAGGTTTCAACGTAAAGATGGGCTTGATTATACCAAGGCCTTTAGCCATGTAATCAAGCCTTCCACCATTCGAATTGTTCTCTGTCTTGTAGTGCATTTTCGCTGGGAAATTCAACAGCTTGATGTGTCAAATACCTTCTTGCATGGCACTCTTTAAGAAGAGGTTTACATAGAACAACCTATGGGCTTCAAAGATCCCTCATTTTTTATCATGTCTATCATCTCCAAAAGGCCATATATGGCCTCAAACAAGCCCCAAGAGGTTGGTTTACCAAACTCTCCAGTTGCCTTCTTCATCTTAGGTTCTTGGAGTCCCAAGTGGACTACTCTTTATTCGCATATCATCACGAATCTATTCATGTCTACCTCTTTATATATGTTGATAATATTATTGTAACAAGTACTCATGCTTCCTTTATCAGTCAGCTCATCACCTCTTTATAGGTTGAATTTGCAATCAAGGATTTGGGTCCCATTCATTATTTCTTTGGCATACAAATCTCTCGAGTCTCCTTAGGTTTATTCTTATCTCAGACAAGGTATATCATTGAATTACTTCATCGATCCAAGATGGCAAGAGCAAAATCATGCTCAACTCTACTCTCCTCTAGTGACAAGCTAACTATCTCTATTGGTGAACCTCTTAAAGATCCCATCTCCTATCGCCAAGTTGTGAGTGCACTGCAGTATTGTACCTTGTCTCGACCTGACATAGCCTTCTCTGTGAACCAGCTCTGCCAGTTTATGCACAAGCCCTTAACCACCCATTAGTTCGCTACCAAGTGTGTGCTTAGATACCTCAAGGCACCCTCCATCATGTTCTCTACCTTTGTTTTGGCTCTTTACACTTAAGTTGGTTTTGTGATGCAGACTGGGCGGGGAGTATTGATGATCATCGCTCAACTACTGGCTATGCTATGTTCCTTGGTCCCTACTTAATATCATGGAGTGCTAAGAAACGATCTATTGTTTCTCGTTCCAACATAGAATCTAAATACCAATCCATGGTTCTTCTCATTACTGAGTTTTATTGGATTCGGATGTTGCTTCATGAACTTCGCATCCCCATTAGCTCGCCTCCCACCATTTGGAGTGATAACTGTCTCTCTCTCTCTCTCTCTCGCTTCTAACCTCGTGTTCCATGCTCACACGAAACACATTGAAGTGAATTATCACTTCATCTGTGAGAAGGTGCTCTGTAAAGATGTTATCATCAGGCACATCTCCACGCATGCTCAGCTGACTGACATTTTCACCAAGGCTCTCTCCTCAGCTCGATTTCTTCCTTTGCGTGACAAGCTCCTGATTCGTGCCCTCCCCATGAGCTTGAGGGGGGATGTTAACATAGATCCCATGACTTCAACACAAGGATGTAAATATCCCAGAATTTTAGCAGGATCCCTAACTTCACCCGCATCAGATAATCCTGCAGATTCCATATAGCTTGTCTATACATGCATAAATGGAAAGTCAATTTTGTAAAATTAATATTCTCACAAATCATGGGATTCATTTTGGTAGCATACTCTATATATAATTACTCATACATACGCCTTTAAACAATTTGTTGAGAAATACAACATTATTCTCTGCAATCTCTATTTTAATCCGTTATGACTACCATTGATCAGTAAAATATGCACAATCGATAACATCTTGAACAAAAAGTATACCACAAGTACTATGCCACATCATAATTGACACCCAAAAATACCAAATTAACATAAAATTGAAATAAAAGTAGTGGCCAATTACATTAAAAAGATCAATTAAAATTGACAAAATACTTAAAATGTAAAAGACTCATGAAATGAGATTTAGAAAACACCTAAATTAAGTACTTTAAAAAATACTTAAAAATCTTCAACAAATGCACCATAACATGCAGTCAATCATAATGCCCCTTTAACCATAGTGACCTCCTGCTTCAGCTATTTATTTGGTTGTCGAACCCCATATACTTTTTATTAATTAACTTCATGATCAATGATTAACCAAAAAGAAAGAATTTCTATAACTTTCTTATATCTATGGAGATGGAATACATACCCTTATTGAGGAAATGTAAGGCCCCAATGGAGGCCGAAGCAGCATCTAGGCTTATACTTCAAAATGACTAGTTAATAATATAATTAGAGCTCCACTGAAACTATTATAAAGAGTAAGAATTTTTCATTTCAGAGCAATAAATTTTCCTTCCTAAACAATGTGATCAGATCCCATAAATTACCACTAATTACCAGCTTTATCAATGGAGTTTCACAACAAATGTCCTTAAGGAGATCAAGATTTATATACTCTCAATATATAATTATATGGTGCATGGTAATAATGGTAGTAGCTAGTAATAATTAATAACGCTATAATTCAAAGAAAAAGGAAAGAATGAAAAGAAGTACTTGCATGTCTTAATCATTTATATTTCTAAAAACAAAAAAGCTATATACAGTCGCCTGATGCAAGCACGGGGCAAATGCATCTGATGTGGAAAAATAAAAATGCTCTGTTTCACTGCCTCTTTGCATTTTCCCAGATCTCAGACTCTCTCTCCTTCCATTTCTCTCCCTCTCTGTGTTCTCTCCCTCGAAGACGAATTCCATTTCGCCGAGACTTTGTGTTTCTCTCCCTTGATGTCCGCGACCCATGACGTGCCCGACTCCGTCTCGAACGAAAATAACCTTGATTTTCTCGTACTTGAAGAGCAATTGGACCAGTTTGGAGATTGCCCATTTGTTGTGTCTTGCAAGTCTGTTCCTTGTATACAACAAATGCATACAGATGGCCATGAAAACAAAGATTAATGATGCAGATGCACATGATAGACTTAGAACCAGAGCTTTGGCTTTTGATTTCAGGTTTTTAGTGCTGGAGTTTTTGTTCAAAGGGTTGTGTTTTTGGACGAGTCTGCGACTGTGAGGAGGGGTTTTGGAATGAGGTTGGACATGAAATTTTGCAACTTGAAATTTTGAGGTGCACTAGCTTGGTGAGGTTGGCGAACCCAGAAGGTAAAGCTCGAAAATTGTTGCTAGAAGGAACCATTTCTCGTGGTGGGTTCAAATCCAATGCTCCCTCCAAACTGATTCTTGGACAAATTAACATATGCCAAGCTTGGAAGGGACCAAAACCAACCAGGCACAAACCCTTGCAGAGAGTTCCCAGAGACAGAGATCTGGGGAAAAGATCTGGCAGACTTTGCCTTCTAGTGTGAAATTGCAGCGATGCTCAACTACTAGTGTGAAAGCAATTTGTTTAGATTGCAATGGGAGTGTACTATTGTTATTCCCTTGCAGCGATGCTCAACCCAAAGATAGTGATGCTCAACTACTACTGTGAAATGTTTGCAATGCACAAGCTGGCGGGCTTCTTATCCTCTCCTACTTCTATATATCTTTTTTTTTTTTTTTTTGAAATCTGACATGACGTGAACGATTGCACACCGATTGTATATATCAATTGTACATAGAAGAATTGTTCTAAAAATAGAGTCACATCTTTGAGTTAGGTGATGACAACGGATATTGTAATTTAATATAGGAAATAATACTGGGAGTAATGAAATTAATGGAAAAATCTTAATTATATATAGTTTGATTGACCACATGAAAGTTAAAAGTCATTGATATTGTCCAGTAGTCTAGGCCGAGAGATATCATGAGCACTCAAATGTTGACAAAATAAACTTATCAACATACAATCGATCGGTATACCATAAAAAGGAAGACAACTGCATGCACAAAAGTACAAAACCAACACATGAATTTATATATATAGCTTTTTATAAACTTTCTGGATCAATGCATACCTTTCATGCAAAGCAAAACATGATGACCTTTCGACAAGACTTTTATTCACGCGCGTGCGCACACACCCATATATATAATTATAACTCCATGTACCCATAAAAAGACAAAGCAAACTGCATAATTCAAAGAGTTTAAAATTTTCGGAAAACTTATTTTTTTGTTGAACAGATGACCATTACAACACAATTGCTTTTTAGTGACGGATAGAAAATTGTGGCAGTCTCCAAATCATCACTAAAAACCCTTTTTTGTGACGATTTGTGAAAACCATTACTAAAGACAGATGAGATTTTTTTTATGTTCGAACGTCACATATACGTTCAAACATTGTGGCTACTTACGTGTGAACGTGAAATGAATTGGCGCCAACGTTCAAACATTAGTAATTAACATTTGAACGTAAAATGTTTTGCGCCAACATGCGAACGTTAATTACTAACGTTCGAACGTTGGCGCCAATTTTAATTAAATATTACTCTAATTTAAAAATTATGTGATTTTTATAGTGTATAATTTGTTAATAAGTCTATATAATTGACTTGTATATATTTATATATACACAATTTGTAATATATAAATATATATTTATGTTTATATATATTTGAAGTGCAGTGATTTAGAATTAAAGATGGAAAATATAACATTATATAAGATTGAAAATTGAATGGTGAAAAACTATAGAAATATTAAATAATATTTTTCTTTACAAATAATAAAAGCAAAATACAAAATATGATCGAATTTCTTAAAGAACACTCAGATGATAGTGTTGTTCATGAAATTCGAACTCCGTACCTCCTCAGTCAAGGTATCAACTTTGTCGTTGAGGATACCTACATGATGGACGATCTCAGATACAGACACCTCTATATCTATGAGCGATCGATCGATCTTATGATCGATATGCGCAGTCAGCTGTGAGATCACCGCATCAACCAAAGCAGGTCGCGCATCTCCTGCAGATGTACTCGGAGGCTGCTAACTACTACTTCCCACATGACCTGGCTCAGACTGCGTCAAAGGAACTAGATCCTCTACAGGGGGTGGCTGACGTCCCTTAGCCTGTCCAATGCTACGTCGATGCGTGGTCATGTCGAGAGGGCTCATATGATCTTTCACCCGCTCCTCTAGCTGAGTTGGCACTCCCCGTTCAAGTAATAGCCGACTGATTAGGACACCGGATGGGAGATTATCCATGGAGACGATGCTCGCCTTGTAACGGATCCTCTCAAAGATGTGAAGTGGCAAATCTATGGGATCTCCACATGCCATTCGTATCAAAAACTGTGCCCGAAGCTGACTAAATGTGGTTTTATGTGCCACAGGATCCACGTTTGTTGCAACAATAAGGTGCAACATGCAGAAGAAAGGTAGCAGATGGTTCTGGTTGAATGCGTTCTTCCTCTCGATCTGCATGCAGTCCCTCCCGGTGAGGATGTTGAAATCCTTGTCTCGGTCATCATCCCGAGCCTCGAGGCCAGTATCCTCAGCCTCTGATCGGTCTGCATCTCTGGCTAATGCTGGCTCAAATGGGCGGCCAGTAGATGATGCAGAAGTGGCTACATCCTCACGGGATGTAGCATGTGCAGATATCTCAACTCCTCGACGAATCTCGAGGTGCTCGACGATGACATCTGGTGAAATTTCAATGGAAATACCGAGTACAGTCACAGTGTGAGAGGATGTGTCCTGAGGCATGTCACACATCCCCATATAGAACTCATGAACCATTGAAGGGTATACATTCCCCCTCAATGTGAAGATATTTCCCCAGCCTCTACTGATGAAAACATCTCTCAGATTCATCTGCTCCCATATGAGTTCGTCAAACTCATTAATTAGAACCTCTCGCTCTACCATAACAGTACAAGCCCCGATACGAGCAGTGTCCTGAGTGGCTCATTCCCTCCCTCGTTTCCTATTATGCAGAGGATAAGCCAAATCCTAAAAATAGAAAAGGAAAAAAAATTATTTACATTGATGTATTTTTTGTGTTAATTTTAAACTGCTCTGCATTAACGTTCGAACATACTGTTAGAAACGTTTGAACGTTCAGATAAAACGTTCGGACATGTATCGTATACGTTCGAACGTAAAACAATGTTAATAAATTTAAGTTCGGACTTGTATCCTATATGTTCGCAGTCAAACTCATCCACAAACGTCACTAAAAGGTAAGCATTCATCTTTTAATCAAATAACATGTATTTTATTTGAGATTTGGGTTTAGTTTTGTTTAAAACAGGTCAAGTGGTGGCCGGATGTTTGACTCAATTTTCCGGCCACCACGGCTTGCCATTGGCTAAATAGTCACCGTAGAAAAGTTTCTTGAAGTGTATAATTTATTTCTACGGTGGCATTTTGGAATTTATAACCTTGTAGATTGATTTTGGAGATTTCAATAATGGCTGAGTCTATTTAGCCATTTTGTGTCGTAACGTTCGAACGTTTCACCAAGACGTTCGAATATACGACATTTCAATTACATAGCTGTTAAGGCTTCTACGTTCAAACGTGTATTGTTTTACATTCGGACGTTATTTTTTCGTAAAATAACGTACTATTTTTTAAATTTATTTATGTCTCAACGTTCGGACGTGCATCTTTTACGCTTGCACGTAAAACCCATACGTTCGAACGTATAACATAAACGTCCGCGGCGACGGAGGAGTGTCGGCGTGCAAACGGGAACGAAGTTAGTAACGGTGAAAATGACATTTCGCCGTTCTGTTCTGGGCTTATATACACGAAACGTTCGAACGTAATTATTACTACGTTTGAACGTTTTTCGATTTATTTTCTAAAATATTGACTATAATATGTTATATTATTAATATATGTTATATATTATAATGTACACTATAACATATAGCATACTATATATTATGTTATATTATAATATATATATAGTATATTATAGTATCTATATATATATAATGTATTCTATAGTATATTATATATATACTATACTATATATATAGTATAGTATATATCTAATATTATATTATATATTATAATATAATATATAATATATTATATATATACGATCCATTATAAACTAATGAAAACAACATTAGAACCACAAGCTCTTATTACTAGCTTAAAACGATATACTTTATTTATTACAACTAGTACCCAAAGTTCTAGTGTACAAATTCCGAAATAGATTTATTGGAATCAAATTACTCTCTCTAATAAATGTCAATTAAATTAATTGGTTTTTTGAATTTGTAAGTGCTAGTTATATTTCTTCAAGTTTAGCAATATGTTTATACATGTTGTGATTTTATGTTTACTCTTGAAATAATTGTGATTATTGTTTGTAAATATTGTGAATAGTTTGTGAGTTTATGGTGTTCATTGATGAATTAATATGTGTAAAAATATTGTTGTTGTTGTGATATGGATTTGAAATATTGTGATTATTGTTTTTGAATTTTTATTGAATATGTTTAACAAGAAAATTATAAGTTTAGGATCTTAATTTAAGTAAAGATTAAAAACATTTAATATACAGCTAATATTCTTGTTTTAATATTTAACATGGAGTAAGTATATATAATAATATATTCATACTAATTTAGTTAGAATATGATTATTATTCAAATTATAAGTATAGTATAAAACTTAATGTTAAAAAAAGAAAAAAAAATTATATAACTTAACTATATATAAAGTATAATGCTTTTTTCATATAGATGGAGATAAAAAACGGGATTAACCATTGGATCAGTAAATAGCAAGGAAATTTTAGTGGGAGGATCAATCCCTTTTGTTTTCAAAGTAATGTTCAAACATCCTCCATGATTGTGTTACAAGTAATAAATATATAGAGGACTGACTAGCTAGCTAACTCGGTGATCACGTTGTAGCTGCTTACTTTCAGCTGTTGCGTTTGTGGCTATGAAGTGGGCCGTACGTATCTTCAGACATCGATATAGGTGTCCATTGAAAGTCATATATTTGGATGAAGTTGAAAGTCATACAAATTATGACCCTCAGATGATGTGATTCTAGAAAATCATTATTATATAGTATATATATAGTGCATTATATATATAGTGTATATATATATAATTATAAGTTTAGGATATATATATAGTGTATTATATATATAGTATTATAGATATATACTATACTATAACACTATATATAATAGTATAGTATATATACTATATTATTATATTTTCATTTAAAGTATTATGCTATCATAGTATATATATATATATATATATAATATAGTATATAATATTATATATTATATACTATATAGTTTACTATATATATAGTCCATATTACTCACATTGGCATCCCATGCGGGAAATTTGACGCTCGATTTAGGTATCCACGTGATGATCTGAACGTTCGGACTTTAAAATGTTATGTTCGAACGTTCATCGATAAAAATAACTGGAAATTTATAAACATTCGAACGCCAAATTTATTAACGTTCGAACATGAAAATAAAAGTGCGAAAAATTTTCCGCTCGATTTAGGTACCTTTGTGATGATATGAACGTTCGGACGTTAAAATTTTTACGTTCGAACGTTAGTTGATGAAAATCATTGAGAATTTATAAACGTTCGAACGCCAAAATTCTTAACATTCGAACATGAAAATAAAAGTGCAGGAAATTTTCCGCTAGATTTTTGGCATTGTTATAGTAAGATACGTTCGAACGTGTATAGAAAACATCCGAACGTTTTCTGCAAAAAATTTATCTGTGTTTTTTAACGTTCGAACGTCATCTAAAAATTGGACAGGATAATATAACATTCGAACGTATAACTTAAACGTTCGAACGTTTTATCTATAAAATTTTTAACTTTGAATGAATACACGCACGGGAGGCAGCAGCCTCATTTCTGCTGCTTCTCCCGTGTGTGCAAGAGATAGACGTGAGAGAGAGACTTCCTAGGTTAGAGAGAGAAAGGGTTAGAGTGAGAGAGAGTTCAGTAAAAGAAAGTTGAGTGAGAGAGGGACGTGGGTTAGAGAGAGAGTTAGAGTGAGAGAGTGTTAGAGTGAGAGTTGAGTTGAGTTTTGGTAAGGAAAAATTATTTTTGTTTTGTATTTTCTTAAATTTTATTATATTTGTCTTGTGTTTTTGTTATATATATTTCTAATAAGTTAGTGTTGTATTTTTTTGAAGGATTGGTTATTTTGGCAAGTTGGAAGTTTTTGATTTGTAAGAGGATATTGTGAGTGCTAGGTATATTTCTAAACTTTAACAATATATTTATACATTTTATGCTTACTTTTGAAATATTGTGATTATTGTTTATATAGTTTGTGAATACTTTATGAGTTTATGGTATTATTGATGAATTAATATGTGTAGAAATATTATTGTGGGAATATTGTGAATATATTGTGATATGGATTTGAAATATTGTAATTTTTGTTTGTGAATTTTGTTTGAATATGTTTACATGGTTAGAAATATATTGTGTTTAAGTTTCGGAATTATGTGAAAATTTTTATATAATATTTTTTGGCTTTGAAGAATTTGTGAGTGCTAGTTATCTTTCTCAAGTTGAGGAATATGTTTATACATGTTGTGATTTTATGCTTACTCTTGAAATATTATGATTATTGTTTATATAGTTTGTGAGTTTATGATATTCATTTATGAATTAATGTGTAGAAATATTGTTGTGGGAATATTGTTGTTGTTGTGATATGGATTTGAAATATTGTGATTATTGTTTGTGAATTTTTATTGAATATATTTATATGCTTAGATTTATGTAAAGATTGGGAATTTAATATACATTTAATGTGAGACTTAATATTTAACATTTAATAAGTATATATAATATTCATACTAAGTTATCTAGAATATGATTATTATTCAAATTATAACTATAATATAAAACTTAATTTTAAAAAAAAAAGGAAAAAAAAAAGTATATAACTTAACTATATATAAAGTATAATATATACATGCAATAACTATAATTAATAATTACTTATTAAATATAAATAACTCACTCAATTAAGTATAATAGTTAAAATGATACGACTTTAGGAATGATAATAATTAAAATAAT
The DNA here is from genome assembly GCF_004785595.1 of Juglans microcarpa x Juglans regia. Taxonomy (NCBI): domain Eukaryota; kingdom Viridiplantae; phylum Streptophyta; class Magnoliopsida; order Fagales; family Juglandaceae; genus Juglans; species Juglans microcarpa x Juglans regia. The sequence continues at coordinate 5,105,886 of NC_054604.1, read as the reverse complement.
ATAATAACCTTTGAAATTAAGTATAACAATTAAAATGATACTTTAGGAATGATAATAATTAAAATTATATAATAACCTTTCAAATTAAGTATAACAATTAAAATGATACTTTAAGAATGATAATAATTAAAATTATATAATAACCTTTCAAATTAAGTATAACAATTAAAATGATACTTTAGGAATGATAATAATTAAAATTATATAATAACCTTTCAAATTAAGTATAACAATTAAAATGATACTTTAAGAATGATAATAATTAAAATTATATAATAACCTTTCAAATTAAGTATAACAATTAAAATGATACTTTAGGAATGATAATAATTAAAATTATATAATAACCTTTCAAATTAAGTATAACAATTAAAATGATACTTTAAGAATGATAATAATTAAAATTATATAATAACCTTTCAAATTAAGTATAACAATTATAATAACAATTATAATAACAATTAAATTATTTCGTATAGGATAGCCCCAACCAATCTAAAATCACCATAAAAAACTTTGTTGGCTGTTGAGAAATCTGAACTTTTGATTCTATAACTATAAATTTTTATTTCTTTTATAAATTAACAATGTCACATTCGTATTGTATTATATTGTTAAACTAGAGAGAGATGAAAGAATATGTAAACAAGTTTCGTATCTTGTACACCCCAGGGAAGAATGATCTTGAAGAAATGCCGGTCAAATTGCTTGACTCTCAGAGTCTCTCTGGCCTTGAGAGTTGTCAAGGTCGGACAGTTTGTGACGTTTAAGTAATTAGACTAAAATTTAAACATTTATTCAAGATCATTCTCTCTCGTTGTGTACTGATAGGAAACTGTTTCACATAATCTTTTATCTCTCTCTAGTTTAACAATATAATACTACTAGAAAGTGACATTGTTAATTCAAACAACATGGACATATTGTTTGTAGTGTGAATTTGATAGATATGGTGTGACATTGTATAAATATTGTGATTATTGTTTGTATAGTTTGTGAATAGTTTGTGAGTTTATGTATGGTATTCATTGATGAATTAATATGTGTATAAATATTGTTGTGAGAATACTATGAATATGTTGTGATATGGATTTGAAATATTATGATTATTGTTTGTGAATTTTGTTTGAATATGTTTACATGGTTAGAAATATATTGTCTTTAGGTTTTGTTAATACATGTTTATTAATGATACTTTAGGAATAAGATGAGTATAAAACTTAATTTAAAAAAAAAAGTATATAGATATTTCTTCAAGATCATTCTCCCTCGTATCTACTTATGATACTAAACTTGTGAATATATTCTTCCATCTCTCTCCAGTTTAACAATATAACATGCAATACTATTTGTTTGACAATCTAGACACAGAACATGAAGATATTATTTGTAGTGTTTTTTGATAGATGCGTGTGACATTGCATAAATAACCTCAGACCCGTTTGGAAATTAGTGTACATTTATGTGTCCACTAATTCCTGAATTGTCCAGTGTGGACAGTTTGTGATTATATTATATGTATTGGACATTTTTGTTACTCCTACTTTCCACGTTTAATATGAACTTTCGGTGTCTTCCACGTCATATATTTGTAAATGGTATAGATCTGGGGTATACCCGATGGGTACTACATGTAATCGATGGAAAGTTGATGTGTGCTATATAGGGTTGGATGTACGACCCTTGGGTGCACAAACAGGTTAGGATTTAATCGATGGAGAGTTGAGTAAAGTTCGATGGTATGTGCTAAATAATTGTCTGGAGATTGATGATTATCTCAGGTATGTCATTCCATAGTTCGAATAATTCTAGTTTTTTTCAAGGCTAACTATAATTATTGTGCTCAAAATATACATCTTTTGCATTTATCTATAACAGTGAGCACATGGACAAACTTAGGATGGAAGGCATAGAAAATATAGAGGCAAGACAACGAGGAAGAATTTCCCGCATGGTTTGAAGAATGTGTATGAAATAAAATTATATATATGTTATATTTTGAAACTTTTAACTCTGGATAACTTTTAATAAATATATACTATTTCCATTGTTAGATTTTGGAATAACGTACTCGTGATCCCGGATCAATTTCTTCTGAATTATATGCACTGGCTCGTGGTCCCTCAAATAGAACACTTCAATACACTGCATGCACTGTTCGAGGTTATAGATTCCATATTCTGGACCGTGAACGTAATAGAAAGACTCAAAACTCTGGTGTGTTGGTTGAGGGGAGTCATGGAACAGATGATATTGACTATTATGGTGTCATACGTGATATTATCGGATTAAAATATCTGAGTGGGTCTGTAACATATGTCTTTAAATGTGATTGGTGGGATCTAGGCGGTCGTCGGGTTTCGATACATAGGGATAATCACTTTACGATTGTCAATACTGCATCTAAATGGTACGAAGATGATCCATTCGTATTAGCTTGTCAAGCTACGCAAGTCTATTACTTGATTGATCCAATGAAAAGTACTGATGAAGATAGTGGAGAGATAACTTGGCGAGTCGTACAAAAATTTATCCCTCAAAATATATATGAAGTAGGAACGAGTGCAGAGTACGAAAATAGTAGAGATGAAGATGACACTCTACTTGTGGAGGCATACCAGGAAGATGGAGAGGGTATTAACTTGTTTGTTGACCTTGGTGGTCACTCGAGTTGCTCCCCTTGTGTAGAGATGATGTCCCACATGTCCATCTCGACCCGTCCGTATTAAATGAACATTCAATTCAAGTAAGTGAAGAGGAAGAAGACGAAGAAGAAGAAGAAGTGTCAGAAGATGAAAACGAATCATAATCCGATCAGGAGGTGGATAAGGAGGATGAAGAAGAGGTGCATGATGATGATGAAGATGTTATTGAGGGAGATTCTAAAACAAGCATAGAAAATACATCTAAAGATGAAGAATAAAAGTACTAAATATTTTATTCATATAGGTAATTATAAAATATCTTAAATTTTCATAATTTCTTCTAATTAATTTTCTTTGATTTTATTAATTATTTTCAAGAATACCGCCAAAACGACAATGAAGAAATGTGCCTCCGCCAAGTCCAAGTCCCGAAGCCATTGAGGACTCCCCACTCGAGGAATCCATTCCTGAAGATCAAGTTAATACGCAAGAAAATAACAGTCAGTCAACACCTACCAGTAAGAAAATATTATCGTTGATAATTAATTATATAGTTAATATTTTTGTCTCAATAACTATATAACTATAATTATACTATCTATTATCATGTAGTTGATGCATCTGCACGTCGCGGTCGTGGCTATACACGTGACATCTCTCTTGAGAAAAGTAGAAGGCACGAAAAACTCAAGATCACCATTCCTGATAATTCCACTGGAGGAGTGGATGATAGTGCAGCAGCGCTTTCCTCCTATATTGGCACAATAGTTCGAGCTTATGCTCTATTTTATGTGCGTTCATGGCGAGATGTTCCGAATGAGATTAAGGAGCGCATTCGAAGTCGTGTGCTGGTGAGTTTACTTTGAGAGTACATTTTTTTCACCTAGATTAGTATATCATATTTTTTACCTGATTCACTTGTTAGGATGAATTCGACCTCAACTTTAGCCGTAGTGAGGATTTGAGAACCGTGAATGAGTTGATGGCTACATTATTCCGACATCACAAGGGACGATGTCATGACCACTTCAAGAAGTTTGAGACGTTGGAAGAGGCTGCGTAGTCTCCTTTCCAACAGATGAAGTTAGATGATTGGAGAAAGTGTTGTGATCTTTTCGCATCTCCAGATTATCAGGTATTTTACATTTATATCTTTTAATTATTTATATTCATATTCGTTATATATATTATATGAATATATATTACAATTAACATTTTTAATATATTTTGTAGCACTTGAGTTCTACAAATGCACAGAATATATCCGCTCTGACTGTCCACCATCGTGCCGGTTCAAGGTCATTCCACCGTCTTACTGAAAAAATTATAATTAAAATATTATAAAATTCATTTATTTTTCTAATATTCTTTTATTTAAGTACTAACATTATCTTTTTAAAATTGTGTATGTCGCTTTGTTAGAAACGTGATGATCCTGAAAACTTTTCTCTCATTCATGTCTATGCTGTTGATCACATTAATGAGCATAGTGAGTGGATGGATCTTGTCGCTGCAGATATTTATGTAAGCAGTGTTAATTTTGTTAAATAAATTATGTAACATGTGAATAATTTATTTTTTATTTCTATACTTTTAATACGTTACTTATTAATGATCATTACCTTTAAAATTGTAGGAAAAAATGATGAAAATGCAGTCGGCTTCTGGGGAATCCTCCCCTAGTGACATAGACATATTCATCATGCAAGTACTCGGGCCGCAGTCTAGTATGGCAAGAGGTTTGAGACGATCTATTAAGCATAGATGTTCATCCTCCTCAACCTCATCGACTTCACAAATTAATAATCTTACCAAAGATTTAGAAGGTACATGGCATAAGCAGAATGAGTATATGAGGTCGAGACAGCAAGAGTTAGAGTCTCTCTTAGAACGACAGTCTCATTTAGAGACGCGTTTGCAGGACCAACAGAGAGACCAGGAGGAAAGAATACGCAGTGAAGTCCAAGAGCAAGTGCAACGGGAGATGATGGTGCAAATGGAGCGTGTTATGTCGTTACAACAGAATCGCGGTGGGCAAGGGAAAAAGAAGAAATAAATTTTATCAGTATTGGTGGCTAGTCTTAATATCTAATTTTAAAATTTTATAAGACATTGTTACTTGTTAATTGATAGTATGTAATATGATACAATTGGCATGGTTTTAAATTTTATGAAATTAGTATTTATGATCTTACGTTCGAATGCAAATTAAAAACATTCGAACGTTGGTTCGAATTCAAACATGAATACATAAATTGGATAGTAACATTCGAACGTAGGCCTCTACGTTCGAACGTACTGACACTCAAAAGAACAAAACGTTCGAACGATTAAACAATTAACATTCAAACAAAGCCTCGAACGTACCACTTACATTTGAATGCTCCTTTGTTTACATTCGAAATAACGTCCGAATGTTAAACCCGCTATGTTTGAACATTTGTCCGTTAACGTTCGAACTTAATTTCGAACATTTATTATAATGAACGTTCGGACGCATAAACATTCGAATGTAAATATGATACGTTTGAACTATAATCAACGAACGTCAAATTCTCTCATTCGAACGCCAATCGGTCGGGTTGCCGTTCGAACGTTCAATTTGACGTCCGAATGTTACTTTCTGTGACAGTTCTCAACTGTCACAAAAAAAGTAACGTTCGAACGTTCAACCAAACAGAACACCTTCAACCATCACTAAAAATATTTTTAGTGACGGCTCAACAGTAAACCGTCACCAATTGTTTTCAGTGACGCACATTAGGTGACAGTCATGGTAAACCGTCACCAAATATCTTTAGTGACGTTTTGGCAATTTTTGGTAACGATTTCCTCTATCACAAAAAACAAATTGTGTTGTAGTGGACGTTGCACGATCATAATAATGATGGTATATATATAAATATATATATATATATATAAATATATATATATATATATGTTAATTGCATCATGTTGGACAATATTAATGGATATGGGGTATTAGAAAGAAGAAAATAGATAGGATGTATGAAACTCCAAATTGGCATGCTAGCTCAAATATCATCCCTCTTAATTAGTATATAAAATATCATTGCATAACTCTAGAAAGCTACTTATTTGTAACCAATTATTTCTAGTAAAATGATCATTTTCAGTTAAAATAAATCTATTTTTCTCGCAAAAAATAATCACAAATACCCATTTTTCTTGTAGAATCAGCACAACTCTAGATCAAAGAAGGCTCACAACTCAATATCATTTTGCGACGAAAATAATCTTTTGTAGACGAAAAACTTTGTCCACGCAAAAAAGTATGTTGCAGAGCGGGTACGTAGGCTCAAAACATAATGATCTGCATGCATGTCATGTGTATTAATGCAAATATGAGCTAGCTAGCTTATTAATGGATCACTAGCTTGGTCGTTTGGGCAAGATCATGATCGTGTACATGGCCGCACGCCTACGTACGTACCTCATCAAGAACAAGTATATTCTTAGTGGTCATTTCATCGCATGATCTGATCGATTTATCCAAATATATATAGAAGAAATAATCGTCTTTTACTGTCATTGACCTCGAGTTTTGATCAGGACGATCGATGTCGTGCATGCATTCATGCATGGAATTGAAAAATCAGATGATCAGTATGTCCAGAGACTGGAACTATTTCTACAGAGACAGCCAGCTCCAAACTAGCTGTTTCTGTCCAACACTTGACGTATGTACGCGGATCATGGGCACCGTGCTGCACCACGTTTCTGTTCCACTAGGCTTTGAAAATACAGTAGAAGCCCTATTATTGATCGATCAGTTGTTAGAAAAATAAGAGTTTTATAAGGATTAAAAGGGTGAAAGAGTCAGCAGGTCTCCGCCATTTACGTAAAATTTTGCTTTGGTATATAGAACACAGGCGCCCCATGTGAACATGATCAGGGTGGTGACCTTTCAGTTTTCAACGTTTTTGTCAAATTCAAAGGGATGTAACTGCAAGTTGGTGAGGGAGTACGTACTAACCGCGCGATGAGGTTTTGACCTAATTAATTTTTTCTTTGTACATTAAAACGTTTTAAAGATTTCCCTTTTACACATGTATTGGACTCTCTCTCTTTGGACTTTAAATTTCTAAAAGGGGAGGCTACTATGCCGCCCCATTTTGACCGCTGGGCGGTAAAATTTTTTTTTTTTTTTTACATTTTTTTAACATATTTAAATATATTTAAAAAATAAAAAAATACATCAATACATTTAAAATTACTTCCTTAACCACTAAGTAAAAAAAAAAAAATTGACTAACAGTCAAATAGAGGTGTCAAATTGGAGAGGCAAAATAGACTTTCTCTTTCTGAAATTTCCACCCTCTTGGCCCCTCTAAAAGTTTCTCCATATATTGCCTGCCTACCTTTCAACGTTTAAAATAACTTTTTCTTAAAATAATAAAAAAAAAAAGATTCATTATTAAAAAAATAATTTTTTCATATAAGTTTATCTATTTTTTTTAAAAAATGATATTGCTTGCACAACCTAGAAATGCAAATATCATTTCTCTTTGAGTTTTGCTATATACAAACAAGTTTGCGTACCAATCTACATATTAATATTGTTGTATTCATATTCTAAATTCAAATTAGTACTGTTTTCAATAAAATTTATATTTTGATCAATCATATTACATAGGTGCGCGTATTAGTGTGCAAAATAGCTTACAATTAGATTTTTCATTTCTCTTTGTATATTGAAGATATGAAGATCAGAGTGTGTCGTACTAAAGTTTTGTATTGGCATTAATTTATGATAATCATACTAAATTAAAGTTTGGTATTGGCATTAATTTATGATATATCAATATATAAATGTGAGCTCACATTCTGAAATCAATTGATTTGATCAATATAATTAATATTATAAAAGATCAAAGACGAATTTCAAACTTAACAATTGCTTTCATACATGTATGACACATCTATGCATACCTAACTTGTTGGCCATTGGACATCAATAGTACAAATAATTGTGCATATGCGACAATATGCCAAGAACCCGCGGTCTCCACTCATGATCTCAAATAAATCAAGGGGTTGTAATTTTGTTGTTGGGAATTAGTACTGTGATGGATTGATATAAGGAAAGACTCATTTTCTCACCTCTTGATTATCAATAGAAGTAAGAGCTAGCGCGCTCTGGTACATATATAGATGCATGGGTCAAACGTGCTGGAGGTTTTGTCAATGCTTTTGCAGCAGTTGATAGATCAACGGTTGCCGAGGCTTGTGGTACGTGTTAATGACTATTTCAGGGAGGAAGGCATTAATAAAAAATAAAAATAAAAAAAAAAGGAGGAGAAGTTTTCTTGAAATTGAAATAACATAGTTATATAAATCCGGCCACGGAAATGATTGGTCCAGTCTAGGTTCGATGAGAAGGAGAGAGGCCGGAGCTTTCCTCTCCTAGTGCAAGAGGCTTCCGAAGAGGAAGAAAGTATATTTATGAGTTATTCTACTCATCAGCCATATATACACCACACACTTATTGAGAGAAAAAAAATAAAAATATAAAATTAAAAACAGGTGTATAATATAGAAATGTTGAGTATAATTTTTCTATATTTAATTAAGATGCACTTGGCAAACACGTTACCAAGCTTGATGATCTAGTTTAATTTGTTTAAAGTAATTTTATGCATGTTATATATATATATATATATATATATATATATATAGGTCAATTATGATCTGTACTTTTGTTCTTGCTTGTGATATTGCATTATATATTATAAGCGCCAATATCTTAGTCCACAATGTAGATATTTAAATATCATGATATATTACGTTATTCCAAAATAAAAGAAGTTCTTTATTATCATATTATATATATTTGTTAGTGGTTGTAGCTAGTAATTAGGAAACTTAATTCATATGCAATATTCCAGTCTTACTAATATTGCAGTACTGCACTACGTACGTACTAGGTATCACGCTCATGATAGAATTTTCACTTTTTTAAAATCTATTTTTCATAAAAAAATCTAATTATAAGCGATTCTGCGTATTAATACGCGCACTCATTCAATATGATTGGTCAGAAAGTAAATTTTATTGAAAACAGTGCTAATTTAAATTTAGAATATGAAGGCAACAACATTAATACGCAAAATTACTTGTACGTAGCAAAACTCATTTTTTATTTAGCAATTTTCATTATATATATATATATATATGTGGCAAATAGAAAGAAAAATATTCAAACTTATGGTACACATTGATCAAATCAAGTACTGCAAGTAGAACGTACTTAAGAGTGGTTTGGATTCAGAAATGAGTTGAAATAATTTGTGAATAGTAGAATAAAGATTGAATTGTTTATTGTATTTTATGTGAGAATTTGAGAAAGTTGTTTTGGAATTTGAAAAAGTTGAATTATTTATTATATTTTGTGTGAAAATTTAAAAAAATTATAATAATGAGATGAGATAAATTGAAGTGACCGGTTTTGAATTCAAACGTAACCTTAATTCTACGACCTAGCAGCTGGTAGTTGCATTGATCAAATGGAAACAATATTATGAAATTTACAAAATCTCACGCACCATACACACTGCTGGATCATGATGATCTTGTCCTCTTACAGCATTAATAGTGTATATTATGCTATATATACACTGCAGATCAATTAAAAATTAAATATTCTAATCGAAGTCAATGCGTTGGATCTTGGAAATGAAGGGAACCAATAATAACTAAATGAATGTGTAACGATCTGGATTTGTCTTCTTTTACTAATATCTTATTGGAAAGCCAATTTCCACAAGAGATCCCCACCACTAGATATTGTTTTATTTGTGTTGGAATAATTAAATGGTTGTAAGAGGATAGGTGATGGAGCCAGCTCTTAATTGTCAATGGGGTGCCGACATGAATACTATATCCACCATTAATTTTTAAGAAAAAAGAAAATTGAAGAGAAAATCTAACGAAGAACTTCATTATAGATATATTCCTCTATCTCTCTCTCTCTCTCTCTCTCTCTCTATATATATATATATATATATCAATTTTTATAAGCTTTCTCTCAATAGAATACTATTGTCCCTAGCTAGAATACATTTGATTGGTTTCCTCGCTTGTCTATTTGACCTTTAGCAAGAAGAGAACAGCCTTTTGTCGTCTTTGGATATTGGTATTAGAACCATAGTTTGTGGTCTTGTCATCCGTACAACATAAAAAATACATCATTAAAACAACCTCTTGTTTTTTCTTACTATCAAAATTAATGGTACTACCAGCATCCTATAAAGCGAGGTTATTCCCTTTCCGCACTCCACTTCCATCGTATTTTAGGTGCAGGGCACTCGTCTGTGTGCCGGAGTGTGAGGGCAAATCCCTAGTTAGTTCACCTCCCCATCCACCGTCTCACAGCTCCACAATCGAAATGAAAAAAGATAAAAGATAAATAATTAAATAACACAAAAAATAAACAAAATCACATAAACAATCCACAACACAATTTCTATCCAATGATTTGAATTGGAAACAACCAAAATAAACTTAAACTAGTAAAAAAAAAAAAACCTCGTAAACTGGGAGAGGAAGAGGATGATAAGGAGTAAAGGACGACAATTGCGAGAGGGAGAGAGGGCAACGGTGGACATAGAGGAAAAAAAGAAAGGGAAAACTAAGAAGAGAAAGAGTCTGTGAGGGAGAGGGGGATTGTAATAACCCGACTTAATAATTATAAGGTCGGAATATTGATAATTTTTATTAGGCATAAATTATATTTAATGGGCTATATTGGATAAATCAACAAGCGATAAATTATTAAAATTGATTAGAAACTTTAATTAGGCTCAATAACTACATTAAATCCCATTTATTATTATTGAACAAGTTAGACTTCTTTTAGAATTTAAAAACCGGTCATTAGAAATTTATTTCAATTTAAAATCATCATTGATTGAAGTCCCGTATACAGTCTCAATCATTGTCAATCCTACATTGAATGAACTACTAGATCATATTTTTAAATTCAAACTCTCTTCTTAGATGATCACGACTGAGTGTTTAGCAAATTAGTGTCACTACATGTATTAACGGAGTCCAACTCAAACTCGTCAGCACCCTCTCCTAAATCTCTCTATAAATATGTAACACCCTACTTCCCATAGTTAATAATAAAATTATTCTTTTAAATATCTGGAACCGAAGTGCTACCATTGAACTTAACTAAAAAAAATATTTTCTTATACTTGCGTCAGATACAAAGATTCCTTATAATAAATAGTCATTTTCTATCAAAATACTAAAATCATAAATGAGAGTGCGCGGAAACATTTATTAAAATTTCCCAAAATCTGTGTCATTAAAATCATAACTTAAAATCTCTGTACATGATCTAAGCCACTTTCACGCCTCCCTAGACTAAGTCTTATCCTGCAGCTCTATTGTCATAACTATCCTGACTTAGGATAATTTATAAACATACAAAACAAACTAAAATGAGTCAATGACTCAGTAAGAAACTCATCACAACGTAAACATACTTAACATAAGATTTTTCATAAAATATGTTGTTGAGAAGTTAAAATCATGAGTAGAATAATTCAATTAGTTTAAGAAAAATAAATTAAAAATAAATTAAAAATAAAATTAAATATGATATTTGATGTGTAGAGATAAAGAGTAGGAAAACTCGTACCCCGATATTGCTGCATGAATTTTGGATCGAAATGTGGAGTGTATTTCTATTAGAAATGGGCTCCACTTTAAGAAGGCCCAAATTTTCTGACGTTCAATGGACCGCATATTCGCATAACGTAGGCTTGCTCGGAGGAAGATAACATGGCAAGAGTTTGACGATTTCTTGTTTTTTTTTTTTTTTTTTTTGGATAATACTACTCTTTCCTTTCTATTTTACCGCTCAAGTCTACCGTATTGTTTTTTTAATTTTTTTTATTTAATGATTAAAAAAGTGTCTTTTAATAATATTATGATTTTTTTTTAATATTTAAAAGTATTAAAAAATACATTTATGAAAAGACAAAAAAATAAAATAAAACCTTATAACTAATGATAGCTCCCAGCGGTAGCTGGGAGCGGTGAGTGTAGCAGCACTCTTTTTTTTTTTTTTTTTCTTTCCTTCCTTCCTTTTGACCGTATGTGGGGACATTCTGAGTCAATTGATGATGATTTTGTCCAAATTTTATCCCTATTTTTATTATATATTTGATGGGCTAACTTCATTTTGAAGAAATATTTCAAAATTCCTCCCAATCAATCTATTAAACTATCATGTGTTGCTTAAATATGTAAAATGTATATAATTTTTTAAGGTGTGGTTTTGATAGTGAGTTGAGATAAAAGTTGAAAGTTGAATAAAATTTTATTATAATATTATTATTATTTTAAAATTTGATAAAAAAAAAGACTGAATTAGCAGTATTACGAACTAATTAAATACATTTTAAATGTTAATAGAAAATAAGAAAATCATATTAAGAAATAATTATCTCACATGGTAAAAGGGTGCATAGTATTTTAATAAATTAGTTCAAAAAGCATAGGACTTAAACAAGCCCAATTCTGATACTGGGCTCCAACTATAATTTTGTTGACTCAAAATGAATTTTTAAGAATAATGTTTTATATAGTCATAAAATATATAAATGTCGTGTATTTTTATTTTTTTTTTTAAAAATGTAAGATTTATTATTAACAAATTATTATTTTTTCATGTAATTCTCATATTTATTCATTTTTTTTAAAGAAAAACGCGATACTTGTTCATGACTCCAAACATTATTTTTCTTAATTAAAATATACCTAGATATGTTATCCATAACCGAATGCTCTAATTCAATATAATTAAATTACATGCTCAAGACAAATTATCAAAACATTTTGAGAAAAGGAAAGAAAAAATGTTACCAAGAATTGAACGATAGAGAATTTTTCCGATAAATTAAAAAAATGGAAGGAATCCTTGATATTAAAACATAGAAATTGATTTAACATTTCCCCTTTATAAAATGGGCAATCAAAGCCGTTCATCAGTATTTATTTGCTGGGTATGAATTATGATTGTAGCTTCTCATGATGGAAGGTCGACATATGGTGTCCGACGAAAGTCTATTGACAGCAATGAAGTTCTACGCACATGGGATGACTCTCTCTCTCTCCTCGCATTAGGATGAAGCGTCGTTACTGGGATTTGATTGATTGAAGTGGGAGCACTATATAACAAAAACATAAGAACAAAGTTACGTGGAAAAGACAGCTTGGTCCTGAAGCGGCCGTCATCTGTGCGTTATTTAGCTTTTCGAAATCTTAACTGGGTGTGTTTAGGTTTCGTAGTGCAGTACAAAGTGGTTTGAGGAGACCCTCTTATCTTCGACAAAACTACATTCAGTGATCTATCAAAACACAATCATGTTTAGGTTCGTAGTCTGCAGAGGAGTGACAGCAAGAGCCCCCCAGAAGGGTCTCAGCTGGTTCAGTTCTTTCAATCTTTCAAGGTATTTTAATGTTTTCTGCACAAATTGCTGCTTTTCAGTCGGTGGGGTTTCTTCAAATTAGTGGGCATATTGCTGGGTTTGTGTTGCTTTCTTAGAAGTATTGTCATTTCGGGGTGTTGAGTTGGTTTCTATATTTATATTATTTTTCGTGGGGCTGTAAAAATTGATAGGTCCTGCATTCATTTCTATGGTTTTGTATAATATTGTGATGATGAGAGCTGAAAAGCACAGTAATTTGTGATATATCTCATTTCGCCCGGTATTTATCTTAACCTTAAAAGGAAAAAAAGAAAAAGAACAACTTGTGATGTCACACCAAACGAAGCGTAGCAAGGTGGTGAGTGGCTTCCCGCGAGATTCTTGTACTTTAAAATTATTAGAAGCCTTAGGCCCGGTTTGGATGTTGAGATTGTTTTAAGAGTGTGTTTGGATGTTGAAGTGAGTTGAGTTGAGTTGAGATGATAAAATATTGTTAGAATATTATTTTTTAATATTATTATTATTTTGAGATTTGAAAAAGTTGAATTGTTTATTATATTTTGTGTTGGAATTTGAAAAAGTTGTAATGATGAGTTGAGATGAGTTGAGAGTAGTTGAAGATCTAAACAAAGCCTAACTCATCTGATTTTAACATCCGAACGCCACTCAAATACAAATATTTTTCAAGTTCAAATCTGACTTTTTCATCTAATTATTACCTAATCGTTACAACTTTTTCAAAATTTCAAACAAAACACAAAAAATAATTCAACTTTTTCAAATTCCAAAATAAAAATAATGTTAAAAAATTATATTGTAACAATATTTTAACTTTTTATTATTTTTATTCAATTTCTTCTCTTTCATTTCCTTATATTTTATAAAATATCTTAACTTAAATCATTTCACTACTATTTATAAACTATTTACAGATTTTTCATTTCATCTCAACTTCCAAACAAGGCATTAATATGCTTGGGCTTTCCCTGAGTTGTTAGAAATCTTTTCAGGTCATACCCAACGAAAAGTGTAGGACTTGAACCGTGCCATCTATGATGGAATGGCCTGGTGAGGGCCTAAATATAGGAAGACAGTGAATGAGTTTCAACATTGGTTGGGAGGAAGAACTTCTTGCCTTTAGAATTATTTATAGAGACTCTAATTGTATCATTGACTAGTTCATTTAAAATATTGATCTGATGTGATTTAAGCTTTCCTTGGAGTTTTACTTGTGAATTCTGTTTAACTCAAGAGAACTCAAACTGTAACATAAAATTTGCCCAATCGTATGTTTAATGAATTCTATATACCCCGATGAAGCTAGTTCGTGAGAATTTTTTCAGTAGCTGTAATTTCGCATAATCCACTTTAATCATTCTTTAAATCTTTATGCAAGCATCCTTCTATTACTGTCCTCACATACAAAAGTCCAATTTCACGGTCATGCCTTTTTCGAGTAGCTTCTTTTGGATTCAAGATCATAGGCAAAGTTGGACAGTTAAATTGCAGGATGAGTATGTTTGTTGAACTGCATCCCATTATGTAATGTTTGTGAACAAATTGCATTTGGAGACAGAATCCAAAGCAGCGGTGGAATTGTTATTCTGCTGCTACTATTTTTGAGACCATTGATTGGATGGAACTGTCATGTACACATGCTTCCAATGAATTTGTAAAAGGATCTGAGTGCTGTGCCTGATGATTCTTTCTTGGACGCTTTTGTAATATTTGAAGAGCTCATACTGTGATGGGTTTGGTTGTTGTGTTGTGATATTTGTGCAAAATATTTGAAGTTGATTGGCATGTCTCTTTGTATGATTTATTATAGTTGTCTCCCTGAAAATACTCTACTTATTCAATTCCATTGTTTCCTTTTAGCAGATCTATTCATTCTATACCCTTTGCTACAGTAGACATTGAAGAGATATCAGGTTCTCAACCTGCTGAAGTTCATAATTTGGGTAGGTACTGCAATTTTAGCAATGCGCGTAACCCGATGCAAGGTGTTGATTCTCATTACTCATGCGCAGCAGCCAACGTGGTTTAAAAACAAAAGCACATGAGTTTAAAGTGATTATTTAGTTCATTTTCTGTCCTGTTTCTGCACTTTTTTCTAGAATATTTTCTTACCCTTCGGATCAAATTTATTACCCTCCCCCCCCCCCCCTCTTCAAAAGTAAAAATTTCATTGCATCTACTTATTCACCATGTCTAACTGAAGCTGAAAGACGACACCACTAGAAGAATTTAATTTTGTTCATCTAAGTTAATGGACACAAAGATGGCTTTGAGTTTGTTGTCTTCAGTATAAACCCACATTGGAAGAGTACTCTGAACATAGAATGTCTCAATTTTTAGTGCAGGGTAAATGGAAAGGATCTTCAAGTTGGAATATACTTCTCGATCCTTTAAATGGAGATCCATTCATTAAAGTCGCTGACGTAGATGAAGCAGGCATTCAGGTATGTATTTTGAGTAAGTCTACATTTCCCTATTATTTTATTTCCAGGCAGGTCTTTCCAACTATTGAGTGAACAGAGAACTTCTTGCTGAGCTTAGGTCATTGTGCTTCATAATGTCTCTTTCCACTTTCCTCCTCTTATAAATGCAATAATTTGAAGTTTGAGATTTTGCGTATGGCTTTCTATTTGCGTCTAAATCAAGTTTTTACCCTTTTTTATGATTATTTCCCCCACCGTTGAATTGTTTACGCAGCCATATGTCGAGAGCTTGTCCAAGTGTCCAAAACATGGTCTACACAATCCCTTTAAAGAGCCAGAGAGGTTTGTGCCGCTCTCTCTCTCCCCCCCTCCATCTTATTAGTTTCTATCAGAGATGTCATTGCTGCGGAT
The DNA here is from genome assembly GCF_004785595.1 of Juglans microcarpa x Juglans regia. Taxonomy (NCBI): domain Eukaryota; kingdom Viridiplantae; phylum Streptophyta; class Magnoliopsida; order Fagales; family Juglandaceae; genus Juglans; species Juglans microcarpa x Juglans regia. Next base: position 5,089,923 of record NC_054604.1, on the reverse strand, counting down.
ATCATGATTATTTCATCTGTATTTTTAACAATATACTTTAATTAAAGACTACCAAATAATTAACAAAAACCGATAAAAACCATGTTTTGCAGGTATCTTTTGTTTGGAGACATATCTGCAAAGGCAGCCCATATGCTTTCGCTCCCAAAGGTTTGTATTGTAATACAGAAAATTTTTTATCTTTATTTTTTATAATTTTAATATTTGGGATTATGCATTAACTCAATATAGGTTGTGAAATCCTCAAATATATTAGTGTTGGTTGTTTTTCTAAAGAAATAGAGCCCTAGTCTCATTAGTTTTTCTACTCACATGAGTTTCAGGTTTCTGATTTCTTCACTAGGTTAATACAAAGGGTTGCTCCAAAGAGTTACCAGCAAGCTCTTGGTGAAGTTCAAGTTACACAAAAATTTCTACAGAATTTCTCTGGTGATCAGGTACATAAAGATTAAAACTTTTTGAGCATTAATGGTGTTGAAAAGGAATATAGCCTTCTTTTCTATTGATAAACCGTTTGCTGAGAATCTTTTAATTGCAGCCTGTCTCATCCAAATCGATTCATTAACGATCTATTTTTTCCCTATCAATTTATATATATTAATAATGGCCAAAGAGGGGGTGGGTTGCCTTGACACAAAAACCCTGCACAATTACTTCAAAAAAAAAAAGGAAAAGAAGTGGAAATGGAGATAAGTTGATGCTCTGGTCTTGGTTTTCCTCAATTGATCAGGTGTCAAGGAAAGGGTCATCATAAGAATGATTGATTAAGCCATCCGGGATGTTTTGGACCATTTTGATTTGCCAATAGCGGTGGGGTACCAGATGTTGTATTTTTGTTGGTTGCTCTTAGATGATCAACAGAGAAATCCACTTTCTTTGCCATGGGTAAAAGAGTATGTCAATTCCAATCTTTAGGGAAAACAATAACTAGGCAGATATGATTGTCGGACTGATTTGTGCTTTGTCAATGGCCAAGAAGTATGAATGATTGATTAAGCTGTCCGGGATGTTTTGGACCATTTTGATTTGCCAATAGCGGTGGGGTACCAGAGGTTGTATTTTTGTTGGTTGCTCTTAGATGATCAACAGAGAAATCCACTTTCTTTGCCATGGGTAAAAGAGCATGTCAATTCCAATCTTTAGGGAAAACAATAACTAGGCAGATATGATTGTCGGACTGATTTGTGCTTTGTCAATGGCCAAGAAGTATGGAAAATGATACTGGCTGTGCATGAGGGGCACGCGCCCCTAGGAATGATGCAAAGCTTCTTTGGATTTGAATATCAATGGCTTGAGAATATGGCGGTATGGCATGTGTTGCTCGGAGATGCCTATAAGGTGATAAAACGATCATTTCCACCGTTTGAGAATAAATCAAAGGAACGCTTAATGAAATTGGCTTTCAAGCCTTGGAACGGGAAAGGGGAAGGAAGAGGAGAGGGGGAGGGAGGAGCCAGAGCTCCTCGCCCCATTCGGGTTGTCTTAACTTGGGGGTGGTTGTTATGGGTTTGGGGAGAGGGGTGGGGAGCAGATGGTGACTTCATTAATGATCTAATTAATATAATGTTATGCTGCCTTTATCATGACTGGTTCTGTACTGGAAGAAATACTCTAGAAATAATTATACTTTGAAACCTTTCTGTTATAAAAATTTCCTTTTTTCTGTTGTAGTTTCACTAGTAAAGTTGCTAAGATGTTTGGCAGGTTCGTTTTCTTGCAAGGTCTTTTGGAATACCTGGAAATCATCTCGGACAGCAAAGTCATGGCTTTCGTTGGCCTTATGGTCCTGTAAGTTGTTCCTTTGAAATATGAACAAAGCTAGTAGAAATCATATTTTTCAGACCACCATCAATTGTTTTTCAAAAATCATTTGAACATGGGAAATCAAATTAATAATTGAGGGAAAATTCAAGAAATTTACTCGATTCACATTTGCTTATTCACCCTTTGGTCAATGATGGCTGACATGGTAAGTGATTGGAAGAAAAGAGTGCGTTAAAATGTTAATCTTTACAGTGTAATAAAGACATGTCACCTGGATTTTTTAATGTTTGTTGGAGCTCTTTATTAATTTCCTTTTGTCTGAAGCAATAAGATGCTTTTTGAATGGACTTCTTGAAATGTGGACACGATTTCTGCTACATACTAAGTGAATCTGATAAGAACTTTGTAATGGGTTCCCTTTTTTCGTGCTTTCAGAGTAAAGAAGTTAAATTCCTCTAAGCATGAAGAAAAACTGATGGATCTTCAATATGAAAAGAGTCCAACCTCTATGAGATAGAAGCTCTCTCTCATGGTGTCCTTTTTTGTTTGTTTTAAACTAGGCTTGGTATCTTGTCGTCTTAAGGGGCATTTGGCTTTCATTTGTGAAACATGATGTCTCCAGGATGGATGAAGACATAGTTTCTTCATAAGTTTCTATTTGAGATTTGATTCTTCTAGAAACCTTTTTCCCTCAAAATAGTAAATCATAAATGCTTAATGCTGGCCGTAGTTTCTTCATAATTTGCTGATCCAAGACAATCTATGCAGGTTGCAATTATTACTCCTTTCAATTTTCCGCTGGAGATTCCTGCACTTCAGTTGATGGGAGCACTTTACATGGGCAACAAACCCATTCTTAAAGTTGATAGCAAGGTATGCATGTAAAGTTCTTCTTAAGTTCTATAGTTGGTGTGAGCTTTCTAATTCTTTGTTCCCATTTTAATTGGTTCACACAATTATATCAATTTATTCTGGTGATGCTAATAACATATCAGCACAATTGATGCCAAAATCATAAAGCTAGTTAGATGAGGAACATGCATGGATTTTCATTGAATGCTAGTTGAGAGGGCAAGCAGTATTTCAAAAAAGGCTGGATTAGTGTTCAATCCCTGCTCTGAAAGTATATTCCCCCCCCACAAATTACCCTTCCATGTTTTGGCATCCCTTTCTAGTGCATTCGGCTATTCTATTTTTGAAATATTTCTAGTAGACGGTCTCCAGTGGATATGCTACAATAATGACTGGGAATGTTTCACAGGTGAGCATTGTCATGGAGCAAATGATGCGATTACTTCATTATTGTGGGTTACCTGTGGATGATGTTGACTTTATAAATTCTGATGGGAAGACAATGAACAAGATATTATTGGAGGTTGGTTTTCAGATATGATAGATTTTGCGCTTTTTAATTCTTAATAATGTCAGAGCCCTATATATATATATATATATATTTTTTTTTTTTTTTTATAGTAAATGAAGATTTTATTGATGAGGAAAAGGCATAGCTCGAGTACATGGGGTTTATTCCCCAAAGATTTTTGATTTAGTAGTTTAAGGGAGATTTTGGAGAACTTAGTCATTCTTTTAATTGTCCCCATCGTGCTCTTCTATGCTTGTTTGCTTTGAATTATAATTTGTCATGTTCACATGTTCTAGAACATTTTATCTTCCCATTCACCGCACTTTCTCTCAAATGTCTTACCATTAAGGCATTGACTGTTCAGTGTTAATCTGTAGTAGTAAAAAATGATCATAGAGTCACAATGTCAACTTATCATCTGCAACATATCCTGTGGTTATATGGTACATTCATAATGGTAGTGTTGTGATGGCAACTGTGGGTTGTGGGCTGTGTTTGATGATATTGTTAGTAATGAACAGTATAGGGCAAAAAATAAGGAGAGAGAGTGATGAATGGTGGCAATGGAAGTGGTTACATGGTGGTGGTTCAAGAAAAAAAATTGCTCTTTGGACAGCGGTCATCACTAAAGTAAATGCATTGTGAACAAACAATTTGAGAGTGCAGTATTGAACTTTGACCAATTATTTACAACAGGATAGCTGTCACCCCAAGAATTCTACAAGTCTTACGAGTATGTAAATTTTCTAAGGTATATATAAATTAAAATTTTACTCTCCTATCACTTTGCAGGCAAATCCACGAATGACCCTCTTTACTGGTAGCTCAAGAGTGGCAGATAAGTTGGCTGTTGACCTTAAAGGTCGCATTAAATTGGAAGATGCAGGGTTTGACTGGAAAATTCTTGGGCCTGATGTTCAGGAGGTTTCTTATGAACAAATTTAACTTTAGATTAGGCACTTCCTGCCATGTAGATTTGATGCCTCTGCTGATTTATGTGTTATGGATTTTTGAATGGCAGGAAGATTATGTTGCATGGGTCTGTGATCAGGATGCATATGCATGCAGTGGTCAGAAGTGCTCCGCACAATCAATGCTATTCATGCATGAGGTTAGTTGCCTGCATTTGACACTTCACAAGAATGTTTATTATCAATCCTGCAAAGATAACCATGTGTTTCTATGTTGAATCACATTTTGCCTTTTATGTCATCCGCATAGACTTTCACATTGTCACAATATTGTGAATTGGGAGTTGTAGCTGGTTGCCAACCTTTTCCTTTCATTAATATTGACAGTCTAACCACTATCCTTGGGCAGAACTGGTCTCGGACTTCACTTGTATCCAAAATAAGAGATCTTGCTGAGAGAAGGAATTTGGAAGATTTAACTATTGGCCCAGTCCTTACTGTAAGTATGGTGCTTTATCTGCTATTCTAATTATCTTTTTTTTCCAGAAAAAAATATTATGTTCAGTATGATCAACAAAATATCTTTCATGATTCATCAAATCAACACCATTTTTACTACCATTGTCCCAGAAGCCTATTTCCTGCACATTATGAATGTTATTTGACTTCATCAAGGACTTCAACTACAAAATCTATCAATTTTGAATGCGCCTTCTTGTAGGACACTATGAATATAACTTTGCTTTTCCTTTTGTTGTTGCAGTTCACAACTGAAGCTATGCTAGAACACATGAGTAAATTGCTTCAGATACCAGGTTCAAAACTACTCTTTGGGGGTGAACCTTTAAAGAATCATTCCATTCCACCCATATATGGTGCTATAAAACCAACAGCCATTTATGTTCCACTTGAAGAGATTTTGAAGAAGAATACTTATGAGCTTGTAACAAGAGAGATTTTTGGACCATTCCAGGTAAAGAAAAAAGAAACATTACTGTCACTTTTTTCCCCACTTTCTTAAATCGTTTAGTGAATACAGCCAATTTTCATTCTACATTTGAGTTCAGAATTTTTTGGTAGGGTATGATTAAATAGAATTGTAACAATGGCCATTCAAGATACTAGTAGTTAAATATCCTGCTGGGTGGAACATATGGTTGGGGAGGGGGGAACCTGGATATGGAAATTTGGGGCTGAATCTTGAAATGGGTTAGTATATCCTTGGTAGCATCATACTCTGGTATTTCAGCTGTTCAAAGCAACTTTTGTGGGAATTTATTTCATAATGACCAAAACTTTGGTATTGGTAGCAACAAATTATAGAAATCCGAGATATCGGACCAGGGACAGCTGGTGGCGCCGATAAGTTCATTACCGGCAATCTTGCCGGCACAAAAGCTGCCGACAACCTCAGTCGAACCCTCTGGTGAGACGGAAAAGGAGATTCGACTCGGATCCGAGATGTTGGACCAAGGTCATGTTGCTCCTGTGGTGCCGATAAGTGCATTATTGGCAACCCTGCCGGCACAGAAGTTGCCGACACTCTCGGTCGACCACTCAGGTGAAACGGTAAAGGAGTTCCGACGGGAAGAGGTAGAGGAGGGGGAGTTTCTGGCATTGACTTCCGCGTCTGTGGAGAAGGGACTATCGAAACTGTGCGTGGTGGACGTAGTCCCAGAAGTGGTGCACGAGCAGTCAAGCTTGAGGGATAGAGAGATGTCCCTTTGCGGTGAGGTGTTTTTGCGGGACAGTGATGTGGTTCAGAGTGGTCTTTCACCCTTGGTGATGAGTAGACCTGATGAGTTACTTACTGGGGATGATTCTCCTCTTAACAATATGGTTTTAAGTGGTGAAACAAATAAGCTGGATGTTTTGGTGATTCCCAATCACAGTGTCGGGGAAGTGGGGGCTCTTACTCCTTTATGTACACTCCCTCCCAGTGATTATGGGAGTTGTTCGACGAATTGGATTTTTAAAAAGGTGGAGGAGTTACAGAAAATTTTTGGGGTCTCTTTTGGAGGTTATGAGGAACAATTTATGGCCCTTCTTGTGGCTATTGAAGCTAGCCGTTCGAAATCAGCTTCAAAACAAGATAGGGAACTTAAACGCTTAACATGCTCCATCAATTATGATGTCAAGGAGGGGAGTAGTGGAAGGGTTAGATCAAAGGGGAGGGGTAAGTTAAGTTTTAATGAAGCCTAAGATCGTTTCTTGGAATGTAAGGGGTCTCAATGATAGGGACAAACGCCTTCGGATCAAAGCGCTATTGAGATCATGGAAGGGAGATGTGATATGCTTGCAAGAAACAAAGTTGGGTTTTATTGATAGAAGTTTTGTGCGTAGTATTTGGGGATGTTCTTATATGGGTTGGTCCTATTTGGCCTCTCAGGGAGCATCAGGTGGAGTATTATTAATGTGGGATAAAAGAGTGGTTGAGGCGATTGAGGAGTGTGTTGGAGAGTTTTCGGTTTCGGTGCTATTCAAAAATGTGAGCGATGGGTGGATTTGGGCTTTTGCAGGTTCTTATGGTCCTAACATAGGTAGAGATAGACGACGGTTGTGGGAGGAGTTGACAGGAATACACTCTTTATGGGATGTGCCGTGGTGTATGGGGGGTGATTTTAACATTACTCGTTTTCCTAGTGAACGATCGGGGCATCATCGACACACTTTGGCCATGGCGGAATTCTCTGAGTTCATTTTTGATATGGATCTTATGGACCTCCCTCTGGTGGGTGGTGAGTATACTTGGTCTAATGGCCGTGCTTGGTCGAAATTGGATCGATTTCTTGTCTCACCGTTATGGGAAGCCCACTATCCAGAAGTTAGTCAGAAAAGGTTAGCTAGAGTCAGCTCAGACCATTTTCCTATCCTCTTAGATTGTGGTGGCATTCAAGGGGGTTGCCGGTATTTCAAGTTTGAAAATATGTGGCTTAAGGTGGACGGGTTTGTAGAGATGGTGAGAACTTGGTGGACTTCGTACCAGTTTAGTGGCACTCCGAGTTTTATTCTTGCAGGTAAGATGAAGGCTCTAAAGCAAGACCTGAAGAAATGGAACTTGGAAGTTTTTGGTCACATTGACAATCAAAAGTCTATTTTGATGGAGGAGTTGCAGGAGTTGGAGGGTAAGGAATTATTGGGAAGAGCTTCGGAGGAGGAGTTATTGAGAAAAGTAACGGTTGTGGCAGAGTTGGAAAGGGTGTTGCTGTTAGAAGAGACTTCATGGCGTCAAAAATCCAGAGCCCTCTGGTTGAAAGAGGGTGATAGGTGTACGAAGTTTTTTCACAAAATGGCTAATTCTCATCGACGCAATAATGCGATTGAGTTGTTACATTCAGGTACACAGGTGCTATCTTCTTCGGCTGATCTAGAAAGTCATATTGCACATTATTATGAGACTCTGCTTACCGAACCAGTAACTTGGAGGCCGAAGCTTGATGACTTACCATTTGAGGCAATTGATCCGCAGCTTGTGAGTGTATTGGAGAGACCTTTTGTGGAAGATGAGATTTTCAAGGTCATATCTGGTATGGCTAAGGACAAAGCGCCGGGTCCGGATGGTTTCTCAATGGGTTTCTTTCAAACTTGTTGGGATGTGGTGAAAGGTGATGTCTTGCAGGTGTTCAGTGAATTTCATGCTTATCAAAAGATTGAAAAATCACTTAATGCGACTTTTATTGCACTCATTCCAAAGAAATATGGGGCGTCGAATATTGTGGATTTTCGCCCAATAAGTCTGATTAGCAGTGTCTATAAGATTATTTCAAAGGTCCTTGCTAATCGGCTTAGTCTAGTGCTGGAAAATATTATCTCCAAGCCTCAAAATGCTTTTATTCATGGGAGATATATACTTGATTCGGTGCTCATTGCAAATGAATGTTTGGATGCTAGATTGAGGGAGGGAAGTCTAGGTATTCTTTGCAAGCTAGATATGGAGAAGGCTTATGACCATGTGAACTGGGATTTCCTTTTGTATTTATTGAAGAGGTGTGGTTTTGGAGATAGGTGGATTTCTTGGATGCGTTTTTGCATTTCAACGGCCCGATTTTCAGTGTTAGTTAATGGCACTCCTGCAGGTTTTTTTCATAGTTCGAGGGGTTTGCGACAAGGTGATCCATTATCTCCCTTTCTTTTTGTCATAGTTATGGAGGCATTGAGCAAGATGTTGCAGGCTACTGTTAGTGGGGGTTTTTTATCTGGTTTTCAGGTGGGACATAGCTCTGGTAGCTCTTGTACCATTTCACATCTTCTTTTTGCAGTCGACACTCTGTTGTTTTGTGAAGCGGATAGGAGTCAGGTCTAAACTTTGCGTGCATTATTACTTTGTTTTGAAGCAGTATCAGGGCTTAAGGTGAACCTTGACAAGTCTGAGTTGGTTCCGGTGGGTGTGGTCCCTAATATACGCAATCTAGCAAGTCTTCTGGGTTGCAGGGTGTCCTCATTCCCAATGAAATATCTGGGTCTTCCATTAGGTGCTACTTTCAAGAGTAGAGCTATATGGGATGGGGTGGTAGAAAAGATAGAGAAAAGGTTGGCTGGATGGAAAAGGGTGTATCTATCGAAAGGAGGTCATCTTACTCTTATCAAGAGTACCCTTACAAACCTCCCCACTTATTTTTTATCCCTTTTTCCTATGCCTGCAGGGGTGGTGAATAGAATTGAGAAACTCTTCAAGGCATTTCTTTGGGGAGGCTTAGGGGAGGAGAAGAAAGTTCATTTGGTTAATTGGAAGACAGTATGTTCTCCAGTTGAGTATGGGGGGTTGGGTGTGTGTAACTTGAGAACTTTTAATAAAGTGTTGTTGGGGAAATGGCTTTGGAGATATCATATGGAAGAGGGTTCTTTGTGGAGGGAAATAATAGATGCTAAATATGGGGTTGATTGGGGTGGGTGGTGTTCTAAAGAAGTGAGAGGGGGGCATGGAGTGGGGCTATGGAAGTTTATAAGGAAGGGGTGGATTATTTTAGTAAATCATATTCGTTTTGTCGCAGGTGAGGGTGACCGAATCAGTTTTTGGCGGGATGTGTGGTGTGGAGATCATGCATTGGAAAGGGTGTTTCCAGCTTTATATCGTATTGCAATTAACAAGGACGCTTCTGTGGCGGAAGTGCGATTACTTGCCCATGGTTCGCATCAGTGGAATATTCTGTTTAATAGAGATATTCATGATTGGGAATTATCTATGGTTTCAGATTTTTTCAGCTTGCTACATTCTTTAGGGTCTACTATGGCGCAACAAGACAGCTTGAAATGGAGGCTCCAGGATCATAAGAAATTCTCAGTAAAAGCGTATTATAAAATTTTGATTTCACAGGATCACACCTCTTTTCCTTGGAGGAACATTTGGAGGTCTCGAGTGCCCTCTAGAGTTGCTTTCTTTGTTTGGAATGCCGCCCTTGGGAAGATCTTAACCACGGATAATTTGAGGAAGAGAGGATGCGTTGTACTGGATTGGTGTTACATGTGTAGAAAGAGTGGAGAATCGGTAGATCATCTTTTATTACATTGTGATGTAGCAAGAGGGTTGTGGGATGAGATTTTTCGACGGGTCGGTGTGGCTTGGGTAATGCCTAGGAGAGTGGTGGAGCTGATGGGTTGTTGGAGGAAATTGCAGGGCAGTCATCAAGTGGCAGCAGCTTGGAGAATGATTTCGTTGTGTATCATGTGGTGTATTTGGACGGAAAGGAATATGCGATGCTTCGAAGACAAGGAAAGAACAATGATGGAGCTGAAGAATTATTTTCTGCACACTTTACTGCTTTGGTTTTCAGCTATTGTATTAAATGGGGATGATATACATGAATTCCTATCTTTAGTTTAACGCTCTTAGAATGTATCTAGGTGTTCAACTGTATACTTCCTGTGTACTAGGTATATGCCTATTTCATTCACATCAATAAAGTTTATATCTTACTTATCAAAAAAAAAAATTATAGAAAAACCTTTAACTAGTTCAGGAAAAATAAATCATTTCCTAGATAGTGTATATTGTTTAAATTGTCTGTTTTTATTTTCTTTTCCTAGAAACTTTAACAACTCAAATTGCGGACTGCCACAAAGAGCTTTTCTTATTTCCATTCCATAGTTTGCTCTCTTTTTCCATTAAAATGCAAAATAGCACCTGAAATGGCACAGTTTGACTATTGATAGATCTGCTTTGTTGTCACCTAACTGAAGACTGGTAGTTTCAAAGTAGGTAGGCCTGCTTTTGCGACCTTATTGGCCCATCTTTGGATGATTATGATCAGTTTTCCTGAGGTGTTATATGTGTGCCACAATGCCAGAAAGCATCACTATATCTCCAAAGTTGATCTAGGTGTCTAAAAGTTTTCATAAAGGAAAACAGGGTCACAGACAAAATGTACGGAAACTAAGAAGGTCATTTTCCCGGGGGTATGTTTGCCTGTGTGCGCTTTTAGATGCACGAGTTATTGTGTGTGTGTGTGTGTGTGTGAGTGAGTGAGAAGAGAGAGAGAGAGAGAGAGAGAGGTCTATCCTGAATTTTCTTTTTCAATTTTTTCATTATTTAGACAAAGAAATGAATTTTAATAGAGGGAAGCTAATGTTACTGGCATCTTTGTGTTCCCTCGTACATTGTTTTTGACTATATGCGACTTGCATTTTGCATGCTCCTAGATCGTTACTGACTATAAGAGAGATCAACTGTCAATGGTATTGGATGCTGTGGAGAGGATGCACGCACATTTAACAGCTGCTGTGGTTTCAAATGATCCCCTGTTCCTGCAGGCAAGATTCAGCATCTCTCTCTCTCTCTCTCTCTCTCTCTCTCTCTCTCTCCCTCTCTCTCTCTCTCTCTCTCTCTCACACACACACACGCACTGCTAAATTGGCTGTGAAGAGTTTTTTAACCACAGCTTGAGTATTCCCTAAAATTTGGATTACCTTATTGTTTGCCATGCTTATGCCTTTGTTGGGACATTTAATACGAAGTAAGAAAAAGAGTGATATTATCGCACAATCTTCAAAATGTTTGTGCATTTATTGTTCATGTACTTGATAACTAAGAAGTTTCACCTCTGTGGCTGGCCCAAACTCACTTTTGACCTTTGTTTTGCTTTGCATACCCTCAGCTCATTGTCTATATGAACTCGAACTGTTAATAGATGTGTCACTTCCTGTTCTTCTTATTTTCCTTTTGTCGGGGAGAGGGGAGAGAAAAAATTAGAGGTTGTGTGTTGGGATGTGAGGAAAGGTTTTCTGCAACCTTTTCTGTGTGGAGCAGTCTCCCTGATACCTATCAATAAGTGCTTCCCTTAATGATGATTTTCAAATGTCGAGTTCTTCTACTTGGAAGCTGGTGTGCAAAGCACACCCTCTATTTTATTGACATGGTAAGACTTGATTTGTAAGAGATTTTAATTTTAAATTTCTCTAGCAAATCAAATCTTGCCATATCAATAAAATGGAGGCACACTGGCTTCCAAATAAAATTTTCCTTTTCAAATAGGTCTTCTCAGTTTGTTTTATTTGTGCAGGAAGTTATTGGAAACACAGTAAATGGGACTACTTATGCTGGACTAAGAGCAAGAACAACTGGAGCTCCACAGAATCATTGGTAGGTAGAAAACTCATTAGTCTTTTTCCTTAATGGGAAGATTGTGTTCTTAAATTTGTCATAAACAATGGTGTGACAGGTTCGGACCAGCTGGAGACCCCAGGGGTGCTGGAATTGGGACCCCAGAAGCAATAAAGCTTGTTTGGTCTTGCCATAGAGAGATAATATACGATGTTGGCCCACTGCCAAGGCACTGGGAAATTCCACCATCAACCTGAAGAGGATTCATGCTGACACCAGAAGAAGATAAATGATTTAGCTTACAATGTGATGGAAGCCCAGTCCGGACTTAACAGTTGTGTTTGTGCGGCTTTGGAGTTTTCGGTCTTGCATTTTTCCGGCCGTAGGAGTTAGACTTCAATAAGAGCTTTTTGTTAGAACTCTTCTGGGAGTCAGATGTTTGTTTGTTATTCAATAAAAAGGGAGAAGAAGAATTTTGTCAAACAGGTTGCCCTTCCTCTCTTACTCAGAAAGGTACCTGCCCTTCTATTTGCTCGTCTCTCTTTTTACAACATACACTTGAAAACTGAACCACAATCAATTAACCAATTGTATTGTTTCAGCATCCATCACAATGTCTACAAGAAGGTAGCTTTATAGTTTCATTCACACCCAAAACACACCCCTTTCCTTCCTTTCTCGCTCCTTAAGAGTAAAGGGGCTCAAACACACAAAACAAACGCAGGTTAGGGAGGTGAGGGGAGGAATGCTTCCTCTCGTGAAGTTGTTTGTGTATGAGTTGGTGATCAAAGTGGAGCATAGAAAGTTCCCAGTTGGGTTTCTGATCTGGATCTTGAATTGCATCAGTTACAAAAAGCGAGTTCCCTTTAGAATTTGGTTTTTGAGAAATTCAAAGACCTTTTTATGTTTTATTAGCGACAAGGAATCTACTTGACGCAAAGAGCATTGGGTTTGGAAATTAAGTAGTATCTGCAAGTTGGAAGAAGATTTTAATGGAACATCTTTGTATCTTAAATTAACATTAATGAAATATCGTATTTGATACACATAAAAATAGACACTAATAAGCATCAAGATTGTTGATGGTTTTGTGATAAGAGATGTACTTACATTTGGTATCGACGATGAAAGGTTACAAGTTTGTCTCTACAAGAACGAGGCTACGAAGATGATATTCATGCTCCTTATCACTACTTACTGACCTATAATAGATATTCATGCCTATAACCTACACAATGTGTGGATTGTTGTGTATGTTTTGTATGGGAGAGAGATCTAGAAAGACTGAATTTTATAGTAGAGAAATTCAAAATGGTTTATAGGGCGGTTTATTTGACGTAATAATATAAATGTTGAAATAGTGCTTTTAGGTGGAGATTTGAGTCAGTTTATATCTTTATATCTAAGAAAAGAAATGAAACTTAAAAGTTATAACAGTTCATAATGAAACATTGCTTTTAAAATGAGTACCGCTTCATAAACACAACGTTTCAAGTTTAATATGTAGAATGCCTACTTTTATTAATAGAATATCACATCGGAGTCATATGACTCTGCTTAAAATACAAAATAATATAAATGTTGAATTAATACTTTTGAGTAGAATCTTGAATCAGGTTATATCTTTATATGTAAGAAAATAAATAAAACTTAAAAGTTACAATGGTTCATAATAAAACATTACTTCTAAAAGGTTTAGCACTTCATAAATATAACACTTTAAATTTAATTGATAGAATGCCTACTTTATGAGCTAATGTCAAGTCGGAATTATATGATGCTGTTTTTATATATAGTAATAGATATTTTATCCTCAATAATGTTGAGATCAAATTAAGACTCCAATTTGTCAAAAGCCAATTTGGATACACAAAATCATTTCATCTCATCATTACAATTTTCTCAAACTCCAACACAAAATATAATAAACAATTTAACTTTTTCAAATCTCAAAATAAAAATTATATTAAAAAATTATATTCTAGTAATATTTTATTCAGCTTTCAATAAAAACATATCATCTTATCTTATTTAAACTGCGTAACCAAACAAAGCTATAGGACACAAATTTTAATCTTCCACAACTTTTTTTCTTCGAGAAAAAATGGATACAAAAATGATATGTGAACTAAGGGCTTGTCTGGACAAACAAAGAATTCTCAAACACTTCTCATAATTTCATTTCTAAACATACTCAAACACAAAATACTTTTTAATTACAAATTTTTATTTAATTATTACTTAATTATTATCTAAATACAAAAATCAATACAACTTTTACAAATTTCAAAATAAAAATAATATTTAAATAATTTTTTAACTTTATAATATTTTTATTCAAAATTTTTTTCTTATTTTTTTTCAAAATTCAATAAAAATATCTTCGCTTAAACCATTTTATTACTATTAAAAAATTTCTAAAATATTTCAAATGCTCAAACATGCCAGAAAATATTTCAAATGCTCAAACATGCCAGGACCATCAATTTCCTTAAGCTTGTCGTCTTAAAAATTACATATATTATTGGGCTAAATATAATGCCCCAAAGGGCCCAGATCCAGTCCGAAACCTTTTCTCGTGCTAAGTATTAGAGGCGCCGAAGTTGTCATAGAGAGATTGTAATTTGTGAAGCAGACCTAGGGATTCAGCTTGTGTCATCGCCGTGCGCCGCTCCTTTTCGGCTCCTGAGGTTCGGATGAGCTGAGCTCATGTAGTCTGAACTCTAACAATCGTTTATCTTTTCTATTTTTCGTTTAAACTGTAATCTAAATAAATGGGATATGGATTTTGTATTGTTCCATGGCTTCAGTGGTGGACTTTCGTTTTGGAATGAAGGGAGATATCTTATTAGACTCTGTCTGTTTTGAGGAAAAGTTTGATGCAAATGTTTTAAGTCTTTTGTTTGATTACGATTTACGTATATATCTGTTTACTCCTCAGGTTTTGCGCTTTGCTTTCCAATTTCTCTATGACTTTGCTCGAAGTGATAGAAAACGCCTCGGTCAGTTCCGAGCCACTCGTTTCGCAATCAGAATACCCCATTGTTCTCAACCCCGATGATGTTTTACCCAATTTGAGGCCCAAACTTGAGTACCCAAATCTTGTTTCCCTCGTCAACCCCGTTGTCGGTTGGCAAATCTCGAAAACCGATTCTGAAGTCATCGACTTGGGAAAAAATTTCTTCACAAAGTTAAACCGGAAGCTGAAGAACCCGAATGATTTTGATAAGGATGAGTTTATTCGGATTTTGAATCAGTTTCTTGAGAAAATCAGGGACAAAGCTGGGGTTTCCATCGGGATTGATTCGTCTGATAAAGGATATACGGTGGCGTTGATTGAGAAGCTAGGTTCTATGATTGGCAAAGATGTTGCTGGTTTGGTTTTGGACGCGTGCGTGGTTTTGGAGACTTGGGAATTGGTGGAGGCTTTGATTGTGAATGGGCATGTGGAGCATTCTTGTTATTCAACTTTGGTTAATAGACTTGTGGTGAAGAAGATGTCGGACTTGATTTGTGTTTGTATAAAGCATGCTTCGGATCTTGGGGCATCTGAATTACTTTGCATTTTGAAGTATTTTCTTTCTCCACCGAAAGATGCTTATATTAGCATGGTGAATGTGAGGAAGGAATGGGAGAAGCAGGCTTTATCTGCGATTGAGAGAGCGAGTGATAAGGGTCTCACAGGGAAGAAAGCACGATTAGCAAAGGACGCTTCAATTTCGCTTATGATGGCCCATGACGGGTTTTCGGCTCCCGAGATTTGTTTGCACTACTTGCTGGCATCATCAAATGTTGATGCAGTGGTATTAGCATCCTCAATTAGTAAGTTGAATGGTAAAGAAATGATGAGTTTGATTCGTTATTTGGGAAAGTGGTTGAAGAAGTACGAGAGGTTTCCTCAAGCAGTTCCATGTTCTGAAGCATCATCGAAGTTAGGTTTGAAGGCCTGCTGTTGGGTTCCTAAGCTGGAAGATGTCATCAACTGGGTTGGATTGGTGTTGGATGAAAAGTTTTCTTCACTGGTGTTGCATCCTGAATTTCATGAAGAGCTAAGATCTATGGAGGGAATGGTTAGTTCTTTAGCCTTGGAAGCCAGAGTATGTTGTTCGATGGCTAATGTTGTTGAGAAATTGATAGTTGAAGTTTGACATGCATAGAACTAGCTACTGTCCCTAATTTTACATCAACGCTCCTGGTTTTGCATTTGCAGAATTCGGCCTAGTCTATTTGGGTCTTTCTTTTTCTTGGAATGAATTCCAGGCTATCTTCAAATTCTTCTGCGTGGATGTTGCTCTTGTGATTGGTTTGTTTTTCTAGTTTACACGTTTGCTAACCAAGAAACGTTAGCTCCTCTCTTGAGATGGCAGTCTATAGCTGAGTCCTGATTCTTACAAAAACCACATTTTCCAGTTCACAATTATGATCTTGCCTAAGATACTTGAGTGACATCATTCAGGCAGGGAAAAAATTAGAAGATGACTGCAGCATGATTCCAAAAAGTTTTAGCACGACCAAGATGAACCACCGCTAATTCATCTGATATATTTTCGAAAGAAAACTATTATTTTTCATCTTAGATTTTGTCATCGTCAAACTAATACATTTTAAGTGGTATGGTGCATGAGCTGTGAACATTGTTCATTGAACACCCATGACAAGCATAGTCGAGCAGAGCTATAACTAAAGGCT
The DNA here is from genome assembly GCF_004785595.1 of Juglans microcarpa x Juglans regia. Lineage (NCBI taxonomy): Eukaryota > Viridiplantae > Streptophyta > Magnoliopsida > Fagales > Juglandaceae > Juglans > Juglans microcarpa x Juglans regia. The sequence continues at coordinate 5,073,659 of NC_054604.1, read as the reverse complement.
AAAGTGATTTTTCCAAATTTTATGAAAATCTATCGTCCATTAGTACCTCTCGTGACTCGTGTATCACCCACCCATGCATTCCTCTCATCTTCATGACATCAAACTAGGTGGTACAAATTACCTTATTTAGAAAAAGAAAGTTCTCCCCATTCTTAATAGCCATGCATAGACTATTGGGCTATGGCAATGATTTTATTTTATTTTATTTTTTATCCTTCTCGTAGGCATGGGGCTGGGGTTGTACGCCAACATCAGGTGGGCGGATGGGCGAGCATCCACGCAAGAAGGGGGGGGGGGGGGGATTTGGCCTCGCCTGAGTTTTACGCACCACCCTGCCCATTTGTATAGATATATTATATCGTATATATTAAACAAAATAAGATTTATAACAAAACGACATCATTTTTGAGAGTTTATAAACTCTCCAAAATGGCATCATTTTGTTTTAGGGTTAATCTATTCCCCGTCTCTGTCTCTCTCTTTCTTTCACACCTCTCTCACTCAATTCGACTCTCTCTCACTCTCTTCTCCTTCTTGTCGCCGTTGCCGAGTTCATATTCTCTCAATTTCACATTGTAAGTATCTCAAAACCTTAAATTTGAAATTTTGAAATCTAAATTGTTTTATATTTTCAATGGAAGATGAGATTGTGTTTTGGATGTTGTGGGGTTGCATTGTGTGATTAGGTTAGATTTCAGATTGATTTTTGAGGATAATTTAGGATTTCAATCTGAAACGTTAAATTAGTTTAGGGGTTTGAATTGAACTCTAAATGATTTAAGAGTGTTGAATTTGAGACCCTAAATAATTTAGGAGTTCAAAAAAAAAAAATCAACTTAGACTGAAAGAGAGATACTTGGGGCTACGATGCGGGAGGTGACAATGAGAGAGAGAGAGAACATGCGCGGGGCAGGGGGGGTTTAAGTTTCAAATCAAACCTAATGTGAAATGTCGACGTTTTGGAGAGAACTTCCTAAAATGTTGTCGTTTTATTTAAAGAATTATATAACTAAAGATAAAATGATGTCATTTTATTAAAATTTAGATTATATATATATATATATATATATATATATATAACTAGGTCGGGCAAGCCTGGGCTAGTCCCGCGGTGCCTAGATGTGTGTTAGCATCCGCGCTCGCAAGCATACGGGGCCAGACGGGGTGGGCAAAGCCTCGCCACCCACCCCTATCCAAGACCCCAATATTAAATGTAGCACCCCAAACCCAAAACTATAAACGGATAGAGTTCCACTTATCTTTTTAAAACTTTCTCCTTGGTTACAAATATATATCAAATACATAACTTTCAAACTATTTACAATTTAATACAATGATTCTCAAAAACCCATTTACAAGTTCGGCTAGATTTATTAAATTCTAAATAATTACAATACAAATACTTCAACAAAAACTATAAAATAACTAAAGTATGACCATAAGAAAACTTTCTGTATAACTAAAACCATCAAGTCCCAAAACTTCCAATCTCAAATGACTAACTCAAGTCCACTATGAAATTTTTGGCTCAAAAGCTATTACCTCAAAACAATGGACTTTCTACAGCTCTGAAAAAGATGTGAAATGAAGTGGTGAGCCGCTACGTACTCAGTAAGTAACAATTTAATAGGAGTGTAGGAGTTGGCAATTTTCTTGACTATAAGAGAATGAATAAATTCTCAATAAAATAATGTGAGCAATACAATTTTATCTCAACCAACATATTCAGCCAAATATCATATTCAAGACCACATGATAATAGGAAAATCACCAATATACCACAAAGATATCATGCCACGAAAACATCATGCTGCCAGGGCATCAATATATCATAAAGATATCATGTCACGAAAACATTAAGCCACGAGAGACGTCAAATATGTCACAAAGACATTCATATCATAGACTCAAGAATAAACATGTTCACATTTAACTTTCAAATTTAATAAGCCATATAACATTCCTCAAAATTCCAAACATTACAAAATTTGCACAAATCCCACAAGCAGAACCAAAATAGCATAAGAATGTGCACAAATCCAAAGTTTAAATAAGTTTGAAATATTGCTTGAGGCTTTGTTCACTTTAGACATTGCGATTTGGATTTGTTTATAGTTAGTCTGGTTTGGATAGGTATTCTTGATATAGTTTTTTTGGTATTTGGAGTTTTTGTTTCTCTATTCTTTGTAAAATCCAAGTACAGTGATTGCTACCACGGTATTCCTCCGCCATAAGTGAGGCTTATTAATAAATTTAGGCAGGAGTCACTATTGGACATGTGACTACCTTCTCTTCTATAAAAAAAAAAAAAAAAAAAAAAAAAAAAAAAAAAAAAAGAAGTTTGAAATATAATACTCAAGTACACCATTTCAAACAAAACCATCATTTCTTTTATTAAAAACTCATTAAAAAGCCACTTACATCAATTTCTAGTCAAAATAGTCACACGATATTCATTCACCAACAGTCCCTCGGAACCTATTTCAAGGTCATTATAGTCTGTCAACTTCTACACTAAAAGAAGAATATGAGTAGAAGAATTCAATTACTTTAATAAGAATAAAAAAAAACAATAAATAAATAAATAAAAATAAATGTGGTGTGTGGTGTGTGAGATGATGAGTAGCAAAACTCATATATATATGTGTATTTATATATTTATCAATATATAAATGAGTTTTATTAAATCGAGCTAATGAGTTGACTCGAGCATGGGGTGATTTTAACATTACTCGCTTTCCAAGCGAGCAATCAAGGCATTATCGGAACACTTTGGCCATGGAGAAGTTCTCTAAGTTCATATTTGATCTGGATCTCATGGATCTCTCTTTGGTAGGGGGAGAGTACACTTGGTCAAATGGTCGAGTGTGGTCAAAATTAGACAGATTCCTAATCTCTCTTTCGTGGGAAGCCCACTATCTAGAAGTCAGTCAGAAACGATTAGCTCGAATCAGCTCAGATCATTTTCCTATATTACTAGATTGTGGGGGCATTCACAGGGGTCGCTGGTACTTCAAGTTCGAAAACATGTAGCTAACATCTGATGGATTTGTAGATATGGTGCGTGCTTGGTGGTCATCGTATCAATTTATTGGTACTCCAAGTTTTATTTTTACAAGCAAGCTGAAGGCATTGAAACAAGACCTGAAGAAGTGGAATTTGGAAGTTTTTGGCTACATCGATGATCAGAAGTCAACTTTGTTGGAGGAATTGTAGGAGCTAGAGAGCAAGGAAATATTGGAAGAGAATTCAGATGACGTGTTATTGAGGAAGGGCACGATTGTGGCAAATTTAAAAAGGGTTTTATTGTTGGAAGAGATTTCATGGCGCCAAAAATCCAGGACCCTTTGGTTGAAAGAAGGCGATAAGTATATGAAATTCTTCCATAAAGTGGCCAATTCACATTGGCGCATCAACACTATTGAGTCGCTACATTCAGGCTCTCAGGTGCTATCTTCTCCCCCTAAGTTAGAAAACCATATTGTGCATATTATGAGACCCTTTTCTCAAAAATGGTTTCTTGGAGGCCGAAGCTCGATGCCTTGCCTTTTGAAGCAATTGACTCTCAGAGTGTGAGTGTTTTGGAGAGAGATTTTGACGAAGAAGAGATCTACAAGGTTACCTCTGGGATGGCTAAGGATAAAGCACCAGGCCTGGATGGGTTTTCTATGGATTTCTTTCAAACTTGTTAGGCCATAGTGAAAGGTGATGTTTTGCAGGTCTTTAGTGAATTTCACTATTTTCAAAAGTTTGAAAAATCCCTTAATGCGACGTTCATTACTCTCATTCCTAAGAAACATGGGGCTTCGTTTATTGAGGATTTCCGCCCTATAAGCCTGGTTAGTGGTGTTTATAAGATTATTTCGAAGGTTTTAGCCAACAGGTTAAGCCCTGTGCTGGAACATATTAACTCCAAGCCTCAGAACACATTTATCTGTGGTAGACAAATTCTTGATTCGATGCTTATTGCAAATGAATGCTTGGATCATAGGTTAAGGGAGGGAGGTTCAGGTATTCTTTGCAAGCTTGACATGGAAAATGCGTATGATCATGTGAATTGAGAATTCCTCTTATACTTGCTTGAGAGGTGTGGTTTTGGGGATAGGTGGATTTCTTGGATGCGTCATTGTATCTCAATCATCCGGTTCTCAGTTCTAGTTAATGGTACATCGGCTGGTTTTTTTTTATAGTTTCGAGATTTACGACAGGGAGATCCTCTTTCTTCTCTTTTGTTTGTTATACTTATGGAGGCTTTAAGTCAAATGGTGCAAGCCGCTGTTGGTGAGGTTTCTTATCTAGTTTTCAGGTGGGCAGTGGATCTGATGGCCCTATTACCATTTCACACCTTCTTTTTGCAGATGACACCTTAGTCTTTTGTGAAGCAGATAATAGCCAGATCCAAACCTTACGAGCATTGCTACTTTGCTTTGAAGCAATGTTAGGGCTTAAAGTGAATCTTGGTAAGTTCGAAATGGTTCCAGTGGGTGCGGTCTCAAATATCCTTAGTTTAGCAAGTCTTTTGGATTGTAAGGTGTCCTCGTTACAAATGAAATATTTGGGTTTTCCGTTGGGTGCAACTTTCAAGGCTAGAGCTATATGGGATGGGGTGATGGAAAAGATAGAGAAAATGTTGGCTGGGTGGAAACGTGTGTATTTATCGAAAGGGGGCGTCTCACTCTTATCAAGAGTACCCTTACTAACATTCCCACTTATTTCTTATCTTTGTTTCCTATGCCTGCAGGGGTGGTAAATATAATCGAGAAACTCTTCATGGCATTCTTATGGGGGGTTTGGGGGAGGAGAAGAAATTTTATTTGGTTAGTTGGAAGACAATATGTGCCCTAGTTGTATATGGGGGGTTGAGAGTGTGTAATTTGAAAACTTTTAATAAAACTTTATTGGGGAAATGACTATGGAGATATCACTCGGAGGGAGGATCATTGTGGAAGGAGATTATAGACGCTAGATATGATGCTGCTTGGGTGGTTGGTGTTCCAATGAAATGAGAGGGGGTATGGTGTGGGTTTATGGAAGTTTATAATGAAGGGTTAGCCTTGTTTCGAAAAACAGATTCGTTTTGTAGCCGGTGAGGGCAATTGTATCAGTTTTTGGCAGGATGTGTGGTGTGGTGATCATGCATTGGAAATGAATTTTCCGGCTCTCTATCGCATTGCAGCTAATAGGGAGGTTTCAGTGGCGGATATGCAGTTATTTGTTCATGGTTCTTATCAATGAAATATTCTTTTTAATAGGGATTTTCATGTTTGAGAACTATCTATTGTCTCAGATTTTTTCAATCTACTATATTCCATAGGAACTCATCTGGTACAATGTGATAGTTTTGAAATAGAGGTCTAATAATCACAAAAAATGTATTGTTAAGGTGTATTATAACATTTTGGTTACACAGAACCATAATCCATTCCTCTGAAAGAATATTTAGAGGTCTTGTGTGCCTTCTAAAGTAGCATTTTTTGTATGGAACGCCGCTCTTGGAAAGATCTTGACCATGGACAATCTGTGGAAGAGGGGATGTGTAGTGATGGATTGGTGCTGCATGTGTTAAAAGCATGGAGAATCTGTGGACCATCTCGTACTACACTATGAAGTAACAAGAGTGTTGTGGGATGAGATCTTCCAAAGGGTCGATGTTGCTTGGGTTATGCCTTCGAGGGTGGTGGATTTGTTGGGTTGTTGGAGGAAGTTGCAAGGCTGTCAGCAAGTGGCAACAGTGTGGAAGATGATCCCGTTGTGCATCATGTCGTGTATTTGGACGAAAAGGAATGCACGCTGCTTTGAAGATAAGGAACGCACAATAAATGAGCTGAAGAATTTCTTTTTCGACACCTTAATGCTTTGATTTTCTGCTATTGTACATGGGGACATATTTATGATTTCTTGTCTTTAATTTATTGTCCTTAGAATGTTTTTAGATGTTTTTCTGTATACTTCTTGTGTATATAGGCTATGCCTACTTCATTCATATCAATAATATTATTTCTTATTTATAAAAAAAAAAAAAGTTGGCTCGAGTATAAATGAGCGAGCCTTAATGAGGCATAATCAAGTCAAGTAGAGTTTTGTTAGGTATGTGTCATTTACTAATCGAGTGAGTATTTATTTTCATGAATGAGTTTTATTTTTTTTACAAATTAAATTCGATTCGAATTTAACCAGATGAGTAGTCTGTGACGCATCGAATGAATTGATTAACTTACAATCTACTAGATGTTGAGATGAATAAAATGATGCTTCAGTCCAAACGGTGCCCGAGACGGATGTACCAGATAATTTCCCGCCGTAACATGAACCTGGCAGAAACAGTTGTAAATTGTGCCGTCACTGATTTGAGCTTTTATCTTCGAATTCCTCATGGCTCATTCGAAACCCTAGCAACCTCGACACCCTGAACTGCAGTCTCGAATCTCTTCGAGAATACTTAGCTTCTTTTGGGCCCCGTGGATCGTTCAGATCAAGCTCCGGAATGGATCATCGTCAACCACATTGGCGTCCCATGCCCATCCCGGGTAACATCTGCCCCATCTGCTCAATTGCTCACTTTCCCTTTTGCCCTCCGCACCCTTCCTTCTATCAAAACCCTAGGTTCCCATTCGATCCATACAGTGGGCCCACGGGTCCACCCCGCCCGTTCACTGACGGGTTCGGAGATCTGAGGCCGTGGCATAGAAACCCTAGCTTGGATAGAGGAGAACCGTACGGGCAATTCCAATCGCAGTCTTATGGTAATTGGTTTACGAACGAGGGAGATAGGAACTCTAAGAGGCCTAGGGTTGATGATATTCATAATCACGAGAATCCTGGAATGGTTTCGTCGGAGGATGTGCGGAGATTGAAGCTTATTCGTGATCACGGTGCTGTGTCGAGTGCACTGCTGCCTGAAGGCAGTGCGGGCTCGATTCCGGGAGTGAATCATGAAACGAATGCATATGCTCAGGAAAGTTCACCCTTTGATGGGAATTATGGTAGACCTGGTGGTGGGGAGTACGGGAAATTTGATGGCTTTCGGGACATTAAGGGTGAAGTCGGACCACTGAGTGTGAGGAATATGGAAATGAGCAACAAAGATCCAAGGTTTGGTTCGGATGATAGAAGAGAGCAGCAACATATGCAGAGTAATGGCTATGGGTTTCAGAATATAGAATTCCCTCATTCTAGATATGGTCAGGTTGACAGTTCTCTGCATCCTTTTCAGACACATGGGATTAAAAATGTGGATCAACCACGCCTGCCGTATCCAGTTTCTGAAGTTCCGCATGATAAATATCGTAACCCCCACAATCATCAACAATGGCAAAGTCGAGATTCCATGCCAGCAAAAGAACCACAGCATTCTCATATGAATAATTGGCAAGGGACAAGGATGCTGTTCCCTGAAGAAAGAAGTAGCGTTCCAATGGACTATCGTGATCCTAACAATCAACTGCAACAACCCTATGGAATGCAGTATCCTGTTGATAGGAGACATGATTTCCATTCACCTAGTCTGCCTAGTGATGTGAGACGACCACTCGAAGTTGGTTTTCCATCTCAAGATGGCAAGCAGGGTTCACTTCATCATCAGACTCTACCTGGATTCACCCAACGCGGTGATCCAAATGCCAATGAGCATGGAGGATATTTTCTATCCGCTGCTGGTGGCAGTGAGAATGTGGGTAAAATGGAGGCTTCTCCGTTTTTTAGTAGGCAGCCTCCTATTCCTGCTTCGATACCACCAACTCCGGCTGTTGACCCAGTGTTGCGCATTTCTTCAGAGATGAAAGCCTACTCCTCACCGCCTAAAACATCCTCTTCTTTGTTTCCCATTCCTGTTGGTTCATCGGCTGTGATGCCTTCATCATATCCACCAATTCCTGAGGCCCACTCCATGACCCTTCCCTATTTTTATAATGAACCACTTATGCATGCTTCCGCTGGCTTTCTTTCCGAGGTATGTTAGTCTTGTTAAATGATTTTGTATCTTTCGACTCATCTATTGCACTCTTAAGGAATCTCAAGCAATCCTCTATTGTAGTCCAAGCAGGCTGTCGGGGATGGACAACCTTTTTCTCTAAAGCAATTATCTTCGGATAAGCCAAAAGTTATTAATGCTTCCCACTTATTTAAACTGCCGCATCGTGCTTCTCGCCCTGATCATATTGTGTTAATCCTTCGAGGGCTTCCAGGTAGCTTATTATGACTCTGCACTTCTGGTCATCCTGTAGTCTCTTTAATAGATATCATGGAATTATGTGCCTATGCTTCTGTAAAGTTGAGACTTATTGGTTTATATGTATAAAGCACAAATGGGCACAATCCGTGCACTCAGGTAGTATACTAAAGATAGCACCCATGGTCAAGGGATACACAAGTAAAGCACATATCCATGAAAGAGACATAAGTAGGAAAGCTAAGATTGTAATGGGTGCTGTCCAAAAATAGAGTCATTTGAACATATCGAGTTCCATATCTAACCCTGTGCTTTCCCAACCATCAAAGCTTAATGGAATCATTCACCACACTTTTGAGTGGTAAGGATTACTTTTCAGTCCTTTCCCACACGGCCAATACTCCCTGCTCTTTTCTGACATGCTACATCAATTCAACACTTTAACACACTTCTTTCTTCAGTTGTCCAAGGTTAAGTTTTCCCTAGGGCTGTTGTCCATACAAAAATGCTACCCTTTGTGTATTATAATCTCCACATGCTGGGTACATCTGCTCTAGATAAGATTGCCAACTTAGTTTCTTGCAAACGAATAATATCTACCTTTCGTTCTCTCAATAAATTCCTTATCCTCATCCTTCCATTCCTATCATTCAGTCCTCTGACATTCCGTGACAATATATATTTTTTTTGATAGGTCATTCCATGACAATATCTTACACTTCAGTAACAGCAACTTGAACCCTCCCTTTACTCCTACCTTATCTCCGCTTGCTTGACCCATTCTAGATTCATAGTTTGCTGACTAAAGTGACCTCTTCAATTCTCAGTTCCTTCATCGTGATGAATTAGCAACAGCCCAGAAGTCTTTAATCTAATTAATATATTTTTTTGATAGGTAAATCTAGAGAATACTTGTATTAGAGATGTAAGACATCCCAGGAGTGTTAATATTATTCAATTGATTTAATTCTTCTTGTCTTTTTTTTTTTCGGAAAGCTTTTTCCATCACCACTTCATTAAAAATATAAGTGTATGACCATTTTATGGGAACTTATTGCATCTACTATACAATCAGGTAGTGGGAAGAGCTACTTAGCAAAGATGTTACGTGACCTTGAGGTTGAAAATGGTGGTCACGCTCCACGTATTCATTCTATGGACGATTATTTTATGACCGAGGTTGAAAAGGTTTGTTGTTGCCTTCAATATTTTTTTATGATCTACATTGAATCCTTATTGATTATCATAAATCTTCTCTTCCTGTGTCTTGGTTTATAAGGTATAACTGATATAAAGTGTATAAATAACATTGTCTAATGCCTTACAGGTTGAGGAAGGTGACGTTTCGAAATCTTCGATTTTGGCCAGAGGCAAGAAACCAATAACGAAGAAGGTCATGGAGTATTGTTATGAACCTGAAATGGAGGAGGTAATGCAAATTTTTCATCTGGAACTAGAAAATATATTTCAAAAACTACAACTTATCATATGATGGTGTATTAGAGGCAATGCAGTTGTTTTTTTTTTTTTTTTTGTCTTTTCATTGGAAGTTTTATTTTTCTTGCATTTTTTTGGTAGATTTTGGTGCAATAGAATATATTTAGTCCTCAAATGGTGTCTTGAGACTGCATTGGGTTATCTTGTTCTAAATGATTTTCTGTTTGATTGTTTTTATCTAATTAATATGTACATGTTTTTTTTTCACTGATGATTTTGTGCTGTAGATTTTTTTTATTGGTAAACAAGAATTTTATTGATAAAAATATAGGCATAGCCCATGCACATGGGACATATACAAGAGTGACTTCTAGGCATGATCAGCACTCAGCAGTTATTACAAGGAGACTGTTGATGATCTTCAAAGCTTCTTGCATTCATTTCCTTCCAAAGACACCATCATAACCAAATGGGAACCATCTTCCTATTGCTGCAATTTTGAATGCCTTGTAGACCTCTCCAATTTTTTAGGAGATCAACCACTCTTCTTGGCATCACCGACCTATACTCACCATAGTGAAGAAATCATTCCATAGGGTTGTGGCTACCTCGTAGTGAAGTAGTAGATGGTCAATGGTCTCCCCCACTCTTTTTGCACATGTAGCACCAGTCCATTAAAGTCTATTTGGGAGTTTTTGGTTAACATTCTAGGGGGCAACTAGAACGTTAGCCTTTGATATTCATTGATATCGATGTAAAGTCATTTATATTCATTGAAGAGCAATAAGGAGATGGGACACTATCAATTCATGCAATCCTTTCTCTCATGAAAATCTAGGTAAGAGTTCCCATTTCAGCATAAATCAAACTTTTGGCTCAAAGCTTTGATTACCGTGACCAAGACTATGGGGGATAATGGGTCACCTTGACCATTGTGGGAACTTTTGAAGAAGCTGGATGGTTTTCTGTGAATCGAAAGAGGGAAATGCAGAGTAGAGATACAAAATTGTAACGCTCCAATGGAAGACCTAAACCATATGACCTATACTTCAAAAAGATTTGTCAATGATACAATTGGAGCCCTATTGGAATAATATAAAGAGTAAGAACTTCTCATTCCCAAGCAATGTGAGATCTCATACACCATCTATCCTTATCCTTGTCATATGGGGTATCACAATCTACCCCCATAAATTTCCCGACTTCCTCGTTGGGCCACTCCATTGCAGGTGGCACGGCTCAAGTCCCACATTTTTGGTTGGGATAGGTTCTGATACCATTTGTAATGCCTTAGTGGAAGGCCCAAACCACATGGTCTATACTCCAAAATGACTAGTCAATAATACAATTGGAGTCCCATTGGAATATTATAAAGAGCAAGAACTTCTCATTTCCAAGCAATGTGGGATCCCATACATCACCTACCCTTATCTTTATCATATGAGGTATCACAAATATAAAATATGCTCATAAATACACGATGCCACTCTGTCCGGAAACCACATGTCCACAACAATTACATTAGAAAGCCCAATTGACATGCTCATCGGCCTTCCCTAAATCCAATTTGCATAACATTGGTACACCCGAACGGATTATACTGTCGAGATATTCATGAGCAATCAAGAGCCAGTCTAAAATCCATCTTCGCCTGATAAATGAATTTTGGCCCTCGATATCACCTTTTCTAATGCTAATTTCTTCGCGTTTGCTCACAAGTAAGAGATTGTCTCATAGATGCCTCCCACAAGACTAATAGGGCGAAAGTCCTTTATCTCCAAAGCCCTTGTTTCTAGAATTTATTTATTGACTATCATTTTGTATGCTTGTTTTTTCTTCGTGTAGATTTTTGTGCTTGAAGCCTTTTATTGTTTTTGGTAAAACTATTGGTCTTATTTATTGGCAAAGCAAGTTACTTATCAAAAAATCTATTGGCAAAGCATGCTCTATGAGGTTTGATTTTAACTATTAGCTTTATCATGGCTTCTTCCAATTCCTTGTTTTGCATATCATGAGAGCTGGTTTTACTTGTACCTGTCTAGAAATGTTGCCTCTCTTCTCATTGTCCCCTTGGATGGATAAAAAACATTTTCCATGAATTCCATTCATGATGTGTTGACCTGAAGTGAGAATAGGCGTTAGTGTCACATAATCTTGTTGCCAAACAACCGTTTGTTATAATTTGGTGTTTGTAAATGTTGATATTGGTTGTAACTGATAGATTATATGCTAAATGCTTCAAAAAATACAAGTTACGTGCTAAATCTCTTGTTGTTGAAGTAGAGGTGTATCGAATCATGTGTTGGTGGGTACAAGCGTGTGATGTGGAGTACATGAAGCATGTGGTTTCCTCATGTCATACTGATCTTTGTTCATGTTATTAGATATGTTTACTTTTTATTTTTCATGAATGACAATCTATGTCTTTAAAAAAAATGCAATTAAAATATGGATTCTGCTTTCACAGGCTTGTAGTAGTGAACTGGTATATGGCAGTGGCTTTTGTTTTATTTTGTTACCATAATTGGGTTTTGTTAGTTACCTATTGTATTGCTATCCTTAGACGGTTGAGATTTTGACTTTTATGTTAACCCATTTGATCACTGATATCTACTGGGCACTTGCTTTTGCATCATTTGTTGTGTATTTGCATGTGCATTCTTTTGCTTGTGCACATGCATCTTTGTATTAATTGTTTTCAGTAATTCATGCTTTAAATTTCTATAACAGTCTTATCGGTCAAGCATGTTGAAAGCATTTAAGAAGACTGTTGAGGAGGGAGTTTTCACCTTCATCATTGGTATGCATTTTCTGTTCTAAAATATTCAGATTAATTGAAAACTTAGAACTCGTATACTTTTGCTTGAAGCATTTATCAATTTCTTTCTGTATAGTCTGTCTCTTTTTTTACTTGATTTATCGAGAATTTTGAATATGGAATCTCTTACATTTTCTTTCTTTAATTCCTGTGCACAGTTTTGTGACATGTTGTCCTTTGGTTTAATTATGTTGAGGTAGTGCCTACTAGTCATGTACAGTTACATGTCTCTGATGCTAGTCATAGCATCGATTCATAAGCTTATATTGCCTTCAAAAGACAAATGCATATAAGATGCCTGAAGTATTGTTTAGTTCAAGAAACTTCTGAAGTCATTTATTTTCTTAAAAAGAATTTCCAAACCTTAGGCGTAAATAGAAGATAATGGAATTAAAGGTAATAAAGGTTCTTCTAGTTAGGCTGGCTTGTTACGGCATTCAATAAGTCCAATGATCTAGTTTGATTATAGATTAAGTGGTGATGCAGTGCCCATGCACTGCCTTCATTTTCACTAACAACAGATGCAGTTTTCTTCGGCTATTGACCCTTTTGTTGGTGGTATGTTTGCCTCGTCTTAGTGGATGACCGCAATCTGCGGGTAGCTGATTTTGCTCAGTTTTGGGCAATTGCAAAGGTATACCCTCAATTCTCTCTCCCTAAGAACCTCTGCCATGTGTTCTGAAATGACGACTAAATTTCTAATACACCCATCACAGTGTTGATGGTAACATAATGTTTACCTGATATGATTTCTAACTTTTAGATATGTACTTTCTCAGTTCAAGTTAATATTGAATGATTGTAAACAAGAAGCCTGAAGTGCCTAGTTACTGATTTTGGCTGCTACTTTGTTTTAAAAGAGCTTTATAAAAGTATTATACATTGAGTTATGCGGAGTTTTGCTTGTGTTAAAATAATTTTTTTACAAGTATTTGTGTTAAATTAAAGTGTATAGAATTTATTAGCCCGGTTTCCTATTAATGGTCTTCAATGATTTATTTTCTTCTTTCTTTTTTATAATCAATGCAATTTTATCGGCCACCCTAGTACACAAGAAGCATACAAATGGACACACCCAGCTAGCAAATTGATTTATTTTTAAAATGTTTTTCATGCTAAATTAAATGATACTTTGATTCTTTGGTATTGTGGACTTTTTGATATGAAAAATTATAGACAATGAATGGGTAAGCAAAATTGGTAAAAGAGACCTTGAATTGTATTATTGCCGAGTGCTGGTTGTCAGAAAATTTGTAATCCAATTGTTGTTGCTTTCCTGTGTGTGAATTTGTTTTTGGCCCAAAGGATGCTTCGCTGTGCTTTGGCTCCCCCCCACCCCCTGCCCAGAAAAAAAAAAAAAAAAAAAAAAAAAAAAAAAGCTTGGTCTGAGTAGTTCACTCCTATCATTATTCCCAAAATGTCAAATAGTGCAGAATTTGATAATTTTAATTATGGCAACTCGACTGCAAAGTTTCAAATTTGCTTTTTGGTGCTTTGCCCCAATGTATCATAAAATTTAGCTCAACTATCATACAAACGATGCATGTTGGACATAATTTACTGCTATTCAGTAACAGCACCTACCTTGAATTCTGCTTTCCTAACCTGTTGTGTCTTCGCTGAAGTATCTGATGATGCTGGTTGCATGTTTGCTTTTAATCGTAACTTGTAAGATAGTGGGTGGGAATGAATACTCAAGGCAACCCTTAGGGGTTGGCTCAAGTAGTAAGAGCTTGGTCTTTGTGGTATGCACCCTCCGAGTCTAAGGTTTGAACTGTTGGGTGCAAACAATTTCTAGGGCCTTCGAACTGGGGAATGTTCCCTTGAATTATCTGAGGTGCAGTTGAGGGAAACTCATTGGCAAGGGGCCTGTGCACCCCCAGGATTAGTTGGGACTTAGTTCTGGACACCCGGTGCCAAATAAGGAAAAAAAAAACAAAATACTCAAGGCACCTTTTGTCTGTATCTTTCTTATTCTATGGAAGCTGATTCATCCAGGCACCAAATACGAGGATATTTCATTTGCTGTTTCAATCTGAAAGCCAATGTTATTTCTACTGCTATTTTAAATTCTTCTATTGTGTTTTCTTATGGCATTGTGGCTACTTATAGTTTCATTATTTATTATTGACTTCACTCATTGTCCTTTTTTCTCTTGTCAGAGTTCGGGTTATGAAGTTTACATATTGGAAGCTACATATAAGGACCCTGTGGTAAATGTTACATGTTATGATTACTACTGCACATCACCATTTTAATTCACTCAATGTTCAACATTCAGTGTTATTATCCCAATGCAATAAGTCACTTATCATTCAAGTTTCCTGGTGTATAAACCTTATACTTTTGGCGGGTGGGATACTACATGTAAAGTTGTTTATGGAAAAATTAAACTTTGCAACTATCTAAAATATGACCAATTTTGCACTTATAAATATATATATATAACCTATTTTGCAATGTGCACCTCAAAATACCAACTTGACATCTCGCTCCTTGAAGGTACCAAAAAGTTCGAGGATAAATATGTATGTTGGTAGTCTGTGGTCATTTTAAATCGGGGCTCAAAGTGTAATCAACCCTTTGTTTATTAATTTTATGAGACCTGCACAACAAAGATACGTACTTTAAATTGTAGTTTGATTTTTTTTTTTCGCCGTGCTTTTTTGTCATAATGAAAAGTATTTGATAATATTATCTCTGAAAAAGCAGACAGTGCTTATATAATTAGAAAAAACAATTGTTCGTAAAATGAGGTATAAAATTGATATTTTTGTGTATTTTAGGGCTGTGCAGCTAGAAATGTGCATGGTTTTACCAAGGATGACATTAAAAAGATGGCCAGGCAGTGGGAAGAAGCTCCATCTTTGTACTTGCAGCTAGATGTTAAGGTACGATGTTTTGATGGTCGAAGTTTTGTTTTGAGCTTGTATGTTACAGGACATTCAAGGCAAAGAAGAGGTCATAGGTGGAAATATTTTGACGGGCTTTTTGCTGTCATTTCATATTTTAGTAATTTCCTACTTATAAAAAAGAAATATTGTAGTCATTTATGTTGTATACTTGTGTACTTCAGCTATGTCTGTTCTTTTTCAAATAAAATCTTCTATTACTTGTCAAAAAGTATTTGAGTCATCTAAAAAATGCGGAATGCCGTACCATGTTAGATAATGCATAAGATATTAATGGTTCAGGAAAATGGTGAACTTTTATTTTCTCTTCAAAGAAAAATTTATAGTTGCTTACATGATTGGATTTTAATGCTGTATTTTTTCTGGCCTGACAGTCATTATTCCATGGGGATGACCTTAAAGACAGTGGTATTCAAGAGGTAGTTGAATATTATTTATATGCTTTTAATGTTCATTTTTTATTTCTAAATTAATATCTAGATTGGAGATTGAAATTTACCATACCATATACTTTGTTTGATATGCTTCAGTGCCTATCAATTCTAGTTATGTAGATGAAAAAGTAAATACGTTTGTCGCTGAGTGTCAGTTCTAATATTTGTTACAGTCAGTTGTTTTATTTTTCAAGTGAGACATTGTATCGAACATTTAGCTAGGTTCCTCTCTCTCTCTCCCTCTCTCTGTATATATATATATCATTGCTATAGCAGAGATAAGTCTGGCACCTTTCTATTTTTGGGGTGTAAAGGATCAAGTCTCGAGGTCCTCAAGCTATGTAAACATGAACTTTAAATTTGCAGAGCTTTTAGAGCTGTCAAATAGTTGGGCCAGGATCCTAGGGTATTGGAACCCGGTCAATTACCTCTCAAAACCTGGCCGTTCAATTCAAAGAGGTGGTTTGATTACGATCATTTTGTGGCTATGATACACAAAGTCCCCTCAAAATACCACCCAATCAGCAATCTCTTTAGCCACAAAGAGATCCCACAAAAGTAATTCCACAAACTGACGTGGTTTGATGTGGTACATTGATTGTAAAACTACTTTTATTGTAAAGTAGATGTAACATATCATATGAAGCTAGGTCAGTTTGTGGGTTTACTTTTGTGAGGTCTCTTTGTGGTTGTAGCACTTCCCTTTTGGTAATCATCTCTCAAACTACCAAAAACTGCAATGTACCCCATTTTTCCCTTAAAAAGACAGTAGTGTCCTAGAATTTCTTAAAAGTGACCAAACATCCCTATTAAGTTTAAAAAAATGAAGTGCTTTTGGGGGGGGGGGGGGGGGGGGGGGATTGGTGTTCTAATGAAGTGAGGGGGGTGTATGGTGTGGGCTTATGGAAATTTATTAGGAGAGGTTGGATGAGTTTTGCCACTCATATTTGTTTTGTAGCCGGTGAGGGCTCTAGAACTATATTTTGGCATGATGTTTGGTGTGGAGATCGCGCTCTCTATAGGGCTTTCCCAGCTCTCTATCGCATTGCTGGTAGTTGGGATGCTTCTGTGTCGGATCTGTTGGCATTTTCCCATGGTTCTCACCAGTGGGATGTTCAATTTAATAGAGATATTCATGATTGGGAAATGGATACTGTTTCTGAAATTTTCAGTCTTATATATTCTATGGGAGGCCTATCGGTACATGGGTATAGGATGCAGTGGAGGCCTAATGGGAGCAAGCGGTTTATAGTGAGATCTTATTACAAGCTGTTGGCATCACATGGTAATCTCCCTTTCCCGTGGAAGAGTATTTGGAGGTCTTGTGTGCCTTTCAAAGTCGCCTTCTTCATATGGACTGCCTCTCTTGGGAATATTTTGACCACGGACAATTTGAGGAAGCGGGGTCTCATTGTTATGGATTGGTGTTATTTGTGCAAGAAGAATGGGGAATCAGTGGATCATTAATTATTGAATTGTGAGGTGACAAGAGTGTTGTGGGATGAGATCTTTAGAAGAATTGGTGTGGCTTGGGTTATGCCTTTGAGGGTGGTGGACTTAATAGCTTGCTAGAAGGACAAGGCTGTCCCCAAGTGGCTGCAGTTTGGACGATGATTCCTTGGTGCATTATGTGGTGTATTTGGATGGAAAGGAATGATCAGTGCTGTGAAGATAGGGAGCGCACAGTGGAGGAACTTTGGAACTTTTTTGTGCACACCTTATTACTCTGGTTTTCAGCCATTGTGCTTAATGGAACTAGTGTTCGTGATATTCTGTTTTTAATTTCTGGAATGTATTTAGGTGTTCTTTTGTATACTTCCTGTGTACATGGGCTTTGTCTACTTCATTCATATCATTGAAATTCTCATTTTACTTATAAAAAACAGGTTTTAAAAAATGAAATTTGAATTTTTATTTAAAAAAGTATCTAAAAAAAATAAAAAAAATTTAGTGTTTAAAAATAGTAAATTATTATTTTATAAAAAGAAAATAGTAATATATGTTTTTTAATTTATAATTATTTTTTTAATATATATTTTTAATATATGTAAATTTTATCAAGAGTATTTATATCAAATTTTTTGTGTAGGGGGTCCATTGATTTTTTAGTAGTTAAGTGGGTGACTGCCAAAGTTGATAGGTTGGAGGCTTGATTGCGAATTGGGTGGCAGTCTGTGTGGCTTTGTGGATTTATCCCTTATTTTTTTTTTTTTTGACAAGTAAGAAATTTATTGATTGAAAGAAACTAGTCAACGCTTATTTTGAAAGAAATTTATGCCTTATTTTTTTATGCAGACTAGTTTGTGCTTAACCTGCACACGCTTGTGTTTGTGTGTTTATGACATTGTGTTATGAACGTTGAACTTTAGAGCCATTGTTTAAACTGCTGATCTAATTTCAATTTACATTTAACATCTTCCAGGTAGACATGGACATGGAAGATGAAGATTTTGATGGAGATTTGTCTGAGCTGAAAGAAAGAAAGCCTGAGAATATCATAGCTCCTGTAGGAGAAGATGCACCTGATGGTACACACTCTTGTTTTTTTATAATTTATATAATTTTGATATTATGTCTCTATTTCCACCCTTGCCAGTCTGACTGGCTCTAATTTACTATGTTTTTAACAAGTATGATTGTGTCTTCTACATTTCTTTCTTGCTTTACACTTATTTATTACTTACAATAGATGTTTTATAAGTGTGTGTTTTGTGTGTGAGCTCACGTTGTTTTTTACAGTACTTTTTTTATAGTGTTTAAGCAAGCTTGGCTTATGGCTGGATTGTTTTAATTTCACTCAACCTGTTTTCCCTAGTTTTTTTGTTACTAATTAATAAGACTTGGAAGATCAGTATCTAAAATTGAAAGGAAAGATTAATTATCAAGCCAGGCATTGAAAATAAAATTGTCGTATCAGTTAGATCAACATGTGTCTTATTTCTCAACATGCCTCTGTGTGTCTTGATCTGAGAAAATGAATTCCTAAATGGCAGGCTCTTTTCTGTGGCAAACATGTAATTTTTTAAGACTTTGGAATAAAATTTTGACATTATAATGAACTTGCTCATCAGATTTTAAAAAGGTATCTGTTCAGGTATCTGACGGCGGTGGATGCGGGCTGCTTTACCTCTAAAATGACCCTGAGATTTTTTCTAGATAACTTTGGTTGTTCTGAGTGGAAGCAAGTTCTTGCAAAATCTGGTCCTGTGTCTCTTTAGCATGGCTTGAAAATGGTTTGATTTAGAAAAATTCAACTGATTCAAATTGAATCGATTTTCAATGCATTTTTTGAGTTGTTCAAATAATCCGTTCAATTGGTTGGTTTTGATTGATTTCAGGTGAATTGGTTGATTTTGATTTATTTTAGCTGATTTCAAACCGATTCCAGCACATTCCAGCTGATTTAAAATTATGTTTCTTTCTTGGATTGTGTTTGAGAAATGAGTTCTATTATTTCTCATACGAAAATATGATAACACTAATGCATATAAACTTTTTCATCCTTGTGTTCAATTAGAAGAGTAGAAAAATGGAAAGATAAAAATATGGAGTTCTTTACTCTATTTGGTTGAATAGAAAAAAATTTGGGAGAACTGAATATTCTGTATTAAATTTCTGATTATGCACAAAATACCACAATATAATAACCTTACAATTAAGAGTATTTATCTACTTTGTAAATGAGAATATTTGAGGCAAAAGAACCTATTTAGGTGTTCTTTTGTATACTTCCTGTGTACATTTTACTTATCAATAAAATGTACTTATCAATAAAATGCCTACTTCATTCGTATCAATAAAAATTTTCATTTTACTTATCAAAAAAGAAAAAAAGAATGAGGACAATGAGGTCAAATACAATAATTTATTATTTATATTTTTTTATATTTTTTGTTGACACCGAAATACCTGTTTTAAACTTTTTGTGAGTCACCTGATTCAACAAATTGAATTAGTCATTCCCCAATTGCAAATCTGATTCTGATTTTCGAGCCTTGCTCTTTGGTGCTTCATTATGAAAACATATTGGCTGGGGTTTATGCTCATGCACAAAAAAGAAAAAATGGGAAAAGAAACAAAACAAAACAGAAAACAAACGCATATTCTATTTTTTAAATAATCATTCTAGTTTTTGTTTCCCGACTAAAACAAGCCTTCTGGATAGGTTTTACTTATTTGTGACTGCAAATAATTAGTATTTATTCACTTTATGACAATGATGGTTGCTGGATTCTCATTTCCTATCTTCATTTAAGAAATTATAGTGACTTTTATTCCAACCTTATATCAATATGCTTGAATGTTTTGAGATTTAGGTCCTTCGAAGGATGGGAATAGATGGGATTCTGAAGGAGATCATCTTTCAGAAGTGAAAGAATTAGGTCGGAGTAAATGGTCAAATGATCCAGATGAGGATGATACTGAAAGAACTGAGGGTGTGAAGACTAATATAAGTGCTCTTTCTGGGTTGATTCAAGCATATGGCAAGAAAGTCAAATCTGTCCGTTGGGCTGATCAGGTATTTTATATTTTATACTACTATTTTGTCCATTTTAAAGGCAATATGATTGTTCATGGATTTCTCTTCATGACATTCTAAACCATGGATGGATCCTCTTTCATTCGAATGGTGTTTTCCTGGGTCTGGTTTCCATGTACTGTCTACTTCAAGAATACTGATGTTTCGAATTAAGGTAGAATAGGAATTAAAGAAGAGAGACTCATTTCCATTCAATGACCCTCAATCCATTGATGTATATGTAGAGACACAAAAGGGTGAATGAAACCTCCAACATCACTATGATAGCTCGCTATGGACTTGATAACTTAGCACCTTCTCTGGAATAGGGCAGGTGCTAGAAACACTAGTCTCTTTCTTCTCTAACACTCCTTCCCAAGCTGGAGCACATATATATATGCTCAGCTTGGAATAAACTAAAAAAACAAATGAGCGAAAAAACAAACTCTTAATACTCACCCTCAACTTGGAATGCACAAACCCAAAGATGGGATTTTGTTTTCCTTTTTTGGGTTATAACACAGACAGACTGATACTGGACAAATTAAGTAATAATTTATATTGTTAAGGGTTGTTTTGTACCGATAAAAAAAATTGTTAAGGGTTGTTTTGTAATTAAATAAATGAGCATTGCCCTAGGGTTTAATAGGAGTTTGTTTTATTGGGAAATTTATCTATTTAGGAGTTGTTTGACTTTAGAAGTTTGTGTTTTTTTAGGAATTAGTCTAATTAAGTGTCAATGTCATCCAATGAAGTTAGATTATTGAATGGAATAAAATTTATAAGTAATTTTCTCTCCTTCCCCCTCTTCTTGCTTCTGTATTTGACTTTTTAACAGTTTGACTTCTTTTGGTGTGTGATTTTAATGGATCTTCCGTCCATTAAAATCTATTACAAGAGGCGAAGGGAGTAAGGTATTGCAGAAAAAAAGTCTAAGCTTGTCCATTGACCGCTCGTGATCCTCGAAGCTTCTTTTGTTTTGATTGCTCCTTCCAAAGGCACCACCATATGCCAATTGGGACCAACTTCCATGTTGCTGTGATTTGAGCATTTCCAATGTAGGCCTTACCAACTTGCTAGGAAGTCAACCGCCATTCTTGGCATCACCCACATTAGCCCCACTCTAGCAAAGAATTTCAAGAGTCATGGCAACTTCACAGTGAAGTAGTAGGTGATCAACAGTCTCCCCACTCCTTTTGCACATGCAACACCAATACAATATAATAATCCTGCATTTTCTTAAGTTATCTATAGTGAGGATCTTTCCTAAGGAGGCTGTCCACAGAAAGAAAGCTGCTTTTAGGGGTGCCATAGTCTTCCAAATGGGCTTCAATGTAAATGGGTTTGCATTATGCATGACAATAAACTTGTAGAACGAATGGACGGTAAGCTTTCCTTCTTTGAAGGGCACTAAGGAATCTTATCATCCTCTCCCACCCTTACTCTAGAAGAGTATACGGGGTTGCTAAACTCTGTGAATGTATCGACTTCCCAATCTTGTGCAGCTCTAAGAAAAGTGATATTCCATTAAGGAATAATGCTAGATTGGTCTAGAAGATCTGCAACCGATGCTTCCTGCAAACTTGCAATTCCATAAATTTCTGGGAAAGCTTCTTTGAGGGCCCTATTGCCACACCGAAGATGATGCTAGAATTTAATCTTGGACCCATCACCCACCTCAAACCAAGTGCACTTGGTAAAAGTATCCCATCCTCTTATGATATGTTTCCAAAGCCCCACCCTATGTGGTCCGCTCGCCTCATTTGAATAACATCCACCAAACTTATAGTCAATTGCAGCTCACCATAAAGCCCCCCTTTCGATTGGTATGTTCACAACCACTTTCCCAATAGAGCCCTAAAGACCAACAGTTTCCATATTCCCACCCATCTTCTGAGATTGGTGTGCATACCATGGACCAATTCGCAAGTTGGAATTTGAACTTGTTGCCCATCCTTCCCCCTAGGAAGTCCCACTGCAACTTCTCCATGCAGTGAGCCACCTTGGTTGGTAGTGGAAACAGGGACAAGAAATCTGTAGGCAAGTTAGAAGGAGTGCTTATGATCAAAGTAACCCTTTTACCTTTCGATAGATACATCATTTTCCAACTAGCCAACCTTCTCTCCATTTTTTCAATCATCCCATCGCAAATAGATGTCGTTCATGCTTAGTTGTCAGTCTTGTATATGTTTGTGTACTCGGGCTTTGCCTACCTTTATCATTAATAAGACTCTTTGTTTACTGATAAAAAAAACTGTGAATACTTTGTCCTGCATCACAGACTGTATGAAAACATTCACAAGAAGAGCACCAAACTGGGTACTAACAAGCTGAAATTCCAGTAAAACAAAAACACTAACACAAAGTTTGCTGAAAAATGCAGACTCTGGTTGGATGTTGCAAGAAAACATCATTGCCATTTAGATCTCACCACAAAACACCAAGCACCAGTCAGATTGTGCCACAAAACCTTACTTATCAAAAAAAAAAAAAAAAAGAGATTGTGCCAAAAAACCAACCTATTAAAAAAGCCAAAAACAAACAAGATTTTTTTTCCCTACACCCAGAGAGAGGAGTCTAACCAATGTGAAGTCTAAAAGCTTAACAAAAAAGGTTAGAAAAACCAAGACCAAAAAATAGGAACAAAGGGGACTAAGAATCCTTAACCCTTGAATCTTTATCTGTCCCCTATTGGCTCTTGTCTCCATTGATGCATATATAGAGACACTAGGATGTAAAAAAGACACCTCACAACTGACTATGACACCTCACTGTGGACTTTTGCACTGTGATTGGGCATGTGGAGGTTCTTTGCTAACCATGTGGATCACCAACTAAATGGTCTTCTACTATGAATGACATGCAGGCGAGAGATCTCTACTTGTGTATTGATGTATGAAATCGAAATAGGCAGCTTAAAGGTAATTGTGATGAAACTGTCTTGGGAGGTTAACCCAAGGCTCTTTTACAAGTAGTTGTGAATTAACTGCTGTAAAAGGGCTTTGAGTTGGAGGCTGCATGATGTAGTTGACTTGGAGCTGTTTTCATCATCTGGAGGAGTGTTCTCTATCTCCTTGAGTGATGTTGGATGACTTCTTAAAATTGCAGCTATATAACCCACCTGCTTGTTTGGGCACACTACTTGCAGCTATATAACCCACCTGCTTCTTTGTGCTATTTGGTATTGTGCCTACGTGAAACTTCTCTAAATTTATCTAGACCATCTACAAATTTAGATATTTTCATGAAAATACTTGTGATGGGCTTGTCATTCTCTTTTTGTGTCCTGTGTTCTGGGGTAATAGCCTTTTTCGTCATCAATAAAATTATAATCTAACCCATAAATAAATATTCTTTTGTGTCGTAGAGAAACGTTTGACATGTAGAGCATGTAGTAGTGTTAAGAAATTTTGAGGATCAAACGCAATGCTTAGTTTTTTTATTTTAATTTTTTTTTGTTGACATTGGAACATGTTTTCCACTTGATATAGGGTCATTTATCCTTGGAAAGTCATTGGCCCATGATCTAATCGCTTTGTATAATTCCTGCACCTAAATAATCTGACGGCTTGGTGCATCATGATTACCTTTGCATATTGTGGAACAGCATGTCTATTTTTCTGAGTTCTGCCGTGTTTGTAAAACTTTTTGTTGCCTGTTTCCTCCCTGCAGGTGGGTAGCACTGGATTTTCAATACATGCAGCAAAGAAGGCAAATTTATTGTCTTTAGTACTTGGACCTGGCACCGGATACAACTTGGTTAGTTATCGAGCTAAATATAATATAATAGAATCTGGGCTTTTTGTAGGCCTGTTCATCCGGGCCAGGGTTTTTCCCGGCCCGGTCTGGAACCTGGATAACCGGGTTCTAGTTACGGGTTCCGGCCTTGAACAAACCCGGGCCGGTACCCGGGTAACCAAACCTGGGTACACCCGGTCCAGGTACCGGGTTTTAAATCCAGGACCTTTTTTTTCTTTTTTCTTTTTTTTTTTTTTTTTCTTGGTTTGAATGTTTTGATGTTTCTATTTCATTTATTTACAAATTATACTTTTGAAATAGCCTTCGAAATTTTTTTGGAAGACAAGCAAATGGGGCGTTTGATTATGTGCACCCAGATTGTTTTAATGGAATGGGAGGCTTGATGCCAACCAGAATAAGAAGTCAAATAGGGATGTTTAATTGGTTTTGCTGAAGAGTCCAAAACCAACCCAAATGATTCCTACCATGACACTACAAGAATGCAGCATGATGGTTTATTGTTTAGATCATCACTAAGTTGAATTTTTGTAAATAGAAAAAAGAAAAAGAAAAAGAAGGTAAAGCCCGGATTTCCGGGTTTCAAAAACCCGGGTTCCAGCCTGGTTCATAACCTGGCTAACCCGGGCCTGGTTTGAAACCTGGGCTCTGGTCCGAGTATATCCGGGTACCCGGTCTGGAACCCGGGTGAACAGTGCTAGCTTTTTGTGCATTTCCTCTGTTGGAACAAGTTTCTCTCTTCTTGCTGGTCACTTGGAGCAAATCCTTCTCTGTTCTTGTGTTTGTTATCTGAAGTCCTCCACCAAGAAGAATCCTTTCATTTCCTCATCTTCCATGTCAATCTCATAGGGTCCACTTAATAATTCACCGTATTTTCTTTTAACACTAGCAGGAGTCCAACCCATTACCTGAAGAGGAAATCCCAGCACCAACTCATAATGCTGGTGAGTCAAAGAGGCAGAGCACATTCCAAGAGAGACTACGTGCAGAACAGGAGTCCTTTAAAGTAGTTTTTGATAGGAGGCGGCAGCGGATTGGTGGGTTTGATGTGGAGGAGGAATAGTAAATTTAGGGATGCTTCCCATTAAGCATATTGGATCCAAATTTTTATTTTTATTTTATCAAGGGGGTTGATCCTCGTATTGCAGATGATGAAAAAGCATAGTCCCGTCCCCCTCCCCCCCTTCCTCTCCAGGATGGGGATAGTTCCTGGTAGAACTAGTGATATAGTTTTCTTACGGTGCGCCTGAATCTTTGGAATTGTAGGGTTTGTGTTTCAATGCTCGTATCTTTTTGTGATGATAAGATACTTGTGAGAATGAACGGTAAAACGTTCATAAAATGAGGGTTTTTTTTGTTGTCGGACGGTGGTTGTACTCTACGATTAATGTATAGCACTTGAAACATATGTACTTGACAAGTGAATATATCACCATATTGTACATATGTTAGCCATTTTACTTGAAAAGTAAAAGATCTTATTCGCTAAATAAAAGTTGGTATTTGGGTAATCAAGAGAACTTCCGCTTCAAATCGATTATGGTGTCCGACATTTATTGAGTTCTAACTTCCGGAAACAGCAAAAATTGAAGCCACGTAGCAAGAGTTGTGTTAGGCATGTGCGACAATCAACAGGAAGCAACACACTGCTGGTCTATTGTTGAAGATTGTCGCTACCCTGTGAAGAGAATGGTTACAGTTTTTAGTTGAAGTATTATTAAAACAAAGTGATGAGAATTATAATTGGGATGTGTTAGTCACGTGCATTTTCTTTGAAAAATAGTGAAGTTAACTATTAAAGAGTAAGTTTTTTCATATTAATTTTAGATTTACTCATTTTTGCAAATGAATTACACGGTTGTACATGTTATAAGTTAGTTAGGATTGTACAAATTATTTCTCTCATCTTAAAGCAAAATTGAAGGAATGATTAATACATTGTTTATATATAACTATATACAAGGGATGGGCTCTCCTAACATAGATATAGTTGCTACTAGTAGTACTACTCCATGGAAGAATTAATTTAACTTTGTTTATTCCCTTTTTAGAAACCTTATCTACTGCATCGAGTTTCACATAAATGCTAGCTAGCTGTTCTATTCCATTTCGTGTTTTCAGAAATTCATCAATATTTTGTCTTGTGTTTCTGTTGACACATATAAAATAATTTCATACAAGCACGTACGTAAGTACGTTCATCATGTCATGATTGATATCATGATTAAAAGTGAGCAATTAAATTCAAGCATATGTTGAGGTATAATAAGTAGGAATTTGTACTTAGAATCCGAGAGGACAGACCGGCCTTTTCCTTTTCTAGACAGAGAAGCTCTGTCTTCTCTCTAAAAAGAAAACCAATCCTTTATAGTGCCATTGCCGGAGAAGAAGGTGGAGCCTCATCCTCATCCTCTCCATTTCCATTTTATTTTCCTCTTCCTTTCTACTACTTATTTGTGAATATGCTTTTATGGTAGTCTTTTTCCATTGGCACGGATTTTCTCATCTCTATTGCACTCCAGTCGTGAACAGTCGACACGCGCCTCACCACGATGTTCCCCTCCCTCCGATCTACTAGGACAATACGGAACCGTGCCCAAAATGTCTGCGCGTGGCCCTTATGCACGGTTTGTTTCCACACTTGGTCTTCACGCGCTGCCACACTTTGACAGCTCAGCCAGCTACACGTGCCGCACCAGCAGACTCGCCACCCTCCGATCCTTCAAATCAGCCAGACCCCTCCTCCATTCCACCTGCGCCTGGCTCTCACGTGCCACTCTAGAGACGTGGGTTGATTGTTCCTCCGCTGTAGATCTGGCCTTCCCCTGCCGGTCTATCTGGGTTATTGCTTTCCCTAATCTGTGATCTTGTGAGAGAGACTAAGGACCTCACCAACGAATACCTCAAGATTTTTAACTACAGTGCATTCGCTTCCAACGGTGGCTTACCTTCAAAACGTTTTTTAAGACGGTTTCCTCTTAGTAGGGTTTGGGTAGAGACCAAGAAATTGGTCTCATAACCTTTTTTTTTTTTTTTTCACCATATTTGCACTGTGATTGTTTTTTTGGGGTATATTGTTGGGGAACCCCACCCCTTCTAACGTGTATCATCTTTTATTTTAATGAAGTTTGCTTGCTTAGAAAAAAAATATATATATATATCAGTACTATTATATACCACCGGCTTCGTATCCCTTTTGCGGCCTCGCGGCTGATGTGGCACATAATATTAAAAAAAAAAAAAAAAGAAAAAAAAGAGAAAAAGAAAAGAACCCAGAAACATAACGCGGGAGGGTGGGAGAAATGTCGCATTTTGAAGAAGAAATTGAGCCCAAACCAGAGCATTTCGCTTGCCGTCATCTGAGCCCCAAATCAGATCTTTTATGTGCCAATCTTCCGAGCCCCAAACCAGAGAGATTCTCTTCTCTTGCGGTCTTTGATCCCTGTGTTATTTCTCATCTTTGGCGCCTACGTGCATTTTCTCATCTGAGTTTTAAGTGTAGTCTGTCATCTACATTTCTGGGTAAGAGAATGGCTTGTTGTTGGCTTTTTGGATTTTTCTTTCATAAAAAATTTAGCTGGGTTGTTGCTCTAGGTTGCTTTTGTCTTTTTTGTTTGTATGTGGAAAATGGCTTTGTTTGTTAGTGTTATGAACCCTCTTGAAATCTAGTTACGGTAATATGTTGCAATGTAATGAAAGTTGGGCTTTCTTTGTAATGAGATGAAGCTGCTGTAGAAAAACAAAGTGATTGTGGTAGAATAAAATTGCAGGAAATGTGTTTGTTTGGGGTGCATTTTTTAAGCTTAATGTTGGTGAGTCAAAGGCTGAGGGCATCAAATCTTGAGAGGAATCTTCAAAAGGCTGGGGGCTTGAGTAGGTGGCTAGCATCGCTCGGGCTGAGTCAGTTTGTGAGGATTTTTCAAAGGAAGAGTGTTAATAAATTTTAGTTGGTGAATTTAACCATGAAGAAGCTCAAAGATATGGGTGCAAATGCAGTGGGGCCTAGGAGGAAACTGATACATGCTATTGACTGTGTTTGCCAGCCCTACTATTTTGAGGCCATCTAAAATGTCTCTGGGGATCTTGAAGCAATTGGAAAATAGGAAGAAAGACGCTATTCAAATGCAGCAACCTAATTGTCTTAGTCGAAGACATGTCTGAACAGTTGGATATTTTATGACAACTGGTTAGGAGAGAGAGAACAGAAAACATACTTTGCTGCAAGTAGAAGAGGCGGTAACATTTTGAACATGAAAATTGCTTGCCTTGTGTATTTTATGCACATCTTTGCAAATTACTAGAGTTTGTTACACAGCAGCTGTTTCTTTTGTTCTAATTGAAATGTGGTAGCGATGAAGTTTTGAGTTACACATGAAGTTTTGTTCTACTTGAAATTGCTTGCCTACCGATAATGTTGATATAGGAAGTTTCCTATAACTTTTGAGTTGTTTGAGTTGCTGGCTGTTTTGAGGGTTGGTTACTCATGAAGAGCTCAATGCCTACCTATAATGGTCATTTTTCATTTTTGATATAATTCATATTATCTCCCCCTTATCAATCATAAATGCATATGTGTAAGGGAAAAAAGTTAACTGCAATTAAGGATTTCTTGTTATATATATATATATATATATATGCCACGACCTTCTTATTAGTGGAAGGTCTAGCTAGAACTTGCTTAGTGGAGACCCATTGTCCAAACAACTCCCAACTCCATTTCCACGTAATTCAGAGATTTGACTCTTTAGCTCCAACTCTGCTCCATCTCTCCCTTGGCAGTATTATAAACTATTTCATTCCCATTTCTTTATGGAAAAAGCTTTATGGAAAGAGCAGTATATATATACACTAGATCTGCATTCTATTTGCATTCTCCACATAAACTTTCTAAAATTTGTGTACTTGGGGAAATTGATAAGACTGAATTTTGGTTATTCTCTAAGTGAACTTTATAATTGCTTGGATCTTGTTTTATTGTCATTGAACTTTACAATTCAATAGTTAATGTTTTCAAAATGGGAAACTGGAAAGAACAGCCAACTACGTAGACATTATCTAACTCAAATCCCCCATCCGAGGTATGTATATAATATGATTTAATATATCAATAATATTGGTATTTTTTAGTCGATATTTATTTCCAAAATACATCAATAACTTTATCTAATAACATGTTAGGCCATACCATCAACTAGTCCAAACATCCCAAATTACATGCCTGGTTACTTTAGACCAGTGCCTACGTGGTCACCGATTTTTCTACCATATTCGGTTGGCAACCAATATCCAATCAACATACAGGTGGTGATAACTGATCATGATTTATTCTTAATAAGTTGGCTTCTTTGTAGGAGTTTAATTGCGGACTTTTTGTGTTTATTGCAGAATGCTGGTTACCCATTTCAACATATCATCGAACCTCTGACTCCTATCAGCAATTCAAGCTCTGCCACAAGCAGAATAGTTGGTTCAGAGGATAATAGACCTGATGGTGGGGAAACTGAAGCGCCATGTACAAGTCCACAAGCTGAAGAATGTACTGAGGATAGGCCAAGTCTTATGGAACCTGGTGATGGCAGTGCTGAGAAATCTCAGAATGTCCAAGTGGATCATGATGATACAATTGAGGAGCCAAAATCAGGAATGAAGTTTAATTCCTTTGAAGATTTATTAAGTTATTATAAGGAATATGGTAAGAGGAGTGGGTTTGGGGTGATGACGAAGCGGACCGAGAGGGGAGAAGATGAGTCTGTTAGATATGTCACCCTTGCTTGTGCCCGCGGTGGGAAGGCCCGGAATAGGACATTGAATGTTGCCAACCTACGTCCGACAGGGAAAACTGAATGTAAGGCAAAGATTAATGCCTTAAGGCAAGATGGTGTGCTTCGGTTGACGACAGTACATAATATCTATAATCACGGCCTCAGTCCAAAGAAATCCCGTTTCTTCCGATGTAATAGAGAAGTTAGTGATGCCGTAAAAAGGGTCCTCGATACAAATGATTTGGCTGGCATCCGAACGAATAAGAGTTATGGATCTCTTGTTGTTGGCGTGGGTGGATTCGAGAACCTCCAATTTTTGGAAAATGATTGTCGTAATTATATTGACAAGGCCAGACATTTACGACTTGGAGCAGGTGGTGCTGGAGCGCTCCGAGATTACTTTTTACGGATGCAGTACAAAAATCCTGGGTTCTTTTATATGATGGATATAGATGATGAGGGGAGGTTAAAGAACGTCTTCTGGGCAGACCCCCGTAGTAGAGCAGCGTACTAAGATTTTGGTGACGTGGTCACATTCGACACCACATACCTAACGAATCGATATGGGATGCCCTTTGCACCATTTGTTGGTGTAAACCACCATGGACAGTCAATTTTGTTGGGGCAGGCCTGATTTCCAGTGAGGATACCGAGACCTTTGTGTGGTTATTCGAGACATGGTTGCAATGCATGGATGGTATTGCTCCGAAGGCTATTATCACTGATCAGGATAGAGCGATGAAAAATGCGATTGTAATTATTTTCCCAAAAATCCGGCATAGATTTTGTCTTTGGCATATACTAAAGAAAGTCCCCGAGAAGCTTGGCTCATATAGTTCGTACAAAACTGGGATGAAGAATGCATTGATGAAATGTGTCTACGACACCCAACTTGTTGATGAGTTTGAGAAATGTTGGGATCAGTTGATTAACACTTACAACTTACATGAGAATGCGTGGTTGCAAAGCCTATATGTTGAGCGTGAACATTGGGTACCGGCATTTCTGAAGGAGTGTTTTTGGGCTGGAATGAGTACAACGCAGCGAAGCGAGAGCATGAATGTATTTTTTGATGGTTATGTTCATGCTAGGACAAACTTGAAGGAGTTTGTAGACCAATTTGATAATGCGTTGAAAAAAAAGATTGATAATGAAAATCTTGCGGACTTCCAGTCATTTAATGCCACAATCCCCTGCATATCTAGATCTCTGATTGAAAAGAGGTTTCAAGAGTTGTACACGAATGCTAAATTTAAGGAAGTTCAGCAACAAGTCAACGGCATCATTGACTTCAATCCAAAGTTACATAAAAGTGATGGTGCAGTAAAAACATATATGGTAGAGGATGAAGTTTGTTTAGAAGAGTTCACTAAGCTGGTTACCCATTTTGTGGACTTTAGTGACAAAAATGCAGTTGCAAAGTACTCTTGTGGATTATTTGAGATGAGAGGGATATTATGTCGGCATATTTTGGTCGTATTCAGATGTAACGATATTAAATTTTTGTCAGAACTCTACATTTTAGATCGATGGAGGAAGGATATTAAAAGGCGATACACATTAATCCACAGTAGCTATGATGGAGGGGAACAGCGGGCAGATGCTAATAGATATTCAAATCTTTTAAATATCTGTTATCAGATGATTACTCACGCAGCGGGTTCGCAAGAGCATACTGAGGATGCGAGAACTAAGTTATATGCAATGATTGATTTGTATCGTGCCAATCAAGAACTCTCATCAATGACTCAAATTGGTTCCAATGTTGATAGTACGGCAAAGGACACTACGGTCGATGGTTCTAGGGAAGTACATAGTCCGCGTGTTGTGTGAGGCAAAGGCAGACCTCCTTCTCTAAGGAGAGCATCCAGGATGGAGATAGACATGCGGAAAGCTAAAGCAAAGACTAAGAAAGCACCAGCAAAGGGGAAGCGTAAAGAGGTGATGATATTTTAATATCCGCTTTTTATATATATTTTGTTTGCGAAGAAAATTATTTAGTTTTAATTTTTTTTGTTAAATCAATCATTAGCGGGATGGAGGACATACCCAAGTTGTGGATAGAGGAGATACACCGATCGTAGAAGTATGCAGGAATTTATTTGGCTCTTCTGAGATGGTATATTCGGTCCTATTGTATATAAACTTATTAATAATATCTATTATTTGGCTATATATTTACGTTTGATTTCCATCAGGCTATTCCAGAAAGAGAAAGCGTGGCTGTAGACGATATTGGAACCGAACCCCGAGAAACAGTGATGCAGAGTCAAGAAAGCGTAAGTGGTTCATAGCTTTTTTTTTTTCAAGTAATATACTAATATATATTACTTGAATAATATATTTTGTTGTTTATTCTTTACAGATGCAATTTGGATTTGATGGATCACAACCGTTGCAATGATGGGTTCTAGGATAAACTTTTTGTCTATTGAATGTATTGCACGGGTTGGATTATAGTTGTGGATTGGATATATTTTGTGTGTTTGAGGGATGGACTTTGTTGTAATGGTTGGATTTGATAATTTAGTTGTGGATTGGATATATTTTGTGTGTTTGAGGGAGGGACTTTGTTGTAATGGTTGGATTTGATAATTTAGTTGTAAAAGCCACAGCCAACAACTTGTCTGTGCATAAAAATAACATGCAAGCAAACGTTGTCATCCTTTTGATTAATTTAGCAGAAAATAATGTGACAAATTAAGCACATGCATGACTACTTGGATCGCATTTACATGCATGACTTTTAAAAATAATGTGATCACCACTACCTGGATCACATTTACATGCATGACTTTTATCATGACTACAACTTCCATTTGTCTTGCTCTTGCCAGAAATATTTTCCTGATCATCATTCTCTAATTTCAATCAATTAGAGAGTGCGCGCGTATCTTCTTCTTCTTTTTTGTTTTTAAAGGAATTAATAACATATATAGATATAGGAGGGATTTAGCCACAAAGAATAAAGAATCGTGTTGAGCTAGACAGATTCGAGCTGAGACCACGCACCAACATTTTTGACATTTTAACTCACAACCATTCTCTAGCAACCATAATCTGTTGCTCTAGCAAAGATAAACTTAAGACAAACTGAAAATAAATGTACAAGTCCAATACAAATTTAAAACAAATGTACAAGTCCAATACCTAAACATAGAACTAACAACAATCCCAAATTACTTATATAACACTAGGTAAAATACATGTACAAATGCAAAACAGCAATAAATCCGAAGTAGCGTGCCTACACGCCTTATTTTAGCTTCTTGTGCATTAAGCAGCGACTCCTTTTGCATAACTTCATCGCTTTTATTGGATAGTACTATCTGCACCCTCTCGAGGCGATCCACTATCTTACGCAGCTCAATCTCCCTCTTTTCAAGAAGCTCGAGTATCTTCTCGACCTCTTTCTCTTTCTT
The DNA here is from genome assembly GCF_004785595.1 of Juglans microcarpa x Juglans regia. Taxonomy (NCBI): domain Eukaryota; kingdom Viridiplantae; phylum Streptophyta; class Magnoliopsida; order Fagales; family Juglandaceae; genus Juglans; species Juglans microcarpa x Juglans regia. The sequence goes on along the minus strand of NC_054604.1, from coordinate 5,040,432 downwards.
TAACAATTCATTCATTTTTTCTTCAACTTGTAACTCAATCACTTCATTACCATCCAACCACTTGAAAAACTTACAGTATGGTAAGCCCTGCTCATTTCATGCATATATTGTATTGTATTAGAAATGAATGAATTGTACTATATATGAAATTAATATATATAAAAAATGTTTCAGGCAACAAATAATGTAGTTACCTGGGTATTATATTTTGAACATCCTAAGAAGGGTCGTCTAGGATTTTTTGCAGTAGTTGACCATTTCAATGTGGCTTCGAGCTCGCAAAAGCACAATGGTTTTCCCAAAGCACGTTTGGGAAAAGATGAAGAAGATATTGATGAAGATGATGATGACATTCTAAGATGAACCCCCATAAAACAATTGAATAACAGTTTTATAATGATGGAATAAAATTAGTAGGCAAGAAGTTTTAATTAAGTAACTACGAGCCATCATTCAAGTTGTATAAGTATGCTATGAGTGTTTAATTATTTTGGTGTTCTTCAACTTGTAACAGGAAATCCTTAATTGCAGTTAACTATTTTCCCTTACACTGCAACCTTTGCAGCTTTTGAACTCCCTTTAACCCCCAAATCGTTACACTTGCTGAGAAAGTTAAAGCAAAACCCAAAAGTCTAATTTTTTTTTCCTTTCATACACTCAAGTTACTTATTCACATATTCTCCAGGATCCTAACTTGTTTCTCCTTTGGACCCAGGATAACTGCACTGCCTTTTGTGGAGTAAAGATGGCTATTTGATTCATACCCATTTATGGGATCCTGGATCCTCACAACCAAATGGGTGTAGAGATTAAAATTCTAGTGGCACATAATTCAACAAGTTTTTTTTTTTTTTTGTCACAACTTCAGGAGATGGAGAAAGCAAAGGTGAATTTATAACATAGAAAAGCAATGGTACGTTTGTTAAGTTCCCAAACGAAACATCTAATTTCCTATAATTGCAATGTTTGGAACTAGAAGAAAAAAGCTTCTCCAGAACAAGGGACTGCTTCTCATGTGGTCCAGCTGATACCATCACCACTCTTTATAGAGGAGTTGTAATCAGACAGGAATCTACTCCAAATGTGCACCACTAAAACCTTTCTACTTCCTAGCTTAATTGGCTCCATTAAGCAAAGTTCTCCCCTCCATGTTCTAAGGCTCCGAAAGAGATTATTTGTTATATACATTTAGATACAGCAATGCCAATTTCCCTTTTTCCTATTTGTTTTGTTTTTTTTTTTCTCAAGCCCTCAAGAATCGTTTACAGTACACACACAGAAGCCCTACAAACCCATCAGAAAATACGTCCTTAATCGGCCTTGTTTCTCCAACACCACACACCCAAATATATTTCTAGCTATTCAAATGACATTTTCGTTTGTACATTGTTTCTCCTCGTAGTTATCTCTTGCACTGCAAAAAATATATTGCAAACTGCCCCATTGAATTCAAATGTAAGGTACAAAGATAAATAAAAAAGCAAAAAATTCAAATTGCAAGGTATATAAATAAACGGAATCCAAATAAACAAAATGTGAAAATCATAAGCACAAATTTGATTCATTAAAGTAAAAGCAAAAATCCAAATAAAACTTGGGGGGTTAATCGAGCAGAGGGAGGACCGTGTCCAGTCGCGACCTCAGGGGTGAAGACGACGGGGATGGAGGTTCGGGGGAGAGGGAGGACGACGAGGATTTAACCATGCAGGGTCGTGGAGAATCCGTTTCGTCTCGCGGGTTCGTGTGGGTTAGGGTTCGTGCGAAACAGAGGGATGCGGGCTATGGGTTAGGGTTCGTGCGTGGGGGAAGAAGAGAGGGGTGGGATGCGGGGGAAGGAGGTAGATTAGTGTTAGGGTTCGTGTGAAACGGAAGGGATTGGGTGCTATGGGTTAGGGTTCGTGCGTGGGGAAGAAGAGAGGGGCGGGATGCGGGGGAAGGGTAGTTTCGGCTTGCGGGTTTGTGTGGGTTAGGGTTCGTGCGAAACAGAGGGATGCGGGCTCTGGGTTAGGGTTCGTGCGTGGGGGAAGAAGAGAGGAATGAGATTAGGGGGGAAGAAGAGAGGGATGGAGCTTTGCGGGGGAAGGGAAGAGAGGGATGCCACGAAGCTTTGAGGAGGAAGGGAAGCTACTGAATTCAAATTAATCGATACGTCGTCGTTTCACATTAATGCCACGTAGGCGCCGAGGCCGCAACGGGGACAATGCGCGGTTGCGTTTAGCATTTGTATATATATATATATGTTGAGGTATAATATTAAACTATAACTATATTATATCGTCAGAGAGTCCTGATCAGAACAAACCCTAATTGTTCTGTACGTTCCATGCGCATATTATATCTTCCCCTAGCTGCTTGCACTCATTAATTTGAAGCAAATGCAATGAAAAGATCTCTGAATGTCTTCAAGATCAGTCAGCCATGCAACAACCTGTCATTACTCGAAGAAGATGAAGTGGGTCACAGCCGAAATAAAATATACAAACGTGCATGCAAACGAAAAGAGATGATGCAAGGATAAATATTAAATAAATATATATAAAAAAAACCCCACGGCCTCTTTATGCAAAATTCAATCTTGCATCATGATCACAATGTTTAGTACAGTATCTACATATATTATATAATTTTTAAGCAAGATTATATAATTTCTTGTTAGCCACGTCATATCTAACCTCATATTAAATGAATGGTGATCACGAGGAGTCTAAAAGAACTTGAAAGATTTTGTGATAAATTAATGTTGTGCAATTAATTAATGTCAATATCGTTTGTCTTATTTAATTTTCTCTATATCTATTAATTTATTATAGTTTTTATCGAAAAATGTGATCATTCTTAAATGCAAACTTTAGAATTAGGTTAATTAGAAGAGAAAATCTATTTATAGGTCTTATTTTTTATACACCCAAGACGTGTGTTTTAATTTTTTAGAATTATAATAGATTTTACTATAAGTGATGTGTCATGCAACATACCGACTTATATATTGCAAAACTATTTGAAGATTGTGATCATTAGGAAAATAAGGTGAACGGTACGTTCTATTATTTGAATATATATAATATACGAATTGTTCTTTTTAATATATATATATATAGAAGATTATCCAGAAAATATTTAATTATATTTTGAACAAGTCGATCTTAAGTACTTAGTCCAATTGAAAATCTTTGGAATGTTAAAGGCTGAGCTGGCTAAGTTATTTCTCTTGTTCTTTTTCCCTCTATTTCCCTCTATCACTAACTTTTAGCAATTGGAAGATGAAACTTTTAGCTTGGGAAATAAGAAGATTATTCTTAAATATAAAAATTAAAAGGACAGGTGTGGCCTTAATAATCAGTCTTTTTTATATATATATTTTTCAAAATTATTCACATGCATGGATGCATGGATGGATACTATTCAGAAGAACGACAAATTAGCATGGCCCCTTCATGAACGTACGTGTTTCTCTCATGTAATTAATCCCGTTAATCACTGTGTTTTTCTCATGTTTTCGTTTTAAATTATTCACGCAAGTCCCAAAAAAAAAAAAAAAAAAAAAAAGGTGGTCGGAATTTTGAGATTGGTCTGATTTGTCTCGGCCTTTCTTAATATGTTTGTCTTTTTATATATATGTACAATTTTCATTTAAATAAAAATCTTCTCCATGTCATTCAAAATTAATATTATTTATTTAATTAAATATACAATATATTTTCATTCATTCATCAGTATATTTTTATTTAATTACTAATTTTAAAAAGAAAATAATCAACATGCCGAGTTTAATAATCATTCATCAGTAATATCTGTTCTCCTGATCCAATCATTATATATGTCGGTACGTAATGTTTACTAATTTTTAAATTTTAATTTCTTTTTAATTATAGACAATTCTTATTTAATTTAAGAAAAATATTATCACTCAAAAAAAATTTTATAAAAATAAATCTACAAATTGATATAACTTTTTATGGTACAATAAAAACAATTTTACAATTTAATCAAGCTACATTAGATTTACTTTTGTGCAATGTTTTAAATTTTGTTCCAGTGATCATTCCGGTTTTAAGTACTGGAACGGAATATTTTTGGTATTGGTGTATTCTAGTGTACCATTTCGGGATTAATTATATAATACCATAAAAACAGTTTTACAATTTAATCAAGCCACATTAGATTTACTTTTGTGCAATGTTTTAAATTTTATTCCGGTGATCATTCCGATTTAAGTACTGGAACGGAATATTTTTGGTATTGGTGTATTCTAGTGTACCATTTCGAGATTAATATAATACCATAAAAACAGTTTTACAATTTAATCAAGTCACATTAGATTTACTTTTGTGCAATGTTTTAAATTTTGTTCCGGTGATCATTCCGGTTTTAAGTACTAGAACGGAATATTTTTGGAATTGGTGTATTCTAGTGTACCCTTTCGGGATTAATTATATAATACTATAAAAACAGTTTTACAATTTAATCAAGCTACATTAGATTTAGTTTTGTGCAATGTTTTAAATTTTTGTTCCGGTGATCATTCTGATTTAAGTACTAGAACGGAATATTTTTGGTATTGGTGTATTCTAGTGTCCCGTTTCGGGATTAATTATATAGTACCATAAAAACAGTTTTACAATTTAATCAAGCCACATTAGATTTACTTTTGTGCAATGTTTTAAATTTCGTTCTGATGATCATTCCGGTTTAAGTACTGGAACAGAATATTTTTGGTATTGGTGTATTCTAGTGTAAAGTTTCGGGATTAATTATATATTATATATAAATATTTATATGTAAGTGTGTATCATGTATATGTGTATATATATGGAAGAATTGAAGATTTATAAAATGAATATATGTTGAAAAAATCACAAACTTGAGTTGAGACACAAAAAAAAAAAAAAAAAGAACAGAGAAATTATAAAAAATAATGATATTTTAAAAAAGAGAGAATAAAGGGACATATTTAAAGTTACAAAAAAATAAAATTATATAAATACAATTTATATTCTAGAATTAATTAAATACCATCTGGATTTAAAATTTACAAAAATATTATTCAAGCACAAGAAAATTACAAAAAGGGTCCGAAATAGAATAGGGACCGGAATGGCCAGAATTTGGAGCGAAACAAAACGAAACGAGAAGGTATAGCATTCCAGATACTACATCAGAACAAAAAATTACAGCCGGAACGGAATGAAATTTAAAACTATGCTTTTGTGAGTCTCTTTGTGACTAAAACATTTCCCTTAATTTAAACAATATTTCGCCCGGATGGATAGCGTAGGGTGAAAATTTTACGGCAGATCGATTACATGCACACATTACATAAGACTGTTCATCCGGGCCAGATTTTTTCCTGGCCATGTCAGGAACAAATCTGGGCCGAAACCCGCATTACAAAATCCGGATTAATCCGGGCTGAATCCGGTTATGAAACATGGGTTCCGGATTTAACATCTGGTACCTGGGTTATATATATATATATATATATATATATATAAACCCTCATTCTTCTGTGTGATGTCCTCTCTCTCTCACTCAAAGTCCAGCTCCAAATCCTTGTCCCTGACTCCCTAGCTCTCCATCTCTCTCTCTCGCCCAAAGTGTCAAACGAAAACCCTAGCTCTCGATCTCTCTTCTCTTGCCTAAAGTTCAAACTGAAACCCTAGCTCTCTTCTCTTCTCTGTCTAACTTCTCTCTCTCTCTCGACCGAGTGCCGAAACCACAACCATCGCCACTGGTGCTTTCAGAGGCTACTGTCCACAGAAGACAGAGCCTTTTTGCTACTCTCGGTACGTTCCTCTCTCTCTCTCTCTCTCTCTCTCTCTCTGTTTTGAGCATTTAGATCTCTTCTCTTAGGGGGAGGTTTCTTTCGTATCTAGAGTGTGTTGGGGAAGCCAAAAACCTAGCCATTGTCTCCAGTGACTAGTAGAGCTGCCGTTTGGCTAGATCTATTTTTTCTTTTTGGGTTGCATTTCGTCGCCCAGATCTATAACCTGTTGTGTTGTGGTAGTGCGTGAGTAGTGTTTTGGTTGGCCAGATTCACCATTTACTCGAAACCCTCTCTCTCTCTCTCTCTCTCTCTCTCTCTCTCTCTCTCTCTCTCTCTCTCTCTCTCTGTGTGTTGAGCTTTTATAACTCATGGATTGTTTGGGACATTGGTGTGTAGTGGTATTTGTTAGATTTTAGTTTAGCTTAGATTCTTTGTTGTTATTATTTTGTTAGTTGTGATTGGTGGTGAATAGGGTTTTATAGACTTGTCTTGCTTGACTATTTTAGAGAAAAGCAAATGCTTTTTATAGATGATTGGTGGCCTAATAATGATGTTTAGCTCATGCTTCTTTTTTCTAATCTCAATATTACTTGGCCTAAAATGCATTTTAATTTTGCTTACCCAAACAAGCTTATTTGAAATAATAGGATTTTTGCTATCTGAACTATTTTCTGCCATTATGCTGTCTAGAGTTGTTCACTCCAGAACTTCTTGGCCTATTTCTATCCTTGCTAGCCATAATAACTCAGGATTATGTTAAAATTCAAATATGTTACAAAAAGTTCACTTTTGTGTATTTCACCAAGTCACTAATTCCATTGTAGTTGTAGATCCTTTTAGATTTACCCATATAGCTGATTTTTATCATTTAGTACTCACTGTATTGTTTGGCTTGATATATAAAAGAACTGGTGCAACCTATTAGTGAAAGGGTGGGTTTCCACTCATTTTTGTGGAAAATGTTCTTTGCGAAGCATGATGACTACAAACTGGTAGATGGAACACGATTCTTTCTGGTGAAATGGTCTTGTTTTCATGTAGTAACCTTGGGAAGGGAACACGATTATTCGATTCATTTGCTTTACTTATAAAAAAAATGACTACAAGGTAGATGGAATGAAATATTTCTTTTGTTACTGAACCCTTATTGCTTGGAAAACTGGCATGAACTGAGTGGTGAAGAAAGTAACCCAATGAAGCTTTAAAAACAGTGTCAGATCTCTTGGCCATAATTGAAGAGCAATGGTGGATAATCATAATTAATTGCCTTCTAAATTGAAAAATTAAATAAATATAAGAAGAAAAACTAGAGTCTTGGGAAGTTCTATGTTGAAATAAAGAATAAATTTTATTACTATATGCATTTGCTTGAATTATGCATTTGTTAGTTGAAGTTTTTTATTTTTTAAATCTGGTTACATACTTTTATTCATTGAAAACTATTGAGTTCAACTCATATAAAATGTTTGATTCTTGCCAAACATTATTGTTGCACCCAATCAATTGTACTTATAAAACATTATTGCCAAACACTAGCACATGCATTTGCAAGCATACAATGGACTATTTTGGGTGATATTGAATCTGATATGCATCTTTTCTATGACTACCCTTTAGCTAGATAGGACTGTTTGGGTGCATTTCTTGACATTATTTTGATGTATTGTCATTAATTTCAAAACCATTTTGAGGTGCTGCAATCTTTATACATAAAACCCTCAGTTTTTATACTCATTTTCTATACTCATTTTTAATATTCTATTTGAATAGAACATGCAAAACTAGTTAATGAGCTTTTTGATTTCTTGGCTGTAGGAATTGACAATGGACTATTATTATTTGGTGTGAGATTAAATCACTGATGGGAAGACCGTGCTACTGATTTTGTAACTCATTTCTTGTAATTTTGTGTTTGATAATGTAATTTATAAATACCATTAGTGTAATATGTAGTGGATTGCATTGTGATGCATGCATAGATGGATTTTAACCTATTCTTGATTAATATTATAATTGAATTTTTTAGTTTTCCTTAATGTTGTGCAGTCTGTTGATATTGTCAAATACACAGATGAGGAGTATGAGAAGTAACGTGATATATATATCTTCGTGTTTGCTACCTTTCTCGATCGAAGACAATATGTAGAACTGTGGGTGCTAATGCCGATGAACGGTCCCACTTAAATAGATTTGTGGAACTTGGTAGTAGTTATTTCAGTAGATAGTAGAGTTAAACAATCTATTATAAAAATGATGTTTATCTATTATTTCAGATGTAACTCAGTTTGTACTTGATATGAGAATATAATGCATCACCTTAGTGTATAAATACATATGAGTTTGGATGAGTTGATGGATTTTATTTGCTATATGTGTTTTCAATGTTTAGTTTGAATGAATGAAGCAAAAATTGGTTGAATGTTGCATTTAGGAACAACAAAAAAGAGGCCGAGTAAGAACACTGGGTCAAGAAGTTTTAGCAAAATTTGCTGCTATTGACCTATACCAGCGATGTTATGATCGCCGCAATTGTCATTTCAAAATGAAAGACTCAATTGCGATGATAAAAATTCACAGCTATTGACCTATACCAGCGATTTATATATTGCTGCAATTGAGTTCACCAAAACAATAACTCAATTGCAGCGATTTATAAATTGCTGGTATAGGTCAATAGCGGCGAATTGTTATCGTCGCAATTGTCATTTCAAAACCGTTTAGTCAATTTCGGTGATTTTCTAAAATCGTTGGAAAAACTATTTCCGGCAATTTTATGTATTTTAGCAACAGTAGTAAATCGCTGGAATTAATCGTTCCCGACGATTACCAACTGAATCGTAGATTACAATTGTGGCGATATAAGATACTATTTGCGGCGAAAAAAAATTCGCTAGTAAAGAAAATCTTTCTCGGCGATTTTTAACTTTCGTTGGAGTAGATTAGAAGTGGGGCTTTAATACCGACGAATCTCCAGCGATTTATAAATGCTGCGAAAGGTGATAGGTGGCTATTTTATTATTTTTCCCAGCGAAATTAAATCATCGGGAAAGGTGATTCCCCTTGTAGTGATTTTTTTTGTGTCACATGCATTTAGTATTTTTAGAACACAAATATTATGTGTTTCATAAACTTGACTTCTTAGAAAAAAATTTAATAAAATAAAGGCATTTACTTAAAAATAAATAAATAAAATCCAGGTACAACGACACAGAACCCGGATTTCCGGATTTTAAAAACTCAGATCCACCCGGGTTTCGGCCTGTATCTAATCCGGATCAATTTGGTCCGGGTTTCGGCTCGAGTTTGAAACCCGGGTTTCGGTCCGGGTACATCTGGGTTCCCGGGTTGGAACCTGGATGAACACCCTTACACACGTACATCTCAACCGCTTAAAACCAAGCAACGGCGGAGATCAAGAAAATTGTACTCACTGCAATACTGGAACCAGGACAGCATCCATCGCTCGGCCCTATAAATAATACGGGACTATCGTTATTGTATAGAGCTCTCTCTCTCTCTCTCTCTCTCTCTCTCTCTCTCTCTCTCTCTCTCTGTGTGGGCAGATATGGCAGCTAGCGCTGCAGGTGCCGCGTCGGGGCAATTCCTGACCCGTTTAATCCATCCAAACCAAAGCAAATGCAGTTCCAGTAGCCAAACCCTTCGTTTCTTCCGTCGTGTAAGCATTAAGCAATGCAGTGATCTTTACCAACGTACTTATATATGTAGCATGCGTACGTCTGTACGTGCTGCTTCTTCTTCACATTTCTTAGAAAGTACTGAAGTAATGATGATTGGTCATCTTTGAATGTATGTGTGTTTGAAAGCAGCGATATCAGCCGTGTATAATGTCCATGAATGGTTGCAAAGGATCAGACCAGGCCGGACTATTCCCTGTAGAAACCATTGAAACACGTAGTTTATCCCCGGTTCCATCACCTGCATTGGCCATGGACAGTCTCAAAGCCGCCATTTACCAATTGAAATCAGAACCACCGGCGTCTGCATCAGGGATTATACGTCTCCAGGTAAGCTACCTACCTACCTAGCTAAGCTAGACATTCACGTACAAGTTCTGGGTTTTTTTTTTTTTTTTTTTGGGTGGGGGTGGGTTTTCTTCATCATGGCGTATATTCTCTCCTCCATCCATTCATGGACTATAACGTGTGTGTTTAATATGGAGAGTCCAACTTCTTATCTATCTGTAATGGCACGTGGAAAGCTGGTATTGAACAGCTTCTTGTAAAGTCGATCTTGATCCCTATCCATGCATCCTTCTCTTGCAATCATCTTCATTTTTTTTTATTATATATATGTGAAGATAGTTAGGATTAGGGCGCCGCTTATCTTACTCATATTCACAAAAAGCCCATATTGTTGCATATACCTCATATAAAATTACTATATATATATATATATACATATATATTGCACCCTCATACTATCATGATATGCAAAATCCAGTGCAATTATCTCAAGTGTTAGTTTAATATATACCATGTTTCAAAACTAACGTACCGTAGTTATTTGTCGGTATAAAATGTGTTTTTAATTAATTAATTAATTAATTAGTAATAGTTTTCGTATTACTAGAACAAGAAGACCGAATATATAATTATTAACTATATATATACTTCCAATATATTCTGTTTGCTTTTATATATATATATATATATATATATATATATATATATGATCCTTTATCATGAGAAAATAAGTTTTGCAGCTTTGAATTAACCATTTGCAATGAATTTCAAAGTATAAAATAGACTCCACTATAAATAAGTACAAAAAAAAATCACACTTTTTAATAGAGTCCACCTCTTTACAAAGGACCTGCATCAGATTTATACACATAAATTACATAATTAAGATTTGTTATCTAATATTACTTCATAGTTTAAACACCACGCTGTAAAATGGATGATAGCTAGCTAGTAATTAGTTTTGAAGCGTCAGTTGAATTTTTCTCTCTTGTTTTCTTTTTTTGTAAGTTTAATAATTTATGATAGTATAATAAGAAGAAAGCATTGCTCTATTATACGTACATTCATTATTGTTTTTTGTTTGTTAAAAATCATGTTTTTTATTTAAATTAATGTTATATATAGAGTATATATTTATATAAGATATATGATTAGAGCAGATAATTTATTGACTATACTATATATTATTTTCTGGCTGCTTAGAATTAGCTTCATATAATTAACACTACAACAAATTTGAGCTACTGGGACAATTTTTCTTTGGAACGAAATGAAAATCATTCCAAGAAATAAGATCCAGGACAAAATTTTGATTTCGTTCTAACGAACGTATACTAAGGACGATAAATTTTGTCCCTAATAAAATAATTATTCGAGGATGGAAAAAAAATTGGCTGATTAAGTGCGGAAAACTGATTTATCGTTCGAACAACCTCTACACCGTTCGAATATGTAGATCACCCATTTTCGTACGACGTATAGGGTTTGAACGGTCAGTTAACATTCGAATGGTAATATTGTGTTCGAACGGTGATACTAATTTAATAAAACACTTAATCAATTAAAAAAATAATAATAGTAATCAACAATTAATTTATAAAAAAAAGCTATAATGCATAATTAATTAAACTTACAAAACATCAAATATTGTCCATACCAAAAATAAAACAAAATACAAATAAAAGATATAAAATACTATGTCTCCAACTCTTTGAGGACATCCTCGATTGCATCTATTTTTGCCTCTATTTGTGTCAGTCAAGTAGATATCGTCTCCTGATTCTGAGACACACGATCAACATTCACAACTAAATTAGAAATGGCACCCGTGATCTCTTTACGTAAGCCAGAGATGGAAGTCCTGATCTCCGTACGCAATATATCAGCAATCTGATCAGGAGTAACGGTGCGTGATGCCTCAAGGAGCACGAGCACGAGTATGTTTGCCGAGAACGGGAATGAAATACCTCGTATACTGATAATATATCTACCATCATCATCCAGACTGGAGGCACTGATCCCTCTATAAAAGTCGGTAACGAGATCAATATATGCCAAGAACAGGAACGCCTCATTCCTCTGGTCCAAAATCGTTGACCAACCGCTCTCCACGAACATCGATATCAAGGAGCAGCATTCTAAGAGAAGATCTTGAAAATCGTCAATCTTCACCTGATGGTCTAATAAAATTTTACAACCTAGGACTGTATCGACCGTACTACTAGAAGAACCTCGTTCTCCTGGTCTGGCACACTTTGACTTTCCCCTAACAGACATTTTAATCTGAAATTTAAATAATAAAACTAAAAAGATTAATTACAAAATATAATACACAAAACAATAAAAAATTATATAATTAATGAAACAATTTAAATCTGTTTTCTGTGTTTAATTGTTCAAATGAGCTATTTGATGTTCGAACAATGTATCTTATGTTTAAATTTTGTATATATAAACGAATGCGCTCGAACATCTTCAAACGCTAACAATACATTTCGAATGGTTTTGGATATAGGCAGTCGAACGATATAGATACCGTTCTCAAGAATGACTTTTGGGTTCTAATCGTTTGAACGATATAAACACGTTCGAACGGTAACTGGATCAAGCTCAACAATGGCTAAGTCAACTCAATGGCCATTGAAACGAAATGAATCCACCGATTCTTTTCGTTTCTTCAACAAAATAACACACGCACAAGGCTGAAATGTCTATAGAAACATTTCGGTCTTGTCCATAGAAAACTCAATTTAAGTTTAGATTTAGTACTCTGGGGCTGCAAAACATAAGGCCAAAATGTTTCTATGGACATTTTGGCCTTGTATGTGTGTTATTTTGTTGAAGAAATGAAAGGAATCACTGGATTCCTTTCCTTTCGATGGCCATTGAGTTGCTCAACCATTGTTGAGTTCGATCCAGTTCCCGTTCGAACGTATTTATACTATTCAAACGATTAGAACTTAAAAGTCGTTCTTGAGAACGGTGTCTATACCGTTTGACTGTCTATATCCAAAACCATTTGAAATGTATTGTTAGCATTCGAACGCATTCGAATGCCGTCATTTATATATACAAAATTTAAACGTAAGATACATTGTTCGAACGTAAGATACCTCGTTCGAACGATTAAACACAAAAAAAAGATTTAAATTGTTTCATTAATTATATAATTTTATGATTCTTTTGTCTATTATATTTTGTAATTAATATTTTTAATTTTATTATTTAAATTTCAAGTTGAAATTTCTGCTAGGGGAAAGTCAAAGCGTGCCATACCAGGAGAACGAGGTTCTTTTAGTAGTACGGTCGATACATTCTTAGGCTGTAAAGTTTTATTAGACCGTCAGGTGAAGATCGACGATTTTCAAGATCTTCTCTTCGAGGGCCACTCCTTGACATCGGTGTTCGTAGAGCACGGTTGGCTACCGATTCTAGGCCAGAGGGACTAGATGTTCCTATTCTTGGCACATGTTGATCTTGTCACCATCTTTTATAAAGGGCTCAGTGCCTCCAGTCTGAATGCTGTTGGTAAATATATTATCAACATATGAGGTATTTCATTCCCATTCTTGGCAAACATACTTGTCGATTTTATCAGCATCGCATATTTGGGGATTGTATATCCAAACGTGGTGTCCAAGGAGTCTTCAGCTGATGAGGAGAGAGTTGAGGACGAGGACACTAATACTGATGGATTGGATGGCCTCTCAGATGCAGAGGTGAGGCAGTTGGTTGTTGGTCCAGATGCTCCTCCTTATGATGGGATGAAGAGCATCAAACATGTTCATTTATCAGATTTTTTCAAGATTATAAACTTAATCATCGCCCACAACATTGACCATCGTCAGCACAAGACGGAAGTTGGCATAGATAGAGTGAGATTTATGATACGTGTCGCTCGTTTGATGCCTATCGACCTAGTGGATTATATATTCACTTGGATGCGATCAATGGTTTCATATGCTACAACGACAGATATTTTGCCGTTCGGCCTCCAGATCACACGATTCATGTTATCGGTCGGGATCTTACTTGATGTTGCTTAGCTTATCCAGGAGTCGATTGGACCAATCAACTCCTCCACCCTGTCACGGAGCACGGGATACTCGAGACTTCATCTTCATGCTCCTACTACAAAGCCAGTCGATACTCAGACCAGAGATGCACACCCGACTGATCATGGAATATTGGCCAGTGAGACATCCACATAGCCTAAGGCATCACGCACTGCTACTCCTGATCAGATTGCTGATGTAGTGCATATAGAGATCCAGATTGTCTTCTCTGGCTTACGTAAAGAGATCATGGGTGCCATTCTGAGTTAGTTGTGAATGTTAATTGCGTGTCTCTGACTCAGGAGATTATATCTACTCGACTAACACAGATTGAGACAAAAATAGATGCAATCGAGGATGTCCTCAAAGAGTTAGGGACATAGTATTTTATATCTTTTATTTGTATTTTGTTTTATTTTTGGTATGAACAATATTTGATGTTTTGTAAGTTTAATTAATTATGCATTATATCTTTTTTTTATAAATTAATTGTTGATTACTATTATTATTTTTTAATATATTAAATGTTTTATTAAATTAGTGTCACTATTCGAACACAATATTACCATTTGAATGTTAACTGACCGTTCAAAAATTGGTGATCTACGTGTTCGAATGCTATAGAGGGCTTTTCGAACGGTAAATCAGTTTTTCTGCGCTTAACCCACCAATTTTTTTCATCCTCGAATAATTATTTTATTAGGGATGAAACTTATCGTCACTAAGTATACTGTTCGAATGTATTCGAACGGTCTGCATGTTTCAGTATTTTTTTGGAACAAAATCAAAATTTCATCCTAGATTTTATTTTTTGGGACAATTTTCTTTTCGTACTAAAGAAAAATCATCCCAATAGCTCAGATTTGTGGTAGTGAATGCTATTGTCTAATAGGAAGATCAGCACATTACATACATGTATTGCAGTTTTAATTGGGGCATCATTGAGTAGTAGTATTGCTTAAGTTGATCATATATCACATGAATCATAGTTTTGGTCATATATATGTATGTATGTATGTATGTATGTATGTGTATTGATTGCACCTAAACTTAATAAATAACGAGTAATGTTAGATACAGTCCTGCGGTATTGTGTAAATTTTGCGCATTCATTTTGAAAAAAAGTGGAGTTCACTTTTAAAAAATTAATTTTTTTTATGTGAATCTCATGTTTATCTATTTTTTTAATGAGAATATGCGAAACTTGCACATCTTAATACTGTAAACATAATTTTTAATGAATAAAAGATGCTAGCTCTTCCATGCATCCTACCTGCTGGTTTTAAATGATTTTCCTTTTTTTTTTTTTTAATTTTACAAAGTGTACATATTATTTTCTTTGTAATGGAGAAGATACACATTAACTATTTTTCTAATTTTCGGCTCCAAATAGTCATTTCCATGTTAACATTTTATATATTCTCCTACTGGAGAAATAATTTGTACAAGTTTTAAAAAGAAAAATCTTATGCAAATCTTTGTAAAAAAGTAGATCCACAATAAAAAGGTAAAAAACTATTCTTTATTAGTGGGACCCGCTTTTTTACAAAGAACATGTATAAAATTTATCTATTTGAGACTTATACCCAATATTACTTTTAGAAGAAGATAAATTAGTTATTATTTATAAAAAATTGTAATTTATATATTGACATGACTTGATTTGATATATTAAAATTTTAAAATTTAATATATCATATCAAATAACGTCAATTTATAAATTCAAATTTATCATAAAATATAATTTGCTATTAGTATAATAAAACAATTATCATTGCTAATCATATATATCTTTTGACTTATTGTTAGAATAAAGGAAATATGAGAGCAGAGTAAGCACAATAGAATCACAATATTCCTTGTTGTATTGTTATGTGGTACTGTGTCAGTATATATACACAAATAAAGAATAAAGTTTGTTATGGGCAACCGTAGACAATAACAAACCTATTGTCTACGGTATTTACACAGAGTGCACATCATGTGCTTGAGACAATACTCAGCTCATATATATTCTAAGGAACATCAAAACCATCTATTCTAATACGCCCCACTCGAGTTCAAGGGTGTGTCAACAACATTGAGACTTGATTTGAAACGAAGATACTTGTCAGCTACCAAGGGTTTGGTAAGAACATCAACAATTTGATCTTGAGAGCTGATGAAGGAAACCTTCAATGTATTGGCAGCAACTCTATCCCTCACAAAGTGATAGTCAATATCCATATGTTTAGTTCTAGAGTGATAAACTGGATTTGTTGAAAGGTAGGTCGCCCCAAGATTATCACACCATAAAATTGGGGCTTGAGATAAAGAGATACCAAGTTCACGTAGGATAGTTTGGAGCCATATTACAGATGAGGCTATAGGTTTGTACTCCGACTCTGTTGAAGATCTAGCCACAGTGGACTGCTTTTTGGAGCTCCAAGATATCAAATGTTGACCCAAGAAAATACAATAAGCACTAGTAGAGCGATGATCATCCGAACAAACACCCCAATCGGCATCGGAGTAAGCTTGGAGTGTGAGACTTGACTTTGAAACAAAAAACAGTCCATGATTAATTGTAGATTTTAAGTACCTTAGAATTCTTTTCACTGCAGTCCAGTGAGACATTTTTGGTGCATGTAGGAATCGGCAAACCTTGTTCACCGCAAAAGCAATGTCTAGTCTCGTGATTGACAAATATTGTAATCCACCTACAATACTCCTATATAATGTGATATCTTCAAAATCAGGAGTATCATATTTTGACAATATTAAGGAGGCAGACATTAGGGAGGACATGGGTTTTGCATGGAGCATATTGCTACGGGTGAGAAGAGTTTAGAGGTATTTACATTGAGACAACATAATACCATCTTGAGTATAGTCAACTTCAATACCAAGAAAAAAAGCAAGTCGGCCCAGATCCTTTACAGGAAAAGCAGTACCCAAATCATGTATTAATCCAATGATAGCAGATGACTTCAAAGATGTAATGACAATGTCATCCACGTAGACTAATAAATAAATTTGAGTATCAAAATGGATTAGTATAAATAATGATGGATCAACTTTAGAAGCTACAAAACCATAATCAAGTAGCTAGGTACTTAGCTGAGCAAACCAAGCTCGTGGAGCTGGTTTTAGACCGTCAATTGCCTTATGAAGTTTGCAGACATGGTGTGGTCGAGTGGAGTCAATAAAACCTTAGGGTTGCTGCATATAAACATCATTTCTTAGTAACCCATGTAAAAAGCATTTTGTATATCAATTTGATGCATGAGCCACCCTTTGGAAACAACAATAGATAACACAAGTCGGATTGTTGAAGGTTTTACAATAGGACTAAAAGTGTCCTGGAAATCAATTCCAGGTTGTTGATGATATCCCTTTGTAACCAAACGGGCATATCTACGTTCGAATGAACCATTCGTGTGGGTCTTGGTGCGAAAGACCCATCGACACCCCAAGACATTTTAGTGAAGAACGGGCGGAACCAACGTCCATGTTGAATTTCGAAGAAAAGCTATATATTCCTCCTTCATGGCCCGTTGCCACTCATCAAATTTTGAGGCCTGAGAAAAACTTGAAGGTTCATCTGGAGTTTGTGCAGAGACGGTGAGACAGTGTCGAGTGGGGTAGGCAACAGTTCCACCAGTGAATCGGCGAGGACGGGATGAGTTTGTGTGTGCTCGTGTAATGATTGGAGAGCGAGGTGGAATCAAGCTTGAGATCAACGAATTTGTTTGGGAAGAGTTTTGAGCAGGTTGCACGGTGGAAGAAGGAAGATTAGGGCGCTGGTTTGGTAAAGGTGAAGAGGATGAGTTCTCAGTGCGATTATTAGGATGAATGAATGATGAATGGGTTGGGCCTGGACCAAGGATAGATGGGCTGAAATTGAAAGAAGATGAGTTTGCTATAGGGCCAAGAAGAGACGAAAAGAAGAGGGGTAAATGGGTTGGAGAGGATTCAAAATTGAGAGGAAATTGCATGGGCCTTGTAGAGGAGAAAGGGAAAGATTTTTCATTGAAGAGCACATCCCGAGAAACATATAATTTGTGAGTTTTGAGGTCCATGCATTTGTATCCTTTTATGGACTGGAATGTACCCGAGAAAAATGAAAGAGGTGGACCAAAAATTTAGCTTATGGGAATTGTAGGGCCTTAAGTTGAGCCAACACTCACAACCAAAAATTTTGAGGAATTTGTAGTCCGGTTCACAGTTGTGAACCTTAGAGTAAGGTGACTTGTTTTTAAGAGTGAGAGTAGGAAGTAAATTGATGAGTTAAACCACAGTTTCAAAGGTTTCAACCCAATAGTTAAAGGGAAGAGAAGATTGGGCTAAGAGTGCAAGCCCAGTTTCAACTATATGACGATGTTTACGTTCGACTAACCCATTTTATTGATGGGTGTGAGGACATGAAAAACGATGTGTAATGCCCAGTTGATTGCATATGGAGGTGAGAGGTTTGAATTCACCACCTCCATCGGTTTGTAGTGTAATTAACTTGGAATTAAACAAACATTCAACTAAAGGCAAAAAAGTGGAGAAAATGTGTGCACATCAGATTTTAATTTCATGGGAAAGAACCAAGTATATCGAGTAAAATAGTCAACAAACGAGACATAATATTCATAGCCATTTCTTGAAACATAGTGGGCCGGGCTCCATACATCAGCACAAAGTAATGCTAAGGGCTTAGTGTAATGTTCCGACGTAGAAGAAAACGACAATTGATGACATTTTGCAAGAGGACAAACTGAACAATAGAAAACTGAATCTGTGGGGAAATAAGGCAAACATTTTGAGTGCAACACGCGAGAGACTAAGGCTAGAGATGGATGCCCAAGCCGCCTATGCTAGTGAGTAACTAAAGTTCGTTCTCCAACATGGACAGATGGGGGAGGTAGTAAGGACTTGGTGGTGGGGAAGATGTATAGACCATCACGAGTGACTCTGGTGAGGAGGATTTTCTGTGTCACCTTGTCCTTCACAGAAAAATAGGTGGCATGAAATTCAAAATAACAATTGTTATTAGTGCAAAATTTGAGAACAGAGACAAGATTTTTTGTTATAGAAGGAACGTAAAGCAAGTTTCTGAGAAGAAAGGGAAAGGAGTTAAAAGCAAGAGAGGAATCATCAAAATGATCTACTGGAATGCCAGCACCGTCACCCACTCTAATGGTCTCACTACCTGCATAAGGCTCATAAGACATGCTCAAGTTACATGAGTGAGATGATGAGTGGCTGCAGAATCGGAGTACCAAACCGATTCAGAAGAGGGGGTTTGAGTAGTATAGTTTGCTGAGAAAACTTTGGGAGCTTCATACTGATAAGAATGATTAAATCGTTGCCTACACTGAAGAGCAACATGGCCAATCTTTTGGCACACTTGACAGACTGAGTGTTGAGAGTTATACTGCTGAGATTGGGACTGTGGTGAAGTGTATTGAGGAGAAAAAGTGCGACCACCATGGTTATTGAAGTAGCCATGACCTTGACCACGTCCCTGACGTCCTCTTAAGAAAGAACCTAGTCCACGTTGATCACGGGAGGCAGAGGTAAAATGTGCTGATGGTTCAACAATAGTAATAGAGGAGAGAGATGGTTGTGCATAAGACGAGTTTCATGTATGAGAAATAATTGGTAAAGTTCATGAGATGAAATGGGGTCAAATCGAGTAGTAATGGAGGTTACGGAGGATTCATAAGAAGAACCAAGACCATTGAGGATGTAGGTGATGAGTTCTTTTTCGGACAGAGGAGTCTTAGTTGTAGTAAGCGAATCTGCTAGTTGGCTCACCTTGCCAAAATAGTCCGAAATGGTTTGTTCACTTTTGGAGCTGAAAACGCACTTGAAACTCTTTGTCTTGGGATTGAAAAGAGAACATAAAAGAAAGAGAGGTCCATAGTTGATGAGATGTAGTGAAAGAAAGAACATGATTGAGTATAGATTCTGAGATGGAGGAGAAGAGGATGCTGAGCACAAGTTGGTCTGTCTTGTGCCAGGTGAGAAAATCAGAGTTGATTTTGGGTGATGTATTCGAGGAGTGAGGTAGAAACTCAAGAGGTGAAGGAGACGAACCATCGACGAAGGAGAAGAGGTCTTAACCTCTGAGATATGCCGAAGTTTGAACTTTTCAGAGAATATAATTTTCAGTTGATAATTTTGTAGTCATAATGTGAGAAAAGGAGGAATTAATATGGTGGGAGGGAAACGAAGGAGGAGGCGTTGGAGGATGAGGCGTTGGAGGTGGTGGGGGATTTGAGAGTTCTTCAGCCATGGATCAAAGATGATTAGTCGATTGCTCTTGATACCAAGTTAGAATAAAGGAAAGAGGAGAGCAGAGTAGGCACAACAAAATCACAATATTCCTCGTTGTATTGTTATGCGGTACTGTGTCAGTATATATATACAAATAAAGAATAAAGTTTGTTATGAGCAACCATAGACGATAACAAACCTATTGTCTACGGTATTTACACAGAGTGCACATCATGTGCCTAAGACAATGCTCAGCTCATATATATTCTAAGGAACATTAAAACCATCTAGTCTAATACTTATAACAACGTTTACATAGGTATGTAGGTAAAAATAATTTTTTCATGATTTTATATCATATGTTAGATTTACTTAACAATAAAAATAATTTTATAATTTAACATAATACATCAAATCACGTCAAATTTTAGGTTTATTTTTATAAAATTTCTTTATTGTTAAGGCATGCCTTTTTATTAAAAAATAGTCGGAGTACTTTTGAATAAAAAGAGAGAATAAAATATGTTTTACAATTTCAAATTAAATCATAAAGTTTCAAACTTAGGCCATTCGATCTCGTTCGTTTTCGCAGATGAGATGAGCTGAGATAAAAGTTAAAAATTGAATAAAATATTATTAGAATATATATTTTTATATTATTTTTGTTTTGAGATTTGGAAAAATTAAATTTATTTTATTTTATGTGTGAATTTGGAAAAATTGTAATGATTAAATGAGATGAGATAAAAATAGTTGTTAAAACAAACGAGATAGTGTTTCATCTCATCTCATCTCAGTATTAGAACTTTTCTAAATCTCTACACAAAATATAGTAAATAATTCAACTTTTTCAAATTTTAAAACAATAATAAATTAAAAAATAATATTTTAATAAGAAAAATACTTTAGCCACAAATAGATTATACAAAGTAAACTTACAAACTGACATAACTTGATGTGATATGTCAGATTGTAAAGTTACTTTTATTATAAAGTAGATCTAATAAATTCTATAAAATCACATCAGTTTGTGAATTTACTTTGTATAATTTTTTTGTATCTATAGAAGTTCTTTTATAATAATATTTTATTAGACTTACAACTTTCATATCAATTCATCTCATCTTAACTCACTATCCAAACAATACTTTAAATTATCAAAACGTGTACATTACATATTCTACGTACATAATCACAGATCATATTATTGATAGCCAAATCACATAATTATGTATTTAAATTGAAAGATAAAAATGATAAATTACATATTGATATACGGCGTGGGATGACTATTAGAATTTTTGATAATAATCTTAGATTGCAAAAGACCAGAACGATAGAAGATTTAAAATATAAATTCTTTTTTAATTTGAAAATAATAAAAAAAAAAAAAAATTGATAGAAATTAGCAGAAGAAAGTAGAAACAAAAGCTAATGGGCATACTTGTTTGTGATTAGGTCCCAATCCAGCAACAAATTGACGCAATTGATTGGCTTCACGCCCAAAACA
Source organism: Juglans microcarpa x Juglans regia (assembly GCF_004785595.1). Taxonomy (NCBI): domain Eukaryota; kingdom Viridiplantae; phylum Streptophyta; class Magnoliopsida; order Fagales; family Juglandaceae; genus Juglans; species Juglans microcarpa x Juglans regia. Next base: position 5,018,871 of record NC_054604.1, on the reverse strand, counting down.
ATCTCCTTCTTTCTCGCTGTTTCTTCTCCAGTCGATCAGATAGCTCCGATGTTTTCCAATCTGTCGACAGAAACGGCAACGGGAATGGCAGCCCAAAGGGAGCAAACAGTATGGTCAGTGTTGCCGGCGTGGGTTCGGCAGTCTTCTTTCGACGGATGGGCCCATTTTCATATAGCGACTGGAAATCCATTAGAAGGTAGTTAAACTGAAAATTAATCTCATTTTCTTCTGTCATTTCGGAAGCCCAGTACGTTAAAATGAGAAATCTCGATGTGGTATTTTCTCTGTATGAAGGTTCCTCTCAGCTACGAGCCCTTTAATCCGTGCTTATGGAGGTATCCGTTTCGATGCGAGGTCTAACATGTCGTCAGAATGGGAGCGTTTTGGTTCCTTTTACTTTATGGTTCCTCAGGCAAGAGAAGCTGTTTTCATTACACGATTGAGTTGGGGCATTGGGTCATTTTTCTTGTTGGGATTAATACCTTCCGCTACTATATTCTGAATGACAGGTTGAGCTGGATGAGCTTGAAGGAAACTCAATGCTTGCAACAACTGTTGCATGGGACGAATCCCTTTCATTGCCATGGGAAATGGCTATTGATGCACTTCAGGCTACGATGCGCCAGGTCCGTATATTTTGTTGGCTTTGCGCAATGAATGGATATTCGTGTGGTTAGTCTCTTGTACCATATCTATATTTCCTGTTTATACATTCTTAGATGATGCAGCTTTCTTCCTTTGTCGTAAACATGCGAAACGAACGTCCTAAAACATTCATAGTAAGCAAGACTGATGTTCCGTCTAAGAAATATTGGGAACTTGCTGTTAACAGATCCTTGCAGCAAATAGAGAGAAGCAACTCTGAACTAACCAAGGTTATATATATTCTGTGTTTTTGATTTTGAATATTCAGGTTCTATGGTTTCGAACACTAATTTTTCCATCATATCCACCCCTCTACCTGCCTCCTCTTTTGTTTTCTCTCTCTTATGTATAAATGAATCAATCATAACGTGATAATTAAGGTTGTGCTAGCACGAAGCAGCAGAGTGGTGACTGCTAACGATATTGCTCCTACAACATGGTTAACATGTTTGCAGGTAGTATTTTCTTGTCTTCATTTAATTTGCACCGTCGAACTATACATATCGTGGTATTTATCCCCAAATTTTATGGATCTGTGAGATAGCAAGATCAGCTTACATCAGCTAGACATTGTAGGTTGGAAAGGACAAGGACAATGCTTATCAGTTTTGTCTACAACCACCTAATGCACCAGCATTTATAGGCAATACGGTAAAAAGTCTCATTACTCAACAACTAGCTTATGCTTTTTATGTCCCCCCCAACAAAAATTTAAAAAAAGGACAAAGATTTTGTTTTTTGTATACTGCTTTCCTGGCATTCCTGTTCACCTACCGGTTTTGCCCTTTACTGCTTGTGCCTGTTACTGGGTGATAGTTCATATATTTTCAAAGTCCTTGGACTCAATGTCCAACATTAACTTAACGTGTATAAACTTTGTGAACAGCCGGAGCGACTATTTCACAGAAAATGTCTTCGCGTCAGTAGTGAGGCTTTGGCTGGAACCCGTGCCAGAGGTGGATCAATGGCTCAAGATCTTCAAGTAGAACTTGACTTGCTTTCCAGGTTATTAGTGAATTACCATTAGTTGTTAACTTTTAGGGATGTAATACCATTACTAATGCTGGATCCTAGAATGTATTTAGGTGTACTCTTGTATACACGGGCCTTGCCTATTTCATTCATATCAATAAAATTTACCTCTTACTTATTAAAAAAAAAAACTAATGCTGCGAGTAATTTCAGTTCCTCTAGTGTGGCTGACATACAACTTTTATCATGTCACTTGTCCTTGTACTGATTTTGCAGTCCCAAGGACCACCTAGAGTTTACCATAGTGAGAGAAAGCATAAGAAAGAAATTAGAGGCAAGTTTACTTATGTTACTTATTTTACTGGTCTTCTTATATGTATTTCTTGATATGTTCTTGGTAGTTGTTTGTAATGAAACTCTTATCAATGGCCTTCCAAGTAGGATGCCTAGGATGCTCTGATGCAGGAAAAATTGCAGAAGAAATCCAAAACTGGTTTTATGCCGGAACTCCAACCGCAATTCCTATTCAATTTAATATTCTGGAAGGATTTGATTTCCTTTAGATGTGGAGATTCAGAGATAAGTTTAATATAGTTGACCTCTTGTTAATTGAGGAGAACCTAAGACGTCTTTCAATTACAGAGTTGACTTCATTTACTTTTGAAAGGTTTCATTTTTTTTTATTAATTAAATTCTAGAGGATAGAATCAATGCAATTCTAGAGGTTAGAATCAACCTCAATCTTTTGCAGTTTCCTTTCCGCTACATTGCCATCTGTGATTGATATAAAAAGCTGATTGTGTTACGTGTCCCTCCTAAAACCCCATCAATTAGTTACTATGATCATAAGCTATGTGGTTAATAAGTCCCTCAATTGTCTATGTTTAGACGAATGCCTTATTCATGATTACGGATCATTGCAGTCCATGCATTTTACCTCTATACATCCAACAATCATCTACAATGCAAGTTGGCAAAACCAGTTTTCTTCCTTTGAGAGGCCACTAGCACCAGATTTTGCTAAAAAAAAAAAAAAAAAAAAGAAAAAAAAAAAACCCAGCTATACCATGTATGCCCTATTTTCTCTTGTGTCCCTGTTAGTGCTTTTGGTTTTTCTTGATCATGCCTTTGCCTCCATCACTAGCATTCTCTTCTAATAAGCGCATGTTTCTAATGATGCCATCATGCTTAATTAGTCTTCTCTTGACTTCGAAGCCTACAACATTCATATAAGCAAGTAGCTGGATGACATGGCATTAACTGCTGACCCAACATCTCTGTATTGAGCATTTGTTATAGACTCTGTCCAAGTTGTTCCGGACATCTTAACTTATGCTGACAATTCTGCTTTGCAGGCTGTATGTAGCGGTGTAATGGTAGAACCAAAGAAAGTGATAAAGAAACTACGAAGAGTCCAACATTTATATGCCCAATTGACAGGCAGGTTAAAATGTGAAGATGATGAGGTGAAAACAGAGACAGTCCATCACAATTTTCACAGCAATTTGATCTCTGATTTACATTCAATCTGTGTATTTTGAATCCTTCGTGTTTACTTTCCTGACCTCAAAGTTAAATGATTGCGGTTGTTTTTCTTCCAAATAGCTTTAAATCTTAATCATTAATCCATGCATGACATGATGCTTTTTTCATTTATATTTGTTTTCCTGTACCTGTATTCTTTACAAAATTCTTCTGTTTTATCTTTCCTTGCCAGTTTGACATCTTAGCTTCTCTTCATCCCACTCCAGCAGTTTGCGGATCTCCAAGAGAAGAGGCACGAGTTTTTATAGCCGAAAATGGTAGATACTCTATCATTGTTATTTTTATGATGCACAGTCCAAGTTTTGTTTTTTTCTTTCAAAGTTCTTTGAGACGACATTCAAAAGTCCTCTTACAATATTGCATGCAATTTATTAATTTTGTCAGCGAAAGGAAAACTGTCTTCAGGAATAAGGTTGAACATGTGAAGGAAATCAAGATGCCAAAAAAAGCTATACATGCCTTCTATGAGAGGCAAAGTGTACTATATTTGAACATGTTTGGAATAAGTTGGATATGCTAGTGGCACTGATAAATGGTGGATTGAAGGGGAGGGAGGAGGTGGAGGCTATGATGGTGGTGCGGAGTTGTGGTTTTGCTTTTTGTGGTGTTGATTGAGAGCGGATGTGGTGGTGGTGGGTGGCACTATAGAAAGGTTGTCATGGTGGTGTTGGCTGTGGCAGTAATGTTGGAGTAGCGTTGTTAGGATTTGTGAATTTATTTCCCAAATTTAGAACTCTGGTGCAAATCCTAATTTGTCAGTGTTGTGACTTCAATGGAGTACCATTTCCTAGACATAGGTGCCCCATTTAGAAGGGAGGGGATGAACCTGTTTCTGGGTGCACCTAGTACTCACATGAACCCAATCCCAACAATTGGGATTGCCTAACTTGGTAGAAAGTGGAGTAAGTTGGACCAGTTAAGAGTCGAACCATGGAGTTCACGAAATATCCTTAATCAGATGACATAACTTGTGACTTCAAGAGAAATTGGAAAACAGATAACGACACTCAGACTCAGGGAGAGATTCTGTAGCTGCTCAGGAACTGCAAATTGGCTGCCTATGTCTGGATGCTGCAGGACACTTTTTTTGTATCATCATTTCCATGTCAGTACCTAGGCAGATTAGTGGTCAATAATTCCTTCTCTAATTACTGCTTTTATGGAATTAGATGTTCAATTTGATTTGCCTTGAAAGCATACTCTTTGATTTCATTGGCTGGATATTCTAGCAAATGTAAGACGTGAGGGCTGCTAGATAATTAAAATTTAGTCCTAATGAAAGATTTCATAAGACAGCTGCGAAAACAGGGGAGTACTCAAATCTTTTTATTTTTTTCTTCCGTTATTTTAGCAGTACAAAACCAGCTTGTACTTGATTTCTCACCCCTTTTTGGACCATATACATGGACTGATTATGTATCATTTATCTCACCTAATACTAGCGCAAGTTAACAAGGCATAGCCATTATAAAAGTTTAACAAAACTTAGTTTATATTGCTGTGACCAGTAACAGTAAATTGCTGAAACTTTATAGCACAGTTATCATAACACTATTCTTCAGGCAATATAATATTAACCTTGTCTTCCTAAACCTAAATTAATTGGTATTAATATCAATATACATGAATTTCTATGTATATTGTTCAGAGGTATTTGATCGAGGAATGTATGCTGGGCCTGTTGGTTGGTTTGGTGGTGGAGAGAGTGAGTTTGCAGTTGGCATCAGGTCGGCATTAGTGGAAAAGGTGAGCCAAGTAAACCCTATTTTTTAGTTTACTAATCCATTTTGAGCTAGTGGAACTGCCTTCAGAACTTATGACGTTTTAACTCAATTAAGAAACAAAACCCTGACTTCTTACAGATGCCACACTTCTAAGAGCAAATTTACTAATAGTAAGCTCTAAGCAATAGTAAAAGAGCATATAATTTGTTTTGTATATTGCAAGAAAATCTTTGTAACTGTCTGAATCATTTGGAAACCATATTGTTAACAACATCACGGTGCTGACCAATTCTGGATCCTAGGGTCTTGGTGCATTGATGTATGCTGGAACAGGGATAGTAAAAGGAAGCAATCCATCTTTAGAGTGGGATGAACTGGAACTCAAGATATCTCAGGTATGTTCACATGTAGGTCGGTGTAGGTGGGCGGTGCATACGGATTGTTTGTGGATACCTGGGGTGTGTTTGTTTGCACCTGTGTTCCAGCTCTTCATGATCTGGTTTACATGTATCCTAGCCTCTGTGTGTGATGAACACGGGCTCTCTTAAGAGCCAATCCCTTTGCATAAATCATTAGCATTGTTGGAAGACATTCTTGAATGCTATTTTAATTGTTCTGATCTGTTCTGTCGTTCATCAAATTGCTTAAACTTGAAGTGCCTCAGCGTTAAACATTGATGACTTGAAGCGTATAAACTAAAAGGTTAGCAGAGAAGCTTTATCACGAGTTCATTAGCTGACTTGGTTATAGTTTTTTACATTTGAAACTAGCATTAAGTATGTATATATATTTTTTTAATCATGTCTATTTTCTTATCCTTATTGATGGAGTCACCAGCATTAGTGCACTTGAGCAAGTAACTTGTGTTCTGAACAGACTACAACTTTGAATTTTCCCATAATGTGAATATCAAGGGTAAATTGGGTTGCAACCCAGTTTACTGTCATCATTGATGTTTTGCAATATAACCTTAGTCCCATGCACCATCTGGAGAACCATAAGTCATGAAAGACTTTCTCCAGTTTATCGCTTCCATTGCTTGGTGGTCTCATCAGCACATCTAGTTTCACCTATGCTAATATGTTAAAAATCTGCATTGTCTTGTACTCATTTTGAAGTATCTGGAAAACTATGAACTTGGTAACATTCTCTCTGTATCCTTAGTGCATCCAACATATGAGAAGATGCCTTGAGCAAATCATTCTTGCATAAATTGTTTATCTTGGAAGTTGTAAATCTGAGACCTGTCATACTAATAATTTACCATAAGTTTGAAGCTTCGATTTATGTGGTGACAGATGTCGTGAAGCAGAGACATGATTTCTTTACTGAAGGGTTGATTTTCACTGGACGTTGATTCATATTTTGAGCTCTGTTGTATTATCTTCTGCTCCAGAATAATTCCATAACCTAGTATTACAGGTTCAAGTTCTCCACCTTGCTTGTTCAGAGTGGGAAATCCTCCTAGGGTTTTTTCCTTGGCCGTTCGATCATGTTACAAATTAAATTGGCCTGCTCAAATTTAATGTCAAGTACACTGTCAGTCTGCTACACACAACATCGAGTCTGGATGGTTGGTGAATAAATTGTAACTTACTGAGAATACGTAATGTAAATATTATTCATTTGACTCAGTATTGTATGTTTGCCTGAATGAGTTATAAGAATCTTCCTTTCGGAAATGGGTGTGATGGTTTGTATCTAGAGAATCCTACAGCGTGGCTTTTACCTGGATTTTGGTTGCCTATTTGAAGAGCGGCATGACCTCTTCATGTGTACTAAAAGCTTGCAGAAAGCTGATATAGAATTCTATATCAGATGATTATATCAAGCATTTGAAAATTTCTCATTTAGGGTATAAGCCCAAAGAATGGTTGAACAACTAACTCATTGTTAGTTCCAGCTTGAAATCATCTTTTCTTTCATTGTGAGGTGGCCAAGTCTTTGTGTAATGAGATTTTTGGTCAGATGGGTACTGATTGGGTAATGCCTAAGGAAGTGGTGATCTTCTTGCATGTTGGAATAGTTTAGAGGGAAGATGTAACGCCCCGATCCCGAAGGTTCGGAGAGTTAGTTCTTAATACTTAATATCAATTCCAATACCACAACTATAAAATCTAGAAAACTCAATAAAATATTAATTATTTTGCTCAACCCAAATATACATGTTCCTTCACTGAAACAACAAAGAAATTCTCAGTAAGATAAATTAGAAACTCTTCAATAATTCAAAAATATCCTTAACTCAATACATCAAAATATTCGAAAATAATCAATTTATTAATTATGACTCTCAAATAAGTACTTGTACCCCCAGATACTTATTTCTCTACTATCTTTACACCTTGCTAAAACTTCCTACTCTTGTTCTATAGCTGAACCATCAAAATCATCTGAAAAATATTTAGAGATAAAGAATGAGTTATCAACATCTCAGTAAGCAAAGAACATATACTAGTGTGTAAACATGAGCATTTACAAAATTCAGAATGCAGAACAAAACACTTATTATTTTGAGAATGCAGAGTCAGAACATGTTATAAAAAATATTAGAGCGAAAGTTAAAAAATATTCATAATTAAAATCCCTTTGGCATAACATAAATTGAAACATCACGTCTTATCTTATTACATCAGAGCAGATACCATGTTTAACCCCCGTGGTAGGGTTGTACAAACCCCGTCAGCCAACCGAGCAGAAACAGAATGTGAATCTTCCCCTTATTCATTCTTAGAGCCTTTAGTGTGCACATAGGAAAAATCACGCAGAAAACCACTTTGTTTTCAAAGTGGGTGCATCAGAAACAGAAAAGTTGGTACCAACTCGAACAGAGGCCACAGTTTTAAACCCGTGGTAAGGTCAGAACAGAACTGAAACAAAAACAGAATGTTATGCCAGAGGATTTTAGAAATCACATCATATCAGAGTACAAAACATCTTCAGAACAGAACATAATCATATCTCAAAAACATAATTTATGCACAAAATTGCATATTCGCTTTCTTTTGCACAATTCAGAAACATAATGTCAAAAATAAGCCTATGTCTACACCAGTCATGCCAGAAAATACTTTATTCTTAAATATAATCTTATGAGTAATGTAAAAGAAATAACTGAGGTAGTTCACATTTTTTTTCATAACAAAACATACATATTTTTCAAAAATCAACCTTAGCCCGTTTTATTTTTATGCAAAGTCTAGCATAGGAACCTCGCTTACTTGGACTTCTTAGCTTTTCGAAAATTTCCTTAAAAATGCCAAACAAAAATTAATCATCACCTATAAAATAATCACGTAATTTCCGTAAATTTTCAGTCGATCACATACTTCAATATTTAAGCCTAAAATGCTAGAATAACCTATTTTAATTCCTCGAAAACCTAAATTTTCAATCCCTAAAATATCATCACTTCCCAAATTCTTCAGTATCCAACTTGACCTTTGACTAAAATATTAAATTCTAACTTATTTACTATTAAAGAATCAAACTATCAAATTTAATACTAAATAGAATAATTATACCAAAATATTTTAAATTATATAACATCAATTATTTAATAAACTAGATCATAATAAAATTATAACATTATCGTTTACGTTTGAAAGAAAAACCTTGCTTAATACCAATTTAAATGACTTAAAACATATTTGTAAACATAAATATATTAGAGATTACTAACTCATATTAGAAGTTTAAAACACCTTAACGCAATTTGTAGATCAAAGGGTAATAGTATAATTTTATTTAATTAAATAATACATTACCCAAGCTTCAGTAGAAGCTTTGTTAATTGAAGACAAAAACTCATGTTACGTAAAAGCAAAACAACAGTTTGTGAGGCAGAGGCTCACTGAGAGATTGAGAGCTCGACAGGCGGCAAGTTGGGCGGTTGTCTACGGTGGTGAGGGTAGTGGTTACGATAGAAAAAGGGGCGGCTGAGCACTGGTAAGAGAGAGAGAGAGATGAGCGAGAGACCTCATGTAGAAAGAGAAAGGGACGGAGAGAGAGCTTGGCGTGAGAGAGAACGGAAACTCTTTGTGGGGGCAGCGAGGCTAGCAACAGTTTGGGGGCTGGGCGTCGACCAGGGCAGCGTCCGAAGGTGGAGGCTTGTCCTCCGGCATCTTTTGATGGCAGTGGCGTCGGAGTAAAGGGGTCTGACAACGTGGCTCGCGGTGGGTATGCTTCCCTGTTTCGGCGTGTAAAAACAGAGTCCTTCACCTCCAAAGCGTATCAACGACTGGGTAGAGAGGTGCAGGGCAGAGCAGCGGCTATCACGGTGGTTTTCATGTTTGCCGTGGCTGTGGGCGATTCCTACTGCAGCGTTGCTTCCGGTGGAGATTTGTAGTGGCGCGGGTCATGCATGATGGTTTAAGGAGCTGCGCAGTGGCTGAGCAAGGGGAAGTTACGGTTTCACATGGGTGGTGCACTGGCAGTGGTGTACGGCGGAGCAAGGTCTGCTCACGATGGGACTACTCCAATGAGAATGATGCTACCGTGAAAGGGGCTTCCCGTGAGGTTGGGGTGGTGTTTTCTGAGTGGGTGAGGACTGAGCTGGAGGGTGGTGCGCTGTTTGCAAAGAGGAGTTGCTGCGTGTGGAGTGGCTGTTGGGGCTCTGAAAATTCCAAGGTGATAATGGCAGTAACGTGCCTGAGGGGCTGTGCATGAAGTGTATAAATAGGTGATTGATATAAAAACCCTAGGGAAGTATAAATCTGCCTTGAGGGAGTGGGATACGGATTGATAAGCAGGGAGGATTTGAGTATCTAAATCTGTTGATAGGTAGATTTTATGTGAGAAACAGAAAGGGTAAACCGCAAAATCGTTGGGAGTTAAAAATCAAATGGAGAGAAAATCGGGAGAAATATATATGATTGTTTGATCAAAGTAGTGGTATATCTAGTTGCTGCTGAAAACCCTAGTGGGAAGATCACGTATGTGCATGGGATGTGCGGTCAGAGAGAAAAATCTCATGGAGTTGGGCTTTATGGTCCATAAAAAAAAATGTAGTGAATAAAAAAATAAATGAGCTCTTCCTTAAATTTTCTCGACCCATAAAATAGTACTTGAAAAATTTTAACTGAGTTTTTCACATACTTAACCCAAAATATGTAAAAAAAAAAAAAGGTCTGGCACTAGGCCCGGGTGTTACAGAAGAAAACGTGTTGCTGCCATATAGAAGATAAATTTCTTTGTGCTTGATGGGGTGTCTTTGGTTGGAAAGGAATGAGAGATGCATCGAATACAAAGAATGCTCAATGAGAGAACTTAGGGATTTCTTCTTTAGTACTTTGTGTTTGTGGGCTAAGGCTCTTGAATTGAATGTTGATAATTTTCAGGATTTGCTTTAGCCTCTTTTCGTTTCTAGTGCGAAGTAGGTATTTCCCTTATATACGTTCTTAGTACTTGGGATTTACCTATTCATGGTAATAAAATTTTCTTATTAACTATAAAAAAAAAAACAAAAAGTTATAGCTCGATTCATTGCTTTGACCATTTGAGTGACCAATCTGAACAACATAAATCCTCAAGCTCCACAGCTTAGAGCCAAGAATGGGTGTGGCCACTCTGGGCAATGCTTTAAAAAAATTTAATTTTCCCACCACTTGACTCTGTCGGAATTTGCTCTGGTAACGTATGAGAGGAAAATAATAGTCGCCCATTACTAAAGCGTATACTTTATATAGGCCCCAGCTATTTCTTAACAGCAACTTTTTTTCTTGACAATCTTTCAATGGTGGCCTTAAAAGTTGCATTACAGAGTATGTTAAACCAAAATATTTGTTATTTGACTTCTAAAAAAACTAGTTCGGCAAATAAAATAAGAAATTTACATTTTTTTTTTTTTTTTGAATGCAGACTGCCAATCTTCCCTTCTCATACATATATCCCAATTCCATTATTCTCTCTCTCGATCTGCCTTTCTCAAACATCCACCCAAAATGTTATTTCCATTTGCACTAAGTTGTCTACTGCTACTTAAACCTCTGTTTATTCACAGGGTTGATCATAAGTTTCTACGCCATACGTACAGATATATAAATACTATATATGTTGCATTTGGCAGGGTTAACATGGCTTATGCTTGAAGCAGTTGAGAGCGCCTGCAAAGCGGGTGAGCCTTCTCACAAACGAGCCTGGTTTTGCTTTGATCACTGCATCCTTCCTGCGCATGTGTTTAATTGGTCTTCCAGATTGAACAAAGAAGGCTCCATTCATCATCAAATCACCCTCTGATCTCCAGTCCCATGTCTTCCACACGCTCTCAGGTGCATAATCCCTCTTCGTCACCTGCAGTACAATCAGTAACCCACATGCATATATGAACATTCTCTCATCATCATTTCTGCAAACTGCAGATCATACAGTGACAAGTACTTGTACTGTATTTGAATTAATTGATGCTTTTCTTTCTTCCCTTTTGGTTATTATTCTTTGATCCAACTTTTTTGATAAATAATGATAACTGAACTCTTTTTAATTAATTAGACTCTAGCATGCATTTTGCTACTATATGCACGCATGATTGTAATGAACGAACCTACCTCCTTGCAAAATGCCTTTGGAGGAGCTATAAACCGGTTACCCTGGCTAAGAATGGTAGGATGTTGGCTGCCACCAATGGCATACATGAGCCAATGGGTGTAGTCATTGTTGACAACGTGGACAAACCCCCATCTTGCCCTTGGCATCCTTTGTACCAATCCCTGTCCGAAGTGATTGAAAGCAAGAGTTATCTGCATCACTTCATCTCCACTGAATCCATCGCTTGCACCAAACAACATCACCTGCATATATGCAACGCACACATAGAAAGAGTTAAAACACCAATAGTTCTTTACGATAAACTGATGTGTGATCACTGATCAGATCACTTCCACATCAGATCATCATGTATTTAATATATCAATAAACAAACCAATAGATTTAATTTTAAACGTCATGACCTCGTTATGATGGGTGAAGTGGCAGTTGGAGATGGTAATGGCAGTGGATCCTGAGATGGCATCAATCAATCCATCGTCACAGTTCGACATGGAAACATGATCGATCCAAATATTGGAGGATCCAAAAATTGAGATCCCATCACCATCACTGCGCGTGCGATAGCCATAGTGATCGACTGAATCTCTAACCATGCCACCAGAGCCAACCTTTATATCATGGATGCGGAGGCCATGGATGATCACATTTCTTACAAACTGAATGGTAATTTGAGCACCAAAGGCAATGTGAACCTTAGCCCCACGTCCATCGAGGGTCTTGTCACTCGTCATTATGAGCTCTTCGCTGAGTCTAATAATCATGTCGTGTGCAAAGATGATCCAAAGCGGCTTGGGCTGAATGACGGCATGGCGTAGGGTTCCTGGTTTAGGGTTAACAAGGTCACCGTCGGATGGATCTGTGACCACATAGATATTCCCATGCTTGCCTCCTGTTGTCCCACGACCGAAACCTAGGACACATCTCGTTAGCTTCTTGCGACGTTTAGCCCAGTTTTTGTGACATCTCCAGCACCGATCAATTGGGTTTGTAGCCTTGCATGGCCCCGTCCAGCTTTTGCCGCCTAAATTTCTCCTTGTGCCATCTGCACCGTTCAAGGCCCTACGTATGTACGTACAACAATGGCACGCAAACTAATTAATAATTACAACTTGCGATCGAGTCAAGGTTTTGGTCTTCGAGTTCTTGCTCAAATTTGAGGGCTAGCTACAAATTAAAAAAATGATAGATTTATAAAGCGAACCCTACATGCATATAATATTTATGGCTCATTTGTTTAAAATATTTATTTGTATCATATCATTATATCATTATATATATCTATCTATCTATCTTTGTTCCACTTAAAACTCTCGGACAGCAAATTAGAACAAAATGTACGTATTACAGAAACCGACAATACAACACATGCATACGAAAACATTTAAATTCTCAGATAAAGTATAGAAAAATTCTACTTATTATTTTTACACACACCTAGCTACTTTGATTTTTTTTATCTTTTTTATTTATTTTTTCCTTAGCAATTATGTGGTGTAGGGATAATATTGAGTAGAAGAACTCAATTAATTTAGTAGGAATTTTAATTTATTTTAAAAAAATTAAAATATGTATGGCGTGTGATTTCAGTAATATTAATCCTCAAAAGTCTATTGCTAGGTATATATGTTATTACTTGTGGACCTCCACGTTGAAATGATCGGTAACATTCTCTGGATTTGGCTGGTAGGCCTCGAGGGAAGCCTTCTTGGATTCTTCGTATCGCTTCTGCCACACCTCATCAAAATCCGCAATGCGTGCCTTCAGCGTTGTTGAAAATATCGCAACAAAGCCCATAAAAATAGCAATCTAAGCTTCCTAGCTTCCATGCCAAGTCTCTCTTCACCTTCATTCACCTTTTCTCCTCTTAATTTTGATGGTTTTTTTTTTGGTATGTGATGCGAGTAGTTTCTTCTCTTTCTTTTCTTTTTCTTTTTTCTCGATCCCTTTGGAGTGTGAGGGTTAAACCCTTTGTGCTATGTAGAGAAAGTACTAATTAATTATATCTCACCTGGAGGGTTTGAACCCATTTTCGACATGAAAGAAGGCGGTTGTGATGGTTTTTTGGCAAGTTTTTCTCCTTTTGGGCGATTAAATTAAAGCTAAAAAGCATGGTGCCAAGGGCGCAGCATCACTAAATACTAGGACCATGACCCTAAATGAAGTAATTAAAGAAACAAAACGAGACGTAGGGAGGGAAGAGAGGAGAGCCAGTAGTACTATTAATATTGCATGGGTGATCAGGTTTTTATCATTTCTATTGCCTGCCTTTCTTCCTTATCATTATATATATAGAATTTTGGGTCTTATGGTTTAAAATTTTTTATTATAAGCGTGAATTGCAAGATGATCAACATCGGAATCTTTACGTTTTTACAATTTGAATAATAAATTTTTAAATTTCGCAAAATTGATATTTGAATTTCAAGAAGAATGCATTTAGATTTATATCCAACTCCTTCAATCTTCTTCTACAAAAGTAGAAGGAGGTGACACACATGTCGGTCTAACTTGAACACATGCCATATTGATGAAACGCGACAATCCTCATGTTAATTTTCTAATGGAAGACAAATAATTAAGGTACTAATTGTGAGTTTTTCGAAGTGTAGGTATTCATTTTGTGAAAGTTAAAAACTGAGGTCTCTAATTATAAAAATGTGAGAATTTAAATACTGATTTTGCAATTAACCATTTTGATAAACTCTTTGATTTTCTGATTACTCTAATCTATAGTACCCATCTGATCTAGAAATTAGTCGATCTTTAATCTTAACTTACCATTGGACTAACCAAATTAACAACATGCAGTACTATATAATATGTGTTTTTTTTTTTTTTTTTTTAAGAACAGATTTAATTAATCAGATTCAGAATTTGAACCGCAATTGAAAAATCTTAAAAAAAATCCTTTATATTATCCCTCACAACCAATAAAACAAGATACTACTAAATATTAATTGTTTTTATTTTTGAACATTTTGTTCTTATCATGCAGTACTATGCAAAACTGTTTTATTCTTCGATCGTTATTTTTTTACTTATGATTGAATAGAATATATATAACTATGATAAGTGCTAGATATATAAAGAAATCTTAAAAATTACTAAGTGACGTGGCTTATGTGATTAAGTTAGATTTATTTTACAATAAAAAAATATTTACAATCTTACATATTGTACCAAATTATATATATATATATATATATCATTTTGTAAGTTTCATTTTGTAAGATTTCTTTGTAGACCAAACGTTTCTATTTGTGATAACAACACGCAAAATTATGACTTCCTTCTTATAAGTTGGGCCTGTGATATGGTTAAAACCTATTAGTTATGAGCTCTTCCAACTCGTTTAAATGTTGAGATGAGATGAGATGAAAAATCTGTAAATATTAGTGAATATTTTTAATTAAAATGTTTATAGAGTTTTGGGAGATGAGAGAGAAAAAACTTGAATAAAGTTATTATATAGTTAAAATATTGTTTGAATATAACTTTTAAATATAATTTTTATTTTGAGATTTGAAAAAATTAAATTATTTTTTATATTTTATTTGAAAGTTTGAAAAGTTATAATAAATTAATAATTAGTTGGTAATGATTTTAGTACTTGGATGTTTACATGTATGAGATGTTAACACAGCATCCAAACCAGCTCTAAGGATGAAGGGTATGGTCAAATCAGTATTAAAGAAGTCCAAAGATATTTGTTTATTGATTTTTATCAAATTCTTAATCATTAAGATCGTATCATTGATTTGTAATTATTTTATTATGTACAAAAGGACATGGATTAGAATAACTAAAAGTGGTTTAATTAACTACATAAGTACTTTTTTAATATCTTATATTTTAAATAAAATTTATTACTTTATAGTAACATTATTAATTAATTAAGAAGTTTAAGTACACATGGGGATATATTTTCTAACTTATATTTAACAATAACCCAAATTATAGGTGGAAGGTGAAAAATCGAGAATCATTTATAATTGGTTTAACAATCACCGGCCTTAAGCCATAATCTTCTCATTGTTGGCCCACTACTTTCTTGCTTTCTATTGGTAATTGGTTTGGGATCGCTGAATAAATTTATTAATTTTTACTAATAATGCTAGGTATAAGTTTTAAATAGACAAATTTCGTACAAGTCATTTGTAAAAAGGTGAATTACACTAATAAATAATAATTTTTTTTTTTACATTTTTTTAAGGTGATGTCAACTTTTTATAAAGACTTGCGTGAGGTTTATCTATTTAGAACTTGTATAAATCATTTCTCATTTTTGACTAGTAATGATAGATATGAATCAAATGGTTAAGGGTTTAAACAATTTAGTTTTTAAAAGTTCTAAAATGCATATACTAATTTGATTAATCATTAGGATCGTGACATTAGCTTTTCATATGTTTTACCATAATGAACCGAAACAAAGGACAATGTTTTAGCGATTAGGAGATGCTCGAGTACTAATAATTATATAAATTGTATATATGCGAACTTCCTTTTTCATTATGAAAATTCTTCTACTCGGCAGCCCTACACTACACACCTGCTAATGTAAGTTTTTATTTTTCCGTCAACAGGTGTATGGTGTAGGGCCCTTGAGTATAATTTTTCTTATAAAAATAGTTGTATGTGTATTATTACTCATATTATTTTAGAAAAAAATGATTGGTTGTACGCATGTGTATCGTTACTCATGTTACACATTGAAGGGATAGCGAATTACTATTTATTAACTTGGTATAATTACTTGGGTATTAGTTTAAGAAGTGTATAAAAATACGGATAAGAATTCTCTCCCTAATTTTAAGTGAAATTGAGAATATCCATTTAGTGTTAAACACATGATATTTTAGTCGTTGAATTTAATTATTAACATGATGTGAAATGTTAGAAATATCATTTGTTTTATGTTAAATGAATACTATTAATTTCAAGTGAAATAAACAGGACCTTATTCCATGAAATACTAATCCCACATCAGAATTTGACCTTAATTTATAATTTGATTGCTCTTGTTTGTAGGTCCCATTCTAATAATCATGTATTTGTTCGCTGAATTCACTTCAAATCCAAATGGAAAAAAAATTATCTTGTGTTCATATAAATCCGCTGCTAAATCCAGTCCCAAAAACTCCGTGGATTTAACAGAGACTTATCTAATTGTTGTGTTATAGGGTATTCAAAACGTACGTGCCATTGGGAGGGGGCTAGCCACTAGTGTTTTTGCTTAGAATTAACGGCGTTAAAGGCCGACGGGTTGGATCTGGGTCTATCTATATATATATATGAACATATCCTTCAATTGAAAATTTGGATTTTCTTCACCTCTTATCAAAGCTCAACTTGTTAAAGGAATTTGGGTATTTATCAAAGCTCGGCTTTTCGTCAAATTTCCCACCTTACATGTGGTGTTTTGGAGCCTCCAAAGAAATACAATTTATGCAATGTTTTGGACTAGTGTTGTTTATCCCTTCAATGATCCATTTCAATCTCTTAAGTTATAATTTTAATAATCAAATTTGTCACTTTCCAATCATATCAAACTTTCCAGACAGGTATTAGTTTAACACGATATCGAAACGTTTCAAAAAATTTAATGAAAGTTTTTCATGTGTTGAGCCCATTAACCCACACGACGATCGAGCTAGAGTTTTAAAATATAATTTACAGCTTGAGCTTTTGTAACAATCTCTTTCAATTAGGTTCTTCCAAGCGACTTAGCTATGGCATCGTATTTTCATGCGAAAAAGAGCATGCAATTTTATTATCTTCTGGTCAGCTAAGCCTTTCAACTCAAACAGGAGAGACTCGAAAATCGAAAGCCAATACAAAATTAATAATACTCTTGATGAGAGGCATCCAGCCTCAAGTAAAGCCACTAGTCAGGGATGAGTGCGTGTATGAATTTCATATTCATGCAAGAGGATATCAAGGCAATAAACTAGCTAGGCCGAAAGAGGTGGTTTGGAGTTTGGGCACCAGGAAAGCAAAGAATAGAGTACCTTTCCTATTTTCCATCGGCCACTCAAAACTTAATTTTCCCAACAGGTAAAGCTTGGAATAAGGAAGCATAATACCACAAGGAAAGCGTTTGTATTTCAAGTTTCAATCCTTAGCGGAAAAGCAAACTTGATTTGCTCATCATTTTCAAATAAATAAGACTGCATATAATTACACTACAAAGCATCACCTCATCAACATTCATCATCTTTAACAAAGTTCAGCTTTTCATCTATGGAAAATGGAGGGAGAACAAGCTCGCAAAACCCAGTAGTTGAAGAATTTGTACCTTCTTCGAGTTGGATGGAGAACCCAAGAACCCATTCTCTAGTTGTTGATCTGCCTGGTAATGAATCTGCTAATTAAACTCAGTCACCATTTCTACTTAAAAACACTGTAAATTCTTTTTCAGATAAAACTTCATGTGAATATTTAGGGGGGTGACCTTCACTTTCCATTACCAGGCATATAATGTCTTAATTTCTTCCTGCCAATACACTTTTAAAACCTTCTGTGAAGAAAAGCATATTGATATATAGGTTAAGTATATGCTCACCAAAAGCTGCAGAGTCGATTCTTGCAAAGTGTTGTCTATTTATTTATTGGGGATCGAAAAGTTTACCGTCTTCCTCAAGGAAAAATTGGTGAGTGATTTTTCTTCATGGTAAGGTGGGAATAACTTTCTCTAGGCATTGAAAAGGGTATATGAAGCACGAAAATTTTATCATGGAGCTTTACGGAAAAGTGAAAAAATATTGTATTCCAACAAATGCATTTAGTACTGTGTCATGGATGAAATCAAGAATAATGTACTTATTTCTCATTTTGTGTGGTCTTTTAGGTTTCAAGAAGGATGAGATTAAGCTTCAGGTTACTTGCTCTGGCGACTTGATGATCAGTGGAGAAAGGAAAGCACATGAAGAAAAAATTATTTCTTTTGAAAAAACCTTTAAAGTGCCAAAAAATACGGACATGGATAAGACCACTGGAAAATTCATTGGTGATCAGGTTCTCTTTGTCACTGTTCCAAAGCAAGTGGTAGAAGAAAAGAGAAATGTAGGGTTCTCTGAAGAGATCTGCACAAAGGATTTGAAGGATACAAATTCGGAAAATGTTGTGGAGATGCTTAAAAGAAATAAGGGAATTCTTATGACAGCAATCTTGGCATTTTCACTAGGGGTATTGGTAACACGTAAGACGGAATCAACTGGAAACTGAGCAGGCTCTCGACCCTGTATTGCTTACATATATAAGATCTGCCTTCATCTCATATTATACCTGAAAGCTGCTACATTTCGTTCTATGTACAGAATAAAAATGCTATGTAAAAATCCAAATAAATCAAATAACCCGTACCCAGAGGGTTAGGGAGTTATTTTTGGATCCCTTAGCATGTGTTGTAGGGATATTAAGTAGAATTTTTCTTATAAAATAGTTGTATGTGTATCATTACTCATGTTATTCATTGAAAAGATAGCGAATTACTATTTATTATGTATTAGTTGGTATAATTACATGGGTATTAGTTTAAGAAGTGTTGGTGAAATTCATAATAATATAATAAAAATTACAATTAAATTAAAATTAAAACGAAGCCAGTTTGGACCAAGGCACGAAAATATCGCTCTTTTTAAAGATATTCAAGTTCTCTGCTGTATACAAAGTCTCAAATTAACCGGTACAACAGAATTCATCTTGACTTGACTCCTCTAGGATACAACAGCCTAACTGATCGTCGTATAGTCTGAACTAACTCTGCACAAGTGGTTGAGCTCAATTAAAAGAACACCTTTCTTTTATCTGGAAATACTCTAAAAAATATTATAATCTCTAAACTTATTTTTCTTATCTCACTTATTCTCAAGTACATTCCATCATCGTACTCACCGCAAGACTACACAAATATATACATAAATATGTAATAGACAAAAAGTGACCCAGACCTTAAAGGACGTAAACGGAAAAAACATATACTAAATAAGCCAATATAAACAACCACAAGCCCGTTGAAAAACGTTGAAGAAACTGTTAAAGCAATAAAGCTTCTTGAAATCCAAAACGGTAAGGAAAAGTTATGAGAAACCAACGTTTATAACTAATAAGGCTACAAGCCAAATTAAACCCAAAGTAACGGCAATTTAATTTCCAGCCCCATAAAACACAAAGTAAAAGACCAAAAAGCAAAGGCGAGCAACAGTAATAAATTATAAATATTATTAAAAAAAACTAACAAGAAGTGCATAAAAATACGTATAATAAATCTCTCCCTTTTAAGTGAAATTGAGAATATCCATTCAGTGTCAAACACATGATATTTTAGTCGTCGAATTTAATTATTAACATGATGTGAAATGATCGAAATATCCTTTGTTTTATGCTAAATGAATACTATTAATTTCAAGTGAAATTATAAGCAGGACGTTATTCCATGAAATACTGATCCGTTTATTGATTTTTATCAAATTCTTAATCATTAAGATCGTATCATTGATTTGTAATTATTTTATTATGTACAAAAGGACATGGATTAGAATAACTAAAAGTGGTTTAATTAACTACATAAGTACTTTTTTAATATCTTAAATTTTAAATAAAATTTATTACTTTATAGTAACATTATTAATTAATTAAGAAGTTTAAGTACACATGGGGATATATTTTCTAACTTATATTTAACAATAACCCAAATTATAAGTGGAAGGTGAAAATTAGAAAATCATTTATAATTGGTTTAACAGTCACCGGCCTTAAGCCATAATCCTCTCATTGTTGGCCCACTACTTTCTTGCTTTCTATTGGTAATTGGTTTGGGATCGCTGAATAAATTTATTAATTTTTACTAATAATGTCATGTATAAGTTTTAAATAGATAAATTTCGTACAAGTCATTTGTAAAAAGGTGAATTACACTAATAAATAATATATATATATTTTTTTTACATTTTTTTAAGGTGATGTCAATTTTTTAATAAAGACTTACGTGAGGTTTATCTAATTAGAGTTTGTGTAAATCATTTCTCATTTTTTAGTTAGTTTTTAAAAGTTCATGCAAGAGCATATCAAGGCAACAAACTAGCTAGGCCGAAAGAGGTGCATGGTTCGGAGTTTGGGCACCAGGAAAGCAAAGAATAGAGTACCTTTCCTGTTTTCCACCGGTTACAATTAAACTGCGTAGGTGACCACCTAAAACTTAATTTTCCCAACAGGTAAAGCTTGGAATAAGGAAGCATAATACCACAAGGAAAGCTTTTGTATTTCAAGTTTCAATACTTTGAGAAAAAGCAAACTTTATTAGCTCATCATTTTCAAATAAATAAGACTGCATCTAATTACATTACAAAGCATCACCTCATCAACATGCATCATCTTTAACAAAGTTCAGCTTTCCATCTATGGAAAATGTTAGAGATATGAGGGGATATGGAGGGAGAACAAGCTCGCAAAACCCAGTAGTTGAAGAATTTGTACCTTCTTCGCTTTGGAGGGAGGACCCAAGAACCCATTCTCTCGTTGTTGATCTGCCTGGTAATGAATCTGCTAAACTCCATCACCATTTCTACTTAAAAACACTGTATATTCTTTTTCAGATAAAACTTCATATGAATATTTAGGGGGGAGACCTTCACTTTCCCTTACCTGGCATATAATGTCTTAATTTCTTCCTGCCATTACACTTTTAAAACCTTCTGTGAAGAAAAGCATATTGATAGGTTAAATATATGCTCACCAAAAGCTGCAGAGTTTATTCTTGCAAAATGTTGTCTATTTATTTATTGGGGGAAAAGTTTACCATCTTCCTCAAGGAAAAATTGGTGAGTGATTTTTCTTCATGGAAAGGTGGGAATAACTTTTTCTAGGCATTGAAAAAGGTATATGAAACACGAAAATTTTATCATGGATGCTTTAATTATGGAAAAGTGACAAAATATTGTATTCCAACCAATGGATTTAGTACTGTGTTATGGATGAAATCAAGAATAATGTACTTAGTTTTTCTCATTTTGTGTGGTCTTTTAGGTTTCAAGAAGGATGAGCTTAAGCTTCAGGTAACTGGCTCTGGCGACTTGATAATCAGTGGAGAAAGGAAAGTACATGAAGAAAAAATTGTTTATTTTGAGCAAACCTTTAAAGTGCCAAAAAATACAGAAATGGATAAGACCACTGGAAAATTCAGTGGTGAGATTCTATATGTCACTGTCCCAAAGCAAGTGGTAGAAGAAAAGAGAACATATGAGAATGTAGAAGGAAATGCCAATGGTTCCCAAAGAGAAGACGAGAAGAAGAGCAAGGGAAATGCCAACCATCTTCCTCAAGGAAAAACTGGTGAGTGATTTTTCTTCATGGAAAGGTGGGAATAACTTTTTCAAGGCATGATTGAAAAAGGTATAAGAAGCACAAAAGTTTTATCATGGAATTAGCTTTATTGAAAAGTGACAAAATATTGTATTCCAACCAATGGAATTAGTATTGTGTTATGAATGAATAATGTAATTAGTTTTTCTCATTTTGTGTGGTCTTTTAGGTTTCAAGAATGATGAGATTCATTTTCAAATTACTGGCTCTGGCAACTTGATGATCAATGGAGAAAGGAAAGTACATGATGACAAAATTGTTTATTTTGAGCAAACCTTTACAGTGCCAACAAATATGGACATGGATACGACCACTGGAAAATTCAGTGGTGAGATTCTCTTTGTCACTGTCCCGAAGCAAGTGGTAGACGAAAAGAGAAATGTTGGGTTCTCTGAAGAGATCACAGAGTATTTGAAGAATACAAATTCGGAAAATGTTGTGGAGATGCTTAAAAGAAATAAGGGAATTTTTATGACAGCCATCTTGGCATTTTCACTAGGGGTATTGGTAACACGTAAATAGGAATCGACTGGAAGCTGAGCAGGCTCTCGGCCCTGTATTGCTTACATATACTATCTGCCTTCATCTCGTATTATACCTGAAAGTAGCTACATTTCGTTCTATGTACAGAATAAAAATGCTATGTAAAAATCCAAATAAATGATATCTAATGCCCCGTACCCAGAGGGTTAGGGAGTTAGTTCCTATTACCTGAAAATCATCTCCCAACAATACTCCGATATGCAATATTCCGGCGAGGGTGCTCCAATATGCAACTGGAAATCGATCTGAAACAAAGATTGAGCGGGAGGGAGAGCTGTAGTTGGGCAGAGAAGGGATGGAGAGGTAATGGGACGGACGAAACCTTACCAGCGTGAATGTTATGAACTTATTTGCGACCATAACCATAACGACTATTTGCGTTAAAAATAAACTTATTTTAATAAGAAATAATCATTTTTATTAAAAATAATTAATCATAAATAAGTAATATTCTTATAGACAAGCGCGCGTGAATGGTATAATTTGTACATTAAATAGACAAGAAAATAACTACTAAACTAGATAGACATAAAGTAAAAGAAAAATGGACTCACTGTTGTCCCTTAAACCCATGTACAATAGACCAATAAGGCCCATTCCACCATGGACTGATTCGTTCAGCTTGATAAATAAAAGAACAACACTAAAAAGAAATAAACGGTAAAAAGATAACCCCACAGGTGACCAGGCTCAAGCATGCCACGTTTTCCTCTGTATCCCATATAGCCCTTTGTGTCTTGCCCATAACGCAACCCTTCTCTTTCTGAAGACCTTGCCCTTCAAGGTATGGAGACTTCCTACGATGCTCATCTAAGTCTTCCCAAATAGAATATTCCCTTGTGGCATCTGATGGACTAAGTCCTTGTAATTGAATTGCTTTTCCGTACCACATAAACTTTATAGTAAGTTTAGTATAATCTTAAAGAATTGGTCCCAATTAGTAGAGCTAATTTACACCTATGACAAGGTCAAATCTTACCAAGGGCAGGGAGTATAGGTGTGCAAAAAATGATTGACCTTGTAGTTGAAAGGAGACTACCTCATAACATCCCAAACTTGGAACTTGCTCCCCATTTGCCACCATTACTGTTAGGTTATGACTTTCTTCAATGTAAAAGTTTGCCTTTTTTGCCACGCTTAGATCCTTAAAGTTGTGTGTGCTTCCTACATCAATTTGGACAACCACTGATTTATCTCCTAGTACACCCCATAATTGCATAGTTTGCAGAGACGGTGTGCCTGAAATAGCATGGAGGGAAATTTCTAGCAACTCTCCTACCTCGGTGGGCTCTTGGACGGTTCCCATCTCTTGTTCATTGGGAATACTCTAAAAAACTTCCTCTTCTCCTTCTGGTTGTAGTCCTTCCAACAAAAATAATTTAGGTACTCGACACCTATGCTCCAATTGGTGGGTCTTTTGTTAGGAAGAGGTGGTGGGTCATTAGGTTGGGGATTCTTGCTTCCAAACGTGGAGGAGATCGGGGTAGCCTTAAGATGAGTGTAGGTTCGAGTAGTCTAGGTGTATTGGGTTGGGGTAGGTTGGGTGGATCTTGGTCTTTGAACCTATGCCACACTTCTTCTTCCTGTAACCTTGCAAGCCCAAAAGTAGCCAGCAACATTGTAGGCTAAAACATGGTCACCACAATCCACAAATCCTCTCATAGCCCACTAAAAAAATGTTGATGCAAAACTCCTCTATAAACCCACCGATCCTATTGGATAGTATCTCAAATTGGGTTTGGTATTCCTCCACTGAGTCTATTTGGTAAAGTTTTGTGAAAGCCCCAACAGGATGCTTGTAGGTCGAAGGCCCAAATGCTATCACAAATTCCTCCCAGGAATGAGCTGGGCTGGAATCCATCAACCAACAATACTATGAGAGAGCCTTACCTTCCATATGGAAGGAAGTAATTTGCAATTTGTGTTCTTTCGGAGTATTATAGTAAGCGTAAAATTGATGGGCCTTGAGAATCCACTTTATTGGTTCTGAACCATCAAACCTTGAAAAATCCAGCCTAACTGCCGAAGCTTGAATCCTTGTACTTCCATCAAACAACGAATTACCAGTAATTTTTATCACCCAAAGGAGCCCTAACTTGAATTATTGTCACTTGTTGTAACAACCAATTGATCATAGCTGGTTGCCAAATTACTAATCTACTTCA
This sequence comes from Juglans microcarpa x Juglans regia, assembly GCF_004785595.1. NCBI lineage: Eukaryota > Viridiplantae > Streptophyta > Magnoliopsida > Fagales > Juglandaceae > Juglans > Juglans microcarpa x Juglans regia. The sequence goes on along the minus strand of NC_054604.1, from coordinate 4,994,369 downwards.
GCACCATCTCCAGCAACTGTAGTTGCAGCTCTAGTTCTTCACCCAGGGTGCCCCTGTATTGTTCATGAAGAATAAGGATGGTTCGATGAGGATGTGTATTGACTATAGGGAGTTGAACAAGGTGATGATAAACAACAAGTATCTGTTACCTCAAATTGACGACCTACGAGATCAAGTATAAGAAGCATCAGTGTTTTCAATGATAGATTTACGATCGAGATATTATCACCTAAAGGTCAGAGAGCAGGGTATACCAAAGACTGCTTTTAGGACAAGGTACAACCACTACGAGTTTTTGGTGATGCCATTTGGGTTGACTAATGCTCCTGCGACATTTATGGATATGATGAACATAGTATTCAGGCCATTCCTAGATAGCTTTGTTGTCTGTTATGACATTTTGATCTATTCAAAAAGTATCGAAGGCATTTTGGTTTGGCGCTGACTAGACATAAAGATCTAAGTTGCACACCAAACTCAGCAAATGAGAGTTTTGGCTCACGGAAGTGAAATTCTTGGGATATGTGATATCCAACAGAGTAGTTGTCAATCCCAGTAAGGTAGAGGCAGTGATTAGTTGGCAGAGACGGACCAACATACACGAGATCTGGAGTTTCTTAGGACTGGCTGGTTACTCAAAAGATTCGTTGAGGGTTTCTCAAAACTATTTGGACCACGTACTGTCCTAACCAAGAAGAATGCAAGGTTCATTTAGAGTGATAGGTGCGAGGGAAGTTTACTTGAATTATAGAAGAAACTAACAATGACATTGGTGTTGACATTGTTAGAGTCCCGTAAGCCCTATGTAGTATATAGTGATGCATTTAAAGCAGGTCTTGGATGTGCATTGATGCAAGAAGGGCGAGTAGTCACCTATGCTTCACGTCAGTTGAAGAACTACAAACAGAATTACCCTACCCACGATTAGGAGTTAGCTGCAGTGGTGTTCACCCTGAAGAATTAAAACACTACTTTTGGTGAAAAGTGTGAAGTATTCATAGATCACAAGAGCCTTAAGTAAATGTTTTGCAAAAGAATTTAAATATGAGATAGAAAAGGTGTCTCAAAACGATCAGTGACTATCAGTGTAACATTAATTACCACCCAGGTAAGGCAAATGTGGTAGCGGATGCTTTTGGTGAGAATGAATGAAAAAAGATGAGGAGAAATTCGTAAACAGGTGATCGGTGTGTAGGGGTGTAATTGGTTCGGTTTAGTCCGATTTTAGACATATTTTAAAACCAAACCAGTATATACTAGTTTTTAAACTTGAAGAATCGATACCACACTGATTATACCTTTAAACCAGTACTGAACCGATTTTTTCGGTTTAGTACAGTCCGGTTTTTTTAGTTTTTCCAATATATTATATAGTACATATAATATAATATATTATAGCATATAATAATATAGTGATAATATATTTTAGTATATTATGATTGTATTATAGACTATAGTGATATAGGATTTTAAAATTTAATATTATATTAATTAGTAATTTAAAATATAATACAAAATTATTTTATATATAATTATATATATTATATATAAAAATTATATATAATATAAAAAATATTTTATAGAATATAAAAAATTAAAATATATATATGAATCGATCCGGTCCGGTTTGGTCTAGTTTTAGAAAAAGAAAAACTGGAACTGGACCGATTTTGAGAAAAACGAAACTGGTACTGAATCGAACCAAACCCGATACCGAACCAAACCCACCGGTTTGGTCCGGTGCGGTCCGGTTTACTAATTCACCGGTTTTTTTTTCACCCCTATCGGTGTATAGAGTTGTCATAGCAGGACATTAGAAGTTGGCAGGCATGTAACAACCACTACTGATCCCGAATTGGCCAGGATTTGTGTTAGAAATTGTCTGGTTATACGGAGTGACAAGAAAGATTGTGTTAGACAAAGACACTCGTTTTACATCCTGCTTTTAGCAAATTTCGCAGAGCTTGATGGGCACCAAATTGAGTGCTTGCCAACTTGAGATAGACAGACAGACTTAGTAAACCATACACACTCTGGAGCACATGCTCAGGGCCTGTGTGGTAGAGCACACAGGTAATTGGGAGAAGAAACTTCCTTTGGTAGAATTCTCTTATAACAATAGCTTTCATGCCACCATTCAAATGGCACCCAATGAAGCCTTGTACAGAAGAAAGTGTAGAACTCCATTATATTGAGATGAGGTTGAAAAGGGCAAGGTTATTGGCCTGAAGGCTCTGCAGGAACTAAAGGACCAAGTCTTATTAATCCGAGAAAGAATGAAAGCAGCTTAGAGTTTGTAAAAGAGTTATGACGACAATAGGAGGAGAATATGGATTTTGAAGTCGATGACTGGGTCTGTGTGAAGGTATCTTCCATGAGGGGAGTGACTCGTTTTGGCAAGAAGGGAAATTGAGTCTAAGATATGTGAGACCATATAAGATATTAGAGAAAGTGGGAGCAGTTGTGTACCGTTTAAATCTACTAACTGAATTCCATGGAATTCACAATGTGTTCCATATGTCTTCCTTAAAGAAGAATTTTGGGGACCAGTCCCCATCAATTTTCAATCTAGAAAGTATACCATTGTAACCAAACTTGACCTATGAGAAAATAAGAGTGCAAATTATTGATTGGGAGGAGGAGTTGAGGAACTATAAGATTTCACTGGTAACAATATTGTGGTATAACCATAATACCAGGAAGCAACTTGGGAAAAAGAAAGGGATATGCAAGCCAAGTAGTCTCATCTATTTGGGTTGTGATTTAATTTTTGTATTTGACAATGAAAATGGCTTAGCCGAAATTGTAGTTATTGTTTTGTATACCATAAGAGATTGCATGCATCAGACATCCCTTTTGTACTTGATTCTTTTTTTCGGATACCAAAGAAAGAATTTTACCTCAGATAGAAATGACACAGTTGCATGGATTGTTAAGCTTGAATTTGGTCATCTTGTTGTTGACTTCAGTATTTTGTAGCAATATATGGCATGTTAGAGAGTCACTGTGTGGAAATACATACTATCAACGGAGTGAGTGTGCCCAATGAGAGAGGAATGATGTAGTAGACACCTGATGAAAAGAGGTTGTGGCCTATTGGCGAGGCATGGGGAAGTGGGAACACCATAGAACCTACGTCATGGATATAGATTTTCATGGGGCAGGCTATGAGAGGAAAGCAATATCTCATGAGGAACGGTTCCCGCCACACCACCCAACCACTTGGAAGGATGGGACTCGATTTTGTGCTTAGAGATCGCTAGAGGAGGCAGCGTCAAACCATGCTGAGGAGGAGTGCTATGCTATACAGATGCCAAGACTTCTGGATCATTGATCTTCTCCACTCATCGATACTGCTGTCTAAAGGAGGGACAATCTTCTAGTGATGATGACCTAGTTGCATTGAGGTTGACTCTGCATTAATCATCAACATGTACTACGAGTCCGAAGATGACACATTGTACTATCTCCCTCGGGACATCACATTGGCAGGATTAGAGATACCACCACCGTCATCACCCACCGACCCCACGACCAATGATGGGCTTTAGTTTTATGAGTATTCTCCTTTAGTTATTATCTGCTTAAGATATTGTTTTGTACGTGCCCTTAGATTTTGAGTACGAAATCTCTAGTTAAGGTGGGAGGATGTAATGCCCCAAAACAATTTGATGGAAATAATTTTTTTTAATTATAAATTAGATATGCAGTAAAAACTTGGGAGAAATTTCATAGATTAAAGATTAGTTAGATTTTGGTTTGTTATTGTAGTCGAATTATGATCCGCTAAGTGAATGGAAGATGTTTGGGATTTTTTAAGACACTTAGGATCAAATTTGATGAAATGGATTGCACTATTAGATTTGAATGAATTTTTCAGATTTTATGATATAACAAAAAGCTTCATAATTTCTGAGTGCGAAATGGGACAATCAAAAGGCGCCACATCATCAACTAGCTGCCACATTGCAATGTAGGATGCCCAAATCAACTAAGAGACACTAGGGAACCTCTAGAACACAAGGCACCATCACACCTGAAATTTGGACTACCTTTACGTATGTCAAGGTTAGTACACATGTGTAAGGAGATTGAGTTCGAAACAAGTTAGACCCATGTTTCTCTTACAAAAGCTTACACCTCTTACACACACCATGCCCCTAGTTACATCTTTATACTGCCCAAGACCAGGCCCATTGGATTTAAACTTGAAATCCCAAAACCATGCGCCTCACCCCAATCGGTTTGCACATCTCCCATTCCCATTTGACTTGAACAACTTTTGCAAGCAACCAAGACGCCTTTGTATAGCCTGCCATGCCCATGCACTGCATGTGGGCATTCTTTTTAGCCTCTAACCCAACCTCATACCCCTTCACAATAGCCCTCCAAGTTCGAGGTTCAAAAGACAAAACTGATCCCCCAGAACTGGTCCATTGGGTGCAAGGATTTCACCCCAACATGGCTCCTTCCACACCCAATTACCTATGATTGTCCTGCCCCATGCCCTATCTTGTACCTCCCATGTCAGCCCAATAAATTTTTAATCACAAGTATTTATGTAAGTTAGTTTCTAACTTACTCTTGGTGTATGATAATATGTTATATAGTAAACTCCATGCAAAGTGAATCATGTTTTATCTAAATTCTTGTTATATTTTCAATAACTATGTTATTCATGATGCCATTGGTCATAAGCATGAATATCTATCACATAGCATGAATATATGTCATGAAACATGCGAGCCTGTCATGAATTTTGAGTCAAGCATGAAATGTTAAGTGTTTATCTCAACTCCAAATGAAAGGATAGTGGACTATCCTAGTGGAACTCCCTTGTCCACCATAGAGTGAATAAAATAGAGTGGAATCCCGTAGATTGACAAAGAACCATCAACAGGCTTCAAATGGGATCAAAAGATCACTGGAACAAAGTTAAAAGACACCTAATGCTAGCTGGTTCTATTGACTGATGGTAATGGAAATGCCATAAGGAAAGACTCAGATTATGTACTCACAGCTGCTAGATAGACTTGTGATGTGATGCAATGCAGTAAACTGTATGAGTAGATGATTTATGGAGAACCATGAGTCATCCATTCTCTGTAAGAACAAGATAGAGAATGAATGAAATATGTTTGTGAAGGCAAGCATGTTATGAAGTATGTAAACTCAAATGTGAATGATGTAATTTTTCTTGTAAAAGTTAGGTCATGTCAATCATGCCTACATGCCATGTTTATTATCATCCCTATTTTGTAAACTATTGGTAGTTTAGTTGTATAGCTTGCTAAGATTGTAAGATCTCACTGTGGTTGTCCTAACTACCATTTCCACTAGAATGGTAGAAACTATTCCTAGAAAATATGAAGAAAGACGTACCGGACTAGAAGAGGCTAGTTAGCAAGAGGCTTCGTTTAGAGGACCTCATGGAGTCCATCATCTAGTTTCTAAATGTAATACTATTGTTGATAGCAGAGTTGTGCGACCAGCTCGGTGTGTAGTCAAGAGATTATTTGGTCTTTTGTAATTAAGAAGTTTTTGATCTAGTACAATGTCTCTGTTTTGTGTTAAAGACATGTTTGGATGGATGATGATGTTATCTACGTATTAATATTATGGAAAGTATTGGGATTTAGTTATTCTAGTGCAACTTATGTTTGAGCAAAAAAATTGTGCTACGATTATTGCATACTGCTAGAAACATATTAGGTGCATTTAATATTATCTATTATGCATGGGAGTATGTAACTTTGTATACATGTCTCAATGCTTCAATCTTCGTCAAATTCCAAGCGGGGATTGTGAGCATCACATTTTTCATCCTATCTTGCGATATTATTATTTTTAAAAATTATACGATATTAGTATTTATAGAATTTAGTATGTAGCTGAATATTTATTTAGATTTAAAATTCGTAATATGTATTCAATTGAGTAGAATGCTATGAGACTATTTCTAGAAATTTAGTAACTTCTAGAGGTAACGAACTACGAAATAGGATCCAAGAAGCAACACTAAGAGGTAAGTAGCATGATCATAACTCTATGTGTGTTGTAAATATTCTGTTTTTACATGAAAATGTGATGTTTATCTACGCCACGCTACGAGTCAATTCAAGGTTAGCTGCTTTTCATGAACCTTTATGAATTACGAGGATATGCTTGTGAATGAGATTATGTATGCTATATGCTGATATGGATTGTTGTTAGAATAGATGATATGTTATGAAAATCACATGTATGCCATGTAATGGTTACGTAATGTTTAGGTCATGTTATGCCATGTCTATGCTATGCTGTGTTGCGTAAGACTCATAATAATATGCCATATTTAATGTTATGCCATGCACAAGAGTATGTCATGTCATGTACAATCATGAAGTCAACATGTTCACATGTATTATAAAAGTTAATAAGAAACCACATGAATAACATGCAAGCTATAAGATTGGCCTTATGTTATAGATGGATGTGCAAGCCATGGACTCAAGTGTGGTCCATCGCATGTATGCTATGATGTTTTCAGGTGACACAAACCCAAGTGTGTTTCACCACAAGTTATGATATGCGGTGCCATGGACTCAAGTGTGGTTCACCATATGTTTTGTGATAACACGGATGCAAGCATGTTTCACTACATGTTATGATACATTCTACGGTGCCACAGACACAAGTATGGTTCACCCTATATTATAATATGTTAAATATGGTCAACGAGAATTGGACCAATGCACACATATTATGATGGCCACGAAATAAGTGAAAGACAAGATGAATAAATCATGTACGAATGATAGGAAATGCTTGACTTTGTCATCCATGCATCCATGTTACATGTATTTCTATGATTATGTTTGATTCTAATTATGTTGCTAAAGAATGATTCATATGATATGTGTATATTGTGACGATGTAAGTTTTCAAAATTAAGCCTAATGTTAAACTAAGTTAAGTTTACAGTATGATGTACTATTACTGAGTCTTCGACTCATTTGTTTGTTTATCTATTTTATGTTTTAATGTCCCAGATGATAATTTCGTGGATACAGAGCAGAAGTGTCAGGAGTTGAATAAAATTCCAGAGACATAGTGTACGATTTAGACATTTAAGCAGTGTCAGTATCACAAAGAACCAGTTTAGATCATTTCTTTATGTTTCAACTTTTATGTAATGAAAGACTGTCATGCTAAGTTAGGTTTATGATCCAATAGATGAGGTATTTTATGTGATTGAATGTCTTTACCATGAATTATGTTCCCAACGTACGTAATATTCTTGACTTACAGGAAGGGGTGTCACAAATATGGTACTATTCCTGTGTCTTTAGGGTTTCTTCTACTGCTTTCACTCTAGTTAATCATAGTAAATAGGTTATTAACCGAGGTGGTGGGTAGCCATATAGGGTTTCGAGGGGGGGGGGGGGGTTCGAATGGATGAGTGTTGGTTGGTATAATACCACCACTTAGCCAAAGGAATCCACAGGGCCTAATCCTTTGGCCTCTCTCCTCTGTAGCAACTCAAGAATTTTTCACACATTTGTTGACTGCCTCAGATTGACCATCTGATTGGGAGTGAAAGGTTGTGCTAAAGGCCAGTTGAACCACTTGGATTTTGAAAAACTCATGCCAGAAATTATGGTGAAAGTCCTATCTTAATATGAGACTATAAAACTGGGCATTCCATGTAGCTTTATGACATGCTTAGCGAACGAGTGGGCCACTATTTCGGCAATGTAGGGATGGACTATGGGAATAAAATGCCCTTACTTGGTGAGCCTATCTACCACTACCCATAGACTATTTAATCCATGGAACAAAGGTAGGCCATCAATAAAATACATTTGGTTCTATGGTTGGGAGGGGATTGGTAGGGAATGGAGTAGCCCACTAGAATTAGTCTGATTGGGTTTGACACTCAAGCAAGTGTCACAACCCTTAATGAAGTCCTTGACATCTTTCTTCATGCCAACCCAAAAAAAGCCCTTTTAAGCTGATGCATGGTTTGTCATACCCTAAACGACCACCCACTGGAATGGTGTGTAATAGATTTGGTAATTTATGCTTATGCTTGAAAGCGCTGCCATTTCCCACAAATTCTACTTATAAAACACTAATCCATCTCTAATGGTATAAGAGGAAGGTAACCCCCCTTGTTGGAACTTCAGCAACAATTCTTGGACCCTAGGGTCCTCTTGATAACCATCTCTTACTTCTTTCGGCCAATCCATAGTAGGAAATGAAATCACTGCAACAATTGCCTCTATCTTAGGCATTTCATCCTCCAGTTGGACAAGGTCTCTGCTGCCTTGTTGTCTTGCCCCTTCTCATACTCCACCAACATGTCATACCCTAGTAGTTTAGAGATTGATTTATGTTGCATAGGGGTCCCTAGTTTCTTCTCCAATAAATACTAAAGGCTAATTTGGTTGTCAGTTTTGACCATAAAAGGATGCCCAAGCAAATAGGCCCTCCATTTCTGCATAGCCATCACTAATGCATACAACTTTTTCTCATAAGTTGATTGGGCAGCACTTTACCCTTTAGAGTTTGACTGAAAAATGCTATAGGTTTACCCCTTTGCATCAGGATAGCCCCAAGAGCACTTTTCGGTGCATCACACTTAATAATAAAGGGCACGAAAAACTTGTTGAATGGCTGGGGGTATTTCTTCTGTTGTGCTCCCTTATTTTTCTTCAATTAACTGTAGTACTAGCCCTTTTTTCTAGCCCTCCCTTTTTTTTAATATTTCCTTCTACAATTAACTGTGAGGGGCATAATCCTTGTAACTCCACTGTTTTTGCACTTTGCTAGAACTGCATTGGGAGGTTTTTCAAATTCCACAAATGGGTCCCAATTCCTTGAACCATTGCATTCCCAAAACCATATCACAACCCACAAGCACCAAAATAATTACTCACAAAAACTACCAACCCTTGAATTTTTATTCCAAGTGTTGTGCAATGTGCTTCACTCAACACCTGTTCACCATTGGCCACTCTCACCCTTATTTTTTCATTGGGTTCTACTGGAATTCCCCCCTTCTCCAACATAGAGGGATCCACAAAGTTGTGGGTGCTTCCCTAGTCTATCAATACCACCACTTCTTGGTTTCCTACCCTACCCTTAACCTCTATACTTTTAGGACTCAAGGATCCAATACGGGCATGTAGGGAAATTTCAGGTTGTGCTGAATTAGTCACAAAATCCGGTTTCTTTTCCTTCTCATATTCCTCTTCCATAATTGGGGGTTCAACTATCTCCTCCTCAACTTCATTAATAAAAAAAAGCTTGGGTTGTAACATCTACGGCCTCGATTCCGTTTGGAATCACAATAATAGCATAGGCCCTTATCCCTCATTTCTTTCATCCGTTGAGGTTTGATCTTTTGGACAGGCATAATGGCTTTAGAGCTGTTTTTGGATTAGAAATCTTGGAAGTTGGGCCGTGTTTGAGGTTTTCTTGGTGAGAACATGGTATTTTATGGTTTCTTGTACTACTCTGAGTTTTCCTCTTGGCTTTTGGTAAGACTCTATGCTGTCAATAAGTTGGTAGGTTGAAAATTCTCACAGGTAGCCTAATTTCATCCCTTAACCCATTGAGAAAGCAACTTAATTTGTGCCAAATTAGCCTTATACTCTACCAGACTGTTTGAGTTTTGTTAGTGTCTCCATTAAATCATCATATGAAGATGGTCCAAACCTCACTAAGAGGGCCTTAGTTAAACTCTCGTAGTCCTTAAACCTCTCCTAACTCCTCTAAATCCTGAAACCAAACCAAGGTTTATCCCTCCATGTGGAAAGAGGTCAGCCTAAGTTTGTGTTGTGGTAAGGTGTTTTGATATGAAAAATAATGGTTGGTTTTGTATAACCAACCACTAGGGTCATCTCCATCTCCATAGAAATTAGGGAAGTTGATTTTTACCTGTCTAGTGGGGTTCCTCTCCTTGCTCAATATGCTCGCTCTAAGGTGAGTGATGCTAATTGCTGCATAACAGAGTCAGGCTACCCTTTTAGGGCCAACATTTATGTTTCCAGGTTTTGGAGTAGGGAATCGGTACGTAGATTTTTAAGGGAGTTAAGGCCATCTTGAAGAAGGTTGAGGCGGGTACCTTATGCCATAGCTACTCACGTGGGATGCCTATCTGATAACAAATTGTCACGACCCTCTCAAACATCTAGTAGGAAAGGAAATCAATGAAGGGAATACAGTAAAAAGCTCGATGCCTATCGCACCATAGGTGCAGTTAGCAACTCGGTGCTACATGGCCTAAAGCACAATAGCAAACGCCTCGGCGAAGCGTGCACCTGAGGGTGCTTGAGAGAGCAACAAGACGCACACTTTGCTGCTGACGTACAATTGCGCACTAGGCCAGTGCAAGAAGCTCTGCTGCATGCAGAGGGCGTACTAGGTCGGTGTAGTGGCTCTGCTGCGTGAAGAGTGGAGCACCAAGCTGGTGCTACAGTACTTCCAACGGCTAGTGCAGTATAACTGACATAAAGCAATGTGCCATGATATGCGATATGTATATTTTTTAACATTTTTTAGATGGTTATGCCCATGTATATTTTTTTAAGATTTTTTTTTTTTGGTATGATTACGGTTGTGCTGAATGCATGCACGCCATAATATTATAAGGTCATTTTCTCTCACATTTGTTAGGCATTTTACTTTATGTTATAAATTTCTTAAATTATTATTTTTCTTGAATAATAAATATTTGGGCCAAATGTGACAATTTTATGTGTATTGTGATTAAATTGTATGAGCTTATTTTATTACTAATAAGCTCATTAGTCTTCAAATTAGCAAGACAGGATAAAATAGAGGATCAAGTAATTGAGTATCTATAGTTTATGCTTATGATTGGCCCAAATAGATTTTCTTTCAATTTAGGAAAGAATTGTTTTTTTACATACTACTAGCTCAGTACACTAATTTTATCCTAATGGCAATATGGTTGAGATTGATGTATAATTAATCTCCTATGCAATAGAAATTTGTACAAAAATTATGTTAGAAATTAATATTAGGCATTGTGGCACAAGATATTATCAGAAAGCTTAGCAAATTTTTTATCATGTAATGTGAGTTAATTATTTTTATTCTAACTTAGATAGATGTGACAACTTTCTTAGATGTGTGTGCAACTAGATGTACATATGATAGTAACTTTGAGATAACCGAGAAGAAAGCCTCGAGATTGGATATGCGATTTATAAGCGCAAGAATCTCCTCCGTAAGCAATAGTTGGATAATAACGACGATTCTTTAAGTGTTAGATAACCTTAGACCATCATTATCATAAAAGTCTTCAAAAACTTCATGAATGGAATTCTAAGTATGCGTGTGACACATGCACTACAATTTTCATAGAAATTAAAGAGACTAACTAACACATAGAGCTCAAGCACAATTTTTCCTTTGAGAATTTTGTGAGTAATAATGTAAGCTGAACGGTTATTTTGTAACGTAAAGATTAATTGCTCCCTTATTTGAGGTTGTGCATTGTAATATTAAAGCAATTTAGATTAACTCATAGATAAGTAGATACTTTTTAAAACTTGCAAGTATTTCTGGTTAGTTGACAACATTTCTTGACTAACACACATTAATTTAAAAGGTTTTTTAGTGCAAGTTCATTCTCCTTAATCCTGACATGTCGTCCTTAGACTAAGTTCATTCTCCTTTTAGTAAGGGTGGGTGATTGTGTAAATATGAACTCAATTTATATGGAAGTATTGAGGCTCTAAGTTTGAATGTTTTTGCTTGAGCAAGAAACTTTCTCATATTTTCAGTGAGGGTGAGGTATTGTAGATTTTATTAACACTGTTTTTTAGAAAAATGTTTTATTGCACATTACTGTAATATTCATATTTTCATTTGCTATTATAAAAAAAACCAAAAATTGTGAGAGTAATTCACTAAATAATGGGAGTAAACTTTCAAGTGAAGATGTACCACTAGTGATAATGTGATAGTAATATAAAAATATTCTCTCATCACTTAGAGACTATAATAGAATATTTGTAATATGTGCTCTTCTAAAGGTATTAAATTCACATAATATAAACCCTAATATAGGATTTTAAAGTCACTTCACATATATGATCCAACTTGGGGTGATTGACAATTGAAAAGTGGAGTTGATAGAAGTATGAATCTATCTCTTGGCACTAATTGAGTCATCTTTAGATAATCATTGATTGCACATTCATTGGAACTTTTCTAGAATGAGTTAAATAGTTTATTTTTGTAGAAAACTTAGATGGTTATCTTTCATGATATTTAAGGTACGAAGTACTTTGAGTGAATGATTGCTGCTTGTACTATTTTGGTACAAAAGTATAAATGTTGTTGGTCCAATTTTCATGTAGTCTAAATCAACTGTCTATTCATAGATATCCAATATACCTAGTTGTTATTATTGATGACCTGTTGAATAAAATAAATTCTTTGAACACTGTTGGCAAACCTAGAAAAGTGTCTTACTAATAGAGATAATGATCTAGTTGTCTTAAATTATTATTTGGTACCTAATGAGCAGTTTTCCATATTACAAGGTAGTAGACATGAGTTTGTAAAAATTAGGTAAGACGTTATGTCTTGTGAGATTGTTTACAAAAAAAATTTATGTGTGCTTTTGTTCAAAATCCATATACAATTAATATGATAGATAATACCAAAAAAATTTAGTTTTGTTTAATACTATTTGGTGTTTCCATTATGGTTTACTCGTGAGAGTTAGAGATTGAAATTTTATTAGAGGGTAAATACGACTAATTTAATTGAGAGAGTTTATGATGCGATACGGACAAGTCATTTAAAGTAGTGGTTAGACTGTTATGATTGTCCTTCGTGGCAAATGCCTTAATCGCTTTACCCTTGATAAAAAACAAAGTTTAAATATCTCATATGTTATTGGTGAAATACAAGAGATTCATTTCATATTCTTGAAGTTGTAAATTAAATTTGCCGAATAATATTTATAATTATCTTGGTGATTCATAAAAGTCTCAGTTGGATTTGTTGACTAGAATCTAATGTTCATATTGTGAGTTTGACCCTAAATATGAGTTGCTGACTTTGTAGTTATGCAAATGTCTTTTATTTATGGAAGTTGAGTCTATTGGTAAGTGCGTGCTTTTTGAAAATTTATTATATATGAGATTGCGCATTGAGAGAGATAGTCCTAAACTCCACTTGAGATTTGTAATTTATGAATAGTAGTGAAATGGTTTAAGTTAAAATATTTTATGGAATTTTGAATAATGTGAGATAAAGTAGTGAAGTGTATTTATGAATAGTAGTGAAATGGTTTGTGAATAGTAGTAAAATGGTTTGAGTTTGATGTTTTATGGAGATTTGGAAAATGAAAGAGAAAAAATTGAATAAAAATATTATAAGTTAAAATATTATTAGAATATTATTTTTTAATATTATTTTTATTTTGAGATTTGAAAAAGTTGAATTATTTTTTGCATTTTGTTTGGAAGTCTAGAAAAATTATAATGATTAGTGTTCATTGGAAGAAAAATAAGAAGATTTGAAATTGAAAAGTGTTTGTGTCCGTGGTGTTTGGATACTGAAATGAGATGGGATGAGATGAGAGGTTCTTGCTATTCAAACCGGGCCTTAATCATTTCATTAATTAACATAATGTGAAATGACCAAAATATTCATTGTTTTATACTAAATGAATACTATTAATTTCAAGTGAAATAGAGAGAATTTTATTCCATTAAATACCACGACATCAGAATTTCACCTTAATTTATATTTTGATTGCCATAGGTAAGTTCCATTCTAATCATGGATTTGTTCACTGAATTCACTTCAAATCCGCTGCTAAATCCCGTCCCAAAAATCTTTTGGAGGGTACCCAAAGTGCCATTGTGGATTTAACAGAGACTTGTCTGATTGTTGGATTAGATTTCCTATAATTCAAAGCTCCATCTGTCGTCAAATTTCCCACCTTACGTATGATGTTTCTGTCAAAACTAAGTGCTGTTTAATTTTCATAATTAAATTTGTTTCTTTCTATTCAGATCAAACTTTCTAGACAGGTATTAGTTTAACACGAGATCGAAACGTTTCAAAAAATTTAATTAAAATCTTTCATGTGTTGAGCCCACACAAGAAGAGCTAGATCAGTTTTAAAATATAATTTACAAGTTGAGCTTTCGTAACAATCTCTTTCAATTAGGTCCTTCCAAGTGACTTAGCTATGGCATAGTATTTTATGCGGAAAAGAGCATGCAATTTTATTATCTTCTGGTCAGCTATGTCTTTCAACTCAAAAAGGAGAGACTCGAAAATCAAAAATCAATACAAAATTAAGGCTTCGTTTGGAACATAAATTCATCTCAACTCATCATTATAACTTTTTCAAATCCCAACACAAAATATAATAAACAATTCAATTTTTTTTAATTCCAAAATAATAATAATATTAAAAAATAATATTCTAACAATATTTTATCATCTCAACTCAACTCAACTCATTTCAACATCCAAACACAACCTTATAATACTCTTGAGAGGCAGCCAGCCTCAACCAAAGCCACTAGTCAGGAATGAGTGCGTGTATGTGTAACACTCTAATAGAAGGTCTAAACTATACAATCTATATTTCAAAATGATTAGTTAATGATATAATTAGAATCCATTGGAACCTTATAAAGAGCAAGAACTTTTCCTTACTAAGTAATGTGGAATTCCATTCACCACCTACCCTTATTCTTATTCTTATTCTTATCATATGAGATATTATATAATGAATTTCATATTCATGCAAGAGCATATCAAGGCAATAAACTAGCTAGGCCGAAAGAGGTGGTTTGGAGTTTGGGCACCAGGAAAGCTAAGAATACAGTACCTTTCCTGTTTTCCACCGGCCACCCAAAACTTAATTTTCCCAACAGGTAAAGCTTGGAATAAGGGAGCATAAAACCACAAGGAAAGCGTTTGTATTTCAAGTTTCAATCCTTGGCGAAAAAGCAAACTTGATTTGCTCATCATTTTCAAATAAATAAGACTGCATCTAATAATTACATTACAAAGCATCACCTCATCAACATTCATCGTCTTTAACAAAATTCAGCTTGATCGTGGGTTTCATCTATGGAAAATGTTAGAGATACGAGGGGGAATGGAGGGAGAACAAGCAGGCAAAACGCAGTAGTTGAAAAATTTCTACCTTCTTCGGGTTGGACGGAGGACCCAAGCACCCATTATCTACTTGTTAATCTACCTGGTAGTGAATGCAAAACTTGTCACCATTTCTTTTCCTGACAAAACTTCATGTGAATATTTAGGGGGAAGACCTTCACTTTCCAACATGAGATATGATGTATTAATTTCTTCCTGCCATTATACTTTAAGAAATGCATTATTGATAAGTTTGAGAAATGATAGTTGCAGGTTTAGAATGTGCAACCCTCGTGGAAAAAAGTGTTTAAATCTGAAACCCACGTCAAAAAATTATTTTTTTGATGATGTATTCTACTTTTTTTTAAAGAGAGTACGTGAGACTTGCACACTTTAATTAGTATTGTACTTAGCATTACTCAAATAGATTAACTATATGCTCACCAAAAGCTACAGAATTGTTTCTTGCAAAATTTTGTTTATTTCTTTATTGGGGAAAAGTTTACCATCTTCCTCAAGAAAAAATTGGTGAGTGATTTTTCTTCATGGAAAGCTGGGAATAACTTTTTCTAGGCATTGAAAAAGGTATATGAAGCACGAAAGTTTTATCATGAAAGCTTTATTTTTTGTGACAAAATATTGTATTCCAACCTATGGAATTAGTATTGTGTTATGGATGAAATCAAGAATAATGTACTTTGTTTTTCTCATTTTGTGTGGTCTTTTAGGTTTCAAGAAGGATGAGCTTAAGCTTCAGGTTACTGGCTCTGGCGACTTGATGATCAGTGGAGAAAGGAAAGTACATGAAGAAAAAATTGTTTATTTTGAGCAAACCTTTGAAGTGCCAAAAAATACGGACATGGATAAGATCACTGGAAAATTCAGTGCTGAGATTCTGTATGTCACTGTCCCAAAGCAAGGGGTAGAAGAAAAGAGAACATATGAGAATGTAGAAGGAAATGCCAGTGGCTCCCAAAGAGAAGACGAGAAGAAGAGCAAGGGAAAAGTTTACCATCTTCCTCAAGGAAAAATTGGTGAGTGATATTTCTTCATGGAAAGGTCAGAATAACTTTTTCTAGGCATTGAAAAAGTGACAAGTGATAAAATATTGTATTTCAACCAATGGAATTAGTATTGAGTTATGGATGAAATCAAGAATAATGTAATTAGTTTTTTTCATTTTGTGTGGTCTTTTAGGTTTCAAGAATGATGAGGTTCAACTTCAAATTACTGGATCTGGCAACTTGATGATAAGTGGAGAAAGGAAAGTACATGAAGACAAAATTGATTATATTGAGCAAACCTTTAAAGTGCGAAAAAATACAGACATGGAAAAGAACATTGGAAAATTCAGTGGTGATATCCTCTTTGTCACTGTCCCAAAGCAAGTGGTAGACGAAAAGAGAAATGTAGGGTTCTATGAAGAGATCATAAAGGACTTGAAGAATACAAATTCAGAAAATGTTGTGGAGATGCTTATAAGAAATAAGGGAATTCTTATGACAGCCATCTTGGCATTTTCACTAGGGGTATTGGCAACGCGTAAGTTGTAATCACTGGAAACTGAGTAGGCTCTCAACTGTATTGCTTACATATACTATCTGCCTTCATCTCATATTATACCTGAAAGCAGCTACATTTCGTTCTATGTACAAAATAAAAATGCTATGTAAAAATCCAAATAAATGATATCTAATGCCCCGTACCTGGAGGGTTAGGGAGTTCGTTCCTATTACCTGAAAATCATCTCCCAACAATACTCCGATATGCAATATTCCAGCGAGGGAGCTCCAATATGCAACTGGAAATCGATCTGGAACAGAGATTGAGCGGGAGTGAGAGCTGTAGTTGGGCAGAGAAGGGATAGAGAGATAATGGGATAGACGAAACCTTACCAGCGTGAATGTTATGACCTTAATAATATTGAAATATTAAAATAACAGACTGGAAATTCGAGGAGCTAGAACCCCTCTAATGCCACTAACAAATTCTGGGCAAATACTTGATATTTCATGCCATATGTTTGTACAATAAATAGACAAGAAAATAACTACTAAACTAGATAGACAGAAAGTAAAAGAGAAATGGCTCACTGTTGTCCCCTAAACCCATGTACAACAAACCAATAAGAGCCATTCCACCATGGACTGACCCGATCAACTTGATAAATAAAAGAACAACACTAAAAAGAAATAAACGGCAAAAAGATAACCCCACAAGTGACCAGGCTCAAGTATCCCACGTTTTCCTCTGTATCCCACATAGCCTTTTATGTCTTGCCCATAACACAACCCTTCTCTTTTTGAAGACCTTGCCCTCAAGGTATGGAGACTTCCTCCGATGCTCATCTAAGTCTTCCCAAATAGAATATTCCCTTGTGGGATCTGATGGACTAAGTCCTTGTAATTGAATTTTTTTTCCGTACCACATAAACTTCATGGTAAGTTTAGTAAAATCTTAAAGAATTGGTCCCAATAAATATAGCCAATTTACACCTATGATACGGTCAAATCCTACCAAGGGCAGTGAGTATAGGTGTGCAAAAAATGACTGACCTTGTAGTTGAAAGGAGACTACCTCACAACACTCCAAACTTGGGACCTGCTCCCCATTTGCCTCCATTACTGTTAGGTTGTGACTTTTGTTAATGTAAAAGTTTGCCTTTTTTGCCACGTTTAGATCCATAAAGTTGTGTGTGCTTCCTGCATGAATTTGGACAACCACTGATTTATCTCCTATTACACCCCACAATTGCATAGTTTGCGAAGACGATGTACTCGAAATAGCATGGAGGGAAATTCCTAGCAACTCTCCTTCCACAGTGGAAATTGCTATGCTCCTACTGGAATTTTTCGTCACAATAATAGTATAATATTTTTTCTTGCCTTTGGTCTAGGGAGATTCTCTTAATGGGTATGGTGGGTCAGTAGGCTGGAAATTTCTTGCTTCAAGACGTGGAGGAGACGGGGGTAGCCTTAGGACTAGTGCAAGTGAAGGTAGTCTAGGAGCATTGGGTTGGGGTAGGTATGGTGGTTTTTGGACATTGAACGTATGCCACACTTCTTCTTCCTGTAACCCTGCAAGCCCAAAAGTAGCCAGCAACATTGTAGGCTAAAACATGGTCACCACAATCTGCAAATCTTGTCGTAGCCCACTAAAAAATGTGTTGATGTGGAACTCCTGTATAAGCCCACCGATCCTATTGGATAGTATCTCAAATTGGGTTGGTATTCCTCCACTAAGTCTATCTGGCAGAGCTTTGTGAAAGTCCCAACCGGATGCTCATAGGCCAAAGGCCCAAAACGGACCTTGAGTGCCACCACAAATTCCTTCCAGGAATGAACTGGGCTGGAATCTATCAAGTAACAATACCATGGGAGAGCCTTACGGTAAGCATAAAATTACTTTCTCCACTGATCATCAATTTGAAGAGCCTAATAATATAAAAATAATAAACTGGCAATTTGAAGAGCCAGAATCCCTTCAACACCACTTAAAAATTTTGGAAAAATACTTGATATTTCGTTCCATATGTTCATACATTAAATAGACAAGAAAAATAACTACTAAACTAAATACACGGAAAGTAAAAAAGAAATGGACTCATAACTACCCCTTAAATCGACATACAACAGACTACAAAGACCCATTCTACCATGGACTAACCCAGTGACCTGACTCAAGCATTCCATGTTTTCCTCTATATCCCCCATAACACAGAGGGCAACCAATGACGATGTCTTGACAGGGGTGATGTGTGAGTCGTGACGGGAGAAGGGAGGGGGATGAACTGCAAGAGAAAGATATTTGTTGAGCGATACAAAAGTGGCGTGAAAGGGTTGCCTTGGGAGAGAATGTGACAAGGGAGAGAAAACTGAAGGGGGAAAAAGAAGGAGAAACTGTTGGGGGTGTGGGAGAAAAGAGGGAAAAGAAAAGGAAATTACTTATCCAAAACGATGCCGTTCTTCAGGCAAATTGGGGTCCTCCACGGGCTTGGGCCAAGAATCGGGTCGGGTGTTACATGATAACCATTCATGAACTCGATACAATTTACTAATTTGGTAAGCTTTTAGATTCCAATTTTAGCAATAAATGTTTATAGGAGGCATTAGAAGACAGAACACAAACTGGCCTCAAAGCGGCTTTATTTGAATTCAAAGTTGATCTCAACTCATTTCATCTAATCTCATTTAATCATTACAACTTTTCTAAATTTCCACACAAAATATAATAAATAATTTAATTTTTTCAAATCTCAAAACAATAATGATATTAAAAAATAATATTCTAACAATATTTTATTCAATTTTCAACTTTTATCTCATCTCAATTCAAAACAAATTCTAATTGTCCAATTCATTCTAGAAGATTTTAAACTCTTTTGGAAAGTGCATAGAATACTCCCTTTGATTTTTAAATTAAGAGCCTCTTTCTAAACGAATTGAGGTCTTCAATTATTCAAATTACAGGCAGTAGTTAGGACATTTGGAAGTAGCTCATAAAATTTCTTTTTCTTGATTTTTGATAGATTGTCCTCCTCCTTTCCCTAGTTTTCAATGTTATGAAAGTTAAGTGTTACATTTTTTTATTAAAAAAAAAAAAAGACTTACCAATGAATTTCTAGCATGGTTTAGGAAGGGATCAAGATTAGAAGCATTTGGCACAAATTTAACAACAGACCAAGCACGTATCATGCACAAGAAATGGTATAGAGCAAGACAGATTAGATATAGAACAAGCATGCTTGTCTGAATGTCAAAAGTATTATCCTAACATTGAGATCCTAATATTTTAACACCAATTACTAGTTAACATAGAGTAGGTAAATAGACTAGCCTAAAACTCGTAGTGGCATAAAAGAAAAAATATCTAGTTATTAGTCAATATAAATTTATACCGAGAGGACACTACTGACTACTTACTACCCTGAATCCATCATACTTTGGACATCAAATCTACTTCAATTTAATTGTAGAAAGAGCTATCCCTGCTTGAAAGTACTGGTAATCTTGGTTTATTGTTAGCTCACCAAGTTAATTTCGAAGTTGATACCATAACAATATTGACCAAACATAATATTCGGTACGTTGAATGTACCTATTAAGGATGCGTTTCACACCACGAATCGCACGGATGACACTTGCAGGAAGAGACGACGTTGGTTGCCCTGTGTAAGCTCTGATGCTTAAGTTGGTAACAATATAAGAATAAGTATATAAAACTGAAGATAAAAATGATGTTACCTCTACCGAGTTATTTGTAGCAAGATGCGGCGTGATGGTGATCAACTCTAATCACCAGTTCTGTGTACTTATCCTTTGTGATTCCTTATTTAAATGAAGAGGATATCTCCTGTTTTGTAGGAGTTATCTCACGTAGGATATTCATACCTACTCTTGGGCCTCATTCCCAGTTCCTTGGGGTTATCTCCTTCGTAATTATGGTTACGAGTTCTCTATCTGTAGGGCTCTTAGCCTTAAGTCATCCACAAGTCTTCCTGGACTTGCGGATGGGCTTGGCCTTAGATGATGGGCTCTCAGCCCCAGGGGTCTAAATGTCCCCTCCAATTACCCAGCCAGTTTCCTTTGTGCTGGCACATGGGAAATTAAACAACCATGATTTGGCCTTTCTTTCTTTTATTGGTTACATACCCCGCTAGTCAATTCGTATCAATTGATTCTTTTCCTTTTTTTGGCAATAACCTGTGCTAAGTGGCATGCATCAACTTCCACCCTTTCTTTTTTAGGAAAGACGTGGTTTACGTCAGTCATAACTATTCCCACTCATTTTACGTCAGTTCTCCACTCCTGTATGTTTGCATCGCAAGTATGTTACTCAACTTTTGGTGGCTAACTTTAGAGAGGGTCATGTGCCCTTTCTGACCTCCACGCTCGTCTATTTGCACCGCGAGTGTGTGACTCGACTTTTTGGTGGCTAACTTTGGGGAGATCGTGTGCCCTTTCTGACCTCCACGCCTATTGGATGACAACCTTTTGAGAGGGTCGTGTGGTCTTTCTGACCTCCACGCCTGTCTGTTTGCACCGCGAGTGTGTTACTTGACTTTTGATGGCTAACTTTGGAGAGGGTCGTGTGGTCTGTCTGACCTCCAAGCCCGTTGGATTGCACTGCGAGTGTGTCACTCTACTTTTGGTGGCTAACTTTGGAGAGGGTTGTGTGGTCTTTGCGACCTCCACACCTGTTTGCTTGGAGAGCGTCGTGTGGTCTTTACGACCTTCATGCCTGTTCCTTGCCTATCCTTGGAAAGGGTCATGTGGTCTTCTGACCTCCACGCCTATCGTTTGGAGTGGGTCGTGTGGTCATTGCGACCTCCACGCCCGTTAGTTTGGAGAGGGTCGTGCGGTCTTTGCGACCTCCACGCTAGTTCTTTTGGAGAGGGTCATGCGGTCTTTGCAACCTCCACACCTGTTCATTTGGAGAGGGTCGTGTGGTCTTTGCGACCTCCATGCCCATTCATTTGCAGAGGGTCATGCGGTCTTTGCAACCTCCACTCCAGTTTGATGGCAATTCTTTGAAGAAAGTCGTGTGGTCTTTTGACCTCCACGCTCGTTGAACGGCACAATAGTTGACTAAAGCATATATTCTGAAAAGAAGAGAATATTGTCTTTGAAATAAATGTAGATGAATAAAGAGATAGAATTTCTAAGGATAAAACAGTTTTAGGTGCCTGATGTTCCATGGATGCTGCAACTCTTTCCCCTCGCTATCTTTTAGTCGATATGATCCTGGGCGGTTAGTAGCAGTTATTACGTAAGGCTCTTCCCTTCGTGAACCGAGCTTCCCTTCATCTTGTGTGGCGACTCCTGTTTCTCTTAGGACCAGATCATCGACTTTAAATGACCTCGATTTGACCCATTTGTTGAAATATTACTCTGTTCTTCTCTTGCTGAGGGTGTTCTAGATTTTCGCTTCCTCTCTTATCTCTTCGAGCTGGTCTAATTGTTCGCAAAGAGCTTGGTCATTCTCCGCTTGATCAAAGTGGCTGGTTTGGTGTGTTGGTAAGCCGACTATTGTGGGGGCAACTGCTTCACTCCCGTATGCCAAGGTAAATGGTGTCTCCCCTGTCGGGGTCTTCACCGAAGACGTGTAAGCCCATAAGACTCTTGGCCACTCTTCTGCCCATTCGCCCTTCCGATAGCCTACTTTCTTCTTCAAAATTTCGAGTAGGGATTTGTTTGTTGATTCTGCTTGCTTGTTTGCCTATAGGTGGCCTGGTGACGAGTACTTCACTTTTATCCCAAGTTCCTGGCACCAAGCCCTGTAATGCTCAGAATCGAACTACTTCCCGTTGTCTAAGATTATTGTATTGGGGATTCCGAAACTGCACACAATGTTCTTCCATAAAAATATGGTTACGGCCTTAGCCGTTATGGTAGCTAGGGCTTCCGCTTCTTCCCATTTCTTGAAGTAGTCAACTGCTACTTCATGTGTTTTACTCCACCCTTTCCAGGTGGGAAAGGTCCGACCAGGAAGTGACAGATGATAATGTTTCTAGTGGGCAGTGGGAAACTGGGGAGTATGCCTGGCACTGGACACATCTCCTGGCGAACTGTTGGGTGTCCCTAAGGGTGTTGGGTCAATAGTACCTTGTCTTTAGGGCTTTCCTTTCTAATTCTTTTCCACTTGAGTGGTTGTCGCAGATGCCTTCGTGTATCTCTGCGAGTATATATTGCGCTTCTTTTGGTGAGATGCACCTGAGTAAGGGTGTTGCAAAGCCCATTTTGTACAAAACACCGTCGATTTTGACAAACCGTGCCATTTTCTTCTTAATCTTACTTGCTGCCTCCTTCCCCTCGGGGAGCCTTCCTGGACCCAGATATTCTTCTATTTCATTGGCCCAATCTGGCGTTCTGGGCCCTATCTGTGTAATCGAGATTCTGACAGTTGGCACTTTAATCAGTCTCCTCTATACTTCCCATGGCAACTCTACTTCATCCGTAGTTGAGGTCGCCTTTGCTAACTTGTCCACCACAAAGTTATCCGCCCTTGGAATTTGCATTATGGAAAAGTGTTCGAATTGGTCGCATAGTGCTATTACCTGCTCGAGATATTTTTTAAGCTTTTCCCCATTAGTGGTGTAGGCCCCTATGACCTGGTTAACCACTATTTGGGAGTCCGCCTTAACTTCTACTTGCTTGGCACCTAATGCCTTGGCCGCGGATAATCCTGCTATCAAGGCTTCGTATTCCGCCTCGTTATTGGTGACCTTGAAGGTGAGTGTCGCCATAAAATGAAGGTCCTGTCTTGCTTCCGTAATGATATGTACTCCTATGCTGCTCCTTTCTCGGCCTGCTGAACCATCGTCGTAGATTGTCCAGGGTTTCCCCGACGGTGGGGCTGTGGTTTCAGCAGGGAACCCACTGAACTCCGCCACAAAGTCTGCGAGTGCTTGGCCCTTGATGGAATTTATGGGGGAGTAGCTGATTTCGAACTCACTGAGCTCGATCGACCATGTGACCAAAGAGGAGTCCAATTTTTGTAACACTCTTCCGAGAGGATTTTCAGCTAAGACCTTTATTGGGTGGGCCTGAAAGTATGGTCGTAGCCTTTTGGGGCCACCACTAGCGAGAACGCCAACATTTCCATTTGCAGGTATCTGACTTCGGCGCCTCGTATGGCCCTACTGTATAGTATACTGGCACCTGTGTTCCTTCTTCTTCTTTTACTAAGACAACTGACACAGCTTGGGGGGATACTACTAGTTACACGTACAAAAATTCTCTTTGATTAGGCTGCTGCAATAGGGGCAAGTTGGCTAAATATTTCTTTAGCTCTTGAAAGGCTTGGTCACACTCTTCGTTCCAAGGGTGTACTTTTTCAAAACAAGAAAAAATGGAAGACATTTATTCGTGGATCGGGACACAAACCTATTTAGAGTCATTACTCTCCCTACTAGGCATTGGGTATAGTTGATGGTTCGAGGCGGCGTCATCCTTTTTTGACTAGTACTACGCTGCTGGATCAACACAAAGGCTGTCCTCTATGATTGAATTATCGATCCCGGGCATTTCTTCTTGGCTCCAAGCAAATACATCTCTATGCTCGATCAACAATTGTTCCAAGGCTTCCTGATATTCTGGTGGGAGCTTGGATCTAGCCCTTGTGGTGGCGGCTGGGTGTTCTTGATGCAACTTCACTACATGCAAGGGCTCGTTGGCTTCAGCTTGTAACATACTATCCTCATTCCTGGTTTCTATGTCTTACCCTTCTTTCAGCTGAGGTGGTTGACTCACTTCAAAATGAGTAGCACAAAGGCTATTCCAAGTGCAGGAGGGTGTCGTGTAATAATTAAGAATAAAATTCCTAGATCGTCTCCTCAGAGAAAGTTGTTTAAAATCAAACTCATGTAAAAGGTAAAAATATTCACAAAGGGAAAATAAAAGTGGTGATATGTGCAATGAGTGGTTGAGTGCAATGGAAATGAAAAGGGCACTAGTGAGGGACTAGATTTATATTTTTGAATTTTTGAGTATCGAAATGAAATGTAAAAGACTAACAAATTGAAATTAACAATCAAGGAATCAACTAAACTAAACAATCTTAATTAATCTAAAAATTAAATAATAAAATTGGAATTATTTAAGTCCTAATTAAGCTTAATTAATCTAATATGTAATTGAACTAAGAGATTAATAAAACTAAGCTAAGAATTAAATTAGATTAAAAAGTAATTGACAAAATACGAACTGAAAATAGAAAAGCCCCAAAATCAATATTCTAGGGTTCATCCTTGTTTTCAAATCACAAACTCTCAAAATCAATCCATAGCAATTGTAATCACTGTTAAATGAAAGTTTAAAAGAGCAAGAAAAATAACGACATCAAATAAAATAAATAGCAAATAAATTGCCCAAACTTCTAAGCCAAAAATCTCAAAAATACTCCATAAATTTTAAATTGAAATTAAATAAAAAGTAAGGAATGAAAAGAGCAAGCCAAATGAATGGAAATGGAGGTGGCGAGCAGTGGAGGAGTAGGCTGGAGTGGCAGTTGGACCCCAAAGGAGTTCTTCAATGCACGGCATTGGAGCGTTCTTTCCTTCCCTTTCATTCCCATGCGGCGTGAATTCTTTCGTGGTATGAATGAAGAACCCCCAACAGAAATTAATGTGAATTTCCCGTGCGCATTAGACCCTAACGTCCTAGAATACCCTTTTGTCAAAACTCCCAAAAGGCCCCCAAGCCTCTCACGTCCATGTGTTTTTGGTCTTTAGTGCATGTCTTTTCCTTAAGGCACCATGTGTGTGAGTTAAGAGAAACCAACTTCCGTCCAAAAATCAAAAGTAATGGGTCCCACGTGCAAATGTGACTTTTCTCTTTTTTTTATGCTTTTCATTTCTTAACCTATAAAAATAATAGAAATTAGAAATAAAATAAAATAAAAAAAGAATAATAGAATATGAAAAATATGTTGTGCATGTGAATGAACATTGTCCAATTAAATCATAAGTTATAAAATTAAGCATAAATCGTGCTATTAACCAATTTAAATCACAACTCGGATTTATTCATCTTAACCATTTTTCCATCTAAAACCAATAATAATGTAATGAAATAAATAAAATATATTGGTTATAAATGTATAAAATATGCAATAACTCAGCTCAATCAGTGGTGGTGGCAGCAACTGTTCTTTCAAATCGTCTACTGAGCATACTGTCGATGCTTCTGTCTTCAATCCCTGCACATAACACTCTCGTGCCAATATCTGCTCACCTCGAACTTCACCTACCCCCGCTTCTATTGAGAATTTCATTTTTAGGTGGTATGTGGAGGTGACCACCTTTAAGTTATTAAGGGTTGGGCACCCCAATATGGCATTATAAGATGATGAGGCCTTGACCACCAAAACGTCAATCATGCTGGTGACTGTGTGGGAGCCTGCCCTGCTATTACAAGAAGGGTGATGGCGCCAACTTGTCTATTGGGATCCCCATTTGAACAAACGTGTCCCAAAAGAGAATGTCAGCTGAGCTTCCATTGTCGAACAAGACTCGTTTGGTCGTATGGTTGGCTACCAGTAGTGCAACAACCAAGGCGTCATCATGGGGGTACATACCCCTGTCACAATCCTCGTCCCGAATGAGGTGGTCGGTGTCTTTTCTGCCTAGGGTACTTCTGTGACCGATCTGCCATGTATACCTCGTGATATCTTGCTCTTCGTGCATGGGCCTTTCAACTGGAGCTGCTCACCAAAGTCAGCAAATGCGAGTTTTGGCTCATGGAAGTGAAATTCTAGGGTTATGTGATATCCAGTGGAGTAGTTGTCGATCCTAGTAAGGTAGAGGCAATGATTAGTTGGCAGAGACTAACCAACATACACAAGATCTGGAGTTTCTTAGGACTGGCCGTTACTACAGGAGATTCATTTAGGGTTTCTCCAAACTGTTTGGACCACGTAATTTCCTAACCAAGAATAAAGCAAGGTTCAATTTGAGTGATAGGTGCGAGGGAAGTTTACTTGAATTAAAGAAGAAACTGAGAACGATATCGGTGTTGACATTGTTAGTGCCCCATAAGCCATATGTAGTATATAGTGATGCATTTAAAGAAAGTCTTGGATATGTACTGATGCAAGAAAGGTGAATAGTCACCTATGCTTCATGTTAGTTGAAGAACTACAAACAGAATTACCCAACCCACAATTAGGAGTTAGCTGCAGTGGTGTTCACCCTGAAGATTTAAAACACTACTTGTATGGCAAAATTGTGAAGTATTCACATATCACAAGAGCCTTAAGTAAGTTTTTTGCAAAAGAATTTAAATATGATTTTATTGATTTCGGTCCGGTTCTGTCAGATTTTTCCAGTTTTTCTAATATATTATATAGTACATATAATATAGTATATTATAGTATATAATAATATAGTGATAATATATTGTAATATATTATAATATATATTATAATTGTATTATAGACTATAGTGATATATTATAGTATATTATAATATATAGTGATATAGTATTAGTATAACTATTAATACAATAGACTATAATGATATAGGATTTTAAAATTTAATATTATATTAATTAGTAATTTACCATATAATACAAAATTATTTTATATATAATTATATACATTATATATAAAAATTATATATAATATAAAAAATCAGATAAAAAATATTTTATACAATATAAAAAATTAAAATATATATATGAACCGATCTGGTACGATTTTGTCTGGTGTTAGAAAAAGAAAAACCGAAACAGGATCGATTTTGACAAATTTTGAGAAAAATCAAACTGGTACTGGACTGAACCAAACCCACTAGTTCAGTCCGGTCCAGTTTACCGGTTCACCAGTTTTTTTTCACTCCTATCAATGTGTAGAGTTTTCAAAGCAGGACATTAGAAGCTGGCAAGTGTGTTACAACCACTACTGATCCCGAAATGGAAGTGGGAAGATATTTCGATAGATTTCGTAGTGGGATTTTCGAGAACCATTGCTGGAAATAATACTATCTAGGTGATAGTTGACTGCTTGACTAAGAGTACTCACTTTATACCCATTAAGAACACAAACTCTATGGAAAGATTGGCCAGGATTTGTGTCAGAGATTTTCCAACTACACAGAGTGCCGAGAACAATTGTCAGAAAAAGACACTTGTTTTACATCCCACTTTTGGCAAATTCCGCAGAACTTGATGGGCACCAAGTTGAGTGCTTCCCAACCTCAGACAAACATACACACCTAGTAGACCATACACACTCTGGAGCACATGCTTAGGGTCAGTGTCCAATAGCACGAAGGTAATTGGGAGAAGAAACTACCTTTGGTAGAATTCACTTATAACAATAGTTTTTAGGCCACCATTCAAATGGCGCCCAATGAAGCCTTTTACAAAAGAAAGTGCAGAACTCCACTATATTGGGATGAAGTCGGAGAGGGCAAGGTGATTGGCCTGGAGGTTTGTAGGAACTAAAGGACCAAGTCTTATTAATCAAAGAAAGAATGAAATCAGCTTAGAGCTTGCAAAAGAGTTTTGCCAACAATAGGAGGAAGAATATGGATTTTGAAGTCAACAACTGGGTCTATGTGAAGGTATCTTCCATGAGGGGAGTGACTCGTTTTGGCAAGAAGGGGAAATTGAGTCCAAGATACATGGGACCATATAAGATATTAGAGAAAGTGGGAGCAGTTGTGTACCTTCTAAATCTACCAATTGAATTCGATGGCATTCACAATGTGTTCCATGTGTCTTCCTTAAAGAAGAATTTCGGGGACCAGTCCCCACCAATTTTCAATCTAGAAAGTATACCATTGTAACCAAACCTGACCTATGAGAAAATACTAGTGCAAATTATTGATTGGGAGGAGGAGTTGAGGAAGTGTAAGATTTCACTGGTAAAAGTATAAAGGCATAATCATAATACCAGGAAGCAACTTGGGAAAAAGAAAGAGATATGCAAGTCAAGTAATCTCATATGTTTGGGTTGTTATTTAATTCTTGTTTTTGACAGTGAAAACGACTTAGTCGAAATTGTAGTTATTGTTTTGTATACCATATGAGATTGCATGCATTAGACATCCCTTTTGTACTTGATATTTTTTTTTTAGATACCAAAGAAAGAATTTTACCTCAGATAGAAATGGCCCAGTTGCATGGATTGTTAAGCTTGAATTTGGTTATCTTGTTGTTGCCTTCACTATTTTGAAGCAATAGATAGCATGTTAGAAAGTCCAATGAGAGAGGAACGACGCAGTAGACGCTTGATGAAAAGAGGTAGTGGCCTAATGGAAAGGCATAGGGAAGTGGGAACACCATAGAACCTTCATCATGGATATAGATTTTCGGAGGGTAGGCTATGAGAGAGGAAAGCAATACCTTATGAGGAATGGTTCCCGCCACACCACCCAACCACTTGGAAGGATGGGACTCAGTTTCGAGCACATAGATAGCTAGAGGAGGCAAAGTCAAGTCGTGCCGAGGAGGAGTGTGTCGTTATACAGATGCCAAGACTTCTGGATCATTGATATCCTCCACTCATTGATACTACCGTCTAAAGGAGGGACAATCTTCCAGTGATGATGACTTGGTTGCATCTAAGGTTGACCCTGCATTACTCATCAACATGTACTATGATTCCAAGAATGACACATTGTATTATCTCCGTCAGGACATCACATCGGTTGGATCAGAGATACCACCATCGTCATCACCGACCGACTCCATAGCCAATGATGGGCTTTAGTTTTGTGAGTATTCTCCTTTATTTATTACCTACTTAAGATATTGTTTTGTACGTAGCCTTAGATTTCAAGTATGAAATCTCTATTTAAGGTGGGAGGATGTAATGCCCCAAAAAAATTTTGTAAGGAGTTTGAGTATAAATAAGTTAAACCCATGCTTCTCTTACAAATGCTTACACCACTTACACACACCATGCCCCCAGTTACACCTTTGTACTGTCCAAGACTAGACCCATTGGACTTAAACCTGAAACTCCAAAACCATGCCCCTCCACCCCAATCCGTTTGCACATCCCCCATTCCCATTTGACTTGAACAACTTTTGCAAGCAACCAAGACGCCCTTGTACAACCTGCCATGCCCAAGCACTACCATGTGGGCATTCTTTTAGCCTCTAGCCCAACCACATACCCCTTCACAATAGCCCTCCAAGGTCGAGGTTCAAAACACCAAACTGATCCCCCAGAACTAGTCCATCGAGTGCAAGCATTTCACCCCAACATGGCTCCTTCCACACCCTAGTTACCTATGATTGTCCTACCCCATACCCTATCTTTGTACCTCCCATGTTAGCCCATTAAATTTTTAATCGCAAGTATTTTTGTAAGTTAGTTTCTAACTTACTCTTGGGGTATGATAATATGTTATATAGTAAACTCCATGCTTAGTGAATAATGTTTTATCTAAATTCTTGTTAAATTTTCAATAACTATGCTATGCCATGATGACATTGGTCATAAGCATGAATATCTATCACATTGCATGAATATATGTCATGAAACATATGAGCCTGTCACGAATTTTGAGTCAAGCATGTAATGTTAAGTTATTATCACAACTCCAAATGCTAGGATGGTGGACTATTCTAGTAGAACTCTCATGTCCACTCTAAAGTGTATAAAATGGAGTGACATCCATTGTGAATGAGATTATGTGTGCTATGCTGATATGGATTGTTGTTAGAAATGGATTATATGTTTTGAAAATCACACGTATACCATGTAATGTTTACGTAATGTTTAGATCATGTTATGCCATGTATATGATATCCTATGTTGGGTAAGACTCATAATAATATGCCATATTTAATGTTATTCCATGCACAAGAGTATGTCATGTCATGTCATGTACAATCATGAAGTCAACATTTTCATATGCATTATGAAAGTTAGTAAGAAACCACTTGAACAACAATCAAGCTATAAGATTGACCTTATGTTATGGGTGGATGTGCAAGCCATGGACTCAACTGTGGTCCAACACATGTAAGCTATGATGTTTTTAGGTGACACAAACCCGAGCGTATTTCACCACAAGTTATGATATGCGGTGTCATGGACTCAAGTGTGGTTCACCATATGTTTTGTGATAACACAGACGCAAGCATGTTTCATTACATGTTATGATACGTTCTACGGTTCCATGGACCTAAGCGTGATTCACCCTATGTTATGATATGTTAAATACAATTAATGAAAATTAGACCAATGCACACATATTATGATGGCCACGAAATAAGTGAAAGACAGGATGAATAAATCATGTAAGAATGATAGGAAATGTGTAGAGTCAATCATTCATGCATCCATGTTACATGTATTTCCAAGATTATGTTTGATTCTGATTATGTTGCTAAAGAATAATCCATATGTTATGTGTATATTGTGACGATGTATGTAAGTTTTCAAAATTAAGCCTAATGTTAAACTAAGTTAAGTTTACAGTATGATGTGCTATTACTGAGTTTTCGACTCATTTGTTTGATTCTCTATTTTATATTTTAATGTCCCAGATGATAATTTCGTGGATACAGAGCAGAAGTGTTAGGAGTTGAATAAAATTCTAGAGACATAGTGTACGATTTAGACATTTAAGAAGTGTTAGTGTGACGCCCACAGATTCCGCTTGGGATCGGACGGACATCCGCTGCGAATATTGTATAATGTTATATGCATGTTAGGAACATTGCATCTTATATGTCATGAACGGGGGCAAGTAACCTTGTGTTACATGTCCTGACGCCTTGGATGTCTGTCCGATCCCAAGCAGAATCTGTGGGCGTCACAGTTAGTATCCCAAAGAACTAGTTTAGATCATTTTTTTATGTTTCAACTTTTATGTAATGAAAGACTGTCATGCTAAGTTAGGTTTATGATCCAATAGATGAGGTATTTTATGTGATTGAATCTCTTTATCGGGCATTATGTTCCAAACATACATAATATTCTTGACCTACGGGAAGGGGTGTTACAAATAGGGTATTATTCCTGTGTCTTTAGGGTTTCCTCTACTGCTTTCACTCTAGTTTATCACGATAAATAGGTTATTAACCGAGGTGGTGGGTAGCCATATAGAGCTTTGAGCGGGGTGGTTCGAATGGATGTGTGTTGGTTGGTATCATTCCACCACTTAGCCAAACGAATCCATAGGGCCTAATACTTCGGCCTTTCTCCTGTAGCTTTATGACATGCTTAGCGAACAGTTGGGCCACTATTTTGGCAGTGTAGGGATGGGCTATGGGAATAAAATGCCCATACTTGGTGAGGCTATCCACCACTACCCATAGACTATTAAATCCATGGAACAAAGGGGGCCATCAATAAAATCCATATGGTTCCATGGTTCGGAGGGGATTGGTAAGGAATGTAGCAGCCCATTAGGCCTAGTCTGATTGGGTTTGACACTCAAGCAAGTGTCACAACCCCTAATGAAGTCCTTGACATCCTTCTTCACGCCAACCTGAAAAAAAGCACTTCTAACCCGATGCATGGTTTGTCATACCCTGAACGACCACCCATTGGATTGGTGTGTAATTGATTCGGTAATTTCTGCTTGAAAGCAGTGCCATTTCCCCAACTTTTGCTTATAAAATACTAATCCATCTCTAATGCTATAAGAGGAAGGTAACCCCCTTTGCTAGAACATCAGCAACAATTCTTGGACCTTAGGGTCCCTTTGATAACCATCTCTTACTTCTTCCAACCAATCCATAGTAGGAAATGAAATCATTGCAATAGTTGTCTCTACCTTAGGCATTTCATCCTCCAATTTTCTGGACAAGGCCTCTGCTGCCTTATTGTCTTGCCCCTTCTCATACTCCACCAACATGTCATACCCCAATAGTTTAGAGATCCATTTATGTTGCATAGGGGTCCCTAGTTTCTACTCCAGTAAAGGCTTTGGTGGTTAGTTTTGACCATAAAGGGGTGCCCAAGCAACTAGGGCCATTTCTGCATAGTCATCACTAATGCATACAACTCATTCTCATAAGTTGATAGGGTTAGCACTCTACCCTTTAGAGTTTGATTGAAAAATGCTATAGATTTAACCCTTTGCATTAGGATAGCCCCAATAGCACTTCTCAGTGCATCACACTCAATAATAAAGGGTACAGAAAAATCAGGGAGGGCTAACATTGAAGGCTGAGTCACAACAGCTTCATTCAACACAAACTGGTCATTTTTTAAGAGTTGGGTCAGTGGGGTTGCAATGCTACTGTACCCCCTTATAAGCCTTTTATAATATAAAGTCAACCCCAAGAAATCCCTCAATATTTTTATGGAAGTGAGAAATGGCCAATCCCTCATGGCTTGCAGTTTGTCAGGGTCAGCCCTCACTCCTTCAAATGAAATCAAATGCCCTAAATATGAAACTTCATTAGCAGCAAATCTGCATTTTGAAAGTTTAGCTAATAAACAATGTTGTTTAAGCACATCTAGGGTCACTTTTAGGTGCTTAATAGGCTCCTCCAAGGATCTGCTATACACCAAGATGCCATAAAAAAATACCAAGATAAACTTCCTTAAATAAGGCCAAAAAACCTCATTCATCAAACTTTGAAAAGTGGAGGGGCATTGATTAAGCCAAAAGGCATAACCAAGAACTCATAACGCCCTTCATGAGTCCTAAATGTCATTTCAGGTACATCCTCTGGTCTGGCCATTATTTGGTGATAACTTGATCGCAATTCTAGCTTAGAGAAAACCCTTAACCCACTCAGCTAACCCTTAACCATCAGAATAGGAAACTTATCCTTCATTATCACCTTATTTAGGGCATTATAATCCACACACATTCTCCATGTTCCATTGGTCTTTGCTTGGTCTTATTACCCCTGAAATGAGTAGCTCCCATACTATCTACTCAATCTCATATTTTTGGAAAATATGGGTAACGATAGGGCCCCACAGAAACTGGTTAGTGTTTGGGTATAGAGTAATGGCAATGTCATGAGATCTAGGTGGGGGTAGGCTTATGGGATACCAAAAACTTCATTGTATTGGTTGAGAACTTGTTGAATGGCTGGGGGTATTTCTTCTGTTGTGCTCCCTTATTTTTCTTCAATTAGCTGCAGTACCAGCCCTTTTTTTCCAACCCGTTATTTTTTTAATATCTTATTTCTTCAATTAAGTGTGAGGGGCATAATCCTTGTAACTCCACTGCTTTTGCACTTTGCTAGAACTGCATTGAGAGGTTTTTGAAATTCCACAGTATGGGCCCTAATTCCTTTAACCATTGCATTCCCAAAACCATATCACAACCCACACGCACCAAAATATAAACATTAGTCACAAAAACCACTGACCCTTGAATTTTTATTCCAAGTGTTATGCAATGCGATTCTACTGGAATGCCCCCTTCTCCAACACAGAGGGATCCACAAAGCTGTGGGTGCTTCCCTAGTCTATCAATATCACCACTTCTTGGTTTCCTACCCTACCCTACCCTTAACCCTTATACTTTTAGGACTCAAGGATCCAATAAGGGCGTGTAGGGAAATTTTAGGTGTGCAGAATTAGTCACAAAATCCAGTATCTCTTCCTTCTCATGTTCCTCTTCCATAATTGGGGGTTCAACTATCTCCTCCTAAACTTCATTAATAAAAAAAGCTTGGGTTATTGACATCTATAACCACGATTCCATTTGGAATCACAATAATAGCATAAGCTCTTATCCCTCCTTTTTTTCGTACATTGAGATTTGATCTTTTGGACAAGTATAATAGCTTTGGAGCTTGTTTTAGGATTAGAAATCGTGGAAGTTGGGCTGTGTTTGAGGTTTTCTTGGTGAGAAAATAGTATTTTATGGTTTCTCGTACTTACCCCCAGGTTTTCCTCTTGGCTTTTGACAA
This sequence comes from Juglans microcarpa x Juglans regia, assembly GCF_004785595.1. Classification (NCBI taxonomy): domain Eukaryota; kingdom Viridiplantae; phylum Streptophyta; class Magnoliopsida; order Fagales; family Juglandaceae; genus Juglans; species Juglans microcarpa x Juglans regia. Next base: position 4,959,876 of record NC_054604.1, on the reverse strand, counting down.
GACTCTATGATGTCAATAGCTTGGTAGGTTGAACTAAGGGTGTAAACGGTTTGGTTCGGTCCGGTTTTGGACAAAATCTAGGATCGAACCAGTATGTACCGGTTTTACATTTTTCAAAACTGATTATGTCCCAGTTACCCACCTAAACTGGTACCTCCGATTTTACCGGTTTCTGGTCTAGTTCGGTCTGGTTTCTCGATTTTTTTAAAATGTAAAAAACATATAATAAAATGTTACTTCTTATGATAAAATGTTAGTAATAATTTAATATATATATATATATATATTATGTTTAAAGCATATGATCAATTAAACTTTTATCTTTAAGATTAAACTTTTATTTTATAAATTATAATAACATTATCTTATATATAATTATATTAATAACATATGATCAAACAAATTACAAATGTTCATATTTAAGATTAACATTTTAGGTTATAATTTATAAATTATAATATGAAATTATTTCATATAAGATATATAATTATATATATTATATGTAAAAATTTAATATATAATTATATATTATATATAAAACTTATATATATATATAAATATTTTGTATAATATATAAAATTAATTAATATATTTTTTTCCGACCGATCCGGTTCGGTCCGGTCCAGTCCCGGAAACTACGAAACCGAAACTGGACTGAATCCGGCCGATTTTCATAATATAGAAAGCGGTCGCGAACTAACCGGTCCGGTTCGGTTCCGTCCGGACCAGTTTTCCGGTTTAAATTTACACCCCTAGGTTGAACATTCTCACAAGTAGCCTAATTTCGTCCCTTAACCCATTTAGGATGCAACTTAATTTGTACCAAATTAGCCTTGTACTCTTCCATTGTACCAAACTGTTTGAGTTTTGTTAGTGACTTCATTGGATCATCATATGAAAATGGTCCAAACCTCACTAAGAGGGCCTTAGTTAAACTCTCCCAATCCTTAACCTCTCCTAACTCCTCTAAATCCTAAAACCAAACCAAGCCTTATCCCTCCATGTGGAAAGAGGTCAGCTTAAGTTTGTGTTGTGGTAAGGTGTTGTGATATGAAAAATAATTGTTGGTTTTGTATAACCAGCCACTAGGGTCATCTCCATGGAAATTAGGGAAGTCAATTTTTACCTATCTAGTGGGGTTCTGCTCCTTGCTCAATATGCTCGCCCCAAGGTGAGTGATGCTAATTGCTGCATAACAGAGTCAGGCTGCCCTTTTAGAGCTAACATTCATGTTTCCAAGTTTTTGAGTTGGGAATCGGTAGACTTTTTAAGGGAGTTGAGGCCATCTTGAAGTAGGTTGAGGCAGGTACCTTCTGCCAAAGCTGCTCACTTGGGAACCCTCTCTAATAACAAATTATCATAACCCTCTCAAACATCTACTAGGAAAGGAAATCAATGAGGGGAAGACAATAAAAAGCTCACTTCAAAGATGAGATCCTCCAAGAATTGTAGAAGGAAGAAAGAGCCAAAAGAGAGATAGGAGAGAAATAAGAGAAATATATATTTGTGAAAATACTTGTCTGACAATACAACACTTGTGCTGGAATGTAATAGGGGTGGCATAGGAATCTTCAATCTGCAAACCACTACCTTGTAACGGAAAGAACCAACTACAAAGCAACAAAATACACTAACACATGGAAATGTAACATAACTTGGGCTCAAATGCCCATGGACTCCTAATGTAGCAATTGGGCTCACAGGCCCCTAAGAGCATTTCCATTGGGTTTCCCATAAACTTCCTATAATTTAACTAAAAATTACATTCCCTAAAAGTTTTCCCTAAATTTTATTCATCTTTTAAAAACCTCTTACATCTCATTCTCCATCCTTACGTCTATTCTATTAAATAATATTTCTCTATTATTTTTTTATTACTTTTTTCTCTCACTTTAATTTACAATCTTAACTATTAACTCTTTTGTCTTATTATCTTTTTTTCAAATATCACATTCTACTAAATACTTATACGATTTTGACCACTGGATACAGTATTATTTTTCAAACCGAAACCAAGACAGTGTCAAAGCATCATCAATTTCTCGGCAGCCAAACAATCAACACAGCTAAAATAATACAGACAAATAAATGGCAATGCAAGAAAAAATGAGAAGCGTTTTCCTCAAATAAAGCCCAAAATCAAAAATCTAAACGAGAGTGACAAAAAAAAGATGAAGTTGGTGAAAACATTGCAAGCTTTATTGGCAGCCAAACAGCGAAGACATCGCCGACCCAGAGAGAATTGCAGGCTCTCCATCACATACTTACCTTGATCATAGCGTCGGGAGGAAGAAAAATGGGAAGAGAGAAATAGAGAATGAGAGAGATATTCCAAGAAAAATACAAGAAAATGAGAGAAAAGAAAAACGGTAACGATTTTAAAGAAATCGAAATCAAACTTACAAAAATTGCCGATAGAAAGAGGCTGCGATCATTGGTGTTGTGAGGGAGGGGCCAAGCGAGAGAGAAGGAGATGCAGGATGACGGCCAAACCTAATGCAATGGGGATGTACAGTCATATGGAGAACGACAGTACACACCGTAAACCCAAACCGAAAAATGGGGATTGGGATGGAGAGGGATTTTTCTTCAAAACTCTAAAACTTTCCCTAAATTATAGGGATAGAGGAGATATAAGAAAACCTAATGGGAATGCTCTAACCCAAACACTTAACATACCCTTAACATACCCTGGAATACTTAAAACAAAAAGAAAGAAGTCCAATCTTGCAGAGGCTTTCGGCACAGGCCCATTGGCCTCCATAAACTCAATTACCTCGATCTCAAGACTAGCATTCTCTTAAAGCTTATCCCTCCATGTCTCTAAATGAAGTAAAGAAACAAAATGAGACGTAGGGAGGGAAGAGAGGAGAACCAGTACTAATATAGGTAGGGTTTTTAGTCTCTTGCCTACCTTTCTTCCTTATCATTAATATATATAACTTTGGGTTCTTATGGTCTAACTTTTTTTTTTATTATAAGAGTGAATTGCAGGATTAGTATTTGAATCTTTACGTTTTTACAATTCGAATCTTCAGTTTTTAAATTTTGAAAAATTGATATAAAAAGAGATTTATAATCTGACATATTGTATCAAGTCAAATCATTAATTTGAAACTTTTCTTTTGTAAACTTTTTTTTGTAGACCAAACATTTCTCGTGTGATAACAATATACAGGATTATGACTTTCCTTCTTATAGGTCGGGCCTGTGGTATGGCTAAAACCAATTAGTTATAAGCTCAAGGATTAAGGGTATAATCAAATCACTTTTAAAGAAATCCTAAGAGAATATATTGTTTATTAATTTTATCAAATTCTTAATCATTAAGATCGTATCAATGATTTGCATTTATTATCAACAAAAAGACACTGATTAGGAGAACTAAAAGTAGTTTAATTAACTACATCAGTTTTTGTTAATTTTTTAAATTTAAAATAAAAGTTAGTAGTTTAAGTTATATTATTTATTAATTAAGACGTTTAACTTAAGGGAATACATTTTCTAACTTATATTTAACAATAGCACAAATGAGAAGAGGAGGGTGAAAACTAGATATTTATTCATTTATAATCATTTTTGGGTCACTTTCTTGCTTTCTATTGGTAATTGGTTAGGGATTTTGATAAATGTCTTATTGTTGACTAGTATAATAAAGAGGCATCTACAGCAAGCATCCTTGCTCTACATGTGTCGGTTGGCATATGAAGTGACTTAATAGCCACTTCAAATAGTTTGATTGCTAGCTCCTCCTCCTATAGAGTTGGGATAAATAGCCCCTCCTATTGAGTGGGGAACTTCTCTTACTTCAACGGAAATCTCTCTCAAAATGTGTCACTAGTCTCGGCATTTAAAATGTGGAGTTCGTGAGTATTGTTATGATATTTAGTACTAAGTGGCAAAACCCTCCACTGGAGAAGATAATTCTAGATCAAAAACACTCGTGAAACAACCAGATTCATTGCACAATCTGTGTTAGTTGCCAATATTCTTTTCTTCACCGAAATGTTTTTCCTACATGATGAAAAATATTTTTTTCCCTGTTCGTAACCATGGCTTCTGAGAATGATCATAATGACAAAAAGTGGTTGTGCACCTTAGGGTTGGGCCACAAAAGGTAGCAGTGCGCACCTGGAGGCACTGTTGTGTTCACCTCGGTGCAATGTGCACTTGGGGAGCAGCAAGCATCTAGGTGAGGTCTAGGTCGAATTTTCTCCGCATCAAGCAGCAGGGACCATCACACCCAAGGTGGTGCAGTTGAGCACCACGATGCTACTCGTGCTAGAATCTACTGGACAAGGCCGAGAGCCAAAGTAGCACACAAATGGAGCAATAATGACACCCCACCTACAGTACCGATCGAGAACAATTGGAGTTAGGGCTGGAACCTCGATGCCTAATGCACCATAGGTGCAGTTAGCAACTCGGTGCTACATGACCTAAGGCACAATAGTAAACGCCTCAGCAAAGCATGCACCTGACGGTAGGGCTGCAACCCGACCTGAAACAACCGGGTTTGCACCCAACCCAATTGTTCTTATCCAAGACTCCAAATCAACCTAACTCGACCCGAACAAACAAAGATCGGGTTGAACCCGTATGACCCAACATTCACCACAGAGCGCTAAAAAAAAAAACTGCGTTCTTCACTTTCGCATCGATTTGCAAAATATTTCTATTATCTCTATGATCTGATCACAATATCAAATTATCAATCTCAGATCAACATCCCAAAAAACAAAAAATGAAAAGTGTAGTTTGCAGCATTTCAGCGTCTACTCCTTACTTTACCAACAGGAGAAAAATAAAAGAGAAATCGAAAGGAAATTTCTTGGGAAACAAACAGAGAGAGAGAGAGAGAGAGAGAGGAAAAACCAATTTTGCGCTTTCTGTAAACAAGAAATATTTTGTAAAGAGATCAGACAAAGATCAATCATGAATTCCATGATCTTCACTTCCTTCGACGTTGTGTGTGCGGAGTTGTTGGGCCAAAAGGTGAGGGCTTCCTTCCCTTCCATCGCCAAGGGCCGCAGCCATACCACTGCCACCAGCATCGAGGTGAACAAGAAACAACAGTGAGACTCACAGTCACAGCCACCACCGGCGACGTATGTTAAGAAGGAGAAGCAGTCGCAACAGCAGAGGTCATCGCAGTTCGCAAAGGACTTGGATGGGCTGAATTGCTTCGAGACTCTCATCTCTTATTAGGCAAACAACAGTTCGCAAGAAAGCATTTCGAAGAGAGAGGGGTTTCGCCTGTAGCATCTTTTTGCTACATAGAGAGAGAGAGAGAGAGAGAGAGAGAAAGAGAGAGAGAGAGAGAGAGAGAGGGGGGGGAGTGGGGCTAGGGTTTGATCGGTTACGTCCGCTTAAAAGTGGGTTGGACATCATCCAACCCGCATCTAATTTTAATCCGATTTTATGCGGGCTGATCAGATCAGTTTTGTCGGGTGGGTCGGGCTTATTGTGTTTTTGCATAGGCCTACCTGACGGTGCTTGAGAGAGCAACGCGGAACCAAGATGCATCCCTTGTCCTATGCTTTGGCACCATGCTATGCCACTAAAAAACCAAGCACTAACACGAGCATAATGGTACCTCGCAGTGCCGTTGGCAAAAAAGACACAGGGCACCCCTCTTCAAATTTCGCAAAGCAGGCTGGAGACACACACTTTGCTACAGAGAGTTATGCAATAGACTAGTGCAGGAAGCTCTGTCGCATGCAGAGGGCGCATTAGGCTGGTACAGTGGCTTTGTTGCGCTTAGCGTGGAGCATCAGGCCAGTTCTGCAGGACTTCCAATGGCCAGTGCAGTATAACTGACATTAAGCAATGTGCCATGATATGCGATTTGTCTATTTTTTAACATTTTTTAAATGGTTATGCCCCATGTATGTTTTTTTTAATTTTGTTTTTGTATGATTACGGTTGCTGAATGCATGCATGCCATGATATTATAAGGTCATTTTTCTCTCAGGCATTTTATTTTATATTATAAATTTCTTAAATTATTATTTTTTCTTGAATAGTAATTATTTGGGCCAAATGTGATAGTTTTATATATGTATTGTCATTAAATTGTATGAGCTTATTTTATTACTAATAAGCTCATTAGTCTTCAAATATTTAAGATAGGATCAAATAGAGGATCAAATAATCTGACTATCTATAGTTCATGCTTATGATTGGCGAAATAGATTTTCTTTCAATTTAGGAAAGAATTCTTTTTTACATGTTACTAGCTCAGTACACAAATTTTATCCTAATGGCAGTATGGTTGAGATTGATGTAGAAGTAATCTCCTATGCAATATAAATTTGTGCAAAAATTAAATTAGAAATCAATATTAGGCATTGTGGCACAAGAGATTATCGAAAGCTTAGCAAATTTTTTTATCATGTAATGTGTGTTAACTATTTTTATTCTAACTAAGATTGAAGTGGAAACTTTCTTAGATGTGTGTGCAACTAGATGTATGTATCGGAGTAACTTTGAGATAACCGAGAAGAAAGCCTCCAGATTGAATATGTGATTTATAAGGCACAAGAATCTCTTCCATAAGCAATAGTTGGAAAATAACGATGATTCTTTAAGTGTTAGATAACCTTAGACCATCATTATCATAAAAACCTTCAAAAACTTCTTGAATGAAATTGTAAGTATGCGTGTGACACGTGCACTACAATTTTCATAAAAGTTGAGGAGATTAACTAACACATAGAGCTAAAGCCCAATCTTTCCTTTGAGAATTTTGTGGGTAATAACTTAAGCTGAGCGGTTATTTTGTAACGCAAAGATGAATTGCTCCCTTATTTGAGGTTGCACATTGTGATATTAAAACAATTTAGATTAACTCACAGATAAGTATATACTTTTTAAAACTTGCAAGTATTTCTAGTCAGTGGGCATTAAAATCTAAATGTGCAAGAGTGTTGACAACATTCTTGAATAGCACACATTAATTTAAAAAGTATTTTAGTGCAACTGTTTGTGGCACCAGAACTAATAATCTTGCTGAAGTTTTTTTTCCTTCATGAGGACAGGTAGGGCCTTCCAAAGATATGAACTTTAAAATACTCTTTGAGAGTAATGTATTGCCGAGTACCTTGGATGCTTGAACGGTAACTACGACCAAGTCTGAATAATTAGGTAGACTTAAATAGTCTACAAACTTTTCTTGTAGTTGCATTGATGTAAGATAGGTTTTAGGTTAAGATAATTTCTTGCAAATTTCTTTTCTCTCCAAAAATGGATTGAAGAATAAGAAAAGTATCGAGTAAGCGAGAAATAAAGATATATTGCTAGTTAGTTGCTCAAACGTCACAGGCTACATTTGTTGCACATAGCAATGTTTTCTTTTAGTGCTTTTAAAGCAATATGGGCGTAGTCTATATCTAAGTTGATTTCAGATTCATTGAAAACAATGGTGTTAATGAAAATCCCTAGAAGTTTATAAGTTGGATGGTCACTTATCAACTCAGTAATATTATTTCGTGAGTAGAGAGATGATATACTAAAAATCTACATGAATGCATAGGATGATGCACATGAAACTTGAGAAATTGAAACTTTTCTCGCTAATGAGATCCCCTCATCTATTTAGTAGAGTGAATGAGAAAATGCAATATAAACATTTTTCTATGCACACTAATATTTCTAAGAAATAAAACAAAATAAAATTACCTCATCACATAAATGTGATTCCAAAGAAAAATTTCTTTTTGTTAAACTTTTAAGGAAATCAGAAGGAAAATACATTATCTCTAAAAAATATTTTTTAAATCACAATGGTATAAATTATATGATGAGAGCAATTATCTCGTAGAGTTATCACTTGCTGAAAATGAAGTTATCAATAAATTATGGTGCAAAGTAGTTGTTACATCATACTTGAGTTGATGTAATATGGGGTTGCAGCCTTAATCCTGACATGTCGTCCTTAAACCAAGTTCATTATCCTTTTAGTAAGGGTGGGTGATTGTGTAATTACTTTGTGTAAATATGATTCAATTTATATGGAAATATTGAGGATCTAAGTTTGAATGTTTTTGCTTGAGCAAGAAACTTTCTCATATTTTTGGTGAGGCTGAGGTATTGTAGATTTTATTAACAGTTTTTTTTTTTTAGAAAAATGTTTTATTGATTAACTTAATATTAATATTTTCATTTTTTTTATAAAAAATACCATAAATTGTGAGAGTAATTCACCAACTAGTGGGAGTATACCTTTGAATGAAGATGTACCACTAGTGATAATGTGATAGTAATATAACAATATTCTCTCATTACTTAGAGACTATAATAGAATATTTGTAATATGTGTTCTCCTATAGGTATTTAATTCACATAGTAGAAACCCTAATATAGGATTTTAAATTCAATTCACATATATGATTCAACCTGGGGTGATTGACAAATGAAAAGTGGAGTTGATGGAAGTATGAATCCATCTCATGGCACTAATTAAGTCATCGTTAGATAATCATTAATTTCACATTCATTGGGACTTTTCTAGAATGAGTTAAATAGTTTATTTTTGTAGAAAACTCTGATGGTCATCTTTCGTGATATTTAAGATACGAAGTACTTTGAGTAAATGATTGTTGCTTGTACTATTTTGATACAAAAGTATAAATGTTGTTGGTACTATTTTCATGTAAACTAAATCAACTATCTATTCAAAGATATTCAATATACCTAGTTGTTATTATTGACGACCTATTAAAAAAAATAAATTCTTTGAACACTGTGGACAGTCCTAGAAAAATATTTTACTAAGAGAGATAATGATCTAGTTGTCTTAAATTATTATTTGGTACCTAATGAGTGGTTCTCCATATTACAAGGTTGTAGACATGGGTTTGTAAAAAGTAGCTAAGACTTTATGTCTTGTGAGATTATTTACAAAAAAAAAAAAAACAAATCTTTGACCTTTTGTTCAAAATCCATATTCAATTAATAAGATAGTGAATACCAAAAAAATCTAGTTTTGTCTATATTATTTGGTATTTCCATTATGATTTTCTCATGGGAGTTAGAGCTTGAGATTTTATTAGAGGGTAATATGACTAATTTGATTAAATGAGTTTGTGATGTGATTTTGACAAATAATTAAAAGTAATGGCTAGACTGTTATGATTGTCTTTAGAGGCAAAAGACTTAATCGCTTTACCCTTGAAGAAAAACAAAGTTTAATTATCTCATATGCTATTTTTGAAATACAAGAGATTCATTTTGTATCCATGAAGTCGTAAATTAAATTTGCTGAATAATATTTATGGTTACCTTGAGGATTCATAAAAGTCTCAGACGAACTTACTACTAGAATCTAAGATTCAGATTGTGAGTTTGACCCTAAATATGAGTTGCTGACTTTGTAGTTATGCAAATGCCTTTTATTTATGGAAGTTGAGTCTATTGGTAAGTGCTTGCTTTTTGAAAAGTTATTATATATGAGATTGCGCATTGAGAGAAATGGTTCTAAACTCCACTTGAGATTTGTGATTTATGAATAGTAGTGAAATGATTTGAGTTAAAATGTTTTATGAAATTTTGGAAAATGAGAGAGAAAATATAGTGAAGTGTATATATGAATAGTTGTGAAATGGTTTGTGAATCGTAGTAAAATGGTTTGAGTTATGATGTTTTATGGGATTTTAGGAAATAAGAGAAAAAATTAAATAAAAATATTATAAGTTAAATATTGTTAGAATATTATTTTTTAATATTATTTTTGTTTTGAGATTTAAAAAAATTGAATTATTTTTTGTATTCTGTTTGGAAGTCTGGAAAAGTTGTAATGATTATGTGATGATTAGAAGAAAAATAAGAAAATCTGAAATTGAAATGTGTTTGTCTTTGTAGTGTTTGGATATTGAGATGAGATGAGATGAGATATGAGATCCTTGCTAGCTAAGCAAACCGGGCCTTAATCATTTCATTAATTAACATAATGTGAAATGATCAAAATATTCATTGTTTTATTCCATTAAATACTGCGACATCAGAATTTCACCTTAATTTATATTTTGATTGCAGTTGGTAAGTTCCATTCTAATCATGGACTTGCTCACTGAATTCACTTCCAATCCAAATGGAAAAAAATAATCTTATGTTCATATAAATCCGCTGCTAAATCCCGTCCCAAAAACCTTTTGGAGGGTACCCAAAGTGCGCGCCATTGTGGATTTAACAGAGACTTGTGTGATTGTTGGGTTATATATAGGTACCCAAAACTTGTTGGAGCTGGGTCTATCGATTATTGAAAAAGCTGGATTTTCTTCCCCTCTTATCAAAGGTTGGGTATTTATCAAAGCTCCACCTGTCGTCAAATCTCCCACGCTACAGATGATGTTTCTGTCTAAACTAAGTGCTGTTTAATTTTAATAATTCAATTTAATTTTAAACTTGTATTAGTTTAACACGATATTAAAAAGGTTCATTAAATTTAATTAAATATATCTGAGCCATTAACCCACACAAGACGAGCTAGAGTTTTAAAATATAATTCACAGCTTGAGCTTTGTAACAATCTCTTTCAATTAGGTCCTTCCAAGCGACTTAGCTATGGCATAAATAGTATTTTCATGCGAAAAAGAGCATGCAATTTTATTACCTTCTGGTCAGCTAAGCCTTTCAACTCAAACAGGAGAGACTCGAAAATCGAAAACCAATACAAAATTTATAATACTCTTGATCAGAGGCATCCAGCCTCAAGTAACACTAGTCAGGGACAAGTGCGTGTATGAATTTCATATTCATGGAAAAGCATATCAAGGCAATAAACTAGCTAGGCCGAAAGAGGTGGTTTGGAGTTTGGGCACCAGGAAAGCAAAGAATACAGTACCTTTCCTGTTTTGCACCGGCCACCCAAAACTTAATTTTCCCAACAGGTAAAGCTTGGAATAAGGAAGCATAATACCACAAGGAAAGCGTTTGTATTTCCAGTTTCAATCCTTGGCGAAAAAGCAAACTTGATTTGCTCATCATTTTCGAATATATAAGACTGCATCTAATAATTACATTGCAAAGCATCACCTCATCAACATTCATATATATATCGTCTTTAACAAAGTCCAGCTTGATCGTGAGTTTCATCTATGGAAAATGTTAGAGATACGAGGGGGTATGGGCGGAGAACAAGCTGGCGAAACGCAGTAGTTGAAGAACTTGTACCTTCTTCGGGTTGGACGGAGGACCCAAGCACCCATTATCTCCTTGTTGATCTACCTGGTAGTGAATCTGCAAAACCCTGTCACCTTTTCTTTTCCTGATAAAACTTCATGTGAATATTTATGGGGAAGACCTTCAGTTTCCATTACTTGAGATATGATGTATTAATTTCCTCCTGCCATTATACTTTAAGAAAAGCATATTGACAAGTTCGAGAAATGATAGTTACATGTTTAGAACGTGTAAGTCCAGCACACTTTCTTTGAAAAAAGTGTTTAAATCTCATAAAAAAATTATTTTTTAATGATGAATTCTACTTTTTTTTAAAGAGAACACGGGGGACTTGCACACCTTAATTAGGGTTGTACTTAGCATTACACAGATAGATTAACTCTATGCTCACCAAAAGCTGCAGAGTTGTTTCTTGCAAAAATTTATTTATTTATTTATTGGGAAAAAGTTTACCATCTTCCTCAAGGAAAAATTGGTGAGTGATTTTTCTTCATGGAAAGGTGGGAGTAACTTTTTCTAGGCATTGAAAAAAGTATATGAAGCACGAAAGTTTTATCATGGAATTAGCTTTATTGAAAAGTGACAAAATATTGTATTCCAACCAATGGAATTAGTATTGTGTTATGGATGAAATCAAGACTAATGTAATTAGTTTTTCTCATTTTGTGTGGTCTTTTAGGTTTCAAGAATGATGAGATTCAATTTCAAATTACTGGCTCTGGCAACTTGATGATCAGTGGAGAAAGGAAAGTACATGAAGACAAAATTGTTTATTTTGAGCAAACCTTTACAATGCCAAAAAATACGAACATGGATGAGATCAGTGGAGAATTCAGGGGTAAGTTTTTGTATGTCATTGTCCCAAAGCAAGCGGTAGAAGAAAAGAGAGCAGAGGAGAATGTAGAAGGAAATGTCAGTGGCTCCCAAAGAGAAGACGAGTTGAAGAGCAAGGGAAATGTCAATGTAGGGTTCTCTGGAGAGACCACAAAGGATTTGAAGAATGAATCTGAAACAAATTCAAAAAATGTTGTGGAGATGCTTAAAAAAAATAAGGGTATTCTTATGACGGCCATCTTGGCATTTTCACTAGGGGTATTGGTAACATGTAAAATGTATCGCCCTGATCCCAGAGTCAGGGAGTTAACTCCTATCCTCTCATAATCAACTTCAACAATGCTAATATATTTTCCAAATCCAAATATATACTTCCAAAGACTCTAAATCAAACATAAATATCTCTAATTTAATTAACCACACATATTCATATATCAGATCCTCAACACAATAAACCAGATAAAATAGATCAACTACCCCCACATATCTCAACTAACAAAATAAAATGAAACAGAGTTTACATAAGTCTCCATAAACCATCTAAACATACTAAGTCCATCCACTAAATAAAATAAATCACTCCATAGCAATAGTATCTTGAGGTACTCAACTACTATCCTCAGCTAATCTTGCTCATGCACTCTGTTACTGATCATCAGCTAAACCATCAAAGTCATCTGAAATATTGTGAAAATAAGAGGGTGAGTTATCAAAACCTCAGCAAGTAGAGAACATATATTAGTATGTAAACATGAGTATTTACAGAGTTCAGAATGTGGAACAAAATATTTATTTTTAGAATGCAGAATAAAAAAATGTTACAAAATATTAGAGTGAATCTTTTAGAAAACATTCTTATTCCAAAAATCCTTTGGTATATCAAAAATCTGAGGCATCATCTTCATATCATATCAGAGCCTTACATCAAGAAAGATACAATGTTTAATCCACGTGGTAGGGTTATAAACCATTATTATACCTGTGGTGGAGCCATATGCCACTTTATACCTATGGCGAGACTGTATACCACTATTATATCCTTGACAGGGCCGTATGCCACTATTATATCCGTAGCAGGGTCGTATACCACTATTATACCCGTGACAGAGCCTTAACGGAAACAATATTGGAAACAGATTATAATCATATACAAAATCAAAAATTCTTGCGAAGGTATTTAAGAAGACACATCGTATCAAAACAGAGAATTTAAAATGACACATCATATCAAAACAGAGTACTGAATAGCTTTAGATCATTTCGCATATTCATAATAACCAAATCAAAGCATTTTCATTTAATCAAAGCAAAACTTTTAGATCTCATATTCGCTGTTTTTTGCAATTCAGAAACAGAATGCTAAAATAAGCTCATGTCTACATTAGTCATAACATAAAATACATCTTTCTTATACAGATTTTATGAGTATGCAGAATACATATATGAGGTTGTTTTCATGTTTCTTTTCAAAACAAATTTGCATATTTTCAAAATCAACCTCAGTCATTTTCTTTTGTGCGAAGTCTAGTATAGGAATCCTGCTTACCTAACTCTTGGACTTTTTCTAAAATCCTAGCAACCGTGTCATGCGAAATTGATCGTCACCTAAACATAAGTAATAAAAACTATTAACCCAAATAAACTAATACCTATAAAAGAAATGACACAATTAAACAACTTCGTGACCACAATCTCATATTTCCAGATCTCTTAACTATAAATTAGAATAAACACAAACTCTTCAATTCCCAACAAACCAATACTTTAACCCAAACTTTGAAATTCTGCTTTACCAAATACCACCACATGTAAAAAACATAGCCTACACTTACTCTTGCCATGACAGCAAATATACAGCCACGCACATCAACCCACTATATATTCTCAATTTCTACAATTTCAAACACACCAACAGCATATAGTAAAACCTTTAGTCTCCAACATTTCATTCAAAAGGACCTCCACACACTAACCCACTATGTATTCATAATCTTCACAATTTTAAACACTCAAACATCACCACAACTCCCAACCTATACAACACAATCGGCTCACCATCACAACCCATCCAACACAACCTGAATAACCAACCCAGTAACACGTTCAACTCATACACACTCCAAAAACAGTCTAATTAATCAGCAACCCCAAACTAACTATATATTAAATAACATGTACAGGGGCAGAAAGGGTACCTCACTAAACTTGAAGCGATGTTCGATTGGACTCGGTGAGGGAACTGCACAGGTGACCACGACAAGGCAGAACAACAATGGAGGCTCCATTAATTACATTGTAGCACTATTACTATACAAAAATTTTAAACCCTTTGGAAAAAAGAGAAATCAAGAGGAGGGAGAGAGAGAGTGATAGACTTATTGTGTGATGATGACATAATAAGAGGCACAAGGGTTGGGCGGCATGGAGGGGTGATTGTTGCCACGTGGAAGCACCTCAAGAATGGACGGTGGCTAGTGACTAGAATTTTTGTTTTGGGATGCATGGGATGGCACTCGATACAGGGGCTCGGTGCGATAGCCAGAGCAGTGTGAAGGCCTGGCGGGTGTAGCCACTACGACATGGAGGCGTAGAGAAAAGGATGAGAGTACGAGGGGAGAGTGAGAGTGAGAGAGAGAGAGAGAGAGAGAGAGAGAGAGAACTAGGGAAAACTCGCTAACGTCGTGGTGGAAGGCTTGGTCGATGGTGGTGGTGTCGTCGAGGTGGAGACTTAGCCGATGGCGGTGGTTGGCAGTTACAAGAAGAGGGAGGCGTAGAAAGAGAGTGGGCAAATTGAAGGGAGAAGCTAAAAAAAATTAAAAGAAAAATAATATGGAGAGAGAGCCCAAGAGTAAGAAACAGAGGAGAAAGAGGGAGGATGTGACGCCCCGAATCCCACGTATAGGGACGCGAGAATCGTGACATCGGGATGATGACAACATGGGTCACACATCCCAACGAAATGGGTCCAAGTGTGTGCAACATGCAAAAGTGCACAACAAAAATCGCAGCGGATAATATAATAAGTCAACTAAGTACCAGAAATTTAAATACAGGTATCCAAAATAATTTATCTTTAAAAAAAATTATACAGTCATCCCAAATATATTACAAAAGGTAAATACATAAAAGACTAGGATAATAAATATCGATGCACAAGAGCAATCCCAGATCGCTCTCCCAATGGAGCCAAAGCCTAAGACTCATCATCCTCATCTGTATCAAAATCTGCGATACCATAAAACGGTACCGCAGGTAAGTAATAATCCAAACAACCCTCGAGATAAAAACACATTAAAGCAACCAACTAACAAATCCCAAAACCTCATTTTTTCCTGAAAACAAGTACTTTTCCAACACACGCTAAAAATCTCATTTCTAGCCAAAACATATAATCCAACATTTTTCAAAAAAATGATTTACACAAAACTCAACAATTTATTGGACACTGTAGGCTGGAATCACAGGCGGGACTATACCACCATCTCTGCTTACCACCATCCCTACCGCGTGCACTGTAGGCGGGAATCACAGGTGGGATACAACCACCATCCCTGCTTACCACCATCCCTACCGTGTGCACCGTAGGCTGGAATCACAAGCGGGACTCTACCACCGTCCCTGCTTACCACCATCCCTACAGTCTCTTTTCCTTTTTCTCAAACCAGTCAATCCAGTCGTTTCAAACACACCCAAAAATCATTTCTCACATGAAAACCCAGTTTTCAAATAAGCACATGAACATGTATGCAATCATGCGAAAACTCAATTTTCAGTTACAAACATGAACATGCGTGCAAATGCAGTGAACAAGACACGACACCAATATCCAACAAATATCAACACAATCCAATCACAAACCAAACATACAATCAACTCCATCAGCAATCCATCCAACCCCCGAACTCCTCGGACTCAGTCCGGCATAACCAACCAGTTCACAGTTAAAATGAGTTAGTGCAAAAATACATTTAAATCACGAAAGTTCTTTGAGAAAATACTTACAGCGCTATAAAGCAATTTCCGAAGGATCACGAAGCTGCAAGAAGTGACGTCTGAGCAACGCAACAGTGTAAAATACACTGTGGCCGTGGGTCACAAATACCCACTTTCAAACGGAGGCAAACGAAGACCCAAGATTGATAGGGTAGGGCCTAGGGAGGTCGGTGAAGCTAGTGGTAGTGAAGGTTGGCCGTGGGTGGTGGCGTAATGGGCGGTAGAAGACCAAAATACCCAAATCGGAAATATAGATGGTGAAGCTTCACCGGTGGCAGATCGGAGGTGGGGTTGGGTCCAATGGGTTGCTAAGAGGTCGATGACGAAGTAGTGTGAAGATGGTGACCAATGGTGGTACGATGGCGGTGCAGTGGCGGAAAGAATGCTGCGGCTTGGAGAGGCTCGTGGTGGCTAACAGCGGCGCGAATGGAGCTGGAAACGGAGGGGTAGCGTCGCCGGTGGCTGGGGAAGCTAGGGAGCCGGGCGGTGTCGACCACTGCCGGCGCACGGCGGCGGGCTGGGGAGGAGAAGATTGGACGGAGAGAGAGAGAGGGTGCTGGACGCGCGCGGGAAGGGAAGAACCAGGAAAAGAAAAAGAAAAGAAAGAAAAAAAAGAAAAAGGAAGAAAAAGAAAAGAGGAAAGAGAAAATGCAGAGAAAGAAATGAGGTCTAATCCTCACATCTTGAGTCACAAAAATGATCCAACGGAAAAGATTTTGAAAAAGCAAGTTAAATAAAATAATTTAAACGTAATAGTAAAGTCAAATTGAAATAATTAAATCACACAGTAATTAATTTAAATATTAAAAGCAATTTAAATGCATAACAATAAATAAATATTAGGAAAGCACATAAAAATAATTTTCACCAAATTAAAATCATAGAAATAAGCTCACTAAAAAAAAAATCCAACCAATTTTAAAATAAGAGGATAAATTTTTGAACAATAAAAAATAATCCTTCAGTAAAAATACATTAAAATAAGGGATGTTACATCCTCCCCCTTAAAATAAAATTTCGTCCTCGAAATTTGTAGGGCCAAACATCACTCTAAAGCAGGATACCAAATACAACCAGAACACTCTTAAGAAAATCACACAACCTCCAACACCCAACGGGCATGGGTACAGCTTGCATAACTTTCCAAAACCCAAGAATAAACCACACATGGCATCCGTTACGAAAGGTAAGATTAGACCCATACCTGCCATAACTCCAGCGTCCTGAGTCTCTGGAATCTCGTCGCCAGCACTACCAGGAGTCACTGCATACACCCGAGCCTGAACGAGTTGCCTCTGATTAGTCCTACCACCGCGATGACCACCCTGATTCCCTTGGGTCCGATTAGGGCACTCATGAGCAAAGTGCCCTGTTTGACCACACTCAAAGCACTGGTTCCAACCCTGACGACACTCGCCCTCGTGGGCTCTATTACATCTACTACAAACTGGAGCTCGGCCCCCAATACGTATACCGGAAGCTGCCTGCGCTCTAGCCCCGATCCTTTGCACAAACTTCTGTGGCAACCCGGAGCTGCTCCCTTCACCATCAACGTTCAGTCGCTTCTTACCCGGAGGGGAGCCTACCATAGCACCTCGCTCTCGCTCAGCAATTGAGGCCACATTGACCAACCTCTGAAAGTTCTGGATTTCCAGGCATGCGACCTGCCTGCGGATTTGAGGGCGCAACCCTTCTTGGAAACGTTCAGCCCGCATCTCTTCAGTAGCAATGAGGTGAGGAGTGAACCGTCTAAGCTCCATAAATTTCCTTGCATACTGCTCGACAGTCATGTCTCCTTGAACCAAATTATTGAAATCCCGAGCCATTTGCCGTCTCACCGAAACAGGAAAGAATCGATCATCAAATTCTTTCTTAAAACGCTGCCAAGACACAGCAGCCAAGGATCCCAACTCCATCTCTAAGAGTGACCGCTTGGTCTCCCACCAATTTGCTGCTTCACCTTGCAGCATATAGCTCTCATATAATACCCTCTGGGCCTCAGTGCATCCACAGACTTCAAACGTTCTTTCCAGATCTTGAATCCACCTTCTAGCCCGTAATGGATCCTCTTCACCAGAAAAGGCAGGGGTCCTATGCGCTAAGAAGCGCTCATAGGTGCATCCGGCCTGCATCGCCCTGTACTGTTCTCCTTGCTGTGGCCGAAAATTCTGTTGGAGGAACTCTGTCATCCTATTTAACGCCCTAGCCATGGCATAGTTCCCATCACCCCTTGGTAACTCATCTTCGGGCACATCAATTAGCCTTCTTGGTCTAACCATTTTTCCTGCCATAACGTAACCCTTAACCTCACTTTCAACTTAAAACAAACTAAAATATAATTATAGTAAAATAGATTTAAAAATACAAGAAAATAACTTGAAATAAAATAAAATAAAACCAACAAAATATAAAAACATACAATAAATTAAAACCATTTAAATAACATACTACAAACAAAATAATTTCAAATCACAACTTTAAAACTTTCTGGTACTGCACCTACAGGACATGTGGTTTTACCCAGAGCCGAACTGCTCTGATACCACATGTGACGCCCCGACTCTCACGTATAGAGACGCGAGAATCGTGACATCAGGATGATGACAACATGGGTCACGCATCCCAACGAAATGGGCCCAAGTGTGTGCAACATGCAAAAGTGCACAACAAAAATCGCAGCGGATAATATAATAAGTCAACTAAGTACCAGAAATTTAAATACAGGTATCCAAAATAATTTAACTTTAAAAAAAAAATTATACAGTCATCCCAAATATATTACAAAAGGTAAATACATAAAAGACTAGGATAATAAATATCGATGCACGAGAGCAATCCCAGATCGCTCTCCCAATGGAGCCAAAGCCTAAGACTCATCATCCTCATCTGCATCAAAATCTGCGATACCATAAAACGGTACCGCAGGTAAGTAATAATCCAAACAACCCTCGAGATAAAAACGCATTAGAGCAACCAACTAACAAATCCCAAAACCTCATTTTTTCCTGAAAACAAGTACTTTTCCAACACACGCTAAAAATCTCATTTTTAGCCAAAACATATAATCCAACATTTTTCAAAAAAATGATTTACACAAAACTCAACAATTTATTGGACACTGTAGGCGGGAATCACAGGCGGGACACAACCACCATCTCTGCTTACCACCATCCCTACCGCGTGCACCTTAGGCGGGACTCTACCACCGTCCCTGCTTACCACCATCCCTACAGTCTCTTTTCTTTTTTCTCAAACTAGTCAATCCAGTATTTCAAACACACCCAAAAATCATTTCTCACATGAAAACCTAGTTTTCAAATAAGCACATGAACATGTATGCAATCATGCGAAAATCCAATTTTCAGTTACAAACATGAACATGCGTGCAAATGCAGTGAACAAGACACGACACCAATATCCAACAAATGTCAACACAATCCAATCACAAACCAAACATACAATCAACTCC
Source organism: Juglans microcarpa x Juglans regia (assembly GCF_004785595.1). Lineage (NCBI taxonomy): Eukaryota > Viridiplantae > Streptophyta > Magnoliopsida > Fagales > Juglandaceae > Juglans > Juglans microcarpa x Juglans regia. The sequence goes on along the minus strand of NC_054604.1, from coordinate 4,940,399 downwards.
GTCCGCAATCCATCCAACCCTCGAACACCTCGGACTCAGTCCGGCATAACCAACCAGTTCACAGTTAAAATGAGTTAGTGCAAAAATACATTTAAATCACGAAAGTTCTTTGAGAAAATACTTACAGCGCTATAAAGCAATTTCCGAAGGATCACGAAGCTGCAAGAAGTGACGTCTGAGCAATGCAACAGTCTAAAATACACTGGCCGTGGGTCACAAATACCCACTTTCAAACGGTGGCAAACGAAAACTCAAGATTGATAGGGTAGGGCCTAGGGAGGTCGGTGAAGCTAGTGGTAGTGAAGGTTGGCCGTGGGTGGCGGCGCAATGGGCAGTAGAAGACCAAAATACCCAAATCGGAAATGTAGATGGTGGAGCTTCACCGGTGGCAGATCGGAGGTGGGGTTGGGTCCAATGGGTTGCTAAGAAGTCAAGGATGAAGTGGTGTGAAGATGGTGGCCAATGGTGGTGCGACGGCGGCGCAGTGGCAAAAAGAATGCTGCGGCTTGGAGAGGCTCGTGGTGGCTAACGGTAGCGCGAATGGAGTTGGAAACGGAGGGGTAGCGTCGCCGGTGGCTGGGGAAGCTAGGGAGCCGGGCGGTGTCGACCACTGCCGGTTCACGGCGGCGGGTTGGGGAGGAGAAGAACGGACTGAGAGAGAGAGAGAGAGGGAGCTGGACGCGCGCGGGAAGGGAAGAACCAGGAAAAGAAAAAGAAAAGAAAGAAGAAAAAGAAAAAAGAAGAAAAAGAAAAAAGGAAAGAGAAAATGCAGAGAAAGAAATGAGATCTAATCCTCACATCTTGAGTCACAAAAATGATCCAACGGAAAAGATTTTAAAACAGCAAGTTAAATAAAATAATTTAAACGTAATGGTAAAGTCAAATTGAAATAATTAAATCACACAGTAATTAATTTAAATATTAAAAGCAATTTAAATGCATAACAATAAATAAATATTAGGAAAGCACATAAAAATAATTTTCACCAAATTAAAATCATAGAAATAAACTCACTAAAAAAAATCTAACCAATTTTAAAATAAGAGGATAAATTTTTGAACAATAAAAAATAATCCTTCTGTAAAAATACACTAAAATACGGGGTGTTACAGAAGAAGAGAAAGCGGTGTCATTGGGTAAGGGAGGTTACTTGGTGTTGTGGCTGCGTGAAAACAGGTTTAATGGGCCTAGGTGTTACATCCTCCCCTTATAAAAATTTCGTCCTTGAAATTTGCTAATACCTCAATCAAAACCTACACACTTATCCATCACATCTATCTATTCCATGCCTATTTTAATCCTTGATCCCTTTTTTTTAGTCGAACCTAATATGCCTCAAATATCTCCTAAACCTCTAGGCCTACATGTCCGCACACATAGTATCGTTAGACATACTCTCTAGGGTCCAGTTCAAATCTAGAAATTTGAAAATGATAAGGGGATTAATAATAATTCCATCCAAATTCTTAGCTTAACTTCGTATAACATGGTTAATAGAATTTTCTCTACGTACTATAAAAATCTCAAATAAATAGGGACACAAACTTTCGCAAGTTCGGGATCCTTAATATTTCACTTCATCACAAAGAAATCCGACACTTACCATTATAGTACGTCCAACTTATTCTTATACCTATATCACCGCTACTTCCTCAATGCCACATGTCCATGCCTTCCACTTCTAATATCTTTTACCTCGGAATCCGTAAAAAATCTCTTGATCTTAAAATCCAAAAACCTGAAATCCACAGCCACAAGATTTAGTTCTAAATGATCTCAAAATTGGAATCCATATCCACGATATTTAAGCCCTAAGTGATGTCAAGTCAACTAATTTGCCAATCCTCACTAAGTTTAGTCTCAAACCATCGTATTATCAAAAACCACTGTCCATTGCACACCTTTATAATGTTGCCAAAATGTCTAAAACAAGGATCCATAAGTACAGCAAGGAGAAGTCTAATCCCTTTCAGTACTTACCAAGACGACTCTTACCATACTTTGAAAACAAAACAATTTCTTGTCTCCCAAATCCATGCACGCTCACTTATACTCTTATATACTCTCTCATTTTCAACTGCCATCAATAACCTTTTTAGTACACATTTATGATTAATGACCACATACACATTTATGATCTAATAGCCTACCTACTCCATCCGTACCATCGTTTTACTTTGGAGTGATTTGATAACTCAGAACCCATCCACTAATTCAAGCTCATGGGATATGCAAGGTTGGGTAGTCATAATGGAGTGATCGAAAGTCAAAGATGAAGAGGTGAAAGTTGGGGTTTTCTCATCTACATCCGAAGGGAAAGCTTATATAATGAAGTCACATTTAGGCACCAAAGGTGTGCTCCGCCAAGTGACTATGGGAGAAATTAATTCACAACTAGAGTGAGAGGGTCAAAATGAGATGTTTGAACTCGAGGTTGGTCACTCTTTTTAAAAACTCATAAATAAAGTTCTAACCTTTTGTAAAAAAAAAATAGACCCAAAATACTCTTGTCGGAACACTAATTGCGTTGCCAAAAACAAAATTCATTACGTTGGACAAGGATGACTTCAAAAAAATAATAATAAATAAATAAATAGAATGAATTGACCTACAACGAAATACTATTTTTTTTTTTTTTTTTTTTGTCCAACTCAAAAGTTTTAGAAAAATGTTTTTTTTGTTTTTAGGCCTCGAAGTCCAACTCTAAAAATGTTTGTAGAAACGATTATTTTCCCTCGTATCAAATTCTCCAACAAAATCTTAAGAAAGACAACTTAGACGCCCTTAAAAGAATGGGCCAATTCTTAAAAATAAGTGAAGTCATGCCATACAGACCATTTTAAAAAAATTAATGGAATGATCTTTTTCGATAAATGTAAGACATACGAGTGTAAGGAGGTCTGAAGGGATGGAAAACTCAAGTTGACATCAATTTGAGTGAATATCAAGGGTAGCAGAAATGAAAACATAGGAGGCGATGAAAGCTTACTGTTTCGTCAACTCCTACACATGCCGACATATATGTATATATGCTTAGCTATATGGCGAAGGTATCATCAAACCCAAACTTCACTCAAATGTCTGTCCAATCGGAAGTCCACGCATTTCATCTAAAATAACCAACGTGCTCCAAAAGGTCTGAAACTATCGCGCGCCAACCAAAAATAATGCCCCCATAACTTAACTTTCAACCCGACAAGCTGCTAGACTTGCATACCCATCACCTCATTTCTAACCAGCATTTGTTATAGCGGCAACTAAAATCAATATTAATCACTGCTAAAGTCCAGTACTAGAATCACACTGAAGTTTTGACTCAAAATATAAACAAGTCCACCAGATCCTACTCTCGACCAAAGCTGATCACATTCTACACCATCGAATAAAAATATCATTTTCAATAGTTTGCTACACTTGTATCCTTAGCTACGATGGTAATCATTTGCCCAAAAATCTGAAAATAATTATTGCTTAGGGTCTGCAGAATTTTTAACCTAGGATTCAACCAATTCGACCAAACATGGGTATTAAAATATATATAATCAATAACCTCATACTTGATCAAAATCACATATCAAAGTCTTTGGTTTCTATAACGTCCTTTAACCCGATAGACCAAAATCCGCAAAATCTAAATCCATAAATTTCATCAAACTCATTATTAAATTCTGTAGTATATATTTAAAACCACAAATCTTATAAAAACCGTACTCCTAAAGTCCATAGAATGTAAAACCTCCATCTTAATGTTTGCAGAAATCTAAAACCTCAGGTCCCCAAAATTCATTCCATAATGTTTGCAGGATCTCAAACCTTAAATTTCATTAAACTCCTAATTATAAACTGCAGAATCTCAAACCTGGCTCAGATACTAACTGTAATGCCCCGATCTCGGAGATCCAGTGAACTAACTCCTGTCCTCTGATAATCAACTTCAACAATGTTAATATATTTTTCAAATCCAAATATATACCTCCAAAGACTCCAAATCAAACATAAATACCTCTAATTTAATTAACCACACATATTCATATATCAACTCCTCAATACAATAAACCAAATAAAATAGATCAACCGTCCCACATATCTCAACAAACAAAATAAAATGAAACAGAGTTTACACAAGTCTCCATAAACCATCTAAACATACTAAGTCCGTCCACTAAATAAAATAATCACCCAACAACAACAGTACACTGAGGTACTGAACTTCTATCCTCAGCTAATCTTGCCCACACACTCTATTACTGATCCTCAGATGAACCATAAAAGTCATCTGAAATATTGTGAAGATAAATGGGTGAGTTATCAATAACTTAGTAAGCAAAGATCATATATTGGTATGTAAATATGACCATTTACAAAGTTCAGAATGTGGAACAAAACATTTACTTTTAGAATGCATAATCAAAACATGTTACAAAATATTAAAGCGAATCTTTTAGAAAATATTCTTATTCCAAAAATCGTTTGGCATATCAAAAATCTGAGATATCATCTTCATATCATATCATAGCATCATTTATTCCAAAAATCCTTTGGCATATCCCCTGTTTTTCTATCCCCGTATCCCTTATTCTTCATACGTTGGTTCAGTTTTGACTTCACGCCTCTCTAAACTCTCAATCCCTTGCAGATTAGTGTGCCTCCCTCTCTCACGCCCTTCTATTTTCCTATATTTTCTTGCTGTGATTTTGGAGGTTTCTGGATCTAGCATTCGGGAATTGCCTCACGTTTATAAGGCTCTTTCTCTAGATCTCTTCTTCTCTCTACTTTTTCTCTCTATTCACACAACCCACTCTATTTCAATCACCCACAGTCTCACTTAGCGAATTTTTTTTGTTCACAGATCACTATGACGTGACCTTCATATTCAAGAGACCTCGCAAATTGATCTTTGCTCATAGGTCAATCCCTCTGAATATGAGATCTTCTTAACTTCGCTACTTTCTTTTATTCCCTCAAACAATTCTGTCCATTGTAGTTTGTCCCTATCGCCACCCAAGAGCCCTACATCACGAGATGACACCTCCGTGCACTGTCAACATGAAGCCACCCTCCCATCGCCAAGGTAATTTTTCTCTATTGTGAGTGTTGGAATTTTTGCCGTTGTAGTGTGTTTGCCCTTGAATAAACAGAATTCTATAATTTCCACTAGATCATAGGGAATTAATTTCATTTCTGGACAACGTGTAATCCTCTAATTTCAAGGGTCATAGCACCAAATTAGGTAGAGTAACTTTTGGTATTCTTCTCCACTGAAATATATGGTTGTAATTGTAGAATTATATGAAATGTGTTGATAGTGTTTGGTGGTTTGGAATCGTTGTGGCTGGTTGGGGTTAATGTGACAGTGTGCATGGTGTTTTTCTCTTTGTTGTGACTGTCAAGAGTTATTATGCTTGGCTATTTTGGGTTTTAAGAGATGATCATTAAATAAGATTAATGGTTGCTGGTTGTGAGCATGGAGATTACTACAGTGTAGTTTTGGAGTTGTTGGTGTTGGCTAGAGGAGTGGTTATACATGAGGTACAAGTTGGTATGAACGGCTGGCTAGGTCGTGTTTGATGGGGAAAATGGAGTTGTTTTTATTTGCCATGAGAGTGCCAAAATAATTACTAAACAAGGCTTATGTTAATCTATTGTAGAGTCGGATGGTTACTATAAGTTGGTCAGTTTTTTTTAATGTTTGTGTGGGTTATTAATAAGTCGTTATTTATTTAAATATATCTCAAATCTTTATTTATTTTCTTTATAAAATCTTGTATTTAAGACAAAATCTACACAAAGTGAGTTTAATATATAAAGATCATAACATGATCAACCGATAATTAGTCTGATGATAAGGGTATTTTAGGAATTAAACAAAACATATAGGGGCTCTTTTGGAATAACAAAGATTTATAAATACATATTCATAACAGTATAACTTCGTACGGTAGAAGAACCATAATCACCAAGAGATGAAGGGCATGAAGGCGGCAAGCTGGGCGGTTGTTTACGATGGTGGGTGCGACGGCAGAACACTGGTTAGAGAGAGAGAGAGAGAGAGAGAGAGAGAGAGAGAGACTTAGGGAAAACTCACCGAAGTCGTGGTGGAAGGCTTGGTCGAAGGTGGTGGCATCGTCGTGGCGACGACTTAGCCGATGGCAGTGGTTGGCAGTTACAAGAAGAGGGAGGCGTAGAGAGAGACTGTGGGGGGATTGAAGGGAGAAGCTAAATAACAATAATAATAATAATAATATGGAAGAGAGAGCCCAACTAGGGGAGGTTACTTGGTGTTGTGGCTGCGTGAAAACAGGGTTTATTGGGCCTAGGTGTTACATCCTCTCCCCTTATAAAAATTTTGTCCTCAAAATTTACTAATCCTCAAGCAAAACCTACACACTTATCCATCACATCCATCCATTTCATGCCTATTTTAATCCTCGATCCCATTTTTTTGTCGAACCTAATATGCCTCAAATATCTCCTAAACCTCTAGGCCTACACATCCACACACATGGTATCGATCAGCATACTCTCCAAGGTCCAGTTTAATTCTAGAAATGTGAAAATGATACGGGGATTAATAATAATTCCACACAAATTCTTGGCTTAACTTCATGTAACATGGTTAATAGAATTTTCTCCACATAATATAAAAATATCAAATAAATAGCCACACAAACTTTCGCAAGTTCGGGGTTCTTAATATTTCACTTAATCACAAAGAAATCCAACACTTACCTTTATAGTACGTCCAACTTATTCTTATACCTATATCACCGCTACTTCCTCAATGCCACATGTCCATGCCTTCCACTTCTACTATCTTTAACCTTAGAATCCATAAAAAATCTCTCGTTCTTAAAATCCAAAAAACTAAAATCTATACCCACAAGATTTAGTTCTAAATGGTCTCAAAATTGAAATCTATAATCACGATATTTAAGCCCTAAGTGATATCAAGTCACAACTAATTTGCCAATCCTCACTAAATTTACTCTCAAACCGTCGTATTATCAAAAACCACACTCCATTGCACACTTTTATAATGTTGTCAAAATGTCTAAAACTAGGATCCATAAGTACATCAACGAAAAGTCTAATCCCTTTCAGCACTTACCAAGATGACTCTTACCACACTTTGAAAACAAAACGATTTCTTGTCTCCCAAATCCATGCACGCTCACTTATACTCTTATATACTCTCTCATTTTCAACTACAATCAATAACCTTTTTAGTACACATTTATGATTAATGACCACATACACATTTATGATCTAATAGCCTACCTACTCCATTCGTACCATTGTTTTACTTTGGAGCGATCTTATAACTCTGAACCCATCCACTAATTCAAGCTCATGGGATATGCAAGGTTGGGTAGTCAAAACGGAGTGGTCGGAAGTCAAAGATGAAGATGTGAAAGTTGGGTTTTCTCATCTGCATATTTCTATAAATGTCATATTTCTATAACTCAGAATGTCATAACTCAGAACCCATCCACTAATTAAAACATAGGAGGCGAAGAAAGCTTAAACCATTTCGTCAACTCCCATACATGCCGACATATATGTATATATGCTCAGCTTTAGGTGCAGGTATCATCAAACCCAAACTTCACTCAAATGTCTGTCCAATCGGAAATCCACGCATTTTATCTAAAATAACCAACGTGCTCCAAAACGTCTGAAACAATCGCTCGCCAACCAAAAATAATGCACCCATAACTTAACTTTCAACCCAACAAGCTGCTAGACTTGCATACCCATCACCTCATTTCTAACCAACATTTGTTATAGCGGCAACTAAAATCAATATCAATCACCGCTAAAGTCCACTAGAATCACACTGAAGTTTTGACTCAAATATAAACAAGTACACCCGATCCTACTCTCGACCTAACTTGATCACATTCTACACCATCAAATAAAAATATCATTTGCCCAAAAATCTGAAAATAATTACTACCTAGGGTCTGCAGAATTTTTAACCTAGGATTCAACCAATTCGACCAAACATGGGTATTAAAATATATATAATCAATAACCTCATACTTGATCAAAATCACATATCAAAGTCTTTGGTTTCTATAACGTCCTTTAACCCGATAGACCAAAATCCGCAAAATCTAAATCCATAAACTTCATCAAACTCATTATTAAAGTCTATAGTATTTATTTAAAACCTCAAATCTTATAAAAACCGTACTCCTAAGGTCCATAGAATGTAAAACCTCAATCTTAATGTTTGCAGAAATCTAAAACCTCAGGTTCCCAAAATTCATTCTATAATGTCTGCAGGATCTCAAACCTTAAATTTCATTAAACTTCTAATTATAAATTGCAGAATCTCAAACCTGGCTCAGATACTAACTGTAATGCCCCGATCTCGGAGATCCAGTGAACTAACTCCTGTCCTCTGACAATCAACTTCAACAATGTTAATATATTTTCCAAATCCAAATATATACCTCCAAAGACTCCAAATCAAGCATAAATACCTCTAATTTAATTCACCACACATATTCATATATCAAATCCTCAATACAATAAACCAGATAAAATAGATCAACCGCCCCACATATCTCAACAAACAAAATAAAATGAAACAGAGTTTACATAAGTCTCCATAAACTATCTAAACATACTGAAGTCCATCCACTAAATAAAATCAATCACCCAACAACAATAGTACACCGAGGTACTCAACTACTATCCTCAGTTAATCTTGCCCACACACTCTATTACTGATCCTCAACTGAACCATCAAAGTTATCTGAAATATTGTGAAGATAAAGTGGTGAGTTATCAACAACTTAGTAAGCAGAGATCATATACTGGTATGTAAAGATGAGCATTTACAAAGTTCAGAATGCGGAACAAAACATTTACTTTTAGAAAGCAGAATCAAAACATGTTACAAAATATCAGAGCGAATCTTTTAGAAAATATTCTTACTCCAAAAATAGTTTGGCATATCAAAAATCTGAAACATCATCTTCATATCATATCAAAGCATCACTTATTCCAAAAATCCTTTGGCATATCCCCTGTTTTTCTATCCTCGTATCCCTTATTCTTCACACGTTTGTTCAGTTTTGACTTCACACCTCTCTAAACTCTCAATCCCTTGCAGATTAGTGTGCCTTCCTCTCTCACGCCCTTCTATTTTCCCATATTTTCTTGCTATGATTGTGGAGGTTTCCAGATCTAGCATTCTGGAATTGCCTCACATTTGTAAGGCTCTTTCTCTAGATCTCTTCTTCTCTCCCTTTTTTCTCTCTGTTCACACAACCCACTCTGTTTCAATCACCCACTATCTCACTTAGGGATTTTTTTTTTGTTCACAGATCACTATGACGTGACATTCATATTCAAGAGACCTCGCAAATTGATCTTTTCTCACTGGTCAATCCCTATGAATATGTGATCTTCTTTATCTTCGTTACTTTTTTTTATTCCCTCAAATGATTCTATCCATTGTAGTTTGTCCCTGTCGCCGCCCAAGAGCCCTACATCACGAGTAGAAACCTCCGTGCACTGTCAACACGAAGCCACCCTCCCATCGCCAAGGTAATTTTTCTCTCTTGTGAGTGTTGGAATTTTTGTCATTGTAGTGTGTTTGCCCTTGAATAAACAGAATTCTATACTTTCCACTAGATCATAGGGAATTAATTTCATTTCTAGACAGCGTGTAATCCTCTGATTTCAAGGGTCATAGCACCAAATTAGGTAGAGTAACTTTTAGTATTCTTCTCCACTGAAATGTATGGTTGTAATTGTAGAATTATATGAAATGTGTTGACAGTGTTGGGTGGTTTGGAATCGTTGTGGCTGGTTGGGGTTAATGTGACAGTATGCATGGTGTTTTTCTCTTTGTTGTGACTGTCAAGAGTTATTATGCTTGGTTGTTTTGGGTTTTAAGAGTTGATCATTAAATAAGATTAATGGTTACTGGTTGTGAGCATGGAGATTATTACAGTGTAGTTTTGGAGTTGTTGGTGTTGGCTAGAGGAGTGGTTATACACAAGGTACAGGCTGGTATGAACGGCTGGTTGGGCCGTGTTTGATGGGAAAAATGGAGTTGTTTTTGTTTGCCATGAGAGTGGCGAAATAATTGCTAAACAGGGGCTTATGTTAATCTATTGTAGAGTCAAATGGTTACTATAAGTTGGTCAGTTTTTTTTTAATGTTTGTGTTGGTTATTAATATGCCGTTACATGCTCTCTGGTATATGTGTTGAATTGCTAGAGATTAGACATAGGAGCTAGTCAGAAATACACCGCGTAAGTCAAGTAAGCGGGGTTCCTATGTTAAGTTTTACATGAATTGTATAGATTGAGGTTGACTTTTTGAAAATTTTACATGTTTTGTTACAAAAAGAGAACTTGGAAAAAACAACATTGGTTGTTTATTTGCATTACTTATGAAATCTATATGAAAGAGGAAAAATATTTGCTAACATGCATTGTGTAGACATGAGTTTCATTTTGTCATGCTGAAAATTTGTGCATTGATTACAAAGATACTCTGACTTTTGATTTCAATATGTGAGAATGATTTGAATATGTTTCGATACTCTGTTTTATTTGCATATGGTATCTGAAAACATTTGGCATGGTGTAATGATTTTGTATCTGACTTTGTCTCTACTCAGCTCATCTTAGATCAACTCTGTTATGTAATGACCCGATCCCGCAAGGGTCAGAGAATTATTACCTATCAGTTAAACTCACATTTCAACAATATAATAATAGACTCTAAATTCTCAATATCATAAAGAAATTTTGATTCAAACTAATTTCTTCAATATAACCAATTTTTTAAAATGTCAAGTCATCATATCACAATAAAATTTCTTAATAAAAATTGTCAATACTCGTAAAAACTTTCTATGCTTAATCCACTATACTCAAATTATATAATTCAATGTCTCTAATCATGATCCTTAGCTGAACCATTAAAATATCTAAAAATATTATGAAGATAAGGGATGAGTTATAAATAACTCAGTAAGTAGAGAACTAATACTAGTATGTAAACATGAGCATTTATAAAGTTCGGTATGTAGAACAAAATATTTACTTTCAGAATGTAGAAACAACATATACTTTCAAAATGCATAAACAAAACTTGTTACAAAACATCAGAGCGAAACTTTCAGGAAAACTTTCTTATTCAAAAATCTTTCGGCATATCATAAACTGAGACATCATCTTCATATCATATCGGAGCATTGCATTGGGACAAATATCACGTTTAACCTTCATGCTATGGTTATAAACCACCATTATACTCGTGGTTGGGCATTAACAGAATAACATTAGAACCAGATCATATTCAAATACAGAATCAAAAATTTATGACAAGGTTTTCAAATGCTACATCATATCAAAACCGAATATTGAACAGTTTCAGATTATTTCACATGTTTGAAATAAATAGAATCAAAATATCTTAATTTATTCACATAAAAACTTTTTAGATTTTCATATTCGCTCGTTTTGAATAGTTTAGAAATATAACGTACAAAATTAGTTCATATCTACACTAGTTATGACAGAAAATGCTTTTTCTTATATAGCATTTATGTATATGTAGAACAAACATCTGAGGTTATTTTCAGATTTCTTTTAAAAAACAAACATGTTTATTTTCAAAGTCAACCTCATTTCATTTCTTTTGTGCAAAATTAGTATATGAACCCTGCTTACCTGAACTTCTTAGCCTTTCAAAAATTTCATCAACAATGCCAAATAAATATTAATTGTCACCTATAAAATAATCGCGTAATTCCAGTAATTTTTCAATCCAACATGTAGTTCAATATTTAAGCTTAAGATGCTAAAATAACCTATTTTAATTCCTCAAAAACCTAAATTCTCAATCCCTAAAAAAAATATCATCACTTCCCAATTTCATCAATAATCACTTAATTCCTCTGACTATTATACTCTAAGTCATTTCTAAAACTACATAATAATATTTACTAAATACAACTATGCCACAAAAATACATCTCTAGTTTAAAAATTCTCTTAACAGAACTTACTACGTACTTCTAAAAATATATCTCAAATATTTATTTATTTTCTTTATAAAATCTTGTATTTAAAACAAAATCTACACAAAGTGAGTTTAATATATATATATATATAGACCATAACATGATCAACCGATAATTAGTCTAATGATAAGGGTATTTTGGGAATTAAACAAAACATATAGGGGCTCTTTTGGAATAATAGAGATCTATAAATACATATTCATAACAATATAACTTCGTAAGGTATAAGAACCATACTCACCAAGAGATGGAGGTCATGAAGGCAGCGAGTTGGGCGGTTGTTTAGGATGGTGGAGGCGGCGGCAGAACACTGGTTAGAGAGAGAGACCAACTAATGAGAGAAAGAGAAATACAATGTGAGAGAGCAAAATGTGAGGGAGAGAGATGAAACTCAATGTGAGACGCGACGAACAGAGGGTGCTGTGAGAGGAAACGAGGTCGTGGCCTTATCGAGAAGGTCAACAAACAACGGACCTGGGGTGGCAACGGCCGGCGTTTTCTGGGCAGGTAATGACGACGCGAAGAAAGTTGGCGTTGTGGGTGGCTGGATTGTGGCTCGACGTGGAGGGAGCAGGTGCTCTATTTTGGTTGCTAAAAACAAGGGCTACCGTGGGTTGAGAGTGTGGAGCACAAGTGGACTGCGAAGGTGCAACTGGGTGGCTCATGGCCGTGCCACTTGGTGGTTGTCTTGGTCATGGGTGCGAAAAGGCTACGCAAGATGGAGACTATTAGTTTTTGGGGAGAAAACAGAGACAACATGGTGGTTGTAGTTCCTTTGTGGGGCTGGGCCAGGCAATGATCTACCCTTTTGTGATGGTGTGGAAGCAACGTTGAATGCAGAGGTGCCATGGCTGTAGAGGAAAGGTAGGCTAGGAGAAAACTGCAACAGCTTGGGTCTTCTTCATGCATGAGGAATAAACATATCTATCTATATATATATATATATATAGGTGGTTGAAAACTAAAAGAAAAACCCTAGAGATGAGGGAATGAGGGACATGATTGAAATGGACGTGAATCGTGCATGCCAAGGGAAACAGACGTGATCGAAGCCATGCATGTAGTGGAGTCTGGCACAAGATCTTATGGGCTTGGGCTATTTGGCCATTTCAAAAATTTGGATTCGCATCTGGTAGTGAATAAAGAATAATAAATGGGCTTTTTCATACGTCTAACCCAAAAATATTTAGAGAGAGGACTTGCTGTTGGGCCCGAATGTTACATGTTCTGCTCTGCTTTGTTTGGGTTGGTACCAACTTCTCCGTCTCTAAGTGTACCCACTTTGGAGACAAAGTGGTTTTATATGGTTTGTCTTGTGTGCACACTCAGGGCTCCGAGAATAATAAAGAAAAAATTCACCTCTGTCTCTACCCGGTTTGGGCACTGGGGATACCACAACACTACCACGAGGGTTAAACATGGTCTCTACTTTGTGAGATGCTCTGTTTTGATGTGATGATGATGCTCAGTTTCGTTATGCCGAAGTACTCTGGGTTTTATGTATCTTAAAACCATCACTCTGTTACATTTGAAAATATGTCTTGTTTTGCATGCTAATTTTGAAAGATATTTTTGTTCTGCATATTGTGCTTTGTAAATGCTCATATTTGCATACTGGCATATGTTATTTGCTTACTGAGGTGTTGATAACTCACCTTTTATCTTCATAATATTTTTCAGATGATTTAGACAATACATTTGGTGATCAAGAATAGAAGTTTAGGCAAGATTGGCTGGTTGTGGGAAGTTGAGAGTTATCTTATGAATAGTTGGATTTTAGTGTGTGAAATTTGAAGTTTTGAGACTTACAAATTTCTGGTTTTTATGTTATGATTAATTAAGGAAGATCTTGTAGAGGAATATATGTGGTTTAACTCAATGAATAAGTTTATGTTTTGTGTGGGAACAAGTAGATATGTGATTTGCATTATAAGAGATGGATTGAATTTTATGTTTATGAAGTATTTAGAAGTATCACTTGTATTGTGAAGATATGATTTTAAGTTATAAGAAATAACTCTCCGACCCATTTGGGACTAGGGCATTACACTTTGGGATTGAGGAGTAATTTGTTATACCCCTCTTGTACTCTATCTTTGTTAGTGAATTCCTTTTAAGATTGACTTTGCCAGTGGATGTAGGGTTGTTCTAAACCAAACCACCTAAACCTTGATGTTTCTTTGTGTGATTGTCGGGTTTTCTTTTGTTTGCTTCCGCTGTTATACTTCAAATTAGCTTTTGATAACTAGTTTATCCCAACAAGCATTAATTTGTTTATTAAAAAAAAAAAAGAATTACCAACGAATTTCTAGCACAGTTTAGGAAGGGATTAAGATTGGAATCTTTGACACTAATTTAACAACATACCAGGTATCATGCACAAGAAATACCACAGTGGAGACAGATTAGATAAAGAACAAGCATGTAAAAAATATTACCTTAACATTGAGATCCTGATATTTTAACACCAAATATTGGTTAACATATAGTAGGTAAATCGATTAGCCTAAAACTCTTAACAGCTTAAAAGAAAACATCTAGTTATCAATAAATAAAAATTTATACCGAGAAGACATTGCTGACTACTTATTGCCCCGAACCCAACATACTTTGGACATCATATCTAGATCAGTTTTAATGGTAGAAAGAACTCTTCCTGTTTGAAAGTGGCAATCTCAGTTTACTGTTAGCTCACTAAGTTAATTTTGGAGTTGATACCATATCAATATTTGTAAGGATGTGAGACAATCGCAATTGAGCAAAAGAAAATATAGAGAGCAGATCAATGGAGGAGAAGTTGTGTTTCCATTGCTGTAAAAGTTAGTACTACACAGGTATGTGCTCTCGAGCATATATACAGAGAATCCTTTAACAAACTAACAACCTAAACCTCTTATAGTATGCCAGCTAATAAACATGTATAAAAGAATTGTTAATGCATACGACAATTAAAATGAAAATGGCTGAATGTATAAAACGACTTGTAGCCTTAGTCTTGGCCTGTATCTGTTGACACCCCCCCCCCCCCCGGCACGCGCGGGGCGCAAGATGGAGAATAGAAAATTTAGTATTCCCATCTTGGATATGTGTGCTTGAAGAAAATAAGATGGTAGAGCTTTGGTGAATGTATCGGCCAGCTGTGCTTGAGAGGAAACATGAGTTGTAGTTAGAGTTCCTTCTTGAATTTTATCACGTATCAAGTGGCAATCAAGCTCGATATGCTTGGTTCTCTCATGAAACACCAGATTGGCGGTAATGTGAAGGGTTGTCTGGTTGTCACAGTAGAGAATGGCTGCTTATGGATGAGAAATACCAAGATCATGAAGAAGATATCGAAGCCAAGTGAGTTCTAAACATGTGGCAGCCATGGAGTGATACTCGGCTTCAGCTGATGATCTTGAGACAATCGTTTGCTTCTTAGTTTTCCCAGAAATAAGAGATTGGCCTAAGAAAACACAATATCCTATCGTAGATCGACGGGAATCCGAGAAAGAGGCCCAATCCGAGTCACAATAAGCCGCAAGTTGAAGCTGAGATGAGGATGGGAGCAAAAGACCTTGAGCAGGTACAGTTTTAATGTATCTCAAAATTGAAGGCTGCCAGGTGTGAGGAAGAAGGCTGATCCATAAATTGACTTAATAATTGAACAGCAAAGCAAATGTCTGGACGGGTTATTGTGAGGTACAATAACCTACCAATTAACCTTCGAAATACACTAGGATCAAGAAGTGGAGTGCTTTCAGATTTATTGATTTTGAAGTGTTAATCCATAGGAAGTCTAAGGGGTTTGCATCCAAGCATACCCAAATTTGCCAAAATATCTAAGGCATATTTCTTTTGACAAATGTGTATACCCTTGGAAGATCTAGCAATTTCCAAGCCCAAGAAATAACGAAGAAAACCAAGGTCTTTAATCTTGAATTTGTTATTCAAAAAAGTTCTTAGAGAAGCAATGGAATCATTGGAATTGCTAGCAACCAAAAAATCATCAACATAAATCAACAAAGCAATAAAACTGTCCCTTTCATACTTGGTAAATAAATTGTATCAGACTTTGACTGGATGAGGCCGAAGGCAATGAAGGATGAAGTAAGTTTAGAGTTCCATTATCGTGAGGCTTGCTTGAGGCCATAAAGGCTTTTAAGCAATTTGCAAACCTGATTTGGTTTGCCCTTAGTGTATCCCAAGGGTTTCTTCATGTAAATTTCTTCATGTAAATTACCATTAAAGAATGTATTATTTACATCAAATTGATGTAAATACCATCCTTTGATGGCAGCAACACTAAGAAGGCATCTAACAATTACAAGCTTTGCAATAGGTGAGAAAGTTTAAGTATAATCTATGCCTTCTTGTTGAGTGTAGCCTTTAGCTACAAGTCTAACTTTAAGTCTTTCTACAATACCATCAGACTTGAATTTAATGCAATAGACATACTTACAACTGATTGCTTCTTTCCCTTTAGGCAAATCAATGATGGTCCAAGTATGATTATTTTCCAAACCTTCAATTTCAACATACATAGCTTTGCACCACTCAGGATCTTTAATTGCTTGTTTTTATGAATTGGGCTCATTTTGAATTGAAATGGGTGATGAAAAAGCTTGAAAATAGGGGTTAAAATGGTTGTAAGATAAGCAATTAGAGAGACAAAAAGTCTTACCATTTAATAAAGGATCTGCTTTGGAGTCTGATTGCTGAGGTGAGGCAAGCCTGACTTGTTTGCAGTGAAAGTCCTTTAGATATTGAGGACCAGTTCTGTGTCTGGTGGATCTGCAAAGTGCAAGGGCAGCAGGCAAAGGAATGATGGGATTGATTGGTTGAGAAGGGTGAGAAAGGGAGGAGGGAGTAAGGCAATCAACAGAGACAATGGGAGGGGTATGGTGTGAAGGAGAAGAAGATATGAGAGTAGGAGGGTTGGAAGTTGAAAATCTGAAAAAGGTGCTAAGGGAGGAGAGAAAATGGGTATAGGTGGAATTTTTGAAGGAGGTAAGAGAGGTGTTTGAAAAGGATAAACGAATTCATGAAAAGTAACATCCCTTGAAATGAAGATGATGCTAGTTTTGAGATCCAAAAGTTTGTAGCCCTTGGTACCAAAAGGATAGCCAAGGAATGCACATGCACGACCTCTAGGGTCAAATTTTTTTCTTTTTGGATAAGTGTGACAGCAAAACATAAGGAACCAAAAATTCTCATATGAGCATATTCGGGTTTCTTATTGAAGAGAAGCTCATAAGGTATTTTATTGTTTAGAAGGGGTGAAGGAAGCCTATTAATGATGTATGCGGTTGTAAGGATGGATTCATTCCAGTAAGTTAATGGAAGACCAGCTTGAAAAAGAAGGGCACGAGCCACATTTGATAAGTGCTGGTGCTTCCTCTCAACAATGTCATTTTGTTGAGGGGTTGCCACACAACTTTTGTGATAGATAATTTTTGTTGAAAACTTCTTGCATGTTAAATTCAGCACCATTATCACTTCTCATAATTTTCATTTTCACTTCAAATTGTGTTTCAACAAGATTGTAAAAAGCGTCAATGCATTTTCTTGTTTCGATTTTGGCAGCAAGCAAATAAAGCCATGTAATTCTTGAAAAGTCATCAACAATAGTCAAGAAATACTTTGAGCCATCATGGGCAATTGTGGAGCAAGGGCCCCATAACTCACAATGGATGAGCTCAAAGATTCTTGATAAATAGTGTGAACTATTAGGAAAAGGTAAACGATGGAGTTTAGCTAAGGGGAAAATTGTGCAAGACTTTTCATTAATAGATGAAATTTGCTTGTGTACAAGAGAATTTGAAATTAACTGCAATCGAGGAAATAATAAATGGCCTAGGCGACAATGCTATAGGTTAGTATTGGAAACAGAGTTTGTAATGGAAGTAAAACAAGTGAAATTTTAATTGTTGCTATATGAGTTTGTCAAGAGGAAAGTGGACAGAGTTGAGGGGAGAACTTCTTTGCAAATGAGGTGGTACAAGCCATGCTTAAGCTCACCCTTCCCAATCGTTATCCATGAATGCAGGTCCTGAATAAAACAGTGAGTGGAAAAGAAGAACAAACAACAATGTAGAGTAGAAGTTTGTTTGTTTGCTAAAATAAGGTTGAAAGAAAATGATGGCACATAGAAAAGATCATGTAAAACAATAGAGTTCGTTAACTGAATTGTTCCAGTGTGTGTAACAGGAGCGGAATGGCCATTAGGCAGTTTCACAAAATAATGAACAGTGGATGTGATGGTGGTAAAAAAGGTGGTGCTACAGACCATGTGGTTTGTAGCACCTGTGTCTAATATCCAATCGATGGAAGATGTATTTATGGATTTATGTGTGTGTGTGTAGACAAAGAAATGAATGTACCAGACATTTTGGATCATGATGCTGTATGAAGAGAGGGTTGAGGTGGGTTCTTGGAGTGAATAGCAGAAGCCACAATTGGAGAATCCTAAGGTTGGATCAATGCCATTAGTTGCTGATATTGTTGCTTGTTCAAACCAAATTTGTCATCACCATTGTCTTCAGAGTCATTGGCAAACGAAAGAGATGTCTGATTTGCAAGGAAACCAAAGGGCTGTTGCTACTTGGTATGATATTTGTGGTCAGGTGGATGTCCATTGAGTTTATAACATTTCTCAATGGTGTGGCCAGTCAAGTTGCAATGTGAGCAAATGGGAGGCTCAGCATTGCCAGCCTTGAAACAGGTCTCGAAGGTGTGGCTAGTGATTTTAAGTGGTTGCAATAGGGACGGTCTTTTTTGAAGGATTGATTTGGCTTAGAGAGAAATTTGTAGGGTTTCTTGACTACCATAGCCATGGTTTCAGGGGATGGGGTGTGGGAGGTCATTTGGTGGTGTTTTTCCTGCTGCTGGATGAGGGAAAACACTTTGGGGATAGGGGAAATCGGATCTATAAGCATGATCTGGTCTCGGATGGGGGAATAAGAGTCGTTGAGATCCATTAAAAATTGTAGCACACAATCTCTTTGATATCTATGCAGCAAGGTTTTTCATAGTACCACAATTGCAAGTGGGAATGAGATCGCATACAAAAAGTTCATCCCAAAGAGCTTTTAATTTGCCATAGTAAATATTTACCGGTTCATGTTCTTGAAGTAGAGCAGCCAAAGCCTTCTTGAGTTGGTAAATATGGGGACCATTTTGTTGGAAAAATCATTCTTGAAGATCCAGCCAGATTTCTCGGGCATCATCAACAAAGAGAACACTAGGCTGGAGAGAAGGATTGATGGAGTTTTGGAGCCAAGAAACGACCATGTCGTTACAGCGCTCCCAAAGCTCAAGTAAAGGATCTGTCGGTTTAGATGGTTTGAGAAGGGATCCGGTGATAAAACCAAGTTTGTTTTTCACGTGAAGAGCACGATGCATTGAGCGAGACCATGTGGTGTAATTGTTTGTGGTAAGGAGTTTAGCAACAAGGGTTTAAGGCTGGGTTATCGCCATGGTCAAGGTGATATGGATTCGCTGGATCATCGAGATTAAGGTATGGAGACAATGTGTTTGATTTTGGATTTGAGTGAAGTTTAGAAGAATCGGAGCTAGGAGTTGCCATTGAAAATGCTCTCGTTGGCTTACTGATGCCATGTAAGGATGTGAAATAGTCGCAATTGAGCAAAAGAAAATATAGAGAACAGATCAATGGAGGAAAAGTTGCGCTTCCACTGCTGTAAAAGTTAGTACTGTACAGGTCTGTGCTCTCGAGCATATATACAGAGAATCCTTTAACAAACTAACAACCTAAACCTCTCATACTATGCCAGCTAATAAACATGTATAAAAGAATAAAAGAATTGTTAATACATACGACAATTAAAATGAAAATGGTTGAATGTATAAAACAACCCGTAGCCTTAGTCTTGTCCTGTATCTGTTGACAATATTGACCAAACATAATATTCAGTACGTTGAATGTACCCTTGATGATCTAAAATGGGGGAGCATGCTAAATGATTGATACAATCTCAAATTAGGTGTTATCACAAACAAAAACTTTTGACATTCTTATAAAATATTATATGGACAAAGAAGAAGAATAAGTTCTTAATTGATTAAAATGAGAATGATTGGGAAGGAACCTAGACTATAAGCGATTGTATACATATAATAAGAGTTGAGATATAAAATATCTCAGGGCATTTGCAGTGGATAAAGGAACAAGTGGGATGGTCACTTTATATGGTAATAAAGGGAAATCTAGATGGACCCATCATCCAATAGAAGTATTATTAAGTGTATCAAAATTTAAGATTTGCATAGTTAGTCAGTTCTAAGTTTTTTCTGGACTCGTTCCTCTATAAACGTGTTCTTCTCTAACCCAAGTGACCTAGAGACCAAATTCAGGGGCATAATCCAAGAGCAAGCTTCTAACATAACATTCTTTTGAAAGAAAAAAGTCATTGGAATGCTGTAATTTGAGTTAAAGCCTGCATTAATTTCAGATAAGGTAGAATTCCGTTGGTTCAAAATTAAGAAAGTGATAGGAAAAGGGATTATCTTTTGATAGTTCCTCTTTGAGCTACTATTCTTGGAGGTTTACAAGCCTCGCATTGATCCCATCCACAAGAATATGCCAAAAACAGAGCAACATCAACTCAGATTTTACTTTATCTTGTAGGATCGGATTCTGAAAGCAGTCCACCAATTCAAAAAGGGCACAATACAACCTAGACATGACGCAGTGAGAGAAGCTTCTTTGGCATGCGTGCCAAAAGTTGTGACCTATAATATCCTACACTGAGAGTTTTTAGTAGTAGTATACCGAGGGAAAAAGACAGTTCAGTAAAATAGGAGGAAATTTTATGTTCTTGAGCAACGTGCTGGGACAATGGCATATGTGATTAGTATTTCCCATCTCTTGTTAGATGGAAGTCAGCTCCAATTTAGATTCTGAGTGGAAAAGTTTTAGATTTCTGCAGTAGTAGTTCTTTCTTCAGCTTGAATGTTTAACAGGCACGGACAAAATACAAAGGAAAGATTGAAACTTAAATTAACATATGCAGTTGCATGTAGACGAGTTTTTCTTCTACTAAATACGTACATGATTGGTGAGAGACTAGGAACTTCCTAGACAGAGTTGTATTTGAGCTTGCTCGATGTAGAAAAGGAAAGCACCTGATCTTTGTGATTTTTGACAGGGGATGTGTACAAGAATAAGAGAACCCAACAAGGAAAATAAAGGTGATGATGCTTTGTTTTCGAACTTTATTCAAAATGTGGTTGCTTTTGAGGGAAAGGAGGGGCCAAAGTTGGGACGTGGAATCATGTGCCTTCTTGTAAGAGGCATCTGAGCTCCCCACTCTTTTTTATTTTACGATAGAGATTATTATTCCATTCTTTGTCAGTAGATATCATAGCAGTGAACAAGAATAAAAAAATAATAATTAATTTACAAAATAAAACAAAAATACAAATATTAAAAAAAAAAAAGAGAAAAAGGATGATGAGGTGGATAACGAACCCGTAAAAGGAGAGGGGAAGGAAGCCGAAAAGCTTGAAAGAAAAACCTTGTCGAGAGAGAATGGAATCCCACTCTTTCCCCACCATCACCACCACGCCCACTGCTGCAAAAACGCCCATCTCCTACTGCTCACACAAACAAAAGAAAAATCAAAATTCAAAATTCAGAAATAGTACTTCCGCTGAATAAAATACTCCTAATATCCTAAAGCACAAATCAAAATCTCTCCCTCGCTCTCGCTCTCTCTCTCTCTTACTTTCTGTCAATCTCCTCCGCTATCAACGGTCTCTCACCGTTTTTACTGACTACAGACAGACCCCATCAAAGATGAGACAATGAACCCGACGTCTACTCAACCACCGACCCAACATCCCGCAACGGTGCGGAAGCTCATCGTGGACGTCGTCGACGCTCGTGACCTCCTTCCCAAGGATGGCCAGGGCAGCTCCAGCCCTTATGTCGTCGCTGACTTTGACGGCCAAAAGAAGCGGACCTCCACCAAGTTCCGTGACATGAACCCCCAGTGGAACGAGTCCCTGGAGTTCATCGTCTCCGACCCCGACCACATGGACTCCGAGGAGCTCGAGATTGAGGTCTTCAACGATAAGAAGTTCGGCTCCAACAGTGGCAGCGGCCGGAAAAATCACTTCCTCGGGAAGGTGAAGTTGTACGGGAGCCAGTTCGCGAGGCGAGGCAATGAGGCGTTGGTTTACTTTCCTTTGGAGAAGAAGAGCGTATTCAGTTGGATTAGGGGAGAGATTGGCTTGAGAATTTACTACTACGATGAGTTGGTCGAGGAAAACCCGCCACCGAAACCAACCCCGGAAGATACACAACAGACGCAGGAGAATCCGAAGCAGCCAACGGTTGTGGTGGTAGAAGAAGGTAGGGTCTTAGAGGTTACTGCGCCGGTGGATGTCTACCACGAGGGCTCAAACTCTCCGCCGGTTGTCGTCATCGAGGAGTCACCGCCTCCGCAGGGGGTTCATTATCATTCTGAGCCGCAGGAGGTCATAACGATGGCTCATCAGATGGACGCACATCAAACACATGAGGTGAGCAAGATGCAGACCGGGAGGGTTGGGGAGAGGGTCAGGATTATGAGGAAGATGCCAAACGGAGATTACTCTCCGAGAGTGATTGTTGGAAGGTCAGCCAAAGACACAGTTGATAGGGTCCATCCCTACGATCTGGTCGAACCGATGCAATACCTGTTCGTACGGATCGTGAAGGCGAGTGGCCTATCGCCGAACGAGAATCCGTACGTGAGGATCAAGACGTCAAGTCACCTTACGAAATCGAAGCCGGCGAGACACCGACCGGGAGAACCGACTGACTCTCCCGAGTGGAACCAGGTCTTTGCGCTCGGACACAGCCGGCCAGACTCAGCGGGCACAACCTTGGAGATAACGGTTTGGGACTCGCCGTCGGAGCATTTCCTCGGAGGCGTCTTATTCGACCTGTCCGACGTACCCGTACGCGATCCGCCGGATAGCCCATTAGCTCCCCAGTGGTATCACCTCGAAGGGGCTTCGGTCGATCAGCAACCTGGCAAGGTCTCCGGCGATATACAGCTCTCCGTCTGGATCGGTACTCAAGCTGACGACGCCTTTCCTGAGGCATGGAGCTCCGACGCACCGTATGTAGCGCACACGCGCTCGAAGGTATATCAGTCGCCTAAGCTTTGGTATCTGAGAGTCACGGTAATCGAAGTGCAGGACCTTCACATTGCTTCGAATCTACCGCCATTGACGGCGCCAGAAATTCGAGTGAAAGCACACCTGGGATTTCAAATGGTACGAACCAGGCGAGGGTCCATGAGCAATCACAGTGCGTCGTTCCACTGGAACGAGGACCTTATATTCGTTGCCGGCGAGCCACTGGAGGAGTACTCGCTGTTCCTTGTCATCGAAGATCGTACGGCCAAGGATGTCCAACTCCTCGGCCTCATCGAAGTTCCTGTGAGCTCGATCGAGCAACGGGTGGATGAGCGCTACGTGGCTTCCAAATGGTTTCCGCTGGAGGATGGAACCGGAGGTGCTGGGTCCTACTGCGGGAGAATCCATCTGCGTCTTTGCTTGGAGGGAGGGTATCACGTGCTTGACGAGGCAGCTCACGTGTGTAGCGACTTTCGGCCCACGGCGAAGCAGCTCTGGAAGCCAGCAATTGGGATTTTGGAGCTTGGAATCCTCGGGGCTCGCGGCTTGCTCCCGATGAAAGCCAAGAGTTCCGGCAAGGGGTCTACGGATGCTTACTGTGTTGCCAAGTATGGAAAGAAGTGGGTCCGGACGCGCACAATCACTGACAGCTTTGATCCACGCTGGAATGAGCAGTACACGTGGCAAGTCTATGATCCTTGCACGGTTTTGACCATAGGGGTTTTTGACAATTGGCGTATGTTTGCTGACGTGGCGGAGGAGAAGCTGGACTGTCGTATTGGCAAAGTACGTATACGGGTATCTACATTGGAGAGTAACAAGGTGTACACAAACTCGTACCCATTACTAGTTCTGATGAGAACCGGGTTGAAGAAAATGGGCGAGATCGAGTTGGCGGTTCGCTTCGCATGTCCCTCATTGTTGCCGGAAACTTGCGCGGTGTACGGCCAGCCATTGCTTCCCAGAATGCACTATCTCCGGCCACTTGGGGTGACTCAACAGGAAGCGTTACGTGGGGCTGCGACGAAGATGGTGGAGGCGTGGCTTCAACGGTCGGAGCCACCGTTGGGGCAAGAGGTGGTCCGGTACATGTTAGATGCGGATTCACACACATGGAGCATGAGGAAGAGCAAGGCTAATTGGTTTCGGATCGCAGCGGTTCTTGGATGGGCGGTGGGGTTGGCGAAATGGTTGGGTGGTATCCGGAGGTGGAGGAACCCTATTACAACAGTACTTGTTCATGTCTTGTATTTGGTGCTTGTTTGGTATCCGGATTTAATTGTTCCGACCGGGTTTCTATACGTGTTCTTAATCGGAGTATGGTACTATCGATTTAAGCCCAAGATCCCGGCGGGGATGGATATCCGACTATCGCAAGCAGAAACAGTTGACCCTGATGAGCTGGACGAGGAATTCGACACAATACCAAGCTCGAAACCACCCGACATAATCCGGGCAAGGTACGACAAGTTAAGAATGTTGGCTGCAAGGGTGCAGACAGTGTTGGGCGATTTTGCAGCCCAAGGGGAAAGGGTGCAAGCCTTGGTGAGCTGGAGGGACCCAAGGGCCACGAAATTGTTCATAGCAGTATGCCTGGTGATCACGGTGCTGCTATATACAGTGCCACCAAAAATGGTAGCCGTGGCCTTGGGATTCTACTACCTGCGCCACCCCATGTTCAGGGACCCCATGCCACCTGCTAGTTTAAACTTCTTCAGACGGCTTCCTAGCTTGTCTGACCGATTACTGTAGAGTAGAGAGTTTAAAAAAAAAATTCAGCATTCTTTTTAAGGTACCATTGAAAAAGACAATCAAAACAACTGTCCGTGTTGAAAAAGTTGTCCTCAATATATAAATATATAGACATTGAGAGGAGTGAAAAGAGAGGGAGATCATAGAAAGGAAAGTCGCAATTGTCATGATGTTCGTTTCTTCCTTTTTTTTTTTTTTTTTTTTTCTTTTTTTTAAAATATTGGCGTATCTGAATTGATGGACTAACTATAAAGAAATTGAAATAAGAGGAAGGAGTGGGGAGCAAAAAAAAAAACAGTTTTAGAGGGAAGAAAAATGAGTGCTAGAGTTGAATGGCAGTGACATGCATGTTTGCTGTAATGGTGTCGTGAAAAGTATAAACATAGAATTGCTTTTTCTTCGACTGTTTGTGTATGTAATTGGTCCATTCATCTCAAAGGCAGTGAGGTTTGCCGGGAATCACTGCTGTGCATTGCATTGCATGCCCTACTGAACTGATCTACTGCATGCTGTAAAAGTGACGTTTTTGTGCTTTCTTACCGTGTAAAAAAAGTGAGATTTTTTCATGGGCTAGTGCATCTAAACTCTCTGATCGTGCATGTGGAGGAGATAGTTCTTCATAATTCATGGATCAAAAAGTCTCTAAAAGATCAACTTTGTTCAAGGTATTTCAGTCATGTTGTATGGTTGTCAGCCTTTAGGTATCCCTTTTCAGACCATTTTGACTAATTTACTTGCGCGCGCGCACACACCTATATATATATATAAATATATATGCTATGAGATCTTCAGACTATACAGAAATTCTCTCAATGCCATCTCCAGTTCACAGTCCAATGAGAAGCAGCCACATAAACTCTATTTATGTGTTTCTTTCTCCCTCATATCTTAAAGGAAAAAAACCCTTGTGATCTTCTTCTCGTTAGAAATTTGCCTTTGTTCTACTGTTTTTCTTTTCACACCTTTTAATGCAATGTCATGAGTTGTCGTCTTCGAACCGTTAAACAATAATGCTGATTTCTTGTTTCAGTGTTTTTGCAAGCGTGATTCGCGGTGTTACGTTAAGATCTGTAGTAACTTTTGTTTGGTTGTTGAGAAAAATAAGGAGAATAAGAGAATGAAACCTGCTTATGATATTTAGATGCTTAGGAAACTGAAAAAAATAACTCCTTTTATCTCTTCTTCTTCCCTGCATTATGGGTGGGATACAGAATGTATGAGAATGTAAAATATTGTATGTGAAAGGTTGGGCCCTACAGAAAAGGGAGGGCCACCCAATGGACTGTTCTTTTTTTCGGCTGGGATGATACCCAGTAGAAGCTTGTAAGAAAGTGGAGGCCCTATAAAAATGGTAAGTTAACCCAATTAAAAATGATAACTTAAATGGAATGAAGAAGATTCATGATAGAAAAATTTTATTTATCATCTCCACATATTATATATTGCACTTATTTTTATTTTATTTTTTTTTCTTTTACTAAATATATGATATATGAATGATAAGTAGAAGAATTCAATTAGTTTAATAAGAATAAAACTAAAATTTCTTTTACTTTTAAAAAAATAAAAATAAATAGAAAAAAGTATGGTGTGTGGAATGATGACTAGAAAAATTCTTTAAAAAATAGTTGCAAGATTTAAAGATTTCTTTTCACGTTCTTATCTGAATTTAAAATCTTAAGTGAATGAGATATATATAGGCACGCGAAGTGAGTCTTATAATATTTATTGAATATTTAATACTATTCAAAAAATCCAAACTAGTCGTAGCAATAAATATTGTATGGCCTAATTCATATATCTATCTCTCTTAAGGAAATAGAGACAGGGAGAGAATATAGCACAACATGTGATGTTAATTATTTATATATACAAAGAAAAAAAGTAAGAGAAATTGTAGACCGTACAAGCAGTTTGTGGCTTAGCGAGGAAAGTTGATGCTGATTTTAAGAATCATTGTCAAATTTGATGAAGCACTCTTTTATAGATGATGTGGGTAATCATATTTGTCGCGATTTTGACACATATTGTTCACACACACATATATATATATGTTATTTACAATATAAATACAGCTTCTGTTTGAGATCAGATCAATAAATACTGAGGGTTTCCCTAGCTCTGAATTATATAGTACTTTGTGTAAACATACGGACAACGCAAGGATAGGATTCTTGGTAATATTGTCAGAATTTCTCTGCTCCTGATCTTCTAGTGTTTTGTCCCCGTCATCTGTCTTTCCTAGCTAGCTTAGTATATATAACGAGTTTCCTTTGCTTCTTGGACCATTTTTCCGGCCATTTTTTTATTGGCAATGCAGCTGTATATATGGTGTTATTAATTGTTGATCGGAGGCATGCAATAGTTTATTTCTAGTTAATTTGACCTAGCTAGTAATACAAACTACATGTTATATGTGTGTGTTTGTGCGCGCGTGCATACCGGCCGGACTCCGGCCATCCTCGGGGTAGTCAACCACCCTCTCAAGGGTAGTAATTCACAATGACAGCGCCAATGTCCCCTTTGTTTTGTTTTTATTAATAACTATTTTGATTTATTTCATTTTTAATTATAATAATTTTACGATGAGTAGCTATTACTCATTTGGTAAGATTATGGGATTTATAAAAGAGTAATTATGATTCTCTTCATCCTAATTTTTATCATTTTTATTCTTACCATGATTCATATGGCATATTTTAATTACACTATAAGAAAATTGTTTATTTGTGGTCAGGTATTTTCTATGAAAATGATTATTTTCTGTTAAAATGAGACTATTTTCGTCGTAAATAGTTATTCTCATCGCAAATAATCCGTCGCAAATACTCGTTTTTCTTGTAATGAATTAAGTGTATTCATGAGTAATCTGCCTAAATAAAAAGTCACTTAAAATGTGACATCAATCAACAGGTGTACTAGAGATGAAAAAATTAAAATGAAGAGTAAAATTTATTTTTATAAAGTTCTAGGAAATCTGGTCACTTCGGTTTCAATTTCATTGCATGGATGGATGTTGAAAGATCGATTAGGATTTGGACAAGCTTGATTTCTATGAGAATTATATATATACCAATCTCGATATATATATATATATATATATATATATATATATATATGTATGTTTGAGCGAGCTGATCTACTACTGTTGTAGTACTGTTTAGGCAAGAAATTACTAATTACCTTGCTTTTCTGTATGCATTAGCAGTTTTACTTCATGCTCGATCATTGCTTCTAAATTCCACCAATTTTATGTTCTCAGAGGGAACCTGATCAATTAATATCCAAGATCTGTTGCATCGATCCTTAGTTTAAGTATGGGAGAAACCGCAGCTTCTGATCATAAACATGATGAAAAAGAGGAAGTTGAGAAGGTGAACAAGAAAGAAAAGAAAGAGAAACACGAGCAGGATGGAGATCATCAAGAGAAGGGAGATCAGGAGAAAACAAAGGACAAAAAAAAGAAAGATAAGGATGGTAAATGCAAGGAAGATAAAGCTGAAGGAAAGGAGAAGAAGAAAAAGAATCCTGAAGAGAAGAACGATCCATCAAAACTGAGGCTAAAGCTTGAAAAGATCGATTCCAAGATGCAGGCACTGGTGGCAAAGAAAGAAGAAATCTTGAAACTGCTTAAAGAAGCCGAACAAGGTGCTCCGGCCCCAAATGCTAGTGGAGGAGGAGCTTGCCCCACCACCACCTCTTGAAGCTACGTACTCTTACTAGCTAGATGATCAGTTATCTAGGGTGCAAAAAATCCTGAGATTTAGGGACATGAATCAGTGATCTTTACATATAATAACATGACTAAGATCATGATCATCTTCTGCAGCTAGCACAAGAAACCAGTCTGTAAAAATATTATAATATTAGGTCAAAGATCAATCACTGATCAACATATCAAATAAATCGTGAAATAAATTAAGAATAAACCTGTACTGATCATATCGAATTGGCTCAACAATATATGTATATATATGGATGGATATTTGGCCGATGATTGGATAAGTAATGTTGGGAATGAAGCCTGGTCCGGAAGCAATGCATGCATGTACGTAGCAGTAAGGTCGAAGATGATCATCATGAATTAGTTGCATATTATAAATATACTTGCATTGATCACGGACCAAGCTTTATTCCTCACATGATATTATCGTACTTACTAATATCAATACAGATTCAATGCGTTGGGTTGTGTATCAAGAGTAATTGTGATCATCCCTTTTATATATGCAGTATATGGTTGCATGGAGCCCTAAGAGACGACATGCTATGTTGTTGTACTCCACTACTGGGGCGGGGGCTTTTGCATGCATGCATCCCATGGATGCATGGGATCCCATACATGCGCGCAGATCAGGTGCGCGCAAAAGTTAATACAAGGTTGTCTGTTGTGCGAATCAATGTCAGAAACGCGCATACACCACGTTGCCCAATCACAACCTACTTCATTGGTATACCACTAATTAATGTCTGCTTTTTTTATATTCCCTTACGTTCCTTCACTTGGAGACAAGCCAATGCATCTCATCCCTCATGCATGTTTCCTCAAAAATGGCTGGCTTTCACAATTAATGTACGGTCGATTTTGCAATAATGCATATATATATATATATATATATATATTATATATATATATATATATATATGAGCCTCTCTGGCCTTCGAGTGACAGGGATCGATGCGGTTCTTCTGGTTGTGTCCAAGAGTCCGATCCATCGGAATCTGGCTATTTCATTGGGATCTTGAAAATAATAAAAGTTAACATGCACTCTTATTCGCTATTTATATTTCACATGTCAATTCTCAACTAATTGTTTAATTCATCAAACCGGCTAAAAGGTAAAATGTACGACCTTGTTAATTAATATTGAGTCAGAGTTATTCTATATGCAATTGTGAAGTGCGTAAACGCTTCATAATTATTTTGAAAAAAAAAATTACTATTAAAAAATTAATTTTTTTATGTGAGTCTCATATTTTATTTATTTATTTTAAAACGATTACGTAGTGATTACACAATTTACAGTTATAAATATATTTTCTCATTAAGTAATGATTTGTATAAACCTTAAATAGACAAGTCTTGTGTAGTCTCTTTGTAAAAAAATAGACCCCCATAAAAAAATTTACTCTTTGTAAAAAAAGGTAGACCCCCATAAAAAATATATATATATATTCTTTTTGACAAAAGGATTGTGTAAGGCTTGCATTCTTAGACTTGTAGTTAGCATTACTCTTTAAGATTTGACGGTCAAGATTATGCTACATCGCATATTTTCCTTTATTTTCATCCATCTTAAAGTCATAATTGAACAAAAAAAATTTATTTGCGATTTTTCCTTTTATAGTTATAATAGGAAGGTAGTATATTAATTTTGATAGTTTTGTATAAAAAGTAGAAAGTATAATTAAATGCTTATTAGTTAGAGGGTGAACAAATCATTTAATAACTCATAAAAAATCGATCTTTATAACTATTAGCTAGGGTACTTTATTTTAGATCCAAACCGTTGATCACAAATCAAATTTTCATGATTTCAAAATTAATTATCAAATCAAAGGGGAAAGTTGTTGATTAATTGTTAGTTATTATTATTTTTTAGTTTTTTATTATCTTTACAATTTGATTTTAGAGTTATTTGAATGTGGCATTCTTGAGCTACTAATTGTAATAAATCAAATATAAGGGAAAGAATGTGAGCAATGTTCCAAAAAAAGATGCGAAAAAAAAAATCAATCATAGGATACAAAGATAGATTTACGTGGTTCGACAACATGCCTACGTCCATAGAGTTGTAAAGAATTTTATTTTATTCTCTTAAAGAATATCATAGTACACTGTGAAGCAAAATTACAATACTTAGAATGAACATACTTTTCATAATAAACATATATATATGGTTATATAGTGGAAATACTAATTTTGCAATTTATGGGTTATTCGCTCAAGCGAATCTCAAGTGAACTTTATGTCTGTTGTTCGCTTAAGCGAACTCTCTGTCTAAATTTTGCTCGAGTGACCTGTTGCACAAACGTCAAGCAAATTTTGCATTTCGAATAAGCCCAAGCCTCATTGAAATTCCATCAAAAAATCGTAACGAAACCTTGTAGGTGGAGTCATCAAATCAAGCCGGCCGCCACAAGAACAAACCATGCTCCACAAACCCAAAAAATTAAAAAAATTAAAAAATAAAAAAAAGGAAGAGGAAGTGTCTCTAATGAGACGTTCAAACATTTAAAATTCTAAATTTAAATTGTGGTCATTTAATTTAGGGTTAGAACGGCATATGATTCAATAGCATCAACGCTAGATGTCTGAAAATTATATATATGATAGAAAGAAAGGATATGGAGTTATTGGGGAGAAAATATAAATATATATCTTACAAGTCATTTGTTATAAAATAAAAATAATGATATCTATATAACTATTTTAAAAGCCAATTTAACCCCAAATAATGTGATAGTATTACTTCATTAATTTTTTTTTTTATTTTAATTTCAATTTCAAATTCTGAAAAGTAATTTGCGAATCTAGGACACGTAAGTCTCCCGCAAACTTTTTTTAAGAACGTACGTGGGATTTACAATGAAAAGGTGGTTTTTTTTTTTTTTTTAAATGATGGGTATCACTTTTTTTCAAACTCTTGTATCAGACTTGCACACGCTAATTAATTACATGAATTAGGATCAGAAGAAATTATAGATTAGCTCAAGAATATATAGTATTCCTCCTTAAAAAAAAAAATTTAATTTCATTTAACATAGAAATTATAAAAGAGTGATAAATTAATCTTTTCTCTGAAATTATAAATCATTAATTTTATTGAAAAATTCTACTCGTCATTTATGTACTATATATATATTTTTTTTTAATAGATGTATGGTATAAGAATGACGCGTAAATTAACTCTATAATCATTACTCACTATTATTGTATAGGTCCAATCCGGAAAACCGCATAATGTAAGTGGGGGAAGCCTACACGTCGATTGGCCCTTTTCACTGTGACGAAAGATGATTACATATATAGACCCATATTCACATGGGGTAACGTGGATTTGATGCTAAATCCCAAAAGATCATGTGATCCCCCATTAGAATCTTAGACCCCATCTTTTCATTTTCAATGTGAACGTAAGTTATTAATTTCAGAAATCAACTTTCCATTTTTAAAATTTTGAATAGAAATTCACCATTCGTTAAGATCCGACCGTTCAATTAAAATATCAAATTTTGACAATATCTTGTCAAAATGACTAGTTTGGTAATAAACAATAAAAAAAAGGGTAATGCTACATGAACCGATAATTCAACCTATAAGTACAAATATACTTCTTTTTTTCATTAATCATTTTTTATATATTTTTAAACATTTTTAAAAATTTGAAAAAAAAATACCAATTCATTAATATTCATTTTCTTAAACATTAAGTAAAAAACATAAAAAATAAAAAAATCAATCAGTCACTTTTATCGTTCACTTTTATAGGTTCAAATAGTATTTTCCATAAAAAAAATTAAAAAAAAAAAGTTGGAAGACTATTGTTTGGATTCAGAAATGATATGATATGATTAATTTAGATGAAAGTTGAAAAAAATATTGTTGAAATATTATTTATTATTATTATTATTGTTTTGGAATTTGAAAAAGTTGAATTGTTTATTATATTTTCTGTAAAAATTTGATAAAATTGTAATGATGAGATGAAACACTTTCTGAATCCAAACAATAAGTTTTTCCTAATTTTTTAAAGATTGATGAAACTGAGGTTGAAAGCATTGAAACTAGTAACTCTTGGTTGCCCTTCATCAACTGAGTGAGGTGGTCCATCAAGTTCAAAGACTTCTCTTATGGAGGTTTGGGAAATTTACATCTACAACTATTTATTGTACCAACAAGGTAAAGGAACCAAATCATCGTACAGCAGTCTATTCTCTGTACTGCTTCAGCTCAGCTAAGACGTTTTCTTCTTGTTTTTGTTCCTCCTTACCGTCGCATGTACTGTAAAATGGAAGTGTCAAAAAGAAGCAAGACAGCTCGATATAAATTAGACCACATTCTGGGTTAAATGGTCCGCTAAATCACTTTCCAACCGGTTCTTGGAAATTTCACTCAACCATTCCTCTGTCTCTCAGTACAAAGGGAAACTTCCTCTTTGGCTGCTTCTTCCCAGTTTCAATAAATTTAATGCCAACCAATTCTAATTCTTGAAAACAAAAGCATTGATCATCATCACAGGTTTTTAACAACAAATAACCATGTTCCCTGGTTTATACCATGATATTGGCAAAAGGGCCAGAGGTTATATTTCCTTTGTGGTTTCTAATTTATATCTAGAATTATTTCTTACTAAAGTTGCATGTGGTTTCTCTTTTGTGGTATATGCTCACATGGATTCACTTCACTTCTATGTTAGATCTTCTATACAGAGGCTATGCTCAGCAACCACCTAATCTCTGCCAGTTCCAAGGCTTTGATTGCAGCCTTGATATCTCCTGTCGAAGTAATTTCCTCTCAATCTTAGTAAGCTACGGTTTATTCTTATTTGACTTTGTTCAGCTAAAGAAGGCTAGGAATAATTAATTCATTCTCAACATGTTTTGCAGAGGATTCATGGTGTTGCATAAACCATTACTTCTGTCTTCGTCCTCACTAGTCTTGAATGATTAAGAAACATTTATAATCATTTCCCTTTGTGAAAAATTGAAGACAGCATCTTAAAAGGATTTGTTCTTTAATTTGGACTAGTCTCATTGCAGTCATGAACAAATGTTGTTTCCCCGTCTATAAAATTTCTGCCATTGTGTCGTCAAATGATTATGTAAATTAAAGGGACAGCCATAATTTTGTATTAAATCTATGTTAGTTAGAACCAAATAAATTGCTTGATAATTTGCAATAAACCCCATAAGCAAGAGAGCAAGTAGCACTGTAGAGGGGCAAGAATATTAGCTCTCTTCCTTGCCATCATGCTTTTGTTACAGAACTTCAATTGAAAAAAAGTAGCTGGAACTGAATCTGATATTTTAGTTTCCTATGACTCTTTACAGTTGGAGACATTGCACCTGGACTAAGGACCCTTTTTAACCTAGACATTCCGGATTCTGCAAGAGTAGGTCACTTTCTTCCCATCTGAAATCTGAACAAGTTTAGCATTACTATTTTAGTTTGCATTTCCTTGTCTACCTTTGATTCCCTCTTCCTTGTTGAGCCAGAGCCATGTTATACAGTACAGGAGATCCAATTCTTAGACAACAGTGATTGTGGTAACAGGTGGAGCTGCAATACTCGGGAGACTATGCTGGGATAACAGGAGGATTGGGGTTGAAAGGAAACCCAATTACAGGATATAAGCCCCTCATAAACTTGTCGGGTGTGGTAGGAAGCGATTTTCTATCTCTTGGAACTGACCTAGCCTTTGACATATCAACTAGAACACTCAACAAAGTCAATGCTGGTTTGAGCTTCAGCAGTGACTTCCTTATTGCTTCCATAAACTTGTGAGCATTATTCCCATGAAATGTTGGAGAAAGAAACTTTTAGAAGAAAAGAAAAGAAAGAAAGTTTTTTTCTTGAAAGAAAGTTGTTTTCTTTGAGAAGTAAACAGAAATTTTCTAATCTCTATTTACTATGAACATGAACTCAAAATGTTTGTTTGATGAGCTAAGCTTCTCTAACAATGCAGGAATGACATGCTTGACACTTGGAAGGTTTCCGGTTGCCGCGTTATCAACCCTCCGACCAACACTGCCATTGCAGCAGAACTCAAGCATACCTTTTCAGTCAATGACACTGCCCTCACTATTGGTGGCCAGCATGCAATATTTCCTTTTACATTGTTGAAGGCAAGATTAAGCACTTATGGCAGGGCAGGAGCTCTTATTCAGCAAGAGTTGTTCGAAAAGCTTGTTCTAACAATTGGTGGAGAGCTGGACTTTATGGACATAAGGAGAGTTCCTAATCTTGGTCTGTCTGTGGCATTCAACCTTTAGAAGAAGCCAGCACAGAAAGCTTCTTCTACATCCACACAACAAAAGTACAAACATATGGAACTTATGGTTTTCCTGGAATAATTTTTGCGTGTCATACAAAAAGATATTGAGGCAAATACTTTAGTAGTAAGTTAGAGGTACTATTCTAGTAAAAGTAAAATAATTTATTTGTATTTTTTTAAGAGGCAGGAGAAGAAGTAAGTTAGTGTATACTTCTGCATCACTTCCATTGGACATGTACTTGAGAAAGTGAAAGATATATGTATACCGGTTTCCAGAAAATGGTAAAAGTATTAATGAATGGAAATTACTCCTGATGGCTTTTTTGAAGGAAAATACTTTAGTCACAAAGGGATTACACAAAAGTAAACTCACAAACTAATGTGACTTGATGTGGTACGTTAGATTATAAAGTTACTTTTATTATAAAATAGATCTAACGGATTTCATAAAACTACATCGGCTTGTAGATTTACTTTATGTAATCTTTTTATGTCTTTAGAAGTTTTTCTTTTTTGAAAACCTAAAAAAGAAAAGGATGATATACTCTGAACAAAGGATCTAGCAAAGAGGGCTGGTGGCATTAAATCTTTGAGAAAAGTTGAGTTTTACAAGGTTTTATGTGTCTCGATGAGCTTTAAGTTGCCAAGTGTATACAAAGACATACACGGGCTATTTAGGGCTATTAGGGCTATTTTATTAGCTCAACCTTTGTAAAGAATAAGAACATTTCGTTGTATTTCTCTTCTTTCAGTTGAATCAAGACATTGCACAAGGATCAAGTTTCGGAATGAACAACTCTCAAGTTTCACGACCAGAAATAATATGACAGTACTTGGGACAACTTACATAGTTTCGAAATGATCAACTTAACATACATGGGACATCTTCAAACTTCCTATTAACAATGATAATCATTGTTAACAAACTAATATGACAGTCACTCATGTTGGATTATAGTACACCAGTTATAAATATCAACGTCCATGCACGAACTTATTAGAGGCATACAAATGGAAAATCAACAACACTACTGGTGACTAGAACCCTGAAGAAGGCCATCACGGATTTGAGTAGCAACATCACGAACTGCACCAGGTCCATGTGGGATGAACACGGCAGATGATTTCGAGGCAGCACCAATTTCTTTCATGGTGTCAAAATACTGGGTAACAAGTACCATGTCCATGACATCCTTTGCTGTGGTCCCAGGCACATTAACAGAGAAGCCTAGCACACTGTCTCTCAAGCCATCCACAATAGCTTGTCGCTGGCGAGCAATACCCAGACCAGACAAATACTTAGACTCGGCCTCACCCTCAGCTCGTTTAATTTGCAAGATTTTCTCAGCCTCTGCCTTCTCATTAGCTGCCACCCTCATTCTTGCAGCTGATAACACAACGTTTTGAGAAAAATAAATAAATATAAACTCTACTAAATAAAAGAAACTTAAAACTTCAAGAGAAGAAGGAGCAGAGGACAATGACTTGACAATATACAGGCAAACATGAACTGAACAGTCACCAGAAGATTTTAGTAAAGTAAACTAGATTATATCTGGTCAAAACTCTGGAAATTCATAAAGCTGGGCACCCTTATTCCTAGGAAACAGCTTATTTTGTAGTTGTTACTGATTTTATAGAAACAATTGAGAAAACAACTCTGGTTACCATATCTAAGTTATACTAAATCCAGCCACTTGGTAGGCATGGACATGGGGGGCGCAAGAATAACCATTTGACAGGGTATACCCCATTGACAATCTTCTAGCACAACAACTTTAACACTGAACAATGACAACTTCATCAGATGATACTGAAATTTAGCATCTCCACATAAACACTGAGATGGGTTAAATAGCAAGGGGAAAATTCACAAATCCAAAGTGAGAAAGGAAATCGGTGATGTAACATACCTGCATTAATTTCATTCATTGCTCGCTTCACATGCTCATCTGGTTCAATATCAATTATAAGTGTTTGTACGATTTCATACCCATAAGCAGACATAGCCTGTGAGAAATCACAAAGGAAGAACAACAGTTTCACAAGTTATAGCCTCTGTGATCTTTCACTACCGTTAATTCATCAGATAGTCTACCTTCTCAAGTTCATCTTCCACAGCTTTGGCAATATCATTTTTCTGCTCAAAAGCATCATCCAAGTTAAGCTTTGGGACACTAGCTCTGATTACTAATTTCATGAAAAAGGAAACTCCATTTAGCTGATAATATTTGTGATAAATATAATTTTAGTTCTAAAAACATACAGAAGACAGAAATAGTAATTAATCCCAGCAGGATATCACATCAAGTCACATGCATGTCAGTATAGTATCAGTAGGATTTTCAGTTTATACCATCAAAAACATAAGCTTGTATTTGGGTTCTTGTGTTGCTGAGTTTGTAGAAGGCATCACTTGCCTTGTCAGCCAGGGCACGGTATTGAATGGATGCAACCACATTGACAAAAACATTGTCCTGGAGAACAAATGATCACAAAGATCAATAACCCACATGGCCGAGGCACATGTAACAAGTAACAACAGCCTTGCCAAAATAATTTTCATTCGAGTTATCTTTCCTTCCATATAAACTACAGTACTTCCTCCATTAATTCCTCTGGACTCCAAAAATAAAATATAAACATACCAAAATTGAAAAAAAAAACAATCTGCATTGAAACAGCATAAATTTATAGGTGAGAAAACTTTTTTGATAAGTTAGGTGAGAAAACTTCATCACAGGCTTTGAGCATATCAGCATCACATGCTCTAAGCAAGCCTGTCAAGTGATGCCTTTTATATGCTTGTACTAGTGTCACAAGACGAAAAGGTTAAGTCAACTCCATGGTTATGTAAATTTACAAACCTTTGTCTTGGTCTCGCACTTCACATCCAATTGCTGCAACCGAAGAGTGAGATGCCCAGCAAGCTGGCTTCCAAGGCACCAAGGCAAGCAATGGCATCCTGGCTGAAGTACTTCATCAAATTTGCCAAATCTTTCCTTGATAGCCACAGTCGATTGGTCAACTTGTACACAACAGAACAGATTACCCATCTTCTCTTCACTATTTGATTATCTCTAATATTTATACACAAAAATCAGAAACTAATTGTAAATATAAAATAATGACAATCAAAGCTTTGTATGCAAGTAATAGGCACTAAAACATATTTTTCTTCATGTCAGAAACCCCAGAGACCGTGCAAACACTACCAATAAAGACTAAAATATATTAAAACATACAACCACAAGAGTTATTCTCCACAAACCCTTTTTTATGACAGACAAGTAGACACACCGAATAGCAACCTACACAAAAGCTATACTCCTTGAAGTCCGGGTCCCTAAAATAAACCTGAGACCCATAATTGAAAAAATAGTTAAAAAAATTATGCTGTTCATAAATATTATAAAAAAATTCAATAGAATTTACCACAGATTGATTGCTATTTTTTTAATTTCATTTGTGAAGAATATTGGAAATTGCTCCATGCATAAATTCAATAAAAAGTAGGCAAAAAGTATATGCAGCGAAAGGAGGTCTAAAAATGGAAAAGAAAAAGAAAAATCATGCCATGAATACACATACCAAGCACGTTTTATATCGAAAGTGATAACTCAAAGGTTTACAAGAGTAGAGAGAAGACGCTTACTATTGGTAAGAAAGACAAAGGCAGCAGGCAGCAGGCAGAAGATCACCAAAAAAATAAAGAAGAAAATGAGTGTGAGGTAAGTTGGTATGGCAACTCAAACAAACCAGACATTTGAGCCACTTATATAGACCCCAATAAGACGATGTTGGATTTTTTTTTTTTTTTTTTTTTAAATTACCCATTTAAATATGATATAATTTTGAGTATACTAATGATAGAAGTCAACAAATTAAACCCTTAAGCTTAGTCGCCATTAAAAGCCATTAGGATTAAGCTATCTGAGCTGTATACACCAATGCCAGGACGACTCTAACAAGACTCTAACAACCTTTACTACATAGAAAAACCATCAATTTTTTTTTTTTTTTTTTTAAATACAAGATTCCATTCACTTTCAAATACCTTTACCTTAGGTATAAAATTTTGTTTGGAATAGCAGCAAACTGCTAGGACAAACCTCAAAAACCTCATCAAGGAAAAACTCTGAAAAGTTTGCAGCATCACAGATAGTATCACAGATAGAAAATTTTACCGGGTTCTTGTTCTGCTTCACAATATTCAATATATAAAATTCAGATATTCCATAAATGATAGCGTAACAATTACATGAAGAAAAAAGAACCCAAATTGTGAAAGAAACCAATTTATAGAACACAAGTGTGATTTCCTTAACTTTTCAAAGAAAAAATATCAAGTTTGTAAAGCAAAACATAATGAATTGAAATTAAAGAGAAAAATCTACCTGGATTTCCTTTTCTTAATTGATCCCAGAAGACGAAGATAAGAAACAGAAACTGCGTTATTATTTTAAGCAGTACCCGGGATGGTGAGAAACTTCGCCCTTTGCTTTAGGATGAAGTCAAAAACTAGGTCAAGAACCAGGCAGGACGGCCCCGCTATAGCGACCCCCCAAGGCCAATAGCCATCGTTATCAATTTCAATCCATAGAAATTTCCCATATCCCTTCTCTTTTCTTCTCTCTCACAAGCCAGGTTTAGATTATTCAAATAAAACACTCACTGTAGTTTAGATGATGTAATATTATGTATGTAAAATGAATATTTTTAATAGTAATTTTCATCTATATTTATTCTTCAAATAATAATAAAGGAGAAGAAGGTAGGATCAAATTGTGTGGCTAATAATAGTAGGAAAATGAAATGATTTTTTTATTTATTATTGAAATGAAAATGAAATGATCATTAAAAGTACGATGTGGGATATATAATTATATTTTTTGAGAAATAATAGTGACAACCCTGTTTTTTTCTTCCCTTAGACTTTTAGGAACTAGATATAGATTTCCAATTTTAAAATTTTGAAATCCGCATTATGCACTTTTTAATTTATCATTTATTTAATGTACATATCTTGTAGATTAAACAGAACATTTTCATTACCCAAAAATATAATTGATAATAGGCAAATTGTGCATAATTTTACTATTTTAAATAAAATATTATCACAATTATGTAGTATTAATTCTTATATTTTTATTAGTTTTGAAATATTTATTTTTCTTATAGGAGTAATAAAAAAAATAAAAAATTTGGACGTGAACTTAAAAAGAAAAGAAAGTAAAGGCTGGACATGCAAAGAAATAAGAAAGAAGTGTACAATGAAAAAATATATATAGTGCATAGTTTAGATTTTGACATGACTATATAATGAAGTGAGATATAAATTTTATTTTGGAAAAAGCTAGTTTGCCCACTAAATGTGACTGCTCAACTTGACCACTCTGAGAATTTTTTTTTTTTTTTACATAATGATTAAGGAAGTGATTTTAAGTGTATTGATATATTTTTTTATTTTTTTAAAATATTTAAATACATTAAAAAAATGTGAATAGAAAATTTAAAAATAAAACTTGTAAAATGCACTATTGGTCAAGTGGAGCGGACAACTCTGAGCGAGTAGCCCGAATCTTGTATTTTTCATATCCTTTCATGAGACTGTCTTTTTTTTTTTTTTTTTTTTTTTTGGGTCCAAGCATTTCTTCTTATAATTTATATATGAGATATTTGGTTTTGCTTACATTATTCCGCTCACATATTTCATTATAAGAGTGTTGTGCCACATTCAAAGTGGTTTTATTTGTTGAGTGTACTCCCTCGAGAGATTTGAGTTGAAGCATACTCTCGTATAGAAATTCGAGTCACATTTAACAAAGGGTGTGTTTTGTGTTGGTTAAAGTTGCATTTAGATGTTAAATTGAGTTGAATTGAGTTGAGTTAAGATGATAAAATATTGTTTAAATATAAATTTATAATAATTTAATATTATTATTATTTTGAAATTTGAAAAAGTTGAATTATTTATTATATTTTATATTGAAATTTGAAAAAATTGTAATAATGAGTTGAGGTGAATTGAGATTTATTATATTTTTTAATCTTTATTAGCCGCTTTAATTGCTAGAAACTAATAATAAGCTGGTTGGAGAATGTGATAATAACTAAATTATATATAATTTTATTATTTTAAATAAAGCATTATTATAACTATGTAGTATTAATTTTTATATTTTTATTAGTTTTGAAATATTTATTTTTTATAAGAATAGTAAAAATAAATAAATTTTGGACTTGAACAGAAAAAGAAAAGAAAAGCAAACGCTGAACGTGCAAACAAAATAAGGAAAGAAAATGCTGCAGGGAATGTAGGGAAATAAGAATAAAATGTGAACATTTCCAACATGCGTCATGATGTTAGAGTTACAAGAGTATTAATAGTGGACTCAATAAAATTATATTTTGGTCAAAATTTAACTAGATTTAATAAAAACTTACTGTAATGGATTCAACAAAGTTACAGTGCTTTTAGTTTTGATTATTTTCACTAGCCAAATCTATTGAGTACAAGTTGTTGGCCTAATATTATTTTGACATAAATAATTTCCTCTCCTGCATGCTATTCATTTCGTGCGAGCATACAACTCTAGAAAATTCATTATCATCTCAAAAGTCCGAAGCGTCCAAATTCCAAACTAAACCACAGAAGATGGCTAATCTCCATCAGTCATCATTTCAATGACATGATATCATCTTGCTAGAGTGCTTCAAGTTTTAGTTCTTCAAAATTCTTATTAGTTAATGCCAATTTTTTCTTTTAAAATCTAATATCAATGTTAAAAAATTAATATATATTTTTTTAATAATAAATATTCAAATTACAATTACAATTAAAATAAATAAAAAATTCAAAATTAATATTTTAATAGAATAGTGATAAATTTAAAAATTTTATTATTTAGTGTTGTTAAAAAAGTGACTAACGAAATTTATAAAAGTGAATTCTTTAACTAAATTTTGGTCAAACTTTATTGAGTCCACTCCTAATACTCTAAAGATAAGAGGAAGTATGTGGCATGAAAAGTGGGAAAGCCTAAAGAAATAAGAAGCAAATTGTGAAAACAGACGAAGGAAACAATAGACACTAGGCACAAGAGAG
This sequence comes from Juglans microcarpa x Juglans regia, assembly GCF_004785595.1. NCBI lineage: Eukaryota > Viridiplantae > Streptophyta > Magnoliopsida > Fagales > Juglandaceae > Juglans > Juglans microcarpa x Juglans regia. Next base: position 4,898,357 of record NC_054604.1, on the reverse strand, counting down.
GGCTAGCCGCATAGAACACGAGAGAAAAGAAGGATCCACGATATCCTTCTTTTCTTTTCTTTTTTTATCTAATCAAGCATATTATATATATATATATATATATATATATATAAAGGTACAAAAGTTTAAGGTGGATCCTTTCTACTATCAATATACAAGAAGCAACTAGGAATATTATCTAAGGGTAGGCTTCCAAAAACATAATTGGTAACTACCCACTGCGTCACTGAGTGCGCATATTGATTTTGAGATCCACATATTTTAGTAAATTTTCAGTCTTGATGATGCTAGGAGCTGAGAAGAATGTCCCCAATAATAGTTGAGATGTTTCAGAATGGAGTGGAATCTGGATTCTCAATAGATGTAAATACTGACGGAGCATCCCCTTCTATTATTGCTAGATTCTGGTTGGATGCTAACTATGCTGCTAAGGCTTCTACCACTAGAAGGATAATGGTTTGTACATTTTCCCTTTTTATCCCCAGAATGTCTCCACTATGGTTTCTTTGTATTATTGAGACTACTGAGAATTGGTCACGTACTGCTGCATCAAAAGAGAAGCTTTGATAACTTGGAGGATGAGGTTTCCATTATTCTTCTTTGCTATGTTGACTATGTCTTTCTTTCCAAGCTTCTTTATAATCTTCATATATGTGTTTCAGCTAGACATTTGCCTCTTCAAGTGACAAGGAATTGTGATTGTGGACAATGTCATTTCTCATTCTCCAAATAAAATCTAGCATTATAACCGCAAATAACTGGAAGTGGTGTCTTTCTTATATTCGAAGTCCCAATTCTTTTTCTGGATAGATGATCATTCTGATCCAGTCTGATATAGAATCAATAGACAATCTTGCTAGATTTAGTGGCCAACTGCTCTGTTGCCACAAAATTCTGATGACAGGACATTCTATAAAAAGATGTTTTAGGGTCTATTTCTCTTGGTTACAAAGTGGACATTCTTTTGATCTTGAAGCAGAATGAAATCACCAATTCGTGATTTAGTAGGAAGAATATTCCACAGTAGTTTCCAAATCTATAATTTATGCCGATCATGAATTTTAAGGCTCCACATTGACTTGAAAAGTGACATTGAGAAGCCATGTTGATCTAAGACTTGGGATTGCAATGTTGCCTGATAAGCTGTTTTAACAGAGTATTTCCAATTATGGTTTAGGGCCCTAACAACTTTGTCTTGCTCAAGTGATCTTACTGAGAGAGGGATTTTTTGTCTTTCTGATATACTTTCTTAATCAAAAAGATTTCACATTTTTGGAACATCCCAATTCCTAGGATTACTGGTAATGAGATTCGAAACTGAAAGAGTTGGGTGAGCTAGGGCCATACCTTGTATTTGCTGTGGTTTGAAGTTATTAAGCAAAGGAACCCATACAGATTCTCCACTGTAGATTTGAAAGCAATGACCTTTGTTGAGCAAATCTTTTGTTTTGAGTATTCCCTTCCACATGCATGAATCAGTTGTCTTCTCTGTTGCCTCCAAAAAGTTGTGTTCTTTAGGTATTTAGCAGTAAGGATTGAATGCCACAAACTATTTGTAGGTCCACCTAATTCCTATCTTGTTTTTGCTAGCATTGCTTGATTCATCTTCTCCATTAATACGATACCCATGCCACTTTCTTTTTTTGGTAAACAGATAGACTTCCAAGACTTTAATGTCATATGATGAATTTTATCTTTTGAGAATCTCCACCAAAAGTTTTTGAAAGCTGTATGAAGTAATCTCATTTTGGCAGTTGAAAAGAGCTCATATGATATGTTGGTATTGTGCTTACTATAGATTTGATTAGCATAGTTCTAGCTGCCTGGGCCAGTAGCTTTGATTTCCAACCTTCCAATTCTTTCCCCACTTTGGTCGGCATTTCATTGTAATTTTCTTTTTTGCTTCTGTTGAACGAGGTTGGTAAGCCCAGATATTTCATTCTAGTCAATGTTGTTTTATAAGGTAACCATTGGGAGATAACTGTTTTTGTTGTTTGTCTTGTATTCCTGGTAATAAACATTAAAGATTTACTCAGATTTATCCTCTGGCCAGACCAACTTTGATATTTTACTAGGCACTCTGATATGTTTTACGCATTTTTTTCTATTGCCTTTGTGAAGATAATTGTATCATCTGCAAATAGTAAATGTGACACTTTGGACTACTTCTGCTAATTTGTACCCTTTTTAGTTTCTATTGAGCTTCAGCCTTCAATAAGATTCTAGATAGTGCTTCTATGACCAGTATAAAAAGAAAGGGTGAAATTAGATCACCTTGTCTAATACCTCTCTGAGATTTAAAGAAACCTCTTGGTGAACCATTGATGTGGATGGAAAATGACACTGTAGATATGCACTCCTTTATAAAATTTATCTATTTTTTTTATTGAAACCCAGATTCTTCATCATTACGAATAGAAATTCTCATTCCACCTGATCGAAAGCCTTTTTCATGTCTAGCTTAATTGCCATTAAACCTTTTTTCCTTGTTTTCCTTTTGAGATGGTAAAATAGCTCATGAGCTATGATAGTATTTCCTTGATGTTTCTACCAGAGACAAAGGGTGTTTGGAGTAGAGAGATAATTTTTGGGAGTAGACATTTGAGACGATTGGCCATGATTTTGGTTATGATCATGTAGCTAACATTGGTAAGGCTAATGGGACGATATTGGTTTGGACTAGACGTTTTTGGGATAAAAGCAATGTTGGTATGATTAATCTGCTTTAGAAGTTGTAAACTGCTAAAAATATGTTGCACTGCTAGTATGACTTCTTTCTTGACAATATTCCAGTAATGCTTATAAAAGAGAGCTGTCATTTCATCAGGCCCCTGAGCTTTGTTACTAGGAATCTGTTTTAAAGCTTCTAATATTTCCTTTTCTTCTGGTATGGCAGTTAGAGATTCATTCTCTATGTCCGAGATTTGCTTATCAAAGAGATTATCCAAATGTTCCGGAACAATTGGATTTGAAAAGGAATATATAGAGCTGAAATGATTAATAAAATCAGATTCTATTTCAAGAGGATCCATAGACCAAATACCTGGTCCCAGTTTGATTGTTTCAATAGCATTCCTTCTTTTTTGGATAGTTGTTGTCAAGTGATAAAATTTGGTGTTGAAATCCGTTGAAGTTAGCCGAGTGAGTTTGGATTTTTGTTTCCATAAGCTTTCTTCATATTCTCTTTTCTTGTGAACTCTACGTTGCAAAAATCTTTCTTTTTCTTGGTTAGAAGGAGTCATAAGATTGCCTTGTACCTCAAAAAGTTCACTTTCAATTTGAAGAATATTGTGGTTGATTTGCCTGAAGTGACTTTTATTCCATATGTTGAGCGCTTCTTTGGTGGGCTTGATTTTTTTGCATAGATTGTAAGACGGATTGCCCAAATGAGATTTACTCTATGCTTCACTTATTATTTAGTTGCTTAATGGCTCGCTGTTAGTATTTTTAATATTTACTTTTCTTTCCGTTGGTTTTTGTAGCCGTTGGTTAACGGGCTTACTTTTTATGGCCTCAATTTTCACTTTATTAGTTTTACTTTATTATGGCTTTATTACATTTGGATGTTGGCCTTTAATTCTTTTTCGTTATGTCCATTTCGTCCAGATTTGTTCTTTGTTCCATCTATATATATTTGTTTTATCTTTTGGTACGAGTGTGGCATATATTTGAGAAAAAGTGAGATAAGAAAAATAAGCTTAGAGAGTATATATATTTTTTAGAGTATTTTCTAGATAAAAGAAATGTGTTCTTTTGATGGAGGTTTGAGCTCAACCACTTGTGCAGAGTTGGTTTGGGATATACGACGATCAGTTGGGCTATTGTATCCTAGAGGAGTCAAGTCAAGAAAAAATTCTGCTGCACCGGTTAATTTGAGACTTTGTACACCGCAGAAGGCTTGAATCTCCTTAAAGAGAGCGATATTTCGGTGCATCAGTCCAAACTGGTTTCGTTTGAATATTAATTTTATTGTAATTTTTATTACATTATTGTATATTTCACTAACAATTTTAAGGAGAGTTCAGATAGAGCCTATAATTAAAAAGTTCACGGAAAGCGATGGACGTCTCAATAAGCCCTTTCAATTTGTTGAAGGGTGGTGGATAGATTCTGGTGCCAATAGGCATATCTGCTATGATAAAGGTGTGTTTAAAAGTTATACTACTTTTAAAATAGAGAAAAATATTACACTTGGTGATTCTAGTAAAACCAAGGTTGTTGGGAGTGGTAAAGTTGAACTGAAATTTACCTCTGAGTGTATTTTGACGCTTAAAGATGTGCTTTATACACCATATATGAGGAAAAATTTGATGTCAAGTTTTTTACTCAACAAAGCGGGTTTCAAACAAACTATTGAATCCGATAATTTTGTTATAACGAAAAATGGAGTTTTTGTGGACAATGGTTATATTTGTAATGATATGTTTAAATTGATTGTTGAGCATAATGCATCGAATGTTTCTATTTATATGCTTTCTTCTTTAGATTTTTGGCATGCACGTTTGTGTCATATCAATAGTAGATATGTTGCTATCATGAGTAGTTTAGGATTAATTCCCAAACTGACAAAGGATTTTCAAAAATGTTAAGTTTGTAGTCAAGTAAAAATTACAAAACGGCCTCATAGAAGTGTTGAAAAAAATACCAAATTGTTAGATTTAATTCACACTGATCTTTGTGAATTTGAAGGAATTTTAACTCGTGGACGAAATAGATATTTTATCACTTTTATTGATGATTTTTCAAAATATACGTATGTTTATGTATTAAAAAATAAAAGTGATGCTTTTGAAAAATTCAAAGAATTTCTCCATGAAGTTGAAAATCAATCTGGTAGAAAAATTAAAAGATTTAGAAGTGATAGAGGCCGAGACTATGATTCAAATGAGTTTAATACTTTTGTTCAGTCCTTGGGAATTATTCATGAAACTACTGCACCATATTCACCTGCATCTAACGGTGTAGTTGAGAGAAAAAATAGAACATTAATTGAGTTGACGAGAATGCAATATTTATTGATTCAGGGCTCGTTTGTTTTCAGAGATGAGATGAGATGAGATGAGATGAGATTAAAGTTAAAAAGTTGAATAAAATATTATTAGAATATATTTTTTAATATTATTTTTATTTTAAAATTTGAAAAAGTTGAATTGTTTATTTTATTTTGTGTGGGGATTTGAAAAAGTTGTAATGATGAAGTGAGATGAGATGAGATGAGATGAGATGTTTCCTGAAAACAAACGAGGCCTCAGGCGTTCCTTTAAGGTTTTGGGGTGAAGCAGTTTTGACTGTTTGTAATGTTTTAAATAGGGTGCCTTACAAAAATTCAAAAACTACACCTTTTGAATTATGGAGAGGGTATAAGCCAAATTTGGGTTATTTTAAAGTTTGGGGTTGTTTGGCTTTTGTAAGGCTAACTGATCCTAAAAGGCCCAAATTGGGTGTTAGAACTACTACTTGTGTCTTTCTTGGATATGCAAAAAATAGCACAACCTATAGATTTTTTGATGTTGGAAATAAAGTTATTTTTGAATCTGGTGATGCAATTTTTCATGAAGAAAAATTTCCTTTTAAATCAAAAAAGGACAAGAATTTAGAAAAAAATATTTTTCCTGAAGCTAGTTCTTCTACTCCTTTAGAAAGTGAAGAAATTTTTGAATTAAGAAAGAGTAAGAGAGCTAGAATTGAAAAGATTTTGGTCTCGACTATTATATTTACAGTATTGAGGAAAATCTAAAGAATTTACAAGAAGCCTTTGCATCACTTGATTTTGTATTTTGGAAAGAGGCTGTAGATGATGAGATGGATTCACTAATTTCTAATAAAACTTAGAAATTAGTTGAATTACCACCGGGTTGCAAATCCATAGGGTGTAAATGGGTCCTTAGAAAAAAATTTAGACCAGATGGAACAGTTGAAAAATTCAAGGCCAAGCTAGTTGCAAAAGGTTTTAAACAAAAAGCCGACCTAGATTTTTTCGATACTTTTTCTCCAGTTATAAGAATAACATCCATTAGATTATTGATTGTCATTGCAACAATTTTTAATTTAAGGATTCATCAAATGGATGTTAAAACAACTTTTTTAAATGGGGACCTAGATGAAAAAATTTATATGAACCAACCTGAAGGCTTTGTAGAGCCTGGCTAAGAAAGCAAAGTGTGTAAGTTGAAAAAATCTCTATATGGCTTAAAACAGGCCCCTAAACAATGGCATGAGAAATTTGACTCTTGCATGATTGAAAATGGCTATAAGTCAAATGAATGTGATAAATGTATTTATCATAAATCTTGAAAAAATTCACATGTTATTATTAGCTTATATGTTGATGATTTATTGATATTTGGTTCTAATTTGCATGTCATAGATGAAACAAAAAGCATGCTTAGTAACTATTTTGATATGAAAAATCTTGGTGAGGCTAATTTTATTTTAGGTATGAAAATCACCAAAACATGTGATGGTATTTTCCTTGATCAATCGCATTACGTAGAAAAATTATTGAAGAAATATAATTATGTTGGATGCAAGCATGTTGTTACTCCTTTTGATTCTAGTGCTCATTTATTTTCTATTGAAAATGATGATGATGTGATTAATCAAGAGAAATATGCTAGCATGATTGGGAGTTTACGTTATGCGACTGATTGTACTAGACCTGACATTGGTTATGCGGTAGAAGTACTTTTACTACCAAGCCTGGAAGAGACCATTGGTATGCAATGGATCGGATAATGAAATATTTATCCGGTACAAAAAAATTATGCCTTGTTTTATAAAGGTATCCTGCTGTACTTTAAGGTTTTAGTGATGCTGATTGGAATACCTTGTCAGGTGATTCTCTTTCAACTATTGGTTATATTTTCACATTGGGTGGTGGAGCTATATGTTCGAAGTCTAAAAAATAAACGATTATTGCTAACTCAACCATGGAAGCTGAGCTTATAGCTTTAGCTTCAGCAAGTGAGGAAGCAAACTAGTTGAGGGATTTATTACATAAGATTCCCTTATGGGAAAAACCAGTTCCACCTATTTTAATTCATTGTGATAGTATTGCTACTATTGGTAGAGTACAAAACCGTTACTATAATGGTAAATCCAAATCCATAAGAAGAAAACACATTACTGTGAGATCTTATTTGACTGATGGTGTTATTAACGTGGATTATGTTAAGTCTTGTGATAATCTTGCAGATCCACTTACAAAAGCCTTGACAAGAGAAAAGGTTTGGAATACATCGAAGGGAATGAGATTAAAACCTATAAATTCATGAGCCATGTATGAGGATACTCAACCTGGGGACTAGAGATCCTGAGAACCGGGTTCAATAGGAAAAACAAATCATATGATGGTCGTAAGAAATGCACTATTTATATTATTTCTCGTTCCTATGATATGGGTGCATTATCCTATAATGTTGTGGACGAAGAGTTTTTGAAGAAACTCTTAATGAAATTAGCTCTTATGAGTAGGGTGTAAAAATTACAGGAGTACCATTGACAGATTTCACCTATGTGAGTGTGAGAGTGGGGTTGCTCTCTATGAGATTTGGGTTTATTCTCAAATACACTCATGAAATCGGGATTTGCACAAGGTCGTAATGTACTAGCTAATAAAGATCATGTAAACATCTGGGTTATTGTGTGTGAGTAATAATTCTTTATTTCTCTTAAGCATTCATAGTTCAAGTCTGAGACTACTACTGACTCTGGAGTAAAGGTTTTTATTTCACTAAGTGAGGGTTCAATGCAGAGCGTACCTTCATGATGCATAATAATCATTCTTTGTCTGGAAGTATATCTTATTTAATATTTTATTATTATTAAAAATAGGGGGGAAATGTTAGTATTTTTAATATTTACTTTTCTTTCCGTTGGCTTTTGTAGCCGTTGGTTAACGGACTTATTTTTTATGGCCTCAGTTTTCACTTTATTGGTTTTACTTTATTATGGCTTTATTACATTTGGACGTTGGCCTTTAATTCTTTTTCGTTATGTCCATTTCGTCCAGATTTGTTCTTTGTTCCGTCTATATATATTTGTTTTATCTTTTGGTACGGGTGTGACATATATTTGAGGAAAAATGAGATAAGAAAAATAAGTTTAGAGAGTATATATATTTTTTAGAGTATTTTCCAGATAAAAGAAATGTGTTCTTTTGGTGGAGTTTTGAGCTTAACCACTTGTGCAGAGTTGGTTCTAGCTATACGACGATTAGTTGGGCTGTTGTATCCTGGAGGAGTCTAGTTAAGAAAAAGTTCTACTGCACCGGTTAATTTGAGACTTTGTACACCGCAGAGAGATTGAATCTCCTTAAAGAGAGCGATATTTTTGTGCCTCAGTCCAAATTGGTTTCGTTTGAATGTTAATTTTATTGTAATTTTTATTACATTATTGTATATTTCACTAACACTCGCAGGTCCAGAATTCTTCAAACTTGAAAGAGTGGGCTTGGCGTATATTAGCCATGGTATGCAATAAGATTGGATGATGGTCCGATGGTGATGATGCTAAGTGCTATAATGTTGCATCTAAAAAAAGTAGTCTCCATTCTTGATTTGCAATGGCTCGGTCTAATCTTTCTCTTATAAGAGCATTACCCTGTCTGTTATTAGTCCAAGTGAACTTTGGGCCCATATATCCAATGTCAATCAGGCCATTTTTGTCCATGAGAGCTTTGAGACCCTTATTTGGGTTATGAGAAATAGGCCTCCCACCATAATTTTTCGAACTGATTAATAAGATCATTAAAGTCTCTCAAACAAATCCAAGGCCCCGGAAAAGCTTGATATAAAGAATCTAAATAACTCCAGAATTTAGCTTTGTTGTTCTACTAGGCTGGCGCATATACACAAGTAACCATGGTTGGTGTGAGGGATCAGAGTAAATTAAAACTGAGATTGCATTACTATTAATATGTACATGTTCGAGTTCTACAACCGGTCGCCACAAAAGTAGAAGGCTCCATTTTTTACATACAGCAGGACTGTAAACAAAATGATAGAAACCTATACTATTAATAATAGATATGGTGCGATTATCTATTACCATGGTTTCTGACAAAAAAAACTACATCTGAGTTATATTTTCTAATATTAGCCCTTAAGCTTCTGATTGCTTTGGGGTGGGCTAATTCCCTACAATTCCAAGCCATTTTCTTCACTTGGCTTGTGGATGCATTTTTAAGCTTGCCTCGCTAGTTTATTTGGATTTTCCTTGGGAATGAGAGGGTGGTCTGCTGTAGGGATTCTGTTTTGCTTTCCCTTTTGATTTTTCTCTTTACCCAAAGACCCTGAATGCATTTCTAAAAGTGCTAGGGCCATTGAAGAAGCATCTACTTGTAACTTTGGAGCTGTATACTCAATTGGATCTTTTTTCTCAACTTTAATGAGATGTTGAGATTTCCTTTTTGGAGCTTCAGCTAGCTCAATAGTTTGATACCTTTTAGAGGATAATATTACTGGAGAAGGTTGATGATCTTGTGTTATGAATGTAGCAGTAACCTCTCAAGGACTGATTTCATTATCAAAGTAGTGTGAAGCTTGTATGGAATCATCAGATGTTTTTGTTGCCTTTTTCGTCTGTAGAGAAATCATTTCACTCTGGGAATTTACTTCTTCAGCAAATTGAAAATCCATTTGAGGATAAGATTGCTCCTTAATACTATCAAAATCTGGACTTGAAGCTAAAATCACAAAAGATTTGCCAGGGTCATGAATTGCTGAAGGGTTGCACACCTTGTTTCAATATGGGTATGTTCAACAAGCTAGGCTTGATGAAAACCAAGCCCGATTCCAATCCCAGGCCCATCAATTTTTTACTGTGATTTATAGCACTTCATAGCCGAATATATTTGCTTCTATTGTGTTTTCTATAGAGAATGTTTTGTCGCCGAATCGATGGATGAAATAAAGTGCTAAGGATCTTTTTGAGAAGCAAATTCTTCCTCTGTCGACGCCTCTGTACTTGAAGACAAGATGGATATTTTGCTGAGATTTGAATTGAAGCTGCGGGATTCTTTGGTTGGATGAACAGTAAAAATATATACTTTTGTTGGTGAGAGCATTAAAGGAGATCACTGTAGCTGAACAGTGTTTGAGAAGCTACTAGCATCGTTCTCTTCGAAATTTCATCCGGTTTTTGGAAGCTTGATGGAGAAGGAAGAAATTGCCTCAATTCCGGTTTATTTGCAGCAATTTTCTCAAAGTGTCCACTGGTAAGCTTACCCTGCCCACCCAAAGTGATTTCATATTGTTTACTCGAAAAAATTGCTTGCTTTCCTTTGTTGTAACTGTCTGTAGATGAAACCGAAGGATTAAAGTTGTCTATGTGTTCTGTGTCTTCATGTTACCCACTGACTGTTTGATGAGATGCCTGAACGTTGTCTGGATTATTACTGAATTTAGCTCTGATCCAAAGACCGTATGATAGCCTTGTTAGGGGTGAACTTAGGAAGCCACAAAAAATTGGGAATGACCAAGTCTTCCACATGCATGGCAAAAGTTAGATAATTTTTCATACTTGAAAGCAACACATACTTCATGGTTTCCTAGTCTTGACATCATGAACCTTTGCTGAAGAGGCTTTGTAATGTCTATCTTCACTTTAATTCGAATGTATTTTCTGAAGGCTAAACCATATAAAGGGTCCTCTTCCACTTTAATCAAAGATCAAAGTGTTTTCTCAATTTCGATTGCATTATCAAGAGTTATATGGTCTAGAGGTAAACTATGGATTTGCACATTGAAAATAGCATGATTTAAACTGATTTCATCAAGAGTTGCACCTAGGGGCCAAGGTTTTAGAATAAGCAAATGCCCTTTAAAATTCCAAGGGGCTTGATTAAGGACTCTGAACTTATCTTGAATAGATCTAAAGGTGAATATAAATTTGTTTATCTCCATATCTTCAATGATGAAATTTTTGATGAAGTTCCAAGAGACCTTAATACTAGAATGGATTGCATATTTGTTCAAAGGTCCATCTACTACTAACCTTCCTATCAGGATTTTGTCTGAATTTGCCTTTGATGTTTGTGGAGCAGGTTGAAGGTTCATATCACTCCATGATAGAGCTTCCGTTTGTGAGATTAGTGATTCCATATCCATCAGAATTGAAGTTGTGGTTGAAGAGATTTATGGTTGAAAAGTTGAATAAAAGAGAGATGGATCTTGAAGAAAAGTGATTGAAGAGATTGATGGATGAAAAGATGAATAAAAGAGAGATGGATCGTGAAGAAAAGTGTATGAGATTAGAAACTGAGCAACAATAAGTGCAGAAGTATTTCCACCTCCTAGATAGAGAAGCTCTAACTTCTCTCTAACTGGTTTTTTCTCTCCTTCCGACGATATCCTTCTTTAAATTGCTTTCGATTTTATCGATTTTGTCGATTTTGATCCCCCATTTTTTGTATATATTATATATATAATATTTAATAATATAGTTATAATATACGATATATTATATTATAGTATATTATAATATAGTTATAATAAACTATATATTATATTATAATATATTATAATATACTATAATATATATTAGTATAACTATTAATACTATAAGAGAAGAAAGAATAGGTGGAGGCTAAAGTATGCTATTATTTCTAATAGCAAGGAAGAAAAGTTCCAAGTCTGCATGAAGGGCTGAGTGGGGTATGATAGAAGAGTTAGAAGATTTGTGGTCACAATTGAGGTTAAATGAGGAAGAGAACTCTATCATCAAGTTAGATACAGACCGAAAGGAAGAAGTTATGAAAAAGGGAGATAAGAGCCTAGTGGGGAAGTTGTGTTCCGATTGTGTGGTAGGGAAGGAGATTGTGAGATCGACTATGGCAAAAATATGGAGAGTAAGTAAAAATTTTTCTTTCCAAGATATTAGCCCTAATCTGTTCACAATAATCTTTGAGAAACAAATGGATCGTGACAGAGTTCTTGCGGGAAAACCATGGCTATTTGATAATAGCTTATTTAGCTTAAAACCCTTTGATGGGCTTACTCCCCATGAGTTTCAATTATGAAGAATTTTAGATACAGTTTCACAATCTGCCACTACTTTGTATGACGAGAGATATTACAATGTAGATTGGATATATTATTGGGTCAATGAAGGATATTGATGTTAAGGAAGATGGAATTGGGTGGGGAACTAGTCTAAGAGTCTGAATTGCGATGTGTTTCACGGCCAATTGATCTCAACCGCTAACCTACAACAAGGAAATAGGGTGGTCCAGTGTGCTCGGTGCACTTCCGATGCCTAAGTTAGAGACGTGTTTGTATTGCCTTGCAATTAGGAGTCTGAATATATTACCTTGCTCTGCTAATATTGGTCCTTTTATAGGAGTAGATTGTCACTGAGAATGATAGTTCAATCCTTCCCCAAATCTTGAGATCTCGATCGTCAAATTCTTGGGATATGCTTTCAGAAAGAAAGGATTAACATATCGAGGATAAACATCTCAAATATCTCGTTATTTTCTTAGGGTTAGATATCCTTGATTGGTGATAGTTACCATATTAATTCCATTTGGAGATATGATCTCATGGTAGCGAGTGTATGGTGCACCTGCACTATTCTAACTCTTTGGGCCCATCATGCAGGCATTTTACTTAGTACAGTTGGGCCCTTTTAGAGAAGATAAAAGAGCCTCTACAGTTACCCTACAAATTCTAGCCACACTAGGAATTTAAAGATTATGAACGGTTCTTGCCCGTCACGTCATTGATTTTGATTGGCTGTTCATGCTTTCGTGTCAAGGGAGGTTGTAATGAATCTACATCTGCACCTAGTCACGTCACTAGATCATGGGATCTATATGCAGTGAGTATCACTTGCATTCTCCCTAGGGCATTTCAACCGTCGCATTTCTTGTTATAAATAGTATTCTCCTCTTTCTGGTTGCCTCTTTCACTCCTGCTTACTCCTCTTCTTCCTTGTTCATGCTTTCTACCAAAAGTCCAGCTTCTTTTTCCTAGAATCATTTATTTGCGTCAATGGCTCGCCAGAACACTTCTCGGCTTTCTTCTCTTGGATCTCCTCCTCCCGCTCTGATGGGGTCTTCATCGGCACCAAACTCCTCATCCATCTGGGATGTACCATATTATGAAGGTTATGATTGGTTGTCTGTTCTTATCATGACCGACCTTAGGAAGTTGAGAGATTCGTATGGAATTCATGATTTAGTGATTCTTGAGGTTCCTCCCCAAAGGGCCATCAACGTTGAGGGCTTTGTTGAGAAGGTGGCCCTCACGACCTGTTCCCTTTTTCATGGGTTACTGCTCCCTTTCTGTCGACCGCTGCACGACTTTCTCTACTACTTGAAGTTAGCGCCAAGTCAGCTTCTGTGTTGTTGTGTCGCATGGAGAATGGTTCTGGAATCCGTCGAAGAGGAGTATCGTGACTTGACCGCTTGTGAGTTCCTTATTACCCATGTCGTCAGAACGTTAGAAGGCAACATTTGCAACTTTTACTCCCACCCTCGATATCACCTCGCTCGATTTAAGGGCCTCCATTTAAATGTCAAATAGTGGTAGAAAAAATTCTTTCTTGTTTCTGGCCAGGTATGGGAGTTTCCTGCTAGGGAAGCCAATAAGGCTGAGTTCCCAGTTCGTGCCATTTATGAGAAAGTCCCCAATGACAAAGCAATAACTTTTACTCTCTTTCCAAGAGAGCAAGCCCGTGTTGAGAGAGTTTACTCTTAGGTTAAGCACCACTAGGAATCTATTTGGATGGAGGCCTTATTGACGAGGTCCCACATTGACAAATTTTTGGTTTATACCTGATCGATCTCGTGCAAGCGTTCATCGCTTGCTGAAGGAACCAGAGGCTTCCCATGACAAGAAAAGGCTCGTCGTGGCCTCACTGGAGAATGAAGGAAAATGGTTTTGCGTGAGGCCGAGTGGGCAAATGGGCCTTGTGAGGCCCCACTATCTTCAACAGCAAATTTTGAGCCTACTCGCTTGCGTGTCAATCGCACCAGATTGGCTCAAGTTCCTGTAAGGGGCAGTCTCCTGTCCATGAAGGTTTCCTAGAATCAGACAGTCTAGGTGATTTGATGGGGCAGGCTCTCTTGGATTTGGCCACGAACCTTGACTTCAAGTTCCTTTCCTAAAAATTTGAATCTGCCTAGTTGCCCAACTTTGTTCTTCCATCGATCCTGCCAGTCGACTTGGAGTTGGTTGATGAAGTGGAGGATGTGGACATCGATGCTACTTTCTCTTAGGGTCTTCTAGACTTTACTATTGTTCATCGTGACATGACCTCAACTGGGGGAGTCGAGATCAGAGTCTCAACTGATGAGCCTCAGTTGAGACTCCCCCTTCCCTCTTCCTGCTTCAGTGCCTCTTTGTGGGGCGAGGAAGGACTTTCTTCACCCCTATCACCGAGGAGGGGTGTCGTCTTTCCTTGTCCAGGAGGATGAGCTTGTGGCAAATTTCCCCCGTGTCAAGGGGCAAGGTGAAGGACAGTCATTTCCTGTCAACCCCGCAATAATAGGTTCAACACTGCCTACTATTGAGGTAGGGACAGTGGCCCCCGAGGGTGCTCCCAACCCTTGTCTCCTAGGGCCTTTCGGCAGCCTAGGGCCCCTGCCTCAAGGCAAGGAGCACTCTGGTCCATCTCGGCCCTAGAATGTGGAGAGATCCATGGCAAGGGGCAATTTTGTTCATGCCATGGCGAAACAGTTGAGAGATTTCTTTTCCTCGCTAGGTTGTTTGTTTGGTTTGGCCTTTAGCTTTCCTTTGGCTTTGGATCCTTGCATGTGTGTGGTGTTGGCAGGGCGTGGATCAACTAGCTGCTTGGATTGTTGACAAACAAGCCAACCTGGAGGATGAAGTTAGGGCCAGGCTTATGTTCACCTTCTGGGCACGGAAGGAGGTCACGGGTCTAGAGATCGAGAAGGCTGAACTGAAGGTGATCCTCAATCAAGCTGACCAATACATCCAATCGCTGGAGGTTAACCTCGCCAGTCTACGCAAAGACGCGGCCGTCCTCGATGAGGAGCTCTATCGGATGAGGAAAGAAGCTACTCACGAGCATTTCAAGCTGAGG
This sequence comes from Juglans microcarpa x Juglans regia, assembly GCF_004785595.1. Classification (NCBI taxonomy): domain Eukaryota; kingdom Viridiplantae; phylum Streptophyta; class Magnoliopsida; order Fagales; family Juglandaceae; genus Juglans; species Juglans microcarpa x Juglans regia. The sequence continues at coordinate 4,883,309 of NC_054604.1, read as the reverse complement.
GTGCTCCAAAAGGAAAGAGCTTCGAGGCAACAACAATTGTCCTGTCTTGGGGTGGAGTTGGAGGAAGCAAGGAAGTGCTACCGTGAACTAGTTGAGGCTACGAACTCTGTAGAGTCTCGCCATCGTTTGACGCTTAACTTGGAGGAAAAAAAGGGAATTGGAGGTGTTGTCTAGTCGACATGAGGCAATGAAGAAGGACCACGATATGATGGACAAAAGACAGAGGTTGACGGATTCCATGCTATGCCTTGACGGTTAAGTGTATCAAGAAGTTCGAGTCTGAGCTGGCCACGTCCAACAAGGAGTTTGTTCGCCTTTCCCCTCAACTCTTGGCAGCCAAGACTATTCACAATAGGGCCATTGGCAGCTATAGTGCTGGCTTGGAGAGGTTGAGGGCTTCTTGCTGACGAACCCGAAGGCTACCTTGAGGATGCTGAACCTCGTGTCTTTCCAGCCTGACCATGCCTCTCGCATACCTCGTGTCTTTCCAACCCGAAGGCTACTCTTTTATGTATCTCTGCTAGAACGTATTGGGCTTCCTATAGGGAGACGCACCTCAGTAACGGGGTCGAGAAGCCCTAGTTGTAGAGAATTCCGTTGATCTTGGTGAACCTTCCAGCTCTTGTTTTGATCATCCTTTCCTTTTCCCTTTCTGTTGGGAGCTCTCCTATATATAGGTACTTCACCACTTCTTGAGCCCACTCTAGATCTCTTGGTCCTATCTCGGCGACCGCGGTCCCGACAGCGAGGACTTCTATCACTCTGCTTTCAACTTCCCATGGTAGGGCGGATTCCTCCATTCGTGAGGTTGTTCGTGCTAGTTTGTTTACTATACTGTTACTTTCCCTCGATATTTGTTTAATGTTACAGTGACAAAACTCATCACGCTTCTCTCATGTCAACTGCAACTACTCTTTAAATTTTTTGCCATGTACACTCTCATTACCTGATTAACGACTACTTGGGAATCTACCTTTACCTCGACCTCGATAGCTCCTAATGCCTTAACTATCAAAAGCCCCGCTACCAACGCTTTGTACTTGACCTCATTGTTAGTCGTTTTGAAAACAAGTTTCGTCATGTAATGGTGTTCATGCCTAGAGTGGCTTTTTATGTGGACCCTTACTCCCCTCTAGTGTAGCAGGATGTGCTGTCGACGAAAACTTGCAAGGGCTTCCCTACTGGTTTGGTCGCCACTTCTTCAGGAAAGTCAGTAAATTTGGCGATGAAGTCTACTAGGGCTTGCCTTTTCATCGAATGTTTTGGAAGGTAACCAACGTTGAACTCACTCAGCTCAATCGATTAGCCCACTAGGCGTCCAGAGGCATCTAGGTTCTATAGTATCTTCTTTAGAGGACCCTGATGGGGTGAGATTGGAAATACGGTCGCAAACGCCTAGCTACTGTTACCAACGTGAAGGCTAGTATCTACATTCGAGGGTATCTCAACTCAACTCCCCACAAGGTGCGGCTCGTGTAATACACTGGCTTTTGAACCACTCCTTATTCTTTGACCAGAGCCCTCAACACAACATGGGGTGAAGCTGCTAAGTATACGTAAAGTGTGTCCCCTTGCTCGGGTTGGCTTAGCAATGGCGGGCTAGAGAGGCATTGCTTTAGTGCTTGAAATGCCCAATTGTAGTCATCGTTCCAAGGTTGTACTTTGCGTAGGACCCTAAAAAATGATAGGCATTTATCTATAGATCTGGACATAAATCTATTCAATGTCCCCACCTTTCCAATTAGTCTCTGGGTCTCACCGATGTTTCGATGGGGCTTCATATTCATAATTTCCTTGATTTTCTCTATGTTGGCTTCTATCCCTCTCTCAAACACTATAAAGCTCAGAATTTTTTCCGAGTCGACATTGAAGCTCCTTGTTTAGTTTTAGGTTTAGTTTCATTTTATACTAGCGTAACACGGCGAACGCTTCCCTTAAGTCTTCCAAGTGCTGGGATGGTTCTTTGCTTTTAACTAGTAGGTCGTCGGCATAAACCTCCATCCTCCGCCCAATCTACTTCTTGAACATTCGATTAACGAGTCTTTCATATGTGGCCCTAGCGTTTTTCAACTCAAACGACATGACTTAATAGTAATAAAATCCTCGATCTATTATGAACGAGGTCTTTTCCTCATCTGCCGAGTTCATCCAAATATGATTGTACCTTGAGTAGGCATTCATGAAGCTCAGCATCCGATGTCCCATTGTAGAGTTGAAAATTAAGTCAATCCATGGTAGTGCTATCCTTTAGACACACCTTGTTGAGGTCGATCAAGTCTACACAAATCCTCAATTTTCCTTTGCACTTTTTCACTAATACAACATTGGACAACAACTCGAAGTAGTGAGCCCTGATGAATCTTGTGGCAAGTAGTCATTCGACTTCTTCGACTATGGCCACGTACTTCTTTGAGATGAATGATCTCTTTTTCTGGTAGACTTTCTTGCTGGGAGGGATCAACACAAAGGCGATGCTCAATAATCGCATTGTCTATCCTTGACATGTTTTCATGGCTCCATGCAAACTCATCCCTATGTTGGACTAGAAGCTGCTTCAGCTCAAGGTCTATTTCAATGCCTTTCGGATCTCGGGCTGAAGCCTGGTCCATATATGTGTTGTAGTTTACAATCGTTCTGGGTGCAACGTCACTAGCTCCATCGGCTCATTGGCTTCTACTTGCTGCAAGTTTTCTTCGTCCTATGTTTCTATGCCATGATTGAGAAAGACCGATGGAGGGGGTGGGACTTTGTCCCCACTCAAGTTTTCCATGGTACAGACATATGCTCCTCCCAACTTGAGCTCTTGCACATAACACCCTTCTGCTAAGGCTTGCTCGCCTCGAATCTCTCATACTCCCACCTCCATCGAAAATTTCATTTTCAACTGGTAGGTAGATGTGACACTTGGGGCTGTTTAATAATGGATGCCCTATTATAGCGTTGTAGGATGAGGGAGCCTTGACCACTAGGAAGTCGGTCGTGGTGGTCTGCAATTCCTTCCTGGTTGTGACCAATAGAGTTATTGTGCCCAGGGTTGTACTACATCTCCGGAGAATCCCTCCAAAGGTGTGGGTAATGGTCGTTGTTTGCTAGGATCAATGCTCATCTTGGCAAACACATCCCGAAAGAGGATGTCTGCTGAGCTTCCATTGTCGATCAAAATCCTCCTAGTGGTGTAGTTGGCGACTAATAACGTTACTATCAATGCATCTTCATGTGGGTACTGGACCCCTTCTCAATCTTCTTCCCCAAAAGAGATGCTTTCAGTTCTCTTTCGCTGCGGATGCTTGGGTGGTTTGTCCATAGTTTTAAATTTCGTTTCAACCGGAACGATCAGAACTTTCCATTCCGGTGTAGTATCCGGTACACTATAGTTCCTTGTTCCGCTTTGCTCCAAATTCCAGCTCATTTCGCCCATTGTGGTCAAATTCTGGCCATTCTGGACCTTATCCATTTCGGACTGTTTTTGTAATTTTCTTATACTTGGATGGCATTTTTATAAATTTTAAATTCGAATGGTATTTAATTAATTCTAGAATATAAAATGTATTTAGATAATTTTAATTTTTTTGTAACTTTAAATATGTCCTCTCATTCTTTCTTTTTTTAAATATCATTATTTTTAATAATTTCTCAGTTCTTTTATTTTTTTTCTTTGTTTTTGTGTTTCAACTCAAGTTTGTGATTTTTTAAACGTATATTCATTTTATAAATCTTCAATTCTTCCATATATATACACATATTTATGATACACACTTACATATATATGTATTTATTCTATTGTTTTTAGTTTATATATAAGTTATAATTAATCCCGAAATTGTACACCAGAATGCACCGGTACCAAATATTCATTTCCAGTACTTAAATCGGATTGATCATCGAAACAAAATTTAAAACATTGGGTCAGTCTGTCGTGTATACTTACTTGTATTTCGCCCTGCGAGCATGCACTTTTCAACTGAATGTAGAGGTTCCTCCCTTGGCAAACCCTCCAACTATAGTATGGATTTTGCCCAGGGTTGCCTTGTTGTGCCTGGGTTTTGGCGAGGAGCATCTCGCTCATCTCCCATTGTTGGTTGACGACTTTTAGGCTCCTGCTTCGTCAGGCATCTCGATCTTACTCTGCTCTCTACCCAGGTGCTTGTTTCTCGGGCTTCGAATGTTCCGTGACTAGGCTCTCCAACTCACTACTTCCCCGTAACTCCTCGACTCTTCTTTTCATTGTATAGGAATCCTCTGTTAGTGGGTGTCATGTTGTTGTGAATGAGTCTCAGACCACATTCTCGAGGGGGTGCTAGCCTTTCTCACCTTTTATCATGATTGATTCGCCTAGTTTTCTCCAAGGCTCTTCGTTCGCTCGACCTTTGAAGGTCCCTACCTTATTCTTTCCTCTCCACTTTTTGTGGTGCAATTAGGGCTTGTAACGTGTCTTCAGCATTGACGAAGTTGTCAGCGCTATCCATGAATTCTCTCAGTGTTGACAAAGTCCTCTGTGCTAGCTCTGCCATGAATGGACTTTAGGGCCATACACCCCCCCAAAAGGGCTTCCAGTGTAATTTCCTCATCTTGATCATCGGTAGTTAACCGCTCTTTGTTGAATCAGATGAGGTATGCCTTCAGGCTTTCTCCTTCTTTCTGCTGGGCATGAATTGCGTTAGGAATTTCTTGAAAATTCTTTGAAGTTATTGATTGATCCCAATCATAATGCCCTGAACCAGCCTTTCACCACGCCTTTCAATGTTAATGAGAAAGCCCAACAAGCTAACTCCCTTGGAAACCCATGAAGGGTTATGTGGGCTTTGAAGTTCTCTAGGTGGTCTACCGGGTCTCATGACCCGTCATACAACCCTATCTGCGGAACCTTGAACTTTGGTGGTAGCAACACAACCATCATCTCCGAGCTATAGGGTAAATATGTCTGGTTAAGCTATTGATCGATTGAGGATGGCCTTCCCATCTTCCTGGCCATCTCCTCATATTTATCAACAAGATTTTGCAATTTGTCGTGTAGCTTCTTCTTCTTTTTTCTGCTTCCTCGGCATGTATTCCATTTGCACGATGTGCCTCTCCTTCTAGTTCGCTGTGGTTTGGCACGACGCCTTCACTGTAGTCTTGGTTTTTCCATCTTAAGCTCTCATTCTCTCGCTAGAGAACCTCCATCACTGCACTCATCTTCTTGAACTGTTCTTCCATCTCCATAAGTCGTGCCTTCATATTTGTGGAAGTGGTTTCCTGGTCATGGATTCTATAAGAGTGTGTCATAGCAGGCATATGAAAACTACATTGAAATTTATTTAGGAAATATGCACGAATACCACAAACGACGCCATTGTTTTGGACGTGTTTCGCCGCCAACTGATCTCGACTGCTATCCCGTAACAAGGAAAGAATGTGGCTTAATGTGCCTGGTGCCTCCAATGCCTAAGTTAGAGACGTGTCTGTATTGCCTTGCAATGAGGGGTCTGAATATATTACCTTAGGCTGCTAACGTTGGTCCTTTGTATATGAGTAGATTGTCACTGAGAACGATAGTTCAATCTTTTTCCAAATCTCGAGATCTTGTTCGTCAAATTTTCGGGATATGCTTTTAGAAGCAAAATGATTGATATATCGAATATAAATATCTGAAATATCTCTGTTTCCTTAGAGGTAGATATCTTTAATTGGTGACAGTTACCGTATTAATCCCATTAGGCAATATGATCTCATGGTAACGAGTATATGGTGCACTTGTAGTATTCTAACTCTTTGGGACCCTCATACGGACCTCTTACTCGGTACAGTTGGGCCGTCTAGCGGTGACAAAGAGCCTCTCCACTAGTACTGATAATATAGACAAAAGGTAAATATTGTAAATACCCATTGCTTAGACATAGTGTTAAATATCTGAAAATGAATGCATTTGATTTTCCCAAAATATTTTCATATATTAGATTTTAACTTGTGAGGATAAAGCTACGACCAATTTGATTGGAGGATGTCATTGGACAATAGAGCATATAGATTACATACGCAAAACTCTGTCCTTTCATCTATGCGTCCACCAATCCCACGTGGCAGTTAGCTTCACCAAGAGAGAGAGAGCAAGCTCTGAGAACTTCATACTCTATTTCTCCCTGTGTGTGATCCAATGACGGTCACTGCACCATCTTCTTCTGCTCTCTATCCTCGAGGATTCGAACCCAAGCACTTCCTCTCCCCCAAATCTCGCTTTGTCCGCCTTTTTCCCACCAGAAAATCACTCACTGTCGTGGCCATGGCACCCAAAAAGAAGGTACGACTTTCTTTCTTTCTTTCTTTTTTCTCTTCTCTGTTTTATGAACACCCTTTAATCCTTGTTTCGCTGTCAAGAAAATTCAGGGAAAGATATAGAAAATTGATGTCTAATTTTCTTTTTCTGCTCTTAGATTGTAATCAGAATACCAAAGGGCTTGGGAATACTTAATTCAGGCAAAGTAAAATGCAAAACTTAGTTAAACAGACCATATGGCATACCATTTGCTTGGTTGCTAGGATAACGGCATAATATAGAAAAAAACATCATTTGGGACCTTATTTCGCTGCAAAGTTAAAGATGGGGTACTTTTTCTTTTCTTGGCATCCAAACATTGAGATATCTCGTGCATTTCAGCAATGATAAGACTATCACTATTTATAATTAGGATGAAATACACTTAGGTGCAGTTTGGATATTGAGATGAGATGACATGATTTTAAATGAAAGTTAAAAGTTGAATAAAATATTATTATAATATTATTTTTTAATATTATTATTATTTTAAAATTTGAAAAAATTGAATTGTTTATTATGTTTTGTGTGGAAATTTGAAAAAATTATAATAATGAAATTATATGAGATGAGGTGAAATACTTTTCCTATCCAAACGGAACTAGTCTTATCAGACTTCTTTTGATTCCCTTATTGAAATTGACGATTAAGCTGGAATAAACATATATCTAATTTTCTGCTAATCGGTTCAAGTTGACCGTGGGAATGAAATCTTAGAAATTTACACAAGTTGAAGCAATAAAAGTCTATTTCAGCCTAATGATGACAGTGATGAAAAGCGCAGGTGAACAAGCTCGATGGTAACTGGGAGAAAAAGTGGTTCGGGGCCGGAATATTCTACGAGGGAGCAGAGGAAGTGGAGGTTGACGTGTTCAAGAAGCTAGAGAAGCGAAAGGTGCTGAGCAATGTGGAAAAGGCAGGCCTGCTCTCCAAGGCCGAGGAGCTTGGATTCACTCTCTCCTCCATAGAGAAGCTTGGGGTGTTCTCCAAGGCCGAGGACCTTGGCCTGCTTAGCTTGCTTGAGAAGGTCGCGGGCTCCTCGCCCTCGGCTCTTGCCTCCGTGGCGCTGCCTGTATTTGTGGCGGCATTGGCAGTTGTTGTGTTAATTCCGGATGACTCAGCGGTGCTGGTGGCTGTGCAGGCCGTGTTGGCCGGGGCGCTTGGGGTTGGTGCTGTTGGCTTGTTTGTTGCGTCCCTTCTGTTGGATGGCTTGCAAGAAGCTGATTGATTTTCTTGGTTCCTTTTCTTTTCGTAGATTTTACTTCTCCTTTGTACTATTTTATTTTGTTTTTTGGTTGAATTATGGAAATGTGGAGTTTTTAGATAAATGACTGCAGCTAAGAATGTAAATTAGAAGAGAGCAATAATTTGGCATTAATCGATAAATGTAAATTATGACTTGACAATATCTACTAAGATATGCCGGCTTTTTTTATCACCTTACCTCTTCGCATGAGAAGCCAGCCCTCTACATATATCCACTTCTAACTTGTAGCGATTGGCCCAGAGAAGAGAATCCAGAAAATGTCCGCTTAATATAAACATCAGCAGGTAAAACCTCTCAAGGTGATAAGGAACAAGTACTACAAAGTATCAAAGGAATGCTTTAGGCAGAGTTTCAGCAGAATTTAGTAGCTCAGATTCAGCAAACACTTTCTTTCGCCTGCATTTCAACCAGAGCTGCCACTGTCATGCCCGCGATAGAGAGGGCTAGCCCCTATTCATTGTAAAGAAGTGATCCCAGTTCATTTTTAGTCATTTTCTGGCAGATGGAAGGATTACATAGCTATAGACCGCCGCAAGAATAATGATAAATAGGACAGGGAAGACAGGTGGAGAAGCTGGCGGGACCTTGAAGGAGCCAAGCTGTGTCTTCTTGGTTTAGCTGCCTGTTAGACTCAGAAAGGTGGAGAGCTGAGCAAGACAGTTGTTCAGCATCATTGTAGACAAGAAGATTGGGAGGATGTTTAGCAATATCTTGACTTCTTCTTCTTCTTGCTTTACTTTGCGTTTTAGCATTGAGTGGGCATGCTCGTTTGTTTGCTGCTCTGTTGGGGAACTCGAGACTTGCTATTATAGAGTATGACTAGTGACCTATTCTTTAACATTACTGTCTCCTCCCTTTCTGGCTTCTGCTGTCTAGGCTGGGCGTGCTCATCACAGCAGTTATGGATAGTATAGAATACCCAGCATTGCATGTGTTATAGAAACCGCTGCAGCGAGAACCTTTTGGACACAGGTGAAATAGTTCTCTTTAGCCATCTCCAGCTATGAAACTTGTAGCATGTGTTAATACTGCACTTTACTGCCTTGAAATAGTATTGTTGAAGTGGCGATCCCAAAACACCACTGCCAGTCTTTGTTGTCTTCACATGCCACTATAAGGTAACTGCAATGCAGTAGTTGAAGAACTCTTATCTCTATTTCCATCCTTGTGGTGGTGCTCTCATCAAATACTCAACCCCATGTGGTGGAAGAAGGTCCTAAAGACAGTGAGTACAAAGTGTTTGATAAAATTCCCCAATCATGTGAGAGTGCCGAGAGTCTCGTCAATCATATTTATTGAGTATGTTACAATAGCCAAATACAATTACAAGGTTTATTGTACCTTTGGAATTTATACAAGGAAATATACCATGTATGGAGAATTCTGATATGGGCTAATATTGTGTAGGTAGCCGTTGGTGAGATCACTTGCTTCCCATGTATAGAGTATCAGCAGCTGGAGTGGAGCCCATAACTATTAGAGTGTCGTTGAACATAATGTGTGTGGGTTAATGCGCTCCAGCAAAGTAGGCTGAGGTACGAGGCCAAGTTTGGCCCGTAGCGAAGACAATGCAGGTTATTTTTTTTTAACCCAGAAGCCCCAAGGAGTGGCTCCGTCCCAAGTATATTAATAGTTCTCATTTGTGGCAGAAGAAAAAAAACCGCGATTTACAAGCCAAGAATCTGGGGGTGTACAAAAAAAGACCACCCAAATACAAACCAACCAAGCACAAAAACCCCATTCATTAAAAGAACAAAAGAAGCATAAGAGACAAAAAACCAGACCAAAAAATTTCAAGACAAACAAATGTTAGCCAAACCTACCCAGTCCAACCTATACAACTCTCTAGCCTCACGACCTAACTGAGGTGCCTTCCTAACCATATTGTTCATCTCGCAAGCCCCCTCACGAGCAAGGCAGTCTGCAACTGGATTATTTTCTCTAAAAACATGACTAATACTATAATCAAAGTCCTCAAGCAAAATTATCAACTTGTCCCAAAAATCTCAAAGGTACCAAACTATAAAAGCTTTAGCTAGTATCCAATTAATCACCACCAAAGAATCACATTCAATATCAATAGAAAATAAGCCCAAGTCCTTGCACCTAATAATGCCCTCCAATACTGCACGAAGCTCCGCTTCATTGTTAGAACAAACACCAAATAACTTAGAATAAGCAAAAATCAATTTACCATTGCAGTCATGAAGAATGCCCCCTCCACCACCGAGTCTCAGGTTTCCTAAGCTACTACCATCAAGGTTAAGCTTTAATCTTCCCCTTGGAGGTCTAACCCACTTCACAACTCAAGCACTACATTTTTTTAGTTCCACGATTTTTACACCAAACCTGGAAAGCAGAGCTCTATCCACACATGACAACCGCTTGACTTTATTCACGTTGCTAGCAATATGATTCAGCCAGTACATGATATTTCCAACAACCAAAGAAAAGGATTCAGAAGTACCTTCCATTCTAGCCCTGTAGCGCCGCCTCCATAATTGCCAAATAACCACAATAGGGATCATCGAATATAGTATCCCTATCTGGGAGTGCCAAGAAGCTCTATTAAACAACCCTTGAGCTCTTTCCTTCCACCCTTGTAGAGCAATGAAATGAATGCCCAGTTCCGCATATACTCTCTTCCACACTTCCATCACAAAATCTCCCTTGTTAATCACATGTTCCAGATCTTCCTCATGCCCCCCATGACAACAATTACAACATGATACCAAGGGGATACCACATTTTCTAATTTGGACATCCACTGGAAGACAATTAAAAGTTGCTTTCCATATACAAATAGCAACTTTTTTTGGGATCCATTTGTTCCAAATCCAACAAGACCAGTCCAATTTCTGGAATTTCATTCGAATGATGTCCCATGCTGACTTGGAGGAGAACAACCCATTTTTATCCGGCAGCCAAATCATAGTATCCTGAGCCTGTTGCAAACTGCCTACAGAATTAACAACTTCTCTAGTCAAGTTCTCACCAATTAAATGATTCATCTTGTGAACATCCCAAGTATTGTTAATCACCAAATCATTCACACGCAGATTCGGTTCATTAATACTTTCCACCATTTCACATAGAGGTCCACATTCCATGAATTTATCATACCAAAAAGATATATTACCCTATAACCTTCCACCTTGAATTATGGACTAGCAACTGGAATTTTTCTGCCACTTTCTTCCAGAAGATAGACCCAGAACAACCCACTTCCTCACCCGGCGCGCATAAACTCCTCTAAGACTTTCATTTCCGCTTCGCCTTGCCATGTGTCTCACCCAAAAAGAAAGAGGAAAACAACCTGTTTAGCTTGGCCAAAATAGCTTTTAGCATATGAAAAACTAAAAGCAAATGAATAGGCACACTTGACAAAACATGCCTCAGTAAAATTAGACGTCCTCCCTGAGAAAGAAGTCGCAACTTCCAGCCTACCAGCTTCTTAGAGACTTTCTCCACCAGGGGATCAAAATGGGATACCCTTAAACGACCATCTACCATAGGCAGACCCAGGTAGGTAAACAGAAAAGTTACTTTGGAAAATCCAATATCTTCCAAAATTCCTTTAACTCTGCGTCAAGAAATGTGCTTTGAAAAATAAATGGCCAATTTATCAAAGTTTACACATTGCCCAGACCAAGCCTCATATTTAGTAATAACCTTCAACAATTCTTGGATTGACCCTCTAGAAGCGTTTGCAGACACTAGAACATCATCCGCATATAATAAATCCGAAACCATCGGAGCATTAATTGGATGAGAATACAACCCAATTCTACCTTCCCCAACCTTAGAGCTAATCAACATGGAGAAGACTTCCTCCATAATAATAAAAAAACTACGGCGACAAAGGGTCACCCTGGCGGAGACCTCTTTTGGATTTAAAAAATCCTTTGAATGTCCCATTCATCATCATTAAGAACCACGAAGTAGCAATACAGTCAAAAGTCAGCTTGCAAAAAATCTCTGGAAAACCAAAAGCTCTTAGTACATCCATCAAAAAATCCCAATTTACTCTATCATATGCCTTGCTCATATCAATTTTTAACATCACGTTCCCTTCCCTCGCTTTTTTGTGAAGGTTTTTTATCATTTCCTACATTGTCCAAGTGGTTTGGTCAGGAGATCAACAAGCTGAAGTGAAGTGGAGACATGTCGAGTATGAAGAAGGCTTAGTGCAACTCTTTTTCACACAGAATGGTAGTCAATTTAGATGTGTTTGCTTTGAGCATGAAAGACAGGATTGATGGAAGACAGGAAAGAGTTAGAACGTAAAAATGTATGTTGCTTCTTGACAAACTAGGAAATTTAGTTGCTTCCAAGGAAAACATAGTACCCAATGGTGAAACACCTGGATATGGGGCAACCTACCCAATCTAAATCTGAAAAGGCATAGAGATCAAGTGTAGAGTTCAAACTAAAATTTAAGCCAAGATCAATAGTACCTTATAAATATCGTAAGATTTGTTTGACCATTTTATAATGAGCCTCTGTTGGGGAGTGCATAAACTGAGAAATATAATTAACAGTATAAGATAGGTCTGGGTGAGTGAGAGTGAGATATTGAAGAACACCGACTAAGCTACAATTGTGAGCTAGGTTAGGAAAATGTGTTTCAGAAGTAAGTCCTTCAGTCTTGGGCATCATGGGAGTTCCCATCGGTTACACTCTAGCATTTGAGCACATTCTAAAATATCAATGGTATATTTCATTTGGGACAAGGTAAGCCCATTAGAGGCCAGAGTGATTTGAATGCCAAGAAAGTAATGGAGAGGGTGAAGGTCTTTAATTCAAACTAGCTAAGAAGAGTTGAAATGAACTCCTGAAGATAGGTTGAAGAAGAACCAATTAATAAAATATCATCAACATAGAGTAACAAAATAAGAGAACCACAAGAGGAATTATAAATAAATAAAGAAGAATTAGCAGTGCTTCAAATAAATCCATAAGTAAAAAACTACTGAACTTGTCAAACACACAGGGCGCTTGTTTGAGACCATAAATAGCTCTACTTAACTTGCAAACATAAGAAGAATGAGTTTGGTGTATAAATCCTAGAGGTTGGTCCATAAAGATTGATTCTTGGATATCACCATGTAGAAATGCATTCTTGACGTCTAACTAATGAATATTCCAGCAATTGATTAGAGCAAGAGTAATGACACTCTGAATCATACTCAGTTTGATTGCCGGATAAACATTTTCGTGGCAGTTGACACCACCTTCCTAATGAAGACCTTTAGCAACAAGGCGAGACTTCAGGCAATCAAGAGTGTCGTCAGCATTGAGTTTGGTTTTAAAGGTACAAGAGTCCAAGTATTATTGGCATGTAAGGCATGGAGTTCATCATACATGAATTGGGACCAACCTGGATGATTAAAACCAGAGTGGACCATTTTGGGCTCTTTGAGAATGGTAGTGAGATCATGAAAGTTAGCATATTCAGGTTGGGTTTTCAAATTCCAACTTTGGAGAGGGTGATAATGTTGTGTTCAGATGGCACTAAAAGAGGTGTGGGAAGAGTAGTAAGGGAGATGGAGGCGATGGTTGGTGAATCAGAGTGGGTTAAGATAGTGGAAGGGGAATCACTAGTAAGAAAGGTGGGGAGAGGGGAAAGTGAGGTGGACGATGGAAGTGACATCGGGAGAGGAAGAGCACTGAGTGAAGTGGTGATAGGGACTTTAGAGGTGGTGACAATAGGTATAGAGGAGGAAAGGGTAACCCACGTATCAAAAGTTAAGAGAATCGGTTTGGTGGGCGGAGGCATGTGGAGGTTCCAAGTTGTTTAAAGGAAAAGTGAGTTCATAAAAAATGACATGTCATGAGATGTATGTGTGACAAGAAAGAGGGTGATAGCATTTGTATCCACGATGTTTATCACTATAGTCCATAAAGACAAACAGTAAAGTTTTGGGATCAAATTTATTGTGTCGGGTATCCCTAGGGGTGTAACCAGTCCGGTCCGGTCCGGTTTTGGACAAAATCTAAGATCGAACCGGTATGTACTGGTTTTGTATTTTTCAAAACCGATTACGCACCGGTTACCCTCTAAACCGGTACTTCCGGTTTTACCGATTTTCGGTTTGGTTTGGTTCGGTCCGGTTTTTCAATTTTTTTAAAATGTAAGTTTCACAGTTTGTCAGTAAAACTTTGTTTATAAATAAAATAAAATATAAAAAAAAAACTGATTTAAAAAAATCTGTTTTATACTTTTATTAAAAAAAATATGTTTTAACTTAATTGATAAACATTTGTTAATCAACCCCAATTGATAAACATTAATTTCAGGCCACACTACACAGATATTATTCAAGTAGAAAAATTACAAAACCATATCAATGTAATTTACTAATTTCACAAACCTAATTTCGGATTTAAAAAACCCTAATATCACAAATATTATCTATCATAATTTCAAACTAATTTCACAAACCCAATCACAAAATCCTAATATCACAAACACAATAATAAACACAATCACAAAAAATCCTAAATTTCGGATTCAAAAACCCTAATATCACAAAACTGAAAATCCAATCACAGATTCACAAAAATCTCAATATCACAAAAACACTAATATCACAAAATCCAATCACAAAAATCTTAATATAATAATATGTAATTTCAAAAAAAAAAAAACTTACCGAGGGGGCAGATTCGGCAGAGAGACGGGCCGACTCCAAGAGAGTTGAGAGAAGAAAGAGTAAGAGACGACAGACGAGAGAGTTGAGAGACGAGAGAGTGAGACACGGGAGAGTTGAGAGTGAGAGACGGGAGAGTTGAGAGACAAGAGAGTGACTCAGTGAGAGACGGGAGAGTTGAGAGTGAGAGACGGGAGAGTTGAGAGACAAGAGAGTGACTCAGTGAGAGACAGGAGAGTTGAGAGTGAGAGACGACTCAGACGAGAGAGTTGAGAACTTGAGAGACGAAAGAGTGAGAGACGGCCAGACGGGAGAGTTGAGAGCAGAGAGCGACTGAGCGAGAGACGAGAGCGTGAGCTGCATGAGAGACGACAGACGAGGGACTAGAGGCTGGAGCAAACAAGAGACGATTTTAGTTTTTAGGGTTTAAGTGTTTAACCGTTTAATTATCATGAAAACGACGCCGTTTGGCTTTTCTATTTAATTAATATTTGATTATTTTCAATGTGTTTTTTTTAAATGATATTATTTTCAATGTAATACATTTAATAGACTATAGTGATTTAATATAACTATATATAAATATTTGTAATACATTTAATATACTATAGTCAAATATATTATATATTAGACTATATAATATATATATATATATATTTGTAATACATTTAATATACTATAGTCTAATAGTATTAATATTAATCTATTAGTATAGTTATATATTAGTATTAGTTATAGTGATTTAGTATAACTATATTAGTATAAGTATGACTATAGTCTATATTAAACTATTAGTATTAGTTAAATAGTTATAGACTTATATATTAGTATAGGTATATAATATATTAGCCAAGTCTAATAGTATTAATATTAGCCTACTAGTATAGTTATATATTACTATTAGTTATAGTGATTTAGTATAACTATATTAGTATAACTATAACTATAGTCTATATTAAACTATTAGTATTAGACTATTAGTTAAATAGTTATAGACTTGTATATTAGTATAGCTATATAATATATTAGACTAGTCTAATAGTATTAATATTAGCCTATTAGTATAGTAATTTATTATAGTGATAGTATTAGTATAGTAATTTAGTATTAGTAATTAGTATTAATTAATTACTATATCATTATTTTATATGTGATTATTTAGTATAGTGATTATTTAGCTATATATAATATATCAGTATAATTAGTTATATATTAGTATAGCTATAAATAAAATGTTATTAATAATTTAAATATATATTTTATGTTTAAAGCATATGATAAATTAAATTTTCACATTTAAGATTAAAATTTTATTTTATAAATTATAATAACATTATCTTATATATAATTATATTAATAACATATGATCAAACAAATTACAAATGTTCATATTTAGGATTAACATTTTATGTTATAATTTTTAAATTATAATATGAAATTATTTCATATATAATTATATATTATATATAAAACTTATATATAAGAAATATTTTGTATAATATTAATTTTGTATAAAACTTATATATATATTTTTTATTTTTTTATTTTTTATTTTCCAACCGGGCTGGTTCGGTCCGGTCCGGTCTTGGAAACCATGGAACCGGAACCGGACCGGGTCCGGCTAGTTTTACGGTTACAAGAACGGGTCCCGAACCGGACCGGTTTAAAACCGGTCCAACCGGTCCAGTTTTCCGGTCCAAACTTACACCCCTAGGTATCCCAAGTGCAAGGATAGTATTTATATCCAAAAATACGTAACGAATTATAGTCAGAATAGGTCCAATAAAGGACGGAGTAAGGAGATTGTAAATAAAGAGTGGTGGAGGGGAGTCGATTAATTAAAAGTAGCAGTGGAAAAAGCTTCAACCTAGAAGCGCTTTGGAACACTATTGTAGAAGAACATGGTCATACCTAGTTCAGAGATGATACGATGATGGCGCTCAACCATGCCATTCCTTTTAGGAGTATGTGGATAGGAAAAATTTGAAGAATACTTTGTTATTGTAAATGGGATGAAAACTGGGTGTTAGCAAATTTTCCTCCCCCGTCAATTTGAAAAGCTTTGATTTTTCTATTAAACTGACATTCAACATATTTTTCAAATAATTAAAAAAATAGAGGAAAAATCATATTTTTTTTGTAAGGGAATTAGCCACACTTCTTCAAAGATTGTCCGGAAGTAAGTGGAGATGTGAGCTTCGTAAGGGGGATACAAAATGAGGTTACCTTTCCGTCGCCAAGTCAATAGGACGCGGTTGGTGTCTCGTTCCTTAACAACAAAACCAATACTATAAAATTCACAGTTATAGAAATAATCAGCGGTAAGTTGCCTAATACATAAAATATTTCTTGCCAAAGCTCGAATTAAAAGAACATTTTTTAACTTAATTTTAGTAGTACCATTGTCAATATAAGTATCATCAACATGTGTAATAGCATGAGAACTATCATTGCCTCTAATAACAACATCATTACCAAAATAGCAACGGAAGTTTCCAAGCATACCAAGGTTATCTATCATAAGGGCAAACGCTCTAAAATTGACACTCCACTCGACCTACTCAAAAAAACTTTCGAGGATCAAGCAGCTAGCAACTAAGGCATATCATCAAGTTGGTAAGCATGATTAAACTAGTTCCAACATTTAAAGGCCATGCAACCCTTTTCCAAAAATTTGAAAATTTGTGTACTTGTGAATAATCACAGGCCTAAGATTGTTGGTTGGGTTGGTCAATGGGTTAATGCATATTTGAAGAGCCAGGGGGTTGTTCTAGTCTATTCAAGTGGCTTCCGGTTGAAATTCACGGCCTCTTGAGGAGAATGATGAGCTTAGCAATGGTCTTTGGAGGTTGGGGCGCTGTTTTTCTATCAATAGAAAGCAAATTGAGAGTTAGTTGAGGAATCACATAAGGAGGTGTGAATCTCAAAGCCTTGAAGGAGAGGAATCAACTTGGTGTAGGACAGTATCGACGTGGTGAAAGGCTCATATTTGGCATCGAGGCTATTCAACAACGAGAACACCTTCTTTTTATCTTGCACAGGGTGTCCAATGGAGACTAAGCTGTCACATAGCCCTTTGAACGTACGCAAGTGGTCACCGAGCGGTGTGGTCAACTCCTTTCATAGGTAAGTTAGCTACTGTGTGAGATGAAATTTGCGTTCCTAGGAGTCATGGGCATACTCCTCGTTGAGAGCCAACCATACTTGGTAGGCAGAGTCTAATACGACAACGAGACCCAATGCCTCTTCAGAGAGAGTGTCGATTATCCATCCACGTAGTAATCAATCTGTTTTGCACCACTGAAGGAAGGATGGGGTGAGTTATGGCTTAATAGAATCGAAAACATGATCGATGAAGCTATCAAGTTCTTAGGGTGCAGAGGTTGCTCTGAGGAGATGTTCAACGAGGTCTTGGCTCTTGGCCAAGGCCAAAATTTGTTCACGCCACATAGAATAATTGGAATTGTTGAGGTGCAGGGTAACAAGTTTCCCACATTCAGAGCAATGGTGGCCATGGAGGAAAATTGTCTTTCTCTCACATGGGCCCTGGTTCCATAAAGACAATGAGTACAAAATTTTTGATAAAATTCCTCACTCACGTGAGGGTGTCAAGATCTAGTCTCCTCAATTGTATTTTTAGAGTTGTTACAGTAGTCAAATACAATTACAAGGTGTATTGTATCGTTGGGATTTATACAAGGAAATATACTATGTATGGAGAATTCTTACATTAGCTAATATTGTGTAGGTAGCCATTGGTGAGATCACTCGCTTCTATGTATAAAGTATCAGCAGGTGGAGTGGAGCCCATGATTATAGGAGTGCCGTTGGAACTTAATGTGTCTGGGTTAATAATTCCAAGGCACAACTGTTTTGATTCTATGTGTTCTTTCTCTTCACTCCTTGATGTTCTTATTTAATTTCTCTAGTTTATTTTATTTTCAATATTTTAACATCGCTGATAATTAAATTTACATTTATATACTACTAATGAGAAAAAGAAAAAAGCAGTTTTGCTTTAGTAACAAAATCCTTAGGATGTTTTTCAACAACAAAGAATTAAAATTATAATAACCATCTAAAATGAGGATTAAAAAAAAAGTGCTAAAGAACATAATATGATCCCATGATTATTGGGATGTTTGTCTGTCATGCACTAGAAAAGGAAAACAATTACCTTAAAACCATAGACCAGGGTCTATGGAGGCTATGTAAAGTTGACTATAGGACATGATCTTTAAGGGCTGAGTGAAGGTGTTGGTGTAGATGTAGTAGAGTTTTCCTCTTGCCGGTCAATTTTGGATGGAGAGCCAAAAGAGGATGTTGATGAATTGGCAACAAAATATTTTGAGTCTGATCCGGAATTGACTATCCTGCTGAATTGTCTTCAGGGTGTGAAGAAGAAAAAACTTGTATCCTGAAGAGGATGACTCGGTCCTAAATTTTTTTTTAATTGTGTTGAATATACTTAGGTAGAATATTAGGAGAATTCTTTTGTCAAAGAGTTGGATTCGGAGCATTTTGAATAAAGATCGTCCTTTGATTATAGCTATTCTTGAATCTTTTCTTATTACGAATAAGTGTAGGCGGTGGGCAAGGTCGATGAACTTGCCAAAATTTTATAATAACACAGAGGTTGGAGGTAAGATTTGGTTGTTTTGGGAGGAGGGTTTGGTGTTTGATTTGGTGTCGACCTCGAATCAAGCCTTAACTGGGTGGTTTTACTAGGACGGCACATGGGTTTTAGCATCGTTTGTGTATGCTAATTGTTTTCAAAGAAAACGTATAGATCTTTGGTCTTATCTTAGTGATCTAGATGCGGGAAAATGACCCTAGTTTGTTGGGGACTTTTTTAACATTATTCGAAGTGATGATGAGAATGTGTGTGACATTTTCAGGGCCTGTCCGAAAGCAGATTTTAATTCTGCTATTCAAGAATGTGGTCTGATTGAATTGCCATGGGCTGGATAGCAGTTGTCGTGCTGTAATGGCAGGCCAAGAAGCTGTTGGATTTGGGCGCAGCTGGATAGAATTTTGGTGAATGTGGAGTTCGTGAATTTATTTGAAGGTGCTCATGTTGACTACCTTCCGAGGACTACGACGGATCATTGCCCGATGCTTGTATCTTTGTTGCAAGAGAGGAGATTCGGTCCTAGGCCTTTCCGTTTTCAACGTATGTGGGGTTCACATGAATCTTTTTTGTTGGTTGTTAAGGAATGTTCGAGCCAATTGGTTGAGGGCTATTCAATGGTGCAAGTGAGTAAAAAGCTTAAGTCATTGAAAAAAGCTTTACAGAAATGGAATGTGGAGGTTTTTGATAGATTTGAAGTGAGGATTAAGGAGTTTGAGAAGTGTTTATTGGAGCTTGAACAGGAGGTGAGTGTATATTACTCAGAGGAAAATGAGGCTAATCTTTTTA
Organism: Juglans microcarpa x Juglans regia; assembly: GCF_004785595.1. NCBI lineage: Eukaryota > Viridiplantae > Streptophyta > Magnoliopsida > Fagales > Juglandaceae > Juglans > Juglans microcarpa x Juglans regia. Next base: position 4,863,678 of record NC_054604.1, on the reverse strand, counting down.
TTATGCAAGCATGACCATTTATAGTCGCTTCAAAGAGAATAAATTCGGGGATGTCAAAAGTCGCGTATTAAGTGGCTCTCAGAAGGCGACTCTAACACAGTTTTTTTCCACACATCTTTGCGAGTTAAGAAGAAGAATAAGGTCGTTGATCGGATTAATCTTTCCAATGGACAATCTTTGGAGTTAGCAGATGAAGTGCACGTTGGGCTATCAATTTTTATAAGGATATTTTCTTTTGACCACGTCCAGTGTGGATTTTGATGACGGTGCTTTGGACTTGCTCAGGCCGATGATTTCAGAGCAGGAAAATAGCCTCCTTTGTGCATCGCAGTCGATGGAGGAAGTACGGGCAACGTTTTGGTCCATACTGCAGGATAGTAGTCCAAGTCCAAACGGTTATTAGGCCAGTTTTTTCATTGTTGCTTGGGAGATTGTGAATTAGGATTTGTTGGCCATGGCGAGAGAGTTTTTTTAAGGTAAACCGCTATCAACCTTTTTCAGCGCAACGATTATTGTGATGATTCCAAATGTGGATGTGCCAGATGGTTTTACACAGTTTCAGCCTATTAGTTTGTGTTTGGTGGTTTATAAAATTATGACAAAGGTTACGGTTTTCCATTTGGCACCACTCTTGGAACATTATATCTACGGAGGAAGCGGCTTTTATCCATGGGCATAGCATTTTTTATAGCATTGCTCTTGCTCAAGAGTTGGTGCATGGTTTGAATCGGAAGTCAAGGGGGGAAAATGTCATGTTCAAAATTGATATGGCAAAAACATATAATCGGATAAATTGGAGATTTTTTAAGGAAGTTTTGAGGTGATTGGGTTTTTCGAATCAATGGAGAAGCATTATTTTTAATTCGATTTCTTCTCTGGTTTATTCAGTTATGTTAAATGGAAGTTCAAAAGGTTTTTTTTAACCCTTCTCGTGGTCTTCATCTGGGGGATCTTTTGTCGCCATATCTCTTTATTCTAACAGATGAGGTATTATCTCGGATGCTTCACAAGAAATTTCAAGAAGGAGGTATTAAGAGGTATTAAAGCATTTAATACGGGAGGGGGTACTTTGATTAGCCACCTTTTATATGCAGCTAATCTTCTAATTTTTGCTAATGGTAGGAAGGAGTCCATTCGAAATCTCATTAGTGTGGTTTGGTCTTATGAAGGAATGTTAGGGCAGCTTGCGAGTCTACATAAATCTTCTATTTTTTTCTCTGCAAATTTTTCGTATGGTAGGAAGTTGGACGTGAAGAGGCTTACAAGTTTTGAGGAGGGGGCGTGGCCTTGTACGTATTTAGGGGTGCCCTTGCATGTGGGAAGGGTTGCATTACACATGTTTGATCCATTGTTTGCCAAAATACAAAAAAAAAAAAATTGCAGGTTGGAAGAGTAGGTTATTATCTTTTGGGGGAAAAATAGTTCTTATCAAGCATGTTTTAAATAGCATGCCAATTCATTTGTTTTCAGTGATGAATTTGCCGAAAGGGGTTATCAAAGGTATCAACTCGATTTTTGTAGTTTCCTTTGGGGTTCTAGCATGGATAGAAAGCAAAGGAAATGGGTTTGTTGATGAAATATTTGCTTTCTAGTGGAGGAGGGTGGATTGAGTATACGTGATCTTTTGAAGGTACAAAGCTCTTTATTAATGAAGTTTGCATCGAAGTTGTTATCTAGTAATTCTCTTTGGTTTGATTTTTTCACTGAAAAATATGTTGGCAACTCTCATCTTACGGTTGTAATGATGTCAAACAAAGGGTCGTGTTTATGAAAAAGCATTATGAGCGTGATGCCTCAAGTTTTACAGAATTCATGTTGGTTGGTTCGTGGGGATAATATGAGTTTTTGGTATGACAATTGATTGGGGAATGGTGTATTAGCGGAAGGGCAGGTAGAGGTTGAGGACCCTGGGCTTAAAGTGTCTTTGCCGATTAATTCCTCAGGTTGGGATATTGTGAAATTGCGGACATTGGTTAGTAGTGAGCAAGTGGAACAGGTTGTTAATTCCCAAGTTTGGCTGCGTGAGGGGCAGGGTTGCTGTATTTCTAAGCATTCGGTTGATGGCTCTTTTAGTACAAAGTCGGCTTGGCATTTAATTAGGTATCATGGCAATGTGTATCCATGGAGGAAAAGGCTTTGGCAGAAATAGGTAACAAAGAAAATGTCGTTCTTGTGTTGGCGAGCTTGACGTCTTGCAATTCCTATTGATGAGGTGATTCGACGGGTTGGTGTTCAAATGGCATCAAAGTGCAACTGTTGTGATGCTTCTCAAATAGAGACTTTAGAGTATGTTTTGTGTGATGGGATAGGGCGAGGAAAGTGTGGGGTTATTTTGCAGGAGTGATGGTGGTGCGTTTACCCTAGGTTCATGTTGGAAAGGGATTTTGAATTTTTGGTGGCTTCATGCGTCTTCCTCCTCTCATGCTGGTTGGCTTCGTGGTGTTCTTTCCATTATTATTTCCTGGGCACTTTGAAGAGATCGATATGCAACTCGGATGGAAGATATGTTGTATGATTGGTGGGGCATAGTCCACATGGTAAAAAAATTTATTGTGCAAATTTCTAATACAATGCAGTAGTTCAAGAGGTTGGGTTCCAGAGAGAGGAATTATAAGTGAATTAAATTGTTTCATTGTGCCGACTGTTTCTAAGCCTCCAAGGTTGGTTGCGAGGTCACGGTCTGCTGTTGGTCTTTGTAAACTGAACGTTGATGGTGGTTCCTGTGGGAATCCGGGTGCGTCGGGTGGAGGGGTTGTCATTTGGGATGAAAATGGACGTGTTGTGGCTGGTTTTACACATTCTTATGGACATACAACAAACACCGTTGCGAAGTGTCATATTTTCTAGATGGTTTGAGGCTGTGTCATCAGCTTGGCTTGAGGAGTTTTTTAGTTGAATCGGATTCGAGTGTAGTGGTGGGGTTGTTTATTTCGAAGGCTTGTAATTACTGGTATTTGTGGAATTTTTGGAAAGAAGCTATGGGTCTCATTATTTCTCTCAATGTTCAAGTGCGTCATATTTTTAGAGAGGCTAATATTAGTTACTAATTTTCTAGTTAAAGAAGGGGTTAAAGGTCGGGTTATGGATTTTGTAGGAGATGGTTTTGGTTCGGGAGAGACTTCGTGGGCTTGTCCGCATGGATAGATGGGTTATCTCTTATATTCGTCGATAGTATTTTTTGTCTTGTGATTAATTTTTTTTATTTGGGATGAAGTTGTACTCATGGTTATTCCTCCACCTTAGTGAGGATTATTTATGAATGGGTAGTGATAGGGATACTATCATCTTACTACCTATTTACTACTTATAGTGTATTTGAAGTTTTTTATTTTTTTATCATTTTCCTTTTAAGTATTTTTTTAACATTCTTAATCATTAAGAAAAAATTAAAAAATATATATATAATTTTACTAATAGTCACTTCCTTAACTATTAAGTAAAATTAAAAATTAAAAAAAGTAAATATAAAAAAATAGTAAATGGTTAGTAGAAGGATAATAACTCTATCATTATCCTTTATAAATAAATGGAGGTGCCGCCCTCCTTAAAAAATAAAAAATTAAAAAAAAAAATTGTTGTCGTGATCGACAGGTATGACAGAAAGTTTGTCAACAGATCATGGACACCCAAGTTGTCCAACAAAAACGAATTTTGGTGTTCTCCCATGTTCTAATTGACTTTAAACATTCTATTGTTCTTTTGACGCGTTCATCATGCTGATCAAAACAAATTTGTACAAGTAATTGGTATTATCGATGATTCTGAATTTCAGAGTACTTATCAACATTTGAAAAGTAAGAAGCGTAGAAATCTAAACAGTTGACAGATATGATTTACTAATTGGAAATCAAATGCGGTGCTGATGATTCCCTGAAGAACAAGAACAGATCGTGGACCAAGTGATGCATGCATGTCAGACTAACTCAAAGCATAAAAGGAGTGGATATCAGAAAACGAGATACAAATTCTTAAAAGTAATTAAGTGAGCTGCATGATTAAAACAAGGTCATGGGTGGAGCTGATGCTGTGGCTGGAAGGTAGAGTTTAGAGTCTAGCTTTCCAGAGATGTCCCACTGCCACACTTTGCGCACAATATCATTCACACTAACTAGTGGTAAGACCACTGTGTTAAAGCTAATCTCAAGAGATAAATGCTTTGTGTACTTGCACTATCTCTGTTGCATACCAGACTAACCTTTCCCAGAACAGAAACTTTGGGGATTACCTCACATAGAATTCTCAAAAGTCACTAATCCCACTCACCTAGATTTGCCTGCCCTGCATGCATTCTGTAATGTTTGTTGCTTCTGAAAAATCAAAGCCATTTGGTTGCTTTATGACCTGTAAGATTTCATGTCACTTGGGCATTTTATCATGTTCTTGTTGCCCAGTAGTGCAGTTTTCCTCTGTGGGCCACTTGAGTCCTTGTTCCCCTGTCCATTAAAACATGTGATTATAAAATAAACATAGAACTTTTGGCGCATGATTTCTGAGATCTCCATATTGGGTGGCTATGAGATTATTTCATATGCTACCATGTATTGGCAGTTGGCCACTGTGTACTCATTTTTCTCACATTTCTCTATATAAACTTTAGAGCTACTTTGTCATACCATATAAAGGGTTCTTGATCTCTCTCTCATTCAAACAAAATTTGTAATGTTTCGGATCATATCATTTGAACATAAAGGAGAGTAACATTCGCGTTCCTTTTTATTTATTGCATAATGGAATCAAAACTCAGTTGAGTGATTTCTAGTTCTTCTCACTCAAAAAAGACGAGTTTCCAGTGGAAGCAGCCTCATTTAAACATCAGCCTCTGTTCTTGATGAATAATATTGCAGACTCTTGTATTCTTGGATGTAAAAGTCCACACGGCAACTACAGAATAGTACCTTGCTAGCTTTTAAAATTTTCTTGCATGCCTAGATTGTCAAATCATGGCCATGCAGCTTGACGTCATTTATTCCTCTATCATAAGTGATTTTGAATTTTCTAGAGTCTCTATATTCTCCACCATATATATATATAAAATGACAACATGTTTCTTGTTGTGTAAGAAAGCATTTGAAAGCTCACAATAAACATCATCAATCAATTTTTTTGTTAAAATTATTAAGTTTTTACTATAATAATTTACCAGATAATTATAGATGTCAAACTTTTTATGTTCATCAATCTTTTATATTTGATTTCCGGTTATAAAAAATTCAAATCTTTTGTTTTAACATAGATTAAAGATGTCAAACTTTTATCAATATCAATATCAAATTTAGAAGCAAATTTAATTTTTACCTTTTGTCCAAAATGATCAATAGTAATACTATTTTTTTCCGAAAGTAATGGATACAAAGTAGAAATAAAAAGAATTCCTAATATAACTTTATCAGTCATTTTTTTAGTAAGTATAGAAAGAATTTTAAAACAAATATTATCTTGGTAAACATGAACAGCGTTAAACTCATATTTGATCTTCATCTGAAATCCGTTAGCCAAGAATAATTTTTCAGTAGATTTTTCATAATATTTACTAAGTATTATTCATTCCTGAATACAATTCATATCCGATTCGAAAACAATCATAGCAATCACAGTAAATTCATATTCATGACAAAAAATAATAGTAACTTTAGAAAACCATTTGGGATGAATACTTTGATGGGTCAAGCAAATTTGAATCTTGTCAGAAAGACAAGATTTTTCTTCTTTTTAACTCAAATCTGAATATTTATTTGCTTATCATTATCAAACGGAATATTTTGATCAAAATATTTATCACTTTTGAAACACAATAATTCTTGTTTAAAAGAATCATTTGAAAAATATTTATCACTTTTTAAACACAATAATTCTTGTTTAAAAGAATCATTTTCAAATTTGAGATTGTTAATCTCAATTTTTAAGTTCAACAATTTCTTTTTTAATAAAAATACTTCATGTTGTAAATTAATAGTAGAAATTTGTTTGGATTTTTCTTTTCAAATCTTCTCAAAATTTCTTGAAAACTAATTTTTTATTTAGAAGTTTCAAGTTCTTGGCGAACTATCGTCTTCTTAAGCTTATGAAGGTATGCTTCTTTGAGCTCAAGATTAGTAATCTAACTAATCAAGGTTAATAAAAGATTTTTTTGGTCTTCAACTTTAATTAAGATGTTGATTGTTTTACCCAAAAGTTTGCAACAATAATTATTATATCCGAGCTTAATAATTGAAGAATCAGATAGTTCAATTTTTGAGTGATAATTAGAATCACTTGAATTAAATTCATTGATATCAGAGGATTTTGATTCTGAAATTCGAATCAATTCCTCATGATCATTGTCATAAAGTTTTAATTGATTAAGCTTATTTTGAAATTTACTGGATTTTTTTATGCATTCTTTGGAGAAATGATCGTACTTGCCACAGTTATAACATTTTCCTTTTGAATTATTTTTTGAAGTAATTTTTTTTATAAAAAGGTTTTTTCTCATAAGAAGAAATAGGTTTCTTATAAATTCATCATGCTTAGTATAATTTTTCTTAGTGTGAGTTTTGTAATTACTAGATTTATCAAAACGCTTGTGCTTCTGTCTAAAAGGAGCAATAGAAGGAATGTCAAATTGTTCACAAAAATTACACATTTCATATTTGACTTTTTTACAATTCTTCATCTATCGACAAAGCATTCTTTTTATCATTACACATACTAATATCAAACTTCTTAATTGTACTGATAATATCACCATAATTGTAATCATTATAATTAAGAAGTCTCGAGATATCATTAAATTCATCATTAGCTTTATGAGTAAATAAATGAGGTAATCTATCAATGAACTTTTCTTTCCAGTAGGGTTTGTGACTATCATCCCTAAGTAAGAAAGAAAAACATCTTGATACCATCTATAATCATACATTTGTAGGGATCTCAAATTATTCAAATAATCACTAAGATGATTAGTAATATTGGAGGGAGTTCCAACAAAATATTTAAGGATAGTATAAATCAAAGTATTAACTCGACCAGGAATAACCCTTCTTATGGTACTATAAAAAATAGGTAAATATTCATCATCATGCTTAACTGCATTTCGAATGATTTATTTTGCTTCTATTTGGAGATGCTTATCCCACCAATATCAAAACATACTAGAAAATTTTTTAATTAATATATTAATGGTCTCAGTTTGGCTAAGAGTGTTGTTATTAACATAGACATTTGCAACCATAGACATTTTATTCATAGCATTGAGAATTTCTTATTCACATCAATTTTCCATTCATACAATTTACAGAAGAAACAGAAAACTGGATTTGAGAAAATCTTTCTTCAAACTGTAAATCAGGAGGAGTAGATTTGGGATACCAATTTTTCATTAGACTCATTGGATTTGGCCTTTTTGAAGAAAATCTTTTAATCCCAAGTTTTTCCAAATCAATATCTTGAAAATTCTTTTCAAGTAAAACAAGATCTTTATTAGCAGAAGAATTAATGTCAGATGATTCATCTCTAGAAAAATCAGAAGCAACTTCTTTACCATTGCTATTTAAAGCACTGGTAGAGGGTTATTCTCTTTTTAAATCAGCAAACATTTGATTAGTTTTATCAATAGTGTTGGCTTGTTTAGTCTTAGGATCTTACCTATTCTCTAGTAAAATAATCAAATGTTTTTCAGGTTTGGAAGTCGAAGTAGAAACATTATTTTCAACCTTTTATTCAATACGATTTAATTGTTGACCTAAATCATGAAGAGTTTGATTGAAAAATTGTTTTGTTTAATAATTTTCTTTGTGTTCAATGAAAATGGTAGTTTTATTATCAGCATTGGATACTTTGAAAGGATAAGCATTAATATCTGCTCCTTTATGGGAGATAATAGTTGTCTTTAAGTGAAGATGGCTAGATTTAACCAGTCTTTCCTTCTTCTTTGACAAAATTTATTTTAACCACATTTAAACTATGCTTAGAAACATAATGTTTTTCAAGAAAATCAAAGAAAAATATATGCTTTTGTAAGGCATACATTTTTTCTTTGTATTTTCTCTTGTCACAATTTTTAGCAGAACTATATTCTTTATGTAAAGGAGTTAAATCAATTTCAAAATATTTATTAATTATAGTAAACTGGCTGTGATGAACAAGAGCAACCATATCCGGATTATCTACAATAGATCCAACAAACAAACTTCTAGTTCTAGCAAAAGAATTTATTCTTTCGTTGTTTTTGTTTACTAAAGGTTGATCAAAACTAATTTTAACAATATCATTCAAATATTGTTGAATATAATCAAGGTTAAGTTCTTTAGAAATAACCTTAGCAGGAGGAACTTCATATTCCAAAGTCCATTCATAAAAAAAAGTGATATCCTTCCAGTGAATCATTTCTAGAACTTGAGTATTAGCGTCACAAGTAGAACTCTGAATTAACAAAGTTTTATTTCCTGAAGTTTTTAAAATAGTTTTAGGATTTAAATTAGTTTTTAATATCCGATACTAAATACGGTGAACTATGACAAGATGTTTGCTTCCATACATACTGAGACTTCAAAATATTTAAAGTCAAAGTTTTAAGAAGATTAGGATCATCCAAAACAAGAGTTAAATATGGGAAACAATCAAAATGGACAGGATCACTAAACTGAGAGATTGAATCATACCAAGTATACTAGTTTCAAAAATCTTGAATCTAGCATCACGCAAACATAAAAGTACCAAAGCATTAATGTCTTTCCTCATAAAAGGTTTAACAGCAACTTGAACAGAATCAATATGCAAAAATTTGTAACCTTTTACTAGAAAATTTTGAATCGATTTTTGTTAAATAGGCAACATTTCTCATAGGTTTTAGAAATAGCATGGGTTTCTGCAACAATTTTAACATTGAATGCAATTTTAAAAACAGACTGAACCCAATTGGTTTTGTAAATAGATTTAGCATTAATCTTTAGAATACTCCATTTATTAAAATCAATATTATCAGTTTATTCAACAGAAAAGTCTTCCTCATTAATAATAATATCAAGATGTATACTAGATCTAGAACTAATAGATGAATTAGATATATTAATTAATTAATCCCATTGACAAAAACTATTGAAATGTGTGTATTTTTTTTATAACATTTGTGTTTGTTTATTTTTTTAAAAATAAATACACAAAAAATGCTGTAAAAAAATATATTTTAACACAGTCGATAGCTTTTGTCGATGGACGTAGTAGCATCCTATATATATATATATTTGTGTTTGAATTTATATCGAACTCGTACGCTAAAATCAAAGATCTAACCCACATCTTGTCAATGGTTTCAATAGGAGTCGTACGTTCAAGCCAACCGTATCTCACAAATCATCGTGCAAAAGGACTAATATCGCAATTTTTCCGCTCTAATAAAGTTTTGGTGTGAGGTATTGCAACCTTTTTATAACATGCACTCGAGTACTAGATATGACCTCAAAAAATGTCTTGCGAATTATGTGCACAACCCACTCAAGCGTCTTACGCATCTTTAAAAAAATTAAAATTTACAAATTCATATCACATATAACCGTCCGTCTAACGAATTACGGCCTCCTCTACTTTTAAGGACGGCTGAGAGTTTCATACTCGACAGCTCTAACTAGAGATGTGGTTAGACACGAAGTTCACTTTTTACGAAATATTTTTATGAATTTACTTCACTTTTCATCTACACTTTACCAAACTTTATTATAATTTAATTACACAAAATTTGAATATTTGAATACACCAACCTCCTAATTATATGTTTACATTAACTCGATGGATAGTAGATGTGGAGACGCAATTGCATGTTGAGACAGATAATTTGTTGTCCTTAACCTAGGACAATCAAAAGGCCAAAATTCTGTACAAACAGATTTTGCCTATCTAAAAGCACATGTTCTTGTTGGGTACTGCAGGTCCTGGCCAGCATGATCACATCGATCTTCTGGAATCAGCCACAAGAAGAAAGACCCCAAAACAAAAGGAACATGAATTGATTGTTTTTGGAATTGATATATGCTAGCTGTAATCGATGAGGGAGAAAAAAGTTTTGTTCATCCTAAACTCTTTTCATGTCTCAGAATCTGCCCAAAAAAAAAACATGAGGTTGATCAAGAAGATATATAGCATGATGGATGATCTGGTGCAAAGATAATTGGTAGACTATGATCCCACATTCCATTAATGCCAATATACTTTTGGCAGACCTTCCTCTTCTATGGCTTACTTCCAAACCTCTTTCCATTCATTCAAGATGATCAGTACTGTAGGGTGGACACCATGAAACAACTCCGCCATGGCTAGACCTGCATGGACCATTTCTACCTAAGAGTAAGCTAATTAGGGTTGTGCCCATATGGACACTTAAAAAAAAACAAAGAGAAATTATGGGACCTGAAAAAAGTATAAGAGACGGGGAGCTTATTTTGATGTGACATGTTGGATCTAATTTAAAACGAAAGAGTTTTACGATCTACCATCTCCTATCATGCTATTCCATGTTTGTACAATAGTTTTATAAGTTTTATATATATATATAAACCAAAGTTTTGTTTTACTCTTTGCTAAAATCTCATCCTCGCCGCTCAATAAAAGGGGATTTTCGTTATTGAATAGATCCAGATATTTGTGTCTTCAAAATTTATTTATGAATTAGTACTCTAGTAATTTAGAGAATAATGTTCTAATAAATGCATATTTATTGCACTTGACCAATTTTGAAAGAATTCGTTGTTCTCCTTGTACAAGAATATAGATAGTCATTTAGTGTGTGTATATATATATATATATATATATATAGTCCAAGCTTATAATTTCCTCTTCTAATTGTGTCATGTTCATTGAGCATTAATTTGGGGTCATGTCATGTCCATTTTCATTTAAATAAAATTAAAATGATATTTTGGTGATGTTATAAATGATATTTTCTAACAGGATTTTTAATTAAATACCAAACACAAATACCTTGACAGTGAATATTTCATTTTACAGAAGCATATTCTTCTAAGTTTATAATCTAAAAACACCAATGAATATATAACTTGAATATTTTTATAACGATAAATGTCGATATGCCATAATCAAAACCATTTTTAAGTGCAACAAGGACAGAAATTTAATTCAAAGAATTATAACTTCTATAATATCATAAGAACATAGTTTCGGATAATAATCTTCTCCAATTCACTTAAGAATCAATTAGGGGTGATAATATGTAATACGATCCGTGAATCTAACATGAATATAATACGAAATTAGCATGTTTGAGTTTGATATAATTTTATTCGAAAACGGATTGACCCGTAAAAGACGATTAATAAACGGGTCAATGACAGATCAACTCACTTAACCCAAAATCAACCCACAATAACCTATTTAAGTTTTAATTCAAAATTATAATTTTATTATTGTTGAGTTATAATATTAATATTTCTTAATATGCTTATGTTTTTATTATTGGAATTATAATTCTAGACTTATGTTTATATTTGTTATTGTAAGGCTTGTAATATTAGTTTTATTATAGGTTAAAATTTAAAAAGTATTGATATTTTTTTTAGTAGGTATTCTTATTATATTTTTATAGATATTATAGTTACTAATAAATATAGATTTTAACTTTTATATGAAATTATGTTAATCAGGTCAAATTGGCTATGCATGTTAGTTCAATCCATTTACATGAAACGGGTTGAAAGAGGCATATCGCGTTGGCTTTTTCTCATTAATTATTAAACGGGTCAAAACGGTTGATACGACACGATCTGTTATTTAAATGGATTGAGTTAGAGTTTGAAAGGTTGACACGTTTAACTTAACGGGTCGAGTTCAATTTGACTAATATATAGGCGAATGTTTATGTCTTGACATGACACAAACACAACTAAAATTGTCACCCTACTTAAGATGAATAGTACCTATTTAATGCGAAAAAATGAGGTATTTCATGACTTAAGTTGATTGTGAAATTGTTGTATGAATATTATATATTATGCTTTTGCTGTTAAATTTCTAAAAACGATTGCATATACAAATAAAATGATCAAAACAATTCGTGTATTACATTAAACGAAGAGAATGCTATCCGACCATGAGCTGCCAATTTAAACAAAGAGGATGGTGTTAGGAAAGACAAATTACTCAAATACTTTATAATGAACCCCGTAAGCCTGTTTTTGTAATGATTCCAGGAAACGATATTAACGTGGACACACTCAAACAGATGTCATTCCCATTATTGCATTGGGATTAATTTCTCAAAATGCAGCAAATCATTGAGGTTTGAATGTCCAAAGGTAATTTCAGTCCTAGATAAACCAAACAAGAATGTTTTGGATGGTCACTTTCAAAGTACACTGGGTAGGCAATGAATGTTTTGGATGGGCGGTTGGGATATTTTTGAGGCTCCATCCCAGCCAATAGACTAACTGAATACGGCTCAGGAACATGTGCGTTTTGCTGGTTCATGTGGTCCTTTGATTATTAGTTTCCATAAAGTTTTTATGTATAACCAAGTTGGGTGAAAGAGTACTACTCACGCACCAGATTGTTTGGTCGGTTCAATTTCCTCTCTAACAAGGAAAGCCATCGGCATGAAAATGGCAGCTTGTTTGAAGTGACAGTGCAGGACAAAAGCAAGATCAAACAAGAACAACAAAAATCATAATCTGTGATAGAGGAGATCATGAAGTTTCCCACTATTCTCAAAAATAATAATGTTATCGTGTCTCATGTTTTGATGTTCTTCATGTTCTTGTATGTGGCAAAGAAGATCAAGAAAAACACTTCGGATCAGGGTCATGGTCAAGCTGGAAATGAATAGGAGAAGTGCATTGGGAGCTTTGCATAGGTCTCGTTTGGAAACATAGTGAGATGAAATGAGATGGTCTTAAATGAGTTGAATAAAATATTACTATAATATTATTTTTTAATATTATTATTGTTTTGTAATTTGAAAATATTAAATTATTTACTATATTTTATGTGAAAATTTAAAAAAGTTATAATGATGAGATGAGATGAAATGATTTCTGTATCCAAACGAGCCTAATTCTACTTATCATCCCTACACACTACACACCACACATATTTTAATTTTTTTTTCATTTTTCTTATAGAAAAAATCTGATTGTAAGCGGATTTGCACACCAATATGCACACCAATATGCGCACCAACGCTAAGATGAAAATGTATACTTAAATGAAACAGTACGGATTTAAAAATGAACATTTGACAAAATAGTCAACGTTAACATTAGTGCATAGATTGGTCCGCGAATTCGCTTATACGTAAAAGAGCTCTTTCTTATAACAAGTATGTGGTATAATGATGATAAGGAAAACAACTCAATTAGTTCAATAAGAATAAAATTTAAAAAAAAATTAAAATATATAAGATATGTGATATGAGACGATGAATAAGATCCCTCGGTAGCCAATTTATGTTGCAATGAAACGATGAAACGGAAAACGTATTGAAAGGAAGAGAGGAAGACAAAAGGTTTAGGTGAATTCAGCTTTTGAATTGATTCAATACAGAGCATAAGATTCCTATTTGTAGATGTGAATTCTTGCCAAAACTAAATCCTATATCGCAACTTTCATGTAGCACTATTTATAATGTCCCAAAGGTTCCACTCATATATGCACGACACCAGCTTATATATCATAATATTTATTGTTGATCATATAGATTTTTCAAACAGCATTAAATGTTTAATAAATATTATATGGCCCGATTTATATATTTATCTCTCTCACTTGATATTTTCAAATAAGTCATTCTACTCATTATCTTTACACCACACATCATAATTATTATTATTTTTTTTTTTTTGTTTTATTCTTATTAAACTAAAAGAATTGTTCTACTCATCATTTACATAATAAATTTGTTAAGGAAAAAAATAAAATAAAAAATTATATCATTTGTGAATAGTAGGATAAAATATTATTATAATATTATTTTTTAATATTATTATTGTTTTGAGATTTGAAAAAAATGAATTGTTTATTATATTTTGTGTAAAAATTTAAAAAAATTGTAACGATAAGATGAAATGAGTTGGTGTGAGTTTCCAATCCAAACAAGGCCTAGTGTAAGAATGATGGGTAGAATTAATTGGAGTACCAATGAAGCTGACCGCCTGTCTTCACCAGTACCAAAAAGTTACAACATCAGTCGTTCTTTTAGTAAGGTCTCGTTTGTTTTCGTATATGAGATGAGATGAAAATTGAAAATTAAATAAAATATTATTTTTATTTTGTAATTTAAAAAAATTAAATTGTTTATTTTATTTTGTGTAAGAATTTAAAAAAATTATAATGATTAAATGAGACAAATGAAATGAGGTAAGAAATTTTGAAAAAAAATAAACGGAATTTTAACTTTAGTCTGCATACTTCATTACGCACATTTAACTTGTTGGGAGTTGTAAAGGAGATACAACACCCAAGAAAGTATTCTGAGTGCTGTATTTTCAAGCACCACTCAAATCAAAAGCTCAAACATACAAATTCTACTCTAATTATGCGATAAAACCTAACCATTTTAAGATTAAAGGTGCATACTCAATAAGACAGCACTATCAGAGAAATTTGTGCGCAAAATTAATGAGTAATGCTATATATAGTTAAGATTATAGGTGCATACTCAATAAGACAGCACTATCAGAAAAAACTTATGTGCAAAATTAATATGAGTAATATTATATACAGTTGTGAAATATACAAACATCGCACAATAATTTTTTTAAATAGATCACATATTTACTTACTCTTTTCAAAATAATTGCGTAGCACTGATGCACTCAACAACAACAAAATTATTTCTCAACTAGTATAGACTCTTCGATCCGTCTTCCAATTGGCCCATATACTCCTACCCCACTAAAGGGTTTTTTTTTAAAAAAATAAAAAATAAAAATTGAAAAATGCATCACATCTTCCACATCACTGGTGTATATGTCAAAATATAAGCTTGCAAATGAAAAAGCTTAGGCAAATGAAAAAAATGTAAATTTAATAACTTAATTTATATTCTAACACTCATGAAAACCTTCTTATAAGACTTCAAAATGGAAGTACTAATCCTTTTGCAAGTGCTGTTCGATAATTCTACCTATGTGTAAATGCAAAATGGTTTGCGATTATGCCCTACAAGTACTCACTTATATGCATTCATAATAATAAATGAGTCATGTTACTAAAAAATTGGTCTATAAATACACCGTATATTTTGGGATGGCCATAATTATAAAAATAAAATAAAATCAAGACAAATATTATATGCTAGCAAATGTGGCATACTTTCATATCAGTGATATGTTTGATGTGTCAATAAATAGACTTACAAATAAAATTTGTTATATTTGGAAAGAGTTTTGCTATTTATCAATTACTATTTACCCCACACTTCACATCTGATAACTTTTTTTTTATAGGGTGTAAGATGTGGGTTGTGAACAGTAACTACTGAGAATAATTATTCATTTAAAAATACGCATAGGAAAAATATAGACATTAACCATGTAATTTATCCATATCTTCCATGTGCAAATACAAGCGTTAAATATAAATATATATATATATATATATATATATATATATATATATATACTAGCAGTAGGGTAACGTCCAAGGGACGTTTGCCTAATTTAGTTAATTAAGAATATTATCATATATATTTAAATTATGTTAAAACTCTAATTATTTATATAGTTTTACTTTTTTTAAAATTATTTAACAAAATTTTATCATTTATCTTATGATGAAAGACTAATATTTTATAAATTAAATTTGATAATTTATTTATGATATGATATTTATATGTTAATTATCTATTTTAAATTAATTTAAATCAGTATTTAAATTTTCATTATAGATCAAATTTAGAGACTTATGATGAAGGGTTTGATTTAAATCCCAAAAACTTTAATATTTTATAAATTAAATTTGATAATTTATTTATGATATGATATTTATATGTTAATTATCTATTTTAAATTAGAATTTAAATTTTCGCCATTGGATCAAATTTGGAGATTTATGATGAAAGGTTGGATTTAAATCTCAAAAACCTTCATTTTTCCCTCACTTCCTCTTTCTCTCTCTCTCCTTCTGCTCAGCCGCATCCTCCCTCCCTCTCACGCGATCTCCTCCCTCAAGCAGCCGTGCACCACCGTGCGGTGACACTGACCACGTCACCGGCTTCCCCTCACGTCGGCGACCAAACCCCACCGTCAAAGTTCCTTGGCAACTCCTCCCTTCCCCGCGCGTCTTCCCTCTCTCTCTCTCACCCGATCTCCTCCCTCAAGCAGCCCAACGCCGGTGTGCGCCACCCTGCGGCGTAACTAACCACCTCATCGGCTTTCCCTCACCCCAGCGAGCAAACCCCACCGTCGAAGCCCCTTGGCAGATCCTCCCTCAACTGCACTCGAGCAATCCGAAATGGGTCTCGACGCACGGGTTTCTCTCCATAGCGCCGCCGTTAGCCACCCCTACACCACCGCACCACCACCAGGAGCCTCGTCCTTCGCCGACGACCCCTCCTCTTCCTCATTTCCTCCAGTCGAAGCCCTCTGCCTTCTCTCTTCACGGGATCTGTTGATTTGTGATTTGTGTAGTGATTTTATGATTTGTGTAAAAATTTATTTGGTAATTTTGTGATTTATGTGGTGATTTTATGGTGAATTTGCTATAAGGATGCAGAGAGGGACGTAAAGGGAAGTGGTGATTTTACTGTGAGGTAGAGAGGGACGTGAGGGGAGGAAGAAATCGTAAAATAAGTTACTGTTTATCGGGCGATAGACACTTTTAAATATAAGTGTGGGATTTACTTGATTAAAATAAGACCCAATTTAATTTGAATAATTCAATTTAAGAAAAGACCCAATACAATATATTTTATGTAGTTCTTCTATTAATAATACTTTCATTTACAAATTGAAGGAGCATAATACACTCTTTCGAAAAAAACAAAACTACAATTAAAATAATAAAAAAGAAAAGTTTCAAATCTTAGAGACAGGGATGGGTCCACGGGCATATTGACGTGGCCCAATGGGGAGGCGACGGGTTCGAAGGAGAGGCGCGTGACTAGTGGGAGAGTGGACCAAGGGGTGTGGTGACGGAGTCAGAGAGAGGGTGAACCATATGTCACCCCCTGAGTGGGCCTTAAAAATAGTTAAATTTGCTGGAGATGGGGCCACAGAAAGCGACTGATTGGACGCGATTCCTTTGTTTTCTTCCCCCTCTATCTCTCTGCCTCGTTGTCATCTACATATCCGCCCATACCTCTGTCACTTACCAAAATACCCCCCCCTTGAAATTTATCGTCGTATGAGCATCAGCAATTTATCATATAAATTTTGACGTCATCCATTTTTTTAAGATCACAATTATTTGTTAAGATGAGTTTATTTTTTGATAAATAATAATAAATTAAGATAATGAAGTGAATTTTGTAAAAATCATTTAAAATAAGTTTAAATGTGTTTAGATATTAAAATAAATTTCAATATATTTATAGAAAGTTGAAAAATATTATGAGTAACGCGAATAAATAGATGTTGAGTTGAAAAATATTGTGAGGTCATGTGTAAATAAATTAGACTGAACTGAGTTGATCTCAATTGAGTCTAAATTCCAAACGAGCCGTAAGTAACTTGTGAATATTTAGGCTCAAGTGCTTATTCTTTATTAAAAAAAAAAAAAAATCTACAAATCCTAATAGTTTACCCCATGTGTAAAACATCCAAATCACGGCTGTTTTTTGCAATATGGTAGCAGCCATTAAAGTGGAAACATCACATAAATAATGTGCGACATTATGATAGTTATATTGATCTATGATGTATTATATGGATACATTGGTTCAACCATTGAGTATAACAACTAGATTTTCTAGGTGAAAGTAACATGCACTTGAGAAAAACAGAGTGGCTCCATTACTGTTCCCATGAGGTGCACTCTGAAGTTTTGAGTCAGGATCCATGCATAGGATGAAGTATTCTCTTTTGAGAAAATTAAAAATAAAAATGCAAAGTAGTAGTGTGTAATGGAATAACCGCACGTCACCATAAGATTGGTGAACAATTGACATGAATACTCGTATATTTTATCTTTTAATTGTATATTTTTCGGAGCATAATCTTATTATTATTGAATCATTAATTTGTTAAATACTGTTCATGAAACATATAGATGATATGAGATAGTTGAGACTAATTATCTGAAAGAGAATTTGTCCTGTATAATGTATCGTGACTAATATTAATGTATTTTTCTTGTTATCTTTGGTCGGTTTCGGACTCGCACTTTAGGAATTTCCCTTTAATAACCTAGTTTTGTAGATTATTTATGTGGTAAATCTTACTAAACTAGATGGGTGGCAATTGGTACCTCAATCTATTTCTTCGTGATAAAGTCATGTCATGTCTGAACTTAAATTCAAAAGTTTACAATAGTGAGCAACAATCGTTACAACTATCTACTCAATAGTTGAAACTTCTAAGTTTCCAAATTATTGTAATTTATAATGAAAGAAAATGAAGGAAAAAGCAAATTCTATTTAGCCAAGATCGGAGGGGCATCATTGTAACTAGAGAGTCTCACCATTTCCAACCTCCGCTTGGAACCCCTTATTATACCCTCTCTTCAGGGTCTCCCTTTCAGGGAAAAGTAACTCTCCTTCTCTTTGCTCTGATACGAACAACCGAATACCACTTCGCCTGCTCTTCGCTCTCCCCCCTTCCTTCCCCACTGTGGGCGAAATTCTCCATCTGTTTCTTCTTCTGAGTGATGGGTGTGAGCAGCCGGTGCTCCCATACTTCACACATCACCGAGATCATCATCACCAGCTTCTTCCGCCACAAGCCTTAGATCCTAACTCGAAAACAAGGGCCTTTTGATCAGCCTAACCCAGCTGCCATGGCGGCTTGAGAAAGAAACTGATCAGGTGTTACAAGAAAAATATTATGGCAGGTGGGAGGGTTTATACCGGTGGTAGTGGTGGTGGTGGTTCCAGTCCTTTGAGTGTTTTGTTTCAGAATCAAAAGGGTTCTTGCGCTTCTCAGCCTCTTGATTCTCTTTTCCTTTCTGGGTCTTCCCCTTCTTTCCTTGGTACTCTCTCTCTCTCTTCTTGCTTTTCATCTCTCTATCGTTTTATATACTATTAGTTGCTCTTATGGGTGGTTTCGTATTCATTAATTTGCTATACTTAACTCTAAATCAGCCAAAGTTTCCTTCCTTGTATGCATACCATACTCTGGATTAGATTGGCTCTGATCTTATTGCCAAACCGTTTGTGTGGGTAGTTTATATTTTACTTTTTTGTTATAGATTCATGCAATTAAACCAAATTTAGATGATAAAAAATGATGAACAAGCAAGAAGAGAGTTTTACGAAGATTCTCAAGCACCCAGATAATTGGACATCCAATGTGTGTGTATCTGTGAAGAAAAATGTAACAGAGCTTCGCTGTCCATTCAAGATTTTGTTCTGGCGATTCAGTCAAAAATGGTGTTTTTTCTTTTTGAAAAGGAAATTAAGTGTGTTGTGGTTCTGTTTCAGGTTCAAGATCGATGATGAGCTTTGAAGATGCTCGTGGAGGAAACGGATCAAATAGACCGTTTTTTGGCTCGTATGACCACGAAGATAATGGAGACGACGACTTGGACGACTATTTTCATCAACCCGAGAAGAAGAGGCGGCTAACAGCCGACCAAGTCCAGTTTCTCGAGAAAAGCTTCGAGGTGGATAACAAACTTGAACCCGAAAGGAAATCCCAGCTTGCCAAGGACCTTGGCTTGCAGCCTCGGCAGGTTGCCATTTGGTTTCAGAACCGCCGAGCTCGGTGGAAGACCAAACAGCTAGAGAAGGATTTCGACGCTTTACAAGCTAGCTATGACAGCCTCAAGGCTGAATATGACAATCTCCACAAGGAGAAGAATGAACTAAAAGCTGAGGTAGAACATTTTGCTCCACAATTCACTGCCCTTTCTTTATGTATTATACTGGGATTTTGGATTGAAGCTCATCAACGAGTTTGAATTTTCTGCAGGTTGTTCTTCTAACAGATAAGCTGCTCCTGAAAGAGAAAGAGAGGGGAGGTTTTGAACTATCTGATACAAATAACCTATCCCAGGAATCCCTGCAAAAGCAGGTTTCTGAATCTGCTTGTGAGGCCGAAGCATCCAAAGTGTCGATTGTGTCATGTAAGCAGGAAGATATTAGTTCAGCAAAAAGTGATATATTTGACTCAGATAGTCCCCATTACACTGATGGGGTTCATTCTTCACTGCTAGAGCCTGGTGATTCTTCACATGTTTTGGAACCTGATCAATCGGATCTGTCTCAAGATGAGGAGGACAATCTCATGAGCAAGAGCCTATTGCCTCCATTCATCTTTCCAAAGTTGGAGGATGCTGATTACTCCGACCCGTCTGAAAGTTCATGTAATTTTGGATTTCCTGTTGAAGATCATGCATTCTGGTCCTGGTCTTACTGAGTTATCTGTGGCATATGAATTTCCCCTGTTTTGCTTTAGATCATCATGATGTGGTGGTAGATATATGCAATAAATCCAGAACAATTGATACCACGAGCTAGCTTGTGGTGGTGGGTTGGGTCTGGGCTGCACCAAGAAAAATGTTGGTCTTTTTGCCCTCTATGTGATTTTGTTGTTGTTGTTGTTGTTGTTGTTAAGGTTCTTAGTCTTCAATAAACTCTTTTTTAGTTTGGAATGTAATTAAATAACCTTTTCCCTCGTACAATGCTCTGTATTACTTTGATTTTGTGAAATTTTGTGGGTGGAAAGGGAGGTTAAACATGGGGCCTAAGTTGGTCTCATTGAAATTCTGCTAGTGAAATAATATATAGTAGCAAAAATGCTATATACCTATCTTCATGTCATAACATAACATTATCTATTAACTATAGTTTCTCATTTTAACATACAAGAGTTCATCTAGTAGATTACGGGAAACGTCAGTATTGTGCGATTGAAGTGAGATCAGAGTGTAGGATATAGCATGACTGAGCAAATATGATAAGGATGAATGAGAATAGTCTCCTTAAAAGTGAGTTTTGGAATGTTTTGGTGAAGGAGGAGATGCAGATGCCTTGACATTCAAAATCGTGGAATGAAAATTTGTACTGTTGTTTATTATCACGTGTTATGAACAACAGCTCATAAATATTTGATCCAGTTTTTCTGCTTAAGAGAACATGCGCAGAACTGTGATGGAGTCTGCCGCCTGCATTTTTTCTTTTAAATCGTCTTCAAAACAATGAGTAGCAGCATCTGATCTGCAGGTGTAAACAGCTCTGAAATGTACAAAAGAGTTGACTTTCATATTTTCCCTACTTTTCTAATTTCTTGTGGAAATTATTCAAGCATCAATTGCTATTGCGCTTTCTTGTCGTGGTATCAACCTCAAGATGACTAGGCAAAATCACTTATTATATTTCATATGCCAAATATGATGGACTTTAGTTTTGGCATAGAAAAAATATACTCATCATTTTAATTTTTATCATTTTTTTATCATCTCATTTTATAAAATTATATGATAGATTTATAAGTGAAATATAATAAATAATTTTCAATCATCTAATATCACATCATAGAATGATGAGAGGATGATAAAAATTAGAATGATAAGTAATATTTAATACTCCAATAAAATATCCTCAATGAAAATTGAAACTAGAAGTCTTATCGCCGTAAAGAGATTTTACAAATTAATATGATTTTATATGATACGTTAGGTTTATTTTATAATAAAATTAACTTTACAATTTGGCATACAACATCAAAACACGTCAATTTGTGAGTTTACTTTTGTGGAATCACCTTCTAACTAAAATATTTCTCTTTTTTAAATGAGAACTGACTTTATTTCACTAGGACTAAGATATGTTAAAGTTCTTATCGAACTCTATGAGTTATAACAAAAGATAGATGAATTTCATATATAAATTAGTCATGTTTAATTGTTGAACTCATCTCAATTTACTTATACATTTTTACATATATCTCAACCTATTTATATTTAAACACATCTCAATGAGACTTACAAAATTTTATTATTCATAAATCAACTCAGATCGTCTTAGCATCCAAACGTAGCTAACTAACTGTATTTATGTAATATCTAATATTCTAAAAAAAACTTTAATATAAATAAATATTGTGAGACTTATATAGCAAAATCCACAGTAAACGTTCAGAATTTTAACAAAATGTCAGCATCTGTTGCTTTTTTTTTTAATTAGTAGCGGGGAAGCTATGCAAAGGAGTGGTTTCGTGGTGGCCTTAACTTGGTAGGAAAATTCCTACATCGCCAAAACAATCAACATTGTTGGCTTAATTAAAGGGTCCCCTTCAACAGAACTATGATATATTGCAATGCAATCCCATCCAATGATGGTGATGCTGATTGTGACCTTCTTTCTTATCTTTTCCCAGTACTTTCTTCTTAGCATCAGTATACATATAGCCCATGTAAGTTATCATATCACTACTATTATTTACAAGTTAATTATCAAATAATTCATTTTTTTTTACTTTTTATTTATTATTTTTAGAAATAATGTGTGATTATTTGGGGAAAAAATATTTACTTATTTGTTTTTACATAAATTCTACACCATATTAAACCCTTAAAAAAACACTAAAAATTCTGAACCACTGATATTAAATTGTTGTATAAAATTGAAAATCAAAAGAATATTGCCAATTTAAAAAAGGAGTTTTATTGTGTTGAATGTTTTGCTGAGTCAAAACTGTTTGCTCTTGTTTGAGTTAAGACCAGTTCTATACTATTCATTACCGAACATCTTTGTCACCCGTAATGTTAAAAAACCCACCATGTTTTGCTTAAAATTTTAAGAAATAGAAATTTGACAAAACGAAAAGGACGGCTCAACCATCAATATTTTTCATATCTTGGTAAAAAGTAAGGGTGGGCATCGGAGGCCCGTCTCCCGCTATCCTGACCCCGTTAATCCCACCTCTGCATGGGCGGTGCGGGATAGCGAGGGCGGGGACCTTACTCCGCACCCCTTTTATATTTAATATAAAAGATTATATTTTTAATATTTATATAAATAATTTATTTTAATATATTATATATAGATATATATAATTTATTAAAAATTTGAAGTTGAATTCAAATTAATTGATTGTTTTGACCTCTTAGACTAATATTTATATAGGAGGTCAAGACAATACAATAATTATATTTAAAGAATGTGAGATTTAACATTATAAATTTTGGGACAGGTGCTACCCACACCATATGGTGTGAGGGCAGCTCTAAAACAAAGAGACTTAAAAAGTAAATAAATACGTCAAATGAGTTCTATCATTTCTTTTAATTACCGTTTCATGTTGTTTGGAAAACTTCCATGAACATTAATAAAGATTTTAAAATTCATTTTATCTGTCAATCTCAATATTTAATTTCTTTAATTTAGAAAAAAAAAAACTTTGAAGATCTGAGTTTTAAATATGTATGCATTGTTTTGTTATTAGTTTTAAATTACTCTTTTGATTTATAATTTGAAGTTCAAACATGTAGATTATAAGAATAATTATACTCAACAGTCCTACATAATATAAAAAATATAAAAAATAAAAATCTATTGTGTGGTATAGGACTGTTGAGTAGAAGAATTAAAATTATAAATATTTAGTACAATTTTAATAATAATTTATAGTTTTTATAGATACATTGAAGGAATAATTTGGAGACAAATATGTTGTATTATTAAATCAAATACCATTCTAAAATAGCGAGGTGTCTATTACGTCTTTATATGGATCTCCTGCCGACATTAAAAATCCGCTAGGATGGGGTTTTAACGGATGTTCGGAACGTGTACGGCCACGATCGATCGAACGGGGCTCCTCGTCAAACCAACAAGCCTCGCTGTCAAAGACAGCCTCCACTCAACAAACGGAATCTAAAAACTTGTGCTGGGCCCCATGGGACGTGGATGTTAAGAGCCACGTGGCAGTAGATCCGACACCTCATTGGCTGATATTCGGCTCAACATGGTTATATTTTAATGTGATGAAAAATAAAAATAAAAAGGGATTTTTATTCTGTTTCGAGGGAGAAGATACACAGATAGAGATAACCAAGTGTATATATATATATATTATAAAATATATAATGGGTGGGACCCAGTGGAGCGTTGGAGACGGTGACAGCACGCATCTGTTTATTTAAATTATATTTATATTTAGATGTTAAAATGAGTTAAGTTGAGATGATAAAATATTATTAAAATTTATTTTTTAATATTATTATTATTTTATAATTTAAAAAATTTATTATATTTTATATTAAAATTTAAAAAAATTATAATAATAAATTAAGATAAATTGAGAAAAATTAAATATCCAAACCAAGTCTTAGATCAATCCAATGTCACACGTGGTGGGTTGCTTTCGGTAGGTCCACTTACAAGTGGCTGTCAGCTCTCATTTTCAACGCCCTATTGTTAACCGATAATGATAGGTTTTATTAGCTTCCTACAATTTTTTTAGTTTTTTTAGTTTTTTTATTTAATAATTAAATAAGTAACTATTAATAAAATTATATATTTTTAAATTTTTTTAATAATTAATGATGCTAAAAAAAATATTTAAAAAATTAAAATTTTAAATGTATTATAAAATAATAAAAAAGAAATACAAAAGTAATAAACTTATTATTATTCATTTTTAACTGAGGTAACAATTAACAATTACAAACATTCTGGCAATTTTCTTTGAATTTCATAATATTTAATATTAAGTTTCACATTTATTTACGAATAAAATTAAATGATGTGCAATTAACAATCTTTTATTTATCTAAAAAATGACAAAACTTACTCTAAAAAATAATATTATATATAGTTATAAAGTATTTAAGCATCGAATAATTATTTTAAAAAAGAGTGGATCTATTATTAAAAAATTAAATTTTTTTATATAAATTTTGTATTTTTTTTTTAAATTATACGATATTTACGTTCTTTATAATTATAAATATTATTTTTCTTCTAAAAATTGGGAGTTGATGCAAACAAAAAAATTGAAAAGAAAAACAAACATTATGAATAATATTGTACGGTAGAAATGATTGTTATTTTCACGAGAAGGCCACCCATCTCCGTGGAAAACGTTACAGTTTGGTGGATTAAACTGTAATTTTCTTCACGTTCTTTTTCTGCTCTCCAACGATAATTTAACACACTTAAAAAAGTTGAAAAACCATTGAGAATAATGTTCAAGAAAGGTAATGATTCATAAATTGTGGTGTCAATAGCTAGAAATTCTTATGGTACTATTGGATTAAAAGGAGGAAGCAGATGAGGAAAAAAATCTCTCGGTTTTGCTCTTAGAGATTTATAAGGTTATGTTTCGATTTTGTGATGATATCAGATTATTTGAGTTAATTTATAAATAGTAATATTTTACAGATCATATTAAAATGTGTTTGAATATAAAGAGATTGAAATATTTGTTTGAATTTATGAAGTAGGTTAAAATGTGTTTAACTATTTTATGAAAAGTTGAAAAAATAGTAAGTCTCATCAATGATTATGATATGAGTTGAGTTGATTTTAACAACTAAACACACCCTTACTTCTTGTTGAAGGTGATGCAAATAGTCAATGGAATGACAATTTGTGTTTGCGAGTTGTAATTGTATCATGTCAAGTCATGAGTATTATTTATAGATCAATCCGAATCCAACCCGAATTAAGCAATATTGAAAGAATGATTCGTCATAATAATTTGGATATGTTGAAAGAGAGACGTGTTATGAGAACCAAAACTAAACAGAATCATGAAAATTCTTATTTTGGATATGGAAAAAGGATAATAATACACAAACAACTTTTCTATAACTATTTTATAATTTACTTTGCAATTATCCAATACAATCATGACATTTCATTAAAAATAAATTTCAATTTTATAAAATTACCTTTCACTTCATGGAAAGTTGTAAAATAATTATAAAAAAAATTGTAAGTCGATCGTTTTCCGTCTAGTAATTACTGTTTTCTATAGAGTTATGCTACTCAGCATCCTAAACCATACATCTTACCTCTTTTAATTATTTTTTTAAATTTTTTTTTATTTTATTCCTGCTGAACTAATTGAATTGTTTTATCATTCAAATTTTATATACTTGTTACGGAAAAAGAAAATTAAAAGAAGTGTAGTATGTGAGATGCTAAGTAGAATTATTATTTTATATATATTCAAAAAGTTTATATAACAGCAAATTATCTTATAAAAAAAAAAGCCTTTGGTGACACCATTTTTTGACAGATTTGATGAACATGTACCTAAATGACAATTCTCCCCCCCATCTATCTCTCTCTCTCTCTCTCTCTCTAGAAAAGGTCATCTTTAGTGGATCTGATCTGAAGTCCAAAAATCCACTAAAAGTTTGAAAAATTGTTGTCACCAATAACAATTAAACTGATAATCACTGTGATCAGTAGTTGACTCCGAAATCGAATGCAATTTGAGCAAGTTTTGTAAGCATGCAAGAAGCGACGTTTGATTAACCCTCCTCCACGACTACTGAGTTGGAATTAATCAGTACCACCTCTTATCGCATAAAAGAAAATTAAAATTAATATATAATTCTTCATCAGCATCTAATTAATTCTTTAAGTTAATTGGATGGTATCATTTAGTTGTCGTACGTGTGAGTGTTGTAATCACTCTCAAAATTGGCGTACTTTAATTAATTCACATCACAACTTCTCTCTCTCTCTCTCTCTCTCTCTCTCTCTCTCCCCCCCTTTTTTTTTCCCTGTTCTTGATACCCATATCAATATCAACTTATATAAATATTAAACCTTTGACCAAAATATATGAGAAGCTACACAATTGATCAGATGTGGTTAACCATGAAATTCTCTAAGACATGGTATGGATAGTCAGATGAGATAGATGAGATGATCGGTTAAAAATAATAAAATAATTTGTGAATAATAGTGAAATAATTTAAATTAATATATTTTATAGATTTTTAAAAATGAGAGATAAAAAGTTGAATTATAATATTAAAAAATTTAAAAATTGTTAGAATATAATTTTTATATATAATTTTTTTTTTGAATTTAAAAAAGTTGAATTATTATTATTTTTGTTTTGTTTTTTTTAGAAGTTTGGAAAAGTTATAACGATTAGGTAATAATCAGATGAAAAAGTTAAAATTTGAAATTAACAAATATTTGTGTTTTAGTGTTTGTAGTATTGAGATGAGATAATATGATATGAGAGCATCTTGCAATCTAAACAGGACCTAAAAGTTGTGGCCTTGATATGTTTTCTCCATGTTCTATGTTTCGAATTTGGTGGGCCACAACAAAACAATTAAGTTAGGTTTGAATAATAAATTAAGATGAGATGAAAGTCGAATAAAATATCATTAAAATATTATTTTTTAATATTATTATTATTATTGTGAAATTTAAAAAAATTAAATTATTTATTACATTTTATGTAAGAATTTATAAAAATTATAACGATGAGATGAGATGAGATGGATTTAAAACCCCATTTCAATCCAAACCGAGCTTAATGTTTCTCAATATTGGTGTGTCTTTTTATATCCTCCATTTCTAAAAAAAAAAATTGAGGCACGCTAGATTATTTTTAATAATTAAAAAATAATTATTAACACTTCGAAGCGGTGGTGGTCCGACCGCCACATGGGAACAATTCGCTTGCGGTGAAACCACTTCAAAATAAGGTAAATCTCGCCACCTCGCGTGGGGTGGTTACGTAACCACTACATATCTTTTTATTTTTATTTTTTATTTATTTTCATTAGAGTGTAAAGTCCATGTTGTAATTGTAGTTATTTTCATTATATAAAGTTGAGTTTTAATTTTTAAGCAAAGAATACGTGTTAGACCCACTAGTCACTTGGTACGTCGCAAATCAAGAGATGCTAAAAAAGATGGCTCAAGATTTCCTAGAGTTTAGAATCAATTTCAAAGGCCAAAAGATAAACACATAAGAGAGTCTAGTAACATTTATAGAACATTTAATGTTGCATAAGAAATTTACGTGAATAATAATAATAATGTTGTAAAACTCACCTCATTGTCTATTACGCAATCTTCCACTTTATGTTTGATTCTGTTTGGATGCTGAATTGATTTTAGATGATCATAATTGATTTGTGAATAGTAGTATTTTGTAAATCTCATTGAGATGTCTTTGAATGTAAATAAATTGATATATGTGTTTAAATGTATGAAATATGTTAAGATGAGTTTATCTTTTTTATGAGAAGTTGAAAAAGTAGTGAGTTCCATCAATGATTTGAGATAAGTTGAAGTGATCTTGATATCCAAACATAGCCTAGAATCCAATAAAAACTATATAAAATACTAAATACTAAATAGAGATACACAAGCATTTCTTAAGATTAAGCTAAAAATAATTGTCTCATCCCAATACTAGTCCAAATATGCTAAACATGAATCTAAGTATTGAGTGAGAAATTACGAATGAACACAAACGTCCACCACTGTATCGGCAGTTTCCTGAGCTATTAATCCAACCTCTTGAAATTCCTTTTGTAAAATCGTAAGTTGCATGCCTAAGTGAGAGATAAGTGTCATCTATGTTCAGTTTCGACAATTCACCCCCAACTATTGTTCTTTGGATGTATGCTAAAACATCTTCCTTTTTATTGTAAATATACTTGGAGAAATGATAGTTACAGTCGTAAATATTGTACAATCATTTTGAAAAAAATGAATAAATTCAGAATTCACATGAAAAGAAATTAATTTTTTAACAATAGACTCCACTTTTTTTTAAAGCGACTGCATAATACTTATACACTCTACGACTGTATATAACATTACTCATATACTTTTCCTTTTAAGTTGGTTGTAAATCGAGTATTATTACAAAGACATGGCAAGATTGATTGGGTTTGGTAAAAAAGTTACCAAATCCTTCTTTTACCCAAATTAGAAGAGCAATAGATACGATATTAAATATTCATTTAAATATTCCTTATATCTGTCCCTTTTTGTGAATTGGATGATACAGTTTAGAGAGAGGGTATAGGTGAAAATCTCGATTGTTTGTTTCTCTAATGATATTCATAATACATGAGAGAGAATTTCACATTGTTATACAATATATGCCCATGTATGTCAAGATTCATGTCAGCTTCATCATTGCTATTCCATTATATCAAGCGAGCAGTTTCCTACTTATTTCTTTTGCCCTGCAAGAAAAGAATCCAATTTCCATTTTCAAGTTTCAGAACATTAAATAAGTTATTGAAATCGTCTCTTCTCATTGAATTTATAAGATAATTGGTCATTTTCCAAGAAAAAGTCCAAAATCCCAGCAGGGACTTGATCAATTTCAAGCTATGTACTTATTGCGCTCCGAGCTGCCTTTTTTTTTTTTTTTTTTTTTTTTTTCTCGTGCTTATTTTTATTTTTGTTTTTGTTTTTTGGATGTGTAAATAGTCTGGTTTCAGTATTTGGGTTGAAGAAAATAATGACTTGGAAACTTAAGAAGGACATTGAGATAAAAAGAGAAGAGGACGTTGGTGTCACACACACAAATGAAATCTTCGGCTCCATTTGGATTCGAAACTTACTTCAACTCAACTCATCTCATCTCATCT
Organism: Juglans microcarpa x Juglans regia; assembly: GCF_004785595.1. Lineage (NCBI taxonomy): Eukaryota > Viridiplantae > Streptophyta > Magnoliopsida > Fagales > Juglandaceae > Juglans > Juglans microcarpa x Juglans regia. Next base: position 4,834,002 of record NC_054604.1, on the reverse strand, counting down.
CATCATTATAATTTTCACAAATTTTCATAGAAAATATAATAAATAATTCAAAATTTTTCAAATTCTAAAACAATAATAATATTAAAAATAATATTCTAACAATATTTTATTCAACTCATTTAAAACCATCTCAACTCACCTAAACCTTTTCATCTATTTGTTATCAGCACATATAAACTTCAGAGAATGTTTGCTCATATTCATGGCATCACATGTGAATAGCATTCTTTTTATGTTGGCCCACAAATGCATATCAGGCATTTTATCATTTTGGGCTAAATAGCTTTAAATATCAGTCTTGGACAGCTTAACTTTGCAGCAAACATATTCTCACAGCATTATTCTAGTTTGTTTTTGGAATTTTTTCCTAGTCATCCTATTCCCACGTTACTAGAGATCGAAGTTGTGGCTAAACAATCACCTGCTAGATCTACACGAATAAGCAAACTTCCAAGATTCTTCATAGTGCTTTAACGATTACCTTATATCATCTAACAAGTCCTGATGTATGATAACTCATAGAGGTGTAAATGGCAGGGAATCCAAGCAGCATCTGACATTAAAAAGATTCCAAGACAATATTGATATGCATACACAAAAATTCACAAGAGATGGGTTGAAGTCTGTTTGTCGTATGATCCCCGTGGACTTAAATATCACCAGTGATCTTAATCTCAAACTTGTTAATAACAAAGTTTGTATAACTTCTATACAATCATGTAACATGATACTGTGTAGATTGGTGCCTGCCAAAGCTTTTCATTTTCCTCTTTAGAAGCCATTATTTGGGAGAAGAATCTGGACAAATACGCTTGGTGCGCGCGGAGTGATTAGGATTACTTACTCGATCTTCCACTACCTTTGCAGAAGGTGATTTGTGTCGATCTTCATAGCATACACTTAGATTCAGATAATGAAATTGTTTACAGATCAAAATTTGAAGTTATCCTTCAAGAATAACACCATCTCTTGCTGTAGCAATAGAACAGAAAAAATGAGAAAACATCACATGTTAGCAACGTATAAGAAAAAATAATGTGTTAGTAATGAATACCGCGTGATTTCCACAGGGTTTTGCTAAGACATCGAATCTCGAGCATCTTGAAGGAAGAATGACCTCTATTAATACTGGAACTTGAAAGCATTTGAACTTACAACTCAGTTTTCGACATAGTCAATTAACATTTACAATACTTGATACCTACTAACGAGTTTTCTTCAGATTATTTAACCAATAGCTGATGCAGGAAATCATATGTTAAATCAGTTGAGAAAAATTTATTTGGCATCCATTAGTTCATTCTTCCTAGGGATATTTGTTTCATTTTGGTCAAGACCCCTTGGTAATTAAAGGTAGCTCGTGAAGGAGGAAGTAAAAGATCTTACAATCAAACAGAGGAGGATGCATCCAGCAGCGCCAGGGAACAAAGCATACCAAAAGTTCAAGTGGTGCAACTTAGCTCCATCAATGAACAGAATAGGCAAGCTTGCAGCTACATTTTGATGGTAAAGTTTGCATCTTAGCACAAAATTGTGGATCTCTTAGGAAGCAAGCAACAACAAAGAGGACAAGTTAAAGCTGCCTTAGGGTATTACCTGGTGGATGACTGGCACCCGTGTAGATCATGAAGGCTATGGAAGCGGCCAGGGCAATGCTTCTAGCAAACCAGCCTGGCCCAAATATAGAGAATGCCAGAACACCAATGGCAGCGCAACCAATTTGAGCGATGAACATGTTGTACTTCTGTAACATTACAACAGCAAGATACTTCTTAATGCAAGTCCTTGCAGGGAAATGAACTCAAGTGATGAAAGTATAACGCAGCCAATGACACGAAGGTTCCACCAAAGGAATTTTATATCCATTGTTTTTCATTTTAATAAACCAATCAATCCCTCGGGTCTCAATCTTCAAGATTTGACCATGAAATCAACATATGATTTTCTTTATTCAAAAGATATTTGTACGGTATCCTTCAATTGGGGGTAGATATCTTCGACTAAGTACCAAACTTGTCTCTGTTGTAAAAAGCTTTGAATCATGTAACAAACAAACTCTCTATCCATGGCCTACTCCCTGGCCTGAGAATCTGGACCAAACGGCAAACACCTTCTTAAACCATGCCAAAATCCTAAACTATCCAAAATGTCTGAAGAAGTGACAAGACAAAAACAGGTCCCAACACGGTCTCGTTTGTTTTTACAACTCCTCTCAATTCATCTCATCTAATCATTACAACTTTTCCAAATTTTCATACAAAATAAAATAAATAATTTAATTTTTTCAAATCTAAAAAAAAAAAAAAATAATATCAAAACAATATATTCTAACAATATTTTATTCAATTTTTAACTTTAATCTCAACTCATCTGCGAAAACAAACGAGGCCGATCAGAAATGCTAGTTATATACAAAGCAGAGCCTAACAACATGCATTCACTGCCTTCCCTTCGCCATTTGGCACATCAATTTCTTGTGCTACATGGGAGTTTCAATATTGATGAAGCCATTGAAATCTGGGCTTTCAATACATGATGAAATTTAAATTTTCTACAGAAATAGGTTTTGAAAGAAATCACCATGGTATTGAAAGCGAAGGGATGGCTATCGCCTCCATGCAAAAATATGGTATTCAAAGTAAGTTTCAGTCCATTGATAAAACTTCATGTTATCTCCACGTGCCAAAAATTAAATTTTGAATGTTGATGGACTTGTCAAACGCCACCACATAAGAACGATTTGGTGTAGAGCATGCAGAAATGCATCGATTCTGTATTAGTAAAAGGATTCTCTCAATTAATAAATCCAAACATGGCTAGGATCTCTACAAGGGAAGGAAATGACTTTTAGAAAAGAAACAAAGCTATTGACGGACATGGGCACATTAAAATATACGAGTGTGTTGCAAGATACGAGGATGATGCAGAGAAGATATTATAAGAAAAAGGATTGATCGAAGACCAAAAAAAAAAAAAAAAAAGAGGTGCAAATTGCTCTGCAAATCTAAAAGAAGCTATATTGGATCAAATTAAAAGAGGATCGATTGCTCCAACACCATAAATATGACTTAGAATTAAAGGAAAAATACACAATAGAATAGAAAAAGAAGAACAGCTAAAAGATTTCATCTTCTTTATTATATTTTTTCTCTTCATCTATGGGGTGTCAAAGTTACCAGACTAACATGGTATATGAAGGTGTCATAATTGACGAAGAGATCTCGTTCTTAAAGCTTAATAAGTTTAAAGCTTATTACTCAATAGTTTCGTACCATCAACAACTAGCAAGTTTTCCAGGGAGGTGAACGAGTCTAAACAATGTGCATGTTCATGAGTGAGAGATGACACACTGGCTGAGAAAGCTCAACAAGTGTGTCACAGTAGACCCAAAATAAAGCCATAGAAAGTATTCGTTGCAAACAATGTTGTCTATATGTGTCAGAGAAAGCCCATGAAAGCCCATCTCTAATATCCAAAATAAAGGCCGTTCGGATGTTGAGTTGAATTAAGATGAGTTTAAATGAGTTTAATTCTTTATGATTAGAAGTAAATTAAGATGGTGAAGTAAGTTTTGTGAGGTCTACATAAGATAAGTTTAGATGTATTTGAATTTTAAAAATAAATTTAAATATATTTATGAGAAGTTGTGGATCAAGTGTAAAGAGATTTTGAGTTAAAGGTAAATTTAATTAAACTCAACTTAAAATTAGACTATACAAGTAACAAACGGGCCTTAAATGACTGAGGCCGAGCCATTAATCAAATTCAAAGGTCAGCTCTTTCGATTCAAGGAGAAAGAGAGAGAGAGAGTCTACCCGAGCAGCTGGAGAGGAGGGAGCGGCAAAGAGAACAGCAGAAACAGCCCCCAAAGGTGCAATTGTCATTGAAATGCCTCTTGGGGCCAAAAACTGATCCATCTTGCCCAATATTGCCATTGCAGCGAACGCCCCTACAGAAAAAACTTCAACAATTAAGCACATTCTAAGTCATTGGGAAGTATCTGTATCTAAATCTAGCAAATCTCAAAACCTGCAGAAGGCCAGAGGATGTCGCTGAGGGAAGGAGCTGCAGGGCCCTTCTGGGGTTTCCAATAATCCCAGAATGGTGCAGCCACGTTAGTTGACGCCACGATTCCATTTTCTCTTCTTCTAGTTCTTCTTCCTCCTATGCCGCTTATGCTTCTGCTGCTAGTGGGATTAACACCAAAATGCCTTTCTAAGACAATTCCTTTGTTTTGGACGAAACGGCTATGGATTAACAAAGGATTTGCAGGAGAAAATGAGATATTTTGATGGATAGGAGAAGAGGAGGCTCGTAGTTGCATGCCCATTTCTTAGATCTCTCACTCTTTTCTGTATGTCTGTCTATCTCTGTTCCCTCTCTCCCTTCCACTTGTTCCTCGTAGATATCATCCAATCTCATGGTGAGAAAAGACTCAAATATAATACACGTGCAGAGAGAACGCTGATCGATGATGCTCCTTGGAAACCATGGCTGGACTTCTAAGGTTGGCTTTTGGGGTGGTCTAAAGGTCATTGGAGAAAGCGAACATTCTTATATATGCGCCTTATGCGGATTGGATTAGGATTTAAAAGAGAGATTATATTTTACTAAAAGGTATTATGGTTAAAGTGATTGTAAAAAAATAAATTTATAAAATTACGTGTTTTGATAAGAAAGTGAGATTGTAAAATTATTTTTATTATAAAATAAATTTAATAGAACACGTGAACTCATGTCAGTTTAATTTTTTTATAATTTCATTGTATATATAATACTTTTCTATTTAAAATTTTATCGGTTTAGATTGAATTGAAGTAGTTAAATTTTTATCTAAGTAATTTGATATAAGAAATTATTTAAAATGTAAAAGATTAAAGAATGGATGAAGAAATGCATTCCGTTTTCTTGTATCGAGGGTATAACCAGTGTTGTTAATACCGTACCGTACCGTACTGATTGGTACGATCGGTATTTTTTGTACTGATTATTGGGCCGGTATAGATACTATATGTATTTCATACCGGTCGAAATACCGGTCGGTACCTGTTGTTCCGGCCTATATTTCAGCATGTACTGACCTGTATTTCGGCCGATATTTCGGCCTTTATTTTTTATTTTTTTTCAAATTATAAGTTCATTTTTTGACCCTTAATTCAAACTAGGCTATTTATAATTTATATATATATGTATTTATATATAATTTATTTATATATAAACTATTATTTTGGAATATAATTTATATATATAATTTATTCATAGATCGACTATTCTGAAACAGTACCGATACTAAAATATTTCATTCTAATGATTTGACCGATACGACATCCAGTACGATATTCAAAACATTGAAAACACTCTGACTAGGTTCTGAAACAAAATCTATATTTTTTCTTAAAAGAAATACTATTTACAGGCCTTAATCATCTACAAAATGCAGGATGACCGTAACAGAATTTGAAGTTGCGATAGTAATGGAGTTAGAACTTGGGACCAATTACTTGTCTGGGTAAAGGTGAGGCCCAAAGCAAATGAGAAGCAAGCCGGTGCCTGTGCCTGTGCCTGTGCCTGTGCCTGCCAATGACTTTGTGAAGTACTTCTCCCTCATTTCTCCCAAACAAATATCAAGCTGTATTCATCATCCTCTCCCAGCAAACTCCAAACAGTGAGAATTACGTGCATGCAGAGGAAAAACCAAAACAAACAACATTAATTTTTTTAGATTATCAATATTTTATTTTGAATAGTTAGCCAGAGTCCAATGTAAGGTTTTTTTTTCCCTAGCAAATGTAAGTAACTTAACGCAGCCTAGCTCTTATTCTTGTAGGTGTAATGTTCACTAAAGGGAAAAAAGAAAAAAACCTGTTCAGTTTTGTAACACCACCTTCCCAAAGGCTAGGAGTGTCACGTACTTTTCATAAAAATAAATCCGACAAGAAATCTCAAATTTCATAAATGAAATTAATAATTTATTTTGCAGAAAATGTATAATAAAAAGTCTTCCAAAAACATTAAATGAAATAAACTGAACAAAATTCATGTCATAAAAGCATGTTTTATTTTAGAAAGTCTGAACAAAAATTTAATGCTCCTTCTATTTCTGGCCTGTCTGCTCGTATTCATCATCCTCACCTGGGTGATTAAAAACATGAAAAACGTACAAAAATGAGTCGAAAACTCAGCAAGAAATCCATCACAACGTAAACATACTAAACATAAGATTTTCATAAAAACTTTCATGTTGAGAGTTTAAAAAAATTCATGACTATTCATACTGATGCTTGTGCTATGCATGACTGTTTTAACTGAATTAACTGACTGATCTGACTTTATCTGACTGGCCAACACACTTAACCCTGTGTGCGAGGTTGTGCATCGGCCCCACATCCCGCGGCTGTAAGGGGAGCCGCTGATAGTATTCTGACATACTATGGTGGACCACGACTGAGTTCGTGGATTGCACATCCACCCTGAAACTGAATTGCATTGGTACCATGCATCTTAATGGTCATCTTAATAACTGATTTGATCTTATATTTCACCTGAATTTAAGATGGCTTACGTGTCTTATACACATGAGATGCATGACATACTACATGCATAATCATAATTTCTGAATTTAAATATGATGCGGAATGACAAAATAGTATGTTATGCTGATGACATGTTTGCATATGACATGAGTGGTGCATAAATAATTGGCTGGAAATGAACTGGCTTGAATACTAATTATCTATAAACTGAACTGTGATGATCCTAAACTTGTGATCAAATTACTTACCTCGCTGCATTTCTTCTTAAATAACACTTCGTAACTTGAGACCTATATGAAATAATAACTATCACTAAATTTGTTTGGAAAACACATAAGTACTAATATCTTACTTAATTAAATCCACAATCTAGAAGATAGTGTTAAACAATTCAATAAATCCTAGTATCTAAATTACTTAAAATACTTATTTATAATTTAGATGAATACTCGAACTATTTTAAAATAATTCATAAAACTTAAATTCTTAAACTAAGTTTTATTTCTTAACATAATTATTAAATCTTATAAGAAACCTAATAAATTCTATTTAATATTCTAAACATCATAATTTTATTAAATTCTTAACATAATAATTTTATTAAATTCTACTAAATAAACAAATGAATATTAAGAAAATACTCGCAAAACATCCTTATAAAATAGCCTTTGACTAATATATTTATTTAAGAAAATTGACTTTTAAAATGTTAAGCCCAATAAAATTAGTAAAACTGTTGTTGAAATAAAATACAATTAAAATAATTAGAATTTTGTAAGAGTTGAAATCTGGCTCATATAATATAATATTGTACTACATGAGCCCAACAAAAGAGCTCAAACACACGCATAAGGGCCTAAAGCCCAAGGGCCTATCAAAACACACAGATTCTTCTAGAGCAGAGAACATGGCTAAACCAAAAATAGAGAGTTTGAGAGAGAGGGGTTCTGCGATAAGGAGAGCTCACCGAGAGAGGGCTGAGTCGGCGATTCTGGGCCGTCGGAAGTGGTCGACGGCGTGGCTGGAAATGGACGGCGGCGCGGCTAGGTTTCTGAGTAGGGAGGTGCGACGCCGTGAGAGAAGATAGAGAGAGAAAGACAGAGAAAATGAGGTGGCTCAACGCCCGTCGTGGATGGCAGAGGTTAGTGTCGACATCTTCTGGTATATTCTGGTGGTTTCCGGAGTTTGGTGGTGATCGAAATCTCTCGACAGTGAAGCATGGTGAGGCGGCAATTTCTGGGTTGTCCATAGCTGCTTCGGTGTAGTGGAGACTAGTGGGTTTCTCTTGAACGCGGTGGTGCTCTGTTTTGATGTTAGAAACTGACCCTCGGGTGGTTTGCTCTGTGCGTTGGGTGGTGAGGTTTACTGTGTTATCCAAAGAGTGGGTTCGTCGTCCCTTGAGGTGGTCATCGGTGGCGTCGTCGTGCCCTGGGCAGAGGGGCTGAGGGTGCGCTGGGCAAAGGCTCGAAATGGTTCTTGGTCTGCGGCGTGAGGTTTTCTTCATGCAGAAGATCTAGCATATAAACATATATATATATATATATATATATATAGGTGGTAGAGAACACCAAAAAAATAAAACCCTAGGGAAAGAGACGTGCATATATGGGAGTGGAGAAGTGCGGATGATCACCGAGTTGGTTCTCACGGTTTAAAACAAACGGGTTTGGGCCTCGGTTTTAGGAGTACGAGTTTTGGAGTTGAGAGTTGGTTTCCCTTATCAATTAGGAGATAAAAAAAAATGTAAATAAGATTAGGGTTACCAATCAAGAGATAAAAATAAGGTTTATGGGTGGAGATATGGAGAAATAAGATTTTATTTCAAAACAAAACTCTAGTAGTTATTTTGAAAAAAAAAAATCGAGTCATAATAAAATATCAATACTAAAATGATAATAATCTTATTAAAATGATTAATGTAAAATCTGATAATAATAATAATAATAATAATAAGTTTAATAGCTATAAAAAAAATTTACATAAAACTTATATTATAGCCTAAACTTAGGATCGGGTTATTACAATTTTCGTATTAATGCACGTCTCTTTATCAACGAATATGTACTGAGTAAGGAGGTTGCAATTCATGTTGGACGGACGTATTCGTATCCTATTAAGTCATGAGTATTAGAATATATATATTAGTTAATTTGAACACAACTTATTTAAGTAAATAACTTGTGACATAACACAACCCGCTTAATTCATTTAATAATTAACTTTTATTGAGTTAACCTAAATACTATCCATTTAACATGTTTCATATAACTGGGATAAGCTACTTGTATATTAATCATTTAACAAGTTGATTGAGGGTTTTGTAGGCGGATTCACAATTGATCCGTTTATTAATCATGTAATTTATTAATAAATGTTAAGGATAAAGAAGCACCATCAATCATTTTGGTATACAAGAGGAAGCAAGCTGGAAATGCACAACAGGACCACAAAGGATTCTGCACATTCTAGAAGCACACGGCATGATCCAGAAGAATATTCCAGCATCAATAAGATCAATCTGGAAAAGACACATAGCAAAAGATCCGCATTTTGAGGAAAGTAGTTGTTGTAAATTCTCTTCATAAATACTCTGTAAAAAACATTGTATTCAATTGTAATTAATTTTCTGATATGAAATAGAAAGGGAGGCTTTCATTCCAGACTTACCTCGAACACCTTGTGTGCATGAATATTTGCCATAACTTAATAAATTAATATGTGAGCAAGTAAAATGCTGATATACAGAGGGTCCATTAATTAGAAGTAATCTGGTGTACCAAGTAATTATCATCCTAGTTAGTTAAATTTATACCCTTCAATTCACTTATCAAGTTGAGATATTTGTGAATACAATAGTCTTTTTAGTCTTTTACATTTTTTTTTTATATCTTTCTTTTATGGTGAGAAACTCTTTTTCTTTTTCATTCATGTCACGGTGCCGACAGCCTGATCCATAACTAAAGGCCGCATCTCGCTAAAGTTGATAAAGTCAGAATACAAAAATAAAATGAAGTCTGGCTCAATTGAATGCCAGTTACTTGAGTGTATTTATATATATAGATGAGTACAAAGTAGTTTAAATTATATTATCTAGATAGATACAAGAATTCAAATATTTAAACATCTACTAACAGAACTAGATAACTAGATAACTATAGAACACTAACAGAATACTTATGAAATCTGCAGTAATTTACTAGATAACTACATCAACAACTAGGTAACCATCGTAACAGATTGATCTTGATGAGTTCCTGATATATCGGAGTTGATATGTCTAACATTCCCCTTCAAGGTGATGGGAAGATCTCGAACCATTAGCTTGTCACGAAGGAACAAAAATCTGGCTGAAGTAAGACCCTTTGTAAAAATGTCTAAAGGTTGAGCTGCTGTAGAGATGTAACCTGCTTGTATGTCTTTGTTAAAGATCTTCTCTCTGATAAAATGATAATCGACCTCAATATGTTTGGTACGTGCATGAAATACTAGATTAGAAGATAGAGCCAAAGCACCAAGATTATCTACCCATAGACATGGAGCACTAGTTAGTGGTATGTGCAGCTCCTTCAAGAGCATGCGAAGCCAATAGAGTTCAGCCACAGTGAATGCCATAGACCTGTATTCTGCTTCTGTGCTTGATCTTGCTACAACGGGTTGCTTCTTGGCTGACCAAGAAATAAGGCAGGGACCAAGATATATACAATAGCCAGATGTGGATTTCCTGTCATCAGGAGACCCTGCCCAATCAGAATCACAAAAACCATTAAGTTGCAAGGAGCCCTTGCTGAAGTTGAGACCAAACTGTAAGGTGTCCTTTAGATACCGTAACACTCTCTTAGCTGCTACTAGATGGTCAGTGGTTGGGCAATGTAAGAATTGACATAGTTGGTTCACACTGAAGGATAGATCAGGTCTGGTAAGTGTGAGATACTGTAAAGCTCCCACCAAAGTTCTATATTTAGTAGGATCATTGAGTGGATCCCCTGAAAATTTGGAAAGTTTGGAACCTAAGGTGCATGGTGTGGAAGCTGGTTTAGCACCAACCATCCTTGTGCGATTCAATAGATCAGTAGCATACTTTCCTTGATTGAGATGGAGACCTTCTGATGTTTTTGTCACTTGAATTCCCAGAAGATAAGAGAGGGAACCAAGATCTTTGACAGCAAACTCAGCACTAAGGTGAGTAATAAGATGATCAATGGAAGAGGAGGAATTACTTGCAATTATTATGTCATCAACATAAATAAGCACATAAACAGAAATGTGGTTCAAATGGAATGTAGAAAGAGATGTATCAACTGTGGAGCCATTGAACCCGAGAGCCAGTAAAGCTTGTGACAGTCTCAAGAACCAAGCTCTAGGAGCTTGTTTGAGTCCATAGATGGACTTATGTAATTTGCATACATGATCAGAGAGATGAGGATCCTCAAACCCTTTAGGTTGTTCCATGTAAACCTCCTTTTCAAGAAAACCATGTAAAAAGGCATTGGAGATGTCAAGTTGTTTGATAAACCAGTCATGATGAACAGCTAATGCTAGTACCAATCGAATTGTGGCTGGTTTAATAACAGGGCTAAATGTCTCATTAAAGTCCACCCCATCAATTTGATCAAATCCTTTAGCCACTAATCTGGCCTTGTAACGATCAATACTCCCATCTAATTTTTGTTTGAGCTTAAACACCCACTTATTCCTGACAACTTTCTTATGGCAAGGTCATGGACACAAAGTCTATGTTTTGTTGGCTATGAGGGCATTATATTCAGCCTGCATAGCATCAAGCCAATGCTGGTTCTTCACTGCTTCCTTATAGGTTTGGGGTTCAGAAGGTAAGGTGATGGTAGAGAGAGCTTGGAGAGGATATTTGGTGGAGTAGTAGAGATGGTAGTCTGGAAATTGTTTAGGTTTGGAGGAGTTGGCCATGGATCGTGTAATGATTTGAGTGGAGGAGGAGGCAGGCAGATTTATGGTGGTGAGAGGCGTGGAATTAGGTGAAGGAAGTGGGAGATCAGGTGAGGAGGAAACAGGTGGGGTTTCAGAGATAAGATCATTATGAAGAGCAGGTGGAGAAAGAGCAGGTTGTGTTTCTGATATGGGAGCATTATGTGGAGTAGGTGGGTTTGTGTCATTGGGAAAAATATCCTGCAAGGGTGAGGAAGCAGCAGCTGGAGCCCTTGTATCAGAAGCAGGAAAATTCAATTCATCAAAGATGACATGTCTGGAGATGTAGACTTTCTGAGAATTTAAATCCAAGCATCGATATCCCTTCTGATTTGAGCTATACCCGAGAAAGACACACTTGGTGCTTCTAAAGGCTAATTTGTGGGTGTTATAAGGTCTAAGCAAAGGGTAACATGCACAACCAAATGTCTTTAGGTAGGAGTAATCTGGTGGTTTGTTAAATAAGGTGAAGAATGGTGACTGATTGTTAAGGACGGGTGTAGGAAGCCTATTGATGACATATATGGCAGTGAGAAAAGTATCAACCCAGTAGCATGATGGAAGATGGGACTGAGCTAAGAGTGATAAACCTATCTCAGTAATATGCCTATGTTTTCTCTCTGAAATCCCATTTTGCTCAGAAGTATGAGGACAAGTGAGCTTATGTAAAATTCCATTGATAGAGAGGAAATTTTTGAAATTAGTAGATAGGTATTCTCCACCATTGTCAGTCATAAGTTGTTTGATTTTTCCAGAAAATTGAGTTTCAACAAGTTGTTTAAACTGAAGAAAACAAGAGAATACATCAGATTTAAATTTCAAAGGAAACAACCAGGTAAATCTGGAAAAATCATCAATAAATATAACATAGAGTTTACATCCACTTATAGAAGCAACTGGAGAGATCCAAACATCTGAGTGTATTAACTCAAGAGGATGTGTGGATCTGTTATTGGACTCGGAAAAGGGAAGTTTGTGACTCTTAGCAACTTGACAAGACTCACACAGATTACTCTGTTTTACAGGACCAGAAATAGGAAGCAAAGCTTCTCGAATGACCCAACAACTGTGGACTAAGAGGCATGAGCTAATCTTGAATGCCAAATGTTTATTGGAGCTTTGACACCTTGTAATGCAGTGAAAGAGGAAATATGAGCAGCTTTAGGATTAGATTTCTTGAGTTTCAGCTGCTTAAGATATATGGGATACAGTCCAGCTTCACTCTGCCCTTGAAGAAGTATTTCCTTGGTCTGTAGGTCCTTCACAAAGAAATGAGATGATGTAAGCTCAAAGTAACAATTATTGTCATTGCAAAATTTCTGGATGGATAAAAGATTAGAAGATGCATTAGGGCAATGTAAGATATTGTGTAAAAGAAACTTGTTTTTGGAGTTAAGGAGCATAGAAGAACCAATGTTGGTGATGAGCAGGCCTCCTCCATTGCCCACTGTGACCTGATCTTTGCCTTGATAAGGCTGTTGTTGTAGGGTCAAGTTGTCCAATTCAGAAGTAATGTGGTTGTTGGCAACACTGTCAAGATACCAAGGTTGTTCAACTTCTTGTGTGCCATGAGTGTGGGCAGCCATAGCTGCCAACTGAGCTGGTGGATGTCGACCTTGGTAAGTAAAGTTCATCCTGTGATAGCAATCAAGGGCTTGATGGTTATTTTTGCCACAGATTTGGCATGGTGGGAATTTGGTGGAGGTGAAGGGGCTGCTGGATGATGGTGGATTAAAGGAGAAGTTGCTAGGATGTGAACTGGCAGGAGGTCAATTATAGTTGGAAGAGTTGCCTTGCTGGGTGGGGTATTTGGATTTCTTGCCATGGGTAAACTTTGGTTTGTTTGTGAAGAAAGCAAACTGAGTGCCATCACTGGGAAGGGTCTTGTTTTGAGATTCAAGTAATTGCTCATAATTGAGCAATTCAGTTTGAAAATCATCAAATGAAATTGGTTTGTCTCGAGTGGCAAAATTAAGAGATGTGATGAAAGGATTATAAATGGAATTAAGACCCCGATGACATAGGAGATCAAGTCTTCCTCATCAACAGGTTTACCTGCTGCTGTGAGCTGGTCAGACCAGTTTTTGGCAAGGATCAAGTAATCAGAGCAGGTTTTAGTGCCCTGCTGCAATGTTTGAAGCTGTCTTTTGAGATGGGAAATACGAGATCTGGACTGAGGAGCAAATCTGCCAGCCAATGTATTCCATACCATTTTAGATGTTGTCAATCCATACACTGTGGATAGGATCTTCTCACTGAGAGTGGCGTTTAACCAGGCCAAAATAAATTGATCTTTCTTCTGCCAAACCATGTAATCTGGGTTGAGATCAGAAGTAGATTTCCCAGTGGAATCAAGAAGATATTGAGAGGGACAGATTTCTGACCCATCAACAATGCTTAGTAAGTCATGGCTTCTAAGCACAGGAATGAATTGGGTAATCCAATTCAAATAATTAGTTCCATCTGGTTTGACAGAAACCAGAGAGGTAATGTTTGGGATAACAAAAGAGGGATTGGATGAGGCTATATGGGATCGAGTTGCGTGAGCAATTTAATGCTCTGATACCAAGTCAAAATACAAAAATAAAATGAAGTCTGGCTCAATTGAATGCCAGTTACTCGAGTGTATTCATATATATAGATGAGTACAAAGTAGTTTAAATTATATTATCTAGATAGATACAAGAATTCAAATATTTAAACATCTACTAACAGAACTAGATAACTAGATAACTATAGAACACTAATAGAATACTTATGAAATCTGCAGTGATTTACTAGATAACTACATCAACAACTAGGTAACCATCCTAACAGATTGATCTTGATGAGTTCCTGATATATCGGAGCTGATATGTCTAACAGATAATAATATATATACTATATATAATACATTAATGTAGTGATATATATATATATGAAAATTTTTTCTAATCAATTATTATTTATTATCTCATATCTCATACTCTATGAAAACCATCTCACACTTTATAAAAAAAAAAAAATTATCAAATATAGAGTGTAGAATAAATAATGACTGATATATAACATTCTTATATATATAATACCTTTATCATCATCATCATATCATTCTTAATTGGTCTAATTAAGATATTTTTCTTGTCTTTATAATAGTTAGTTAGCCAAGTCAATTTTAGGATCAGGATCATTAAATGCTCTCTTTTACAAGGTACGATGGCTGTAATTATTGATTATTATTCTGAGTCAGATAATTTACGCGGAATTTGTGGAATTTAACAAATCATATCTCTATATATATCCTCACAACTCATCCGGATCAAGACGATCATAAAACTTAATTACTCATCATGTGCGTCTAAAACTTAAAAACTGATCGTCATCATCCATACGATCGAGATCCAAAATACATTGAAAGATCAGACGTACTGTAAAATGCTGGCCGGCCGGAAGGGAATTAAAAGAGATCGATCCGGTCAATTTATTGCTAATTAATTAAGCCATTCCTCAATATACTTTTTAAGTAGTAGTAGTAGTAGTACTACTTCTAGGCACGAAAACACCGTCCACCACAAGATCATGCCCACTCACAAATTCATTACATGCAAGAAACAGCACAGCATCTGCTACATGTTCCACCTTCAGCGAAACCCCTTTCAACCTCGCAAATGGCTCGTACACCTTCTCAACCTCTTCCACGCTCTTCCCTTGCATGCGGCACGTCAATGGCGTCGCCAGCCCATTTGGTGATATGCTGTTCACCCTAATCCCGTGCTCCCCAACCTGCAGGCTCGCTGACCGAACCAGCCCCAGCACCGCGTGCTTTGTCATGCAATAGTCCGTCCGAGCCTTCGCACCGTGGCTAGCCGCCACGCTCCCCGTGCAGATGATACTCCCCCTCACGCCTCCTTCAACCATCGCGCGCGCGGCGTGCTTCACACACAAGGCCATGCCACGGACGTTGACTGCAAACAATCGGTCGAATCTTAAAATGTCGAGCTCGAGGACGCTCTGTTCGGAGGAACTTAGAATCCCAGCATTGCTGAACATGATGTCGAGCTGCCCATATTTCTCGACAGTCGATTCCACGGTGCTTTTGACCTGGTCTTCGTCAGAAACATCACAGTGCACGTAGCTGCACTTGTCTATGCCAATGGATGAGGCAACCTGTTTACCCAGTTGGTCTTGGATATCGGCGATCACCACCATGCGTGTGCCATGTTGGGTGAAAAGGCGTGCGGTGGCCTCGCCTATGCCGCTTGCGCCGCCTGTGATTATTGCTACCTTTCCCTTTAGTGATCTGTGATTGCCCACTGTGGAGTCTGTCATTGTAGATCACAAAAAGAAATGGGCAGACTGATCATGAACAAGTCAGTCTGTGATTGCCTTATCTTATGGACCCTGATACTCCAACCACGGATTTATGCGGATATTGAAATTTTTTTTTTTTTTTTTTTTTTTTTATCTCATTTAATTTTTTTATTATTATTATTTTAAATTTTTATATAAAATATAATAAGTAATTTAATTTTTTTAAATCTTAAAATAATAATAATATTTTATTCGACTTTCATCTTATATATTAACTATCTCATCTCAATTCAATATCCTAACGGAATCTTAATCGAGAAAAACGACCAATAAATACAAATGTATTTTTTTCCAATCATTTTTTAATACATTTTTAAAAAATAAAAAAATATTAATTCACTAATATTCATTTCTTTAACTTAAAAATTAAAAATAGATTAAAAATTCAATCTATCACTTTCAACATTATTTTTATCGATCCAACTATCATTTTACTTACGTTGTTTGCACATTTCAAGGAAAATGGATGTCTCCGGAAAAAGTATTATTGGTTTCGAGAAGGTGACCGTTGGTTAGCAATCTATTAATTAAGGTACTTTTGTTTTGTATGTTTGGTAGAAATTATATTTGAAAAAAATAAATAAAAACGTCCAAAACGTGTCATGTGAGGGCTGGAGATATTGTTGGCTAAAAAATATCCCATCTATTGTTAAACGCAAAGTCACCTAAAATTAGTAGAAAACTGTTTTAGCAGTAATACCTATATGGGTAGTAGCCCTTTTGTCTTTTTTTTTTTAGAAATAATTTATGCAAATTCTAAATAAATAAATAAGTAAATCTTATGTACGTAGTTCCTTTGTTAAAAAGTATATCTCACCTAAAAATATAAAAGAATATATTTATTTTTATTGGACTCTTTTTTTTTTTTTAAATAAAAGATCCTTATCTATTTGAAAATTGTATTTAAAATTACTCTATTTTTTTTTTTTTTTAATGGGTGGCCTTGGTCGACCAACCACGATGAGTCATCGTCAGATTAGGTCGCCAGCCATCATGAGTGGCTATCACTCATTAATTAGAGTGGCGCCCTTCGTCGACCTCCCCATGCATGAATCATGATGAGTGGTCAGAATTGTTCCTGTCAACGCACTCTTCAATCAGTTCTCAAATGAAATGAATTTTGAATGGAACATGTTTGGTTCTGAGGCGTCATCATGTTGTCGGTTGTTACATTAATAATCTGTAAAGCATTCATGTATATTGCCTTGTACTATGGCAGCTTCTAGCCAGCTAGTCATAATTTTCTTCTAATTAATCAAATGGCTTCAGAACTACTTAGAAGCGACATATGATTCAGCTTCTTCTGAAGATTGAACAATATTAACAGTATTTTGACCTTCTTGATCGATCGTTAACATGTTTTATGATTTTCTAGCTAGTCTCCTCGTGAACATGAACTTAATTACTCTTGCATGCGCATTATATTTTTCCAATCATGCTCATTCAAAAATATATTATCAAACTTATGTAGCTTTTATATATATTGACCTATACATCATGACATGAATGATATTAGAGGCCGAGAGAGAATAATTTCCAACTTCAAACACTTAAATAAGTTCGATCGATCGCTATATATTATACTGCATGGGAATGATCTGTTTCTTAGATGATTCCTTCTGTTTTTTTTTTTTTTTTTTTTTTTTTGTTGTTATTATGAGGAGTTAATGATTATTTAGCTACTAGGTATGTAGCCACCGTCAACCACTAAGTTATGCCTGGTGACACGCTCGGAATCATCAGATGCAAGAAACAGCACTGTATCGATCGGCAATATTCTTCGCTTTCAATACCCCATTTAGAACAGCGTAGGGCTCAAAAATCTTTTCCACTTTCTCCTCCTTCTCGACATCCGATATCCCAAGCGCTTTGAATACCATTGGCATAGCAAACACGTACGACGACAAGCAGTTCACTCTAATCCCGTGCACCCCAAGTTTCACACTCGCTGGTCGAACCAGCCCCAGCCAGCACCGCGTGCTTGGTCATGCAGTAGTCCGTGCGCGCGGTACTTCCTTCCCTGGCTAGCGGCTATGCTCCCCTTGCAGACGATACTCTCCCTCACTCGTCCTTCAACCATCACACGCACGTACAACGTGTTTCATACACAGAGCCATGCCACGGGCTGGCATTGATTGCAAACAATCGATCAAACTTTGAAAACTCATGCTCAAGGATGGTCTGTTCAGAGGCACCGACAATTCTAGCGTTGCTGAACATGATGTCGAGCTGCCCATATTTCTAGACCGTTGATTCCACGGTGTTTTTGGCCTGGTTGTAACGCCCTGTCCAGAGAGGTCGGAGAGTTATTACTTTTCATTTAAAATCATATCTCACAGTATAGATATAGACTCCAATTTCTCAACGATAGATCTCGCTATTTTAAATCAACAACTCTAAATAATTAACTAGGAACACCATAAAGTCTTAATAGAAACGTCAATCTCTAAACATACCACATCATCAAACACAACAAATTTACTGAATAAAATTCTCCAAGAACCATCATGGCATCCTTTTGTGCTTAATCTACTATGCTTAACTAATCTTGTCCTAGATGCTCCCTAATCTTGATCATCAACTAAAACATTCAAATCATTTGAAAAATATTGTGGAGATAACGGGTGAATTATCAACAACTCAGTAAGTAAATAATTTATACTAGTATGTAAACATTAGTCTTTTCAAAGAGTTCAGAATGCAGAAACAAAACATTTCAGTTTTAATATACAAATCTCAAAACATGTTATTAGAAAATCAAAGCGACATTTAAAATTGTTTATATTCTAAAATCAATTGATATATTCAAATACCATTTGGCATAACATGACTGAACATTTTCATCTTATCATATCATATCGTATCGTATCACCAAACTATATCATATACTATATTTAACCCTCGTGGTAGGGTTGTGCTATCCCCGATGGCCAAACTAGATAGTATCAGAATGTGAATCTTTCACTTATTCATTTTCGGCGTCCCAATTGTGCACACAGGAAAGAACACATAGAAAAACCCACTTTGTTTCCAAAGTGGGTGCATTCTTATCAAAGATGTTGGTACCAGCCATATAACATAATCAGAACAAAACCAGAAAGTCATGCCAAAAGTTTCTCAGATGCCATATCATGTCAAATAAAGTACTTGACGTACATCTTCATATTTCATATTTTAGCTCTTGTAACCTAAAATCATTTCTTATAAAATTTATATACTCTAAATTCTCTATCAAAATACAAATCCATTTATTCAAACCAAATTTATATGTTCCTCAACTAGGACACCAAATAAAAAATTCAATGAAATAATTTAAAAAACTCCATAAAGATTCAAAAATATCCATAACTCCAAATACCAAATACCAAATAACATAAAATCATCAACCTACTAAATAAGACTCTCAAATAAAAACTTGTACCATTTGGCACTAATTCCTCTATGATCATTAAACCATGCTAATATTCCATACTCTTGACTTCCAGCTGAGGCATCAAAATTATCTGAAAAAATATTATGGAGATAAGGGGTGAATTATCAACAACTCAGTAAGTAGAGAACATATACTAGTATGTAAACATGAGTATTTTCAAAATTCAGAATGCAGAACAAAATATTTACTTTCATAATGCATAACCAGTAACATTTGCTTTCAGAATGTAAAATCAAAACATGTTACCAAAACTTTCAAAGCGAAGCTTTCAGAAAACTTTCTTATTCAAAATTTTTTGGCATAACAAAATCTAAACATTATCTTCATATCATATTAGAGCATCACATCGGGATATATACTATGTTTAACTCCCGTGGTAGGTTTATAAACCACCATTATAACTCGTGGTAGGGCCGTATCCATTATTATCACCCGTGGTTGGGCTATATATCATGTTTAACCCCCGTGGTAGGGTTGTAAATCATAATTATAACCCGTGGAAGGGCCGTATCCACTATTATAACCTGTGGTTGGGCCGTATCCACTATTATCACTTGTGGTTGGACTGTATGCCACTATTATTACACGTGGCTGGGCCGTATCCACTATTATCACTCGTGGTTAGGCTATATACCATATTTAACCCTCGTGGTAGGGTTATAAACCACAATTATAACCCGTGGAAAGGTCGTATCAACTATTATAACTCGTGGTTGGGCCTTATCAGAACATCACAGAACCATAGGAATCAGACTTTAATCAGAATACAGAATCAGAATCTCATGCCAAGATTTTCAAATGTCACATCATATCAAAAACCAAATATTGAACAACTTCATATAATTCCAGATGTTCGAAATAAACAGAATCAAAACATCTTCATTTATTCACAGAAAAAATTTTAGATCTCATGCATCAAAGTATCTTTATTTCATCAAAACAAAACTTTGAAAAAGAAAGACTCATATTCACTCTTTTCCAGATCAGAAACAGAATGCACAAAAAACTAACTCATGTCTACACCAGTCATGACAAAAATACTCTTCTCTTTCTTACGAATCTCATGAGTAAGGCAAAGCAAATATATGAGGTTATTTCACATTTCTTTTCAAAAACAAACATATCATGCACATTTTCATAAATCAACCTCAATTCATTTTCTTTTTATACAAAGTCTAGCATAAGAACCCTGCTTATCTGAACTTCTTAGTTTTTCAGAAATTTCCTAAAAAATGCTGAACAAATATTAATCGTCTCCTATAACATAATCAGGCAATTTTCATAAATTTTAAATTGAATACGTATTTCAATATTTAAGTCTAAAATGCTAAAAATAACTTATTTTAATTCTTCAAAAACTTAAATTCACGTAATCTTAAAATATCATCATATTTCTAAATTCATCAATGTCCAATTAATATGTCCGACTAAAACACAAAAATCTAACTTATTTACTAACGAAATCAAATTATAAAATTTAATACTAGCTAATATATTTATACCAAAGTATTTTAAAAATTAAATAACTACAACTTAGATTCATTTTGAAAATGAACTTAATCATATTTAAAACTCATATATTTAGTAATTTAACTTCAATCCGTAACTATAAATTCTTATACTACAAATAAATCCTACGCATAGTAGATTATAAAAACATGATAAATATATACTCATTCAAGCGCATTTTGGGAAATAAATTCATAACCTACATGGCTCTTTGAGAAAATAAACTAGGACCTAATATTACATAACAGGGGCCATGCATACCAAAAGCTATGTGCAGTGGTGGCTTGTGTAGATGTCTACAGTGGCACGGCTGGGGGTGACGACAAGTCACTGGAAGAGAGAGAAAGTGAGAGAGAGACAAAGTGATGATAGAATGAGTGAAACACAATATGTGTATGGAGGTGTTACCGAGAGAGAGAGAGAGAGAGAGAGAGAGAGAGAGCGGTGGTTGAGGCAAAGGGGGTGCAAATCAGTGGCTATGGTGGTTCTGATTAGTGGTCATGAACGAAGGTGGGGTGGTGGTTGTGGTTCACGGTGCCCTCCAAAGATGCTATGTTTTTTGGAGATAAAATAGAGCCTCAACGGGCTGACTTCATGAAGAGGAAGGTGGCGCATGATGGGGCTTGGCTTTGGTGTTGCTTGTTTATGGTGGAGGGAGGGGCTACGGTGGAGCGTTGAATGTGGCTAATCCTTTCCTCTGGGTCAGTCCAGGAGCAGCGGCAGAGGAGTTTGGCTGGTCATCTACAACATGGGTCTGAAGGCTCGTGGGGGTGCAGTCGGCTATGCCTTCGGTGATGGGGGTGCAGGGACGGCAATGAAAGATGCTTTGGCTTTGGTGAGTGGCTGACAACAAAGGAGCCTTAGGCAGTTTCTCTAAGCAGAAGGAAAAAAAAAAAATACCTCTGCTTCTATAAATACATCAAGTGGTTGAAAAGCTCTAGAGAAGAAAAATGAGAGGTGTATGCACATGGAAGTTATAACTATAAAAAGAAAATTGCAACCCTAGAGAAAATAAAGGAAGAGAAGAATAAATGCAATGCCAATACATATCTATTATGAGCACTCTTGCCATGAAGATCGTGGGGGTAGAAACGTGCATACCAAAGACGTGAAGAATAAGCCTAGGGGAGAAAATAGATAGAAAACATACGTGGATTGGGGCTGAAAATGGCTTCATACGAATTTGGGCTTTTTGGGTCCACTTCTTGATTTATAAAAGGGTTTCGTCTCACATTCTAAACTAGCCTTTGTTTCTCAATTTTTCTTGCCAAAAATGCAAAATAAATCCCACTTGATCCATAAAATATTAACTGAAAATAATCTAAATATCAAGCCCAATAAAAAGTCCATAATCCATCAATACAAATTTTGGGTCCGTAACCTATTCCCAAAATTACTCGCTAAAATCCCAGTGAGTTTTTCATCTATATTAAAAAAAAAAAAAAATCAAACATGAGTTTCATGTTGGGGCTGGGTGTTACATTTCATATTCGCTCCTTTGCACATTTCAGAAATAACATGTTAAAATGTTGCTCATGTCTACACTAGTCCTGTTAGAAAACACTTTCTCTTTTATACAGATTTCATGAGTAATGCAGGACATATAACTGAGGTTGTTTTTACATTTATTTTCAAAACATATCATGCACATTTTTCATAAAATCAACCTTAGTTCATTTTCTTTTTATGCAAAGTCTAGTATAGGAACTCCGCTTACTTAAAATTTTTAATTTCTCTAAATTTTCTTACAATAGTGCCAAGGGAGTATCAATCATCACCTATAAAACAGTCACACAACTTCTATAAATTTTCAATTGTACACGTATTTTGATATTTAAACCTAAAATACTAAAATAATTTATTTTTCCTAAAAAAATCTAGAATTCTCGTAACCCAAAAATATCATCACTTCACAATTTAATCAATATCCATTTAATTTCTTGGACTAATACTTTAAATTCTAAATCATTTCTGTAAAATAAGTGTAGGGCTAACATATTTACTCAATTAAAATTAAGCCCATGTAAAATACATCTCCAACTCACACCCACCTAACATAAACCTAACTCATACACAAGTTTATTTAAAAGTCAAACCCACAATAAGAAGACTCAATATAAGTCCAGCCCAACATAAACAGTCCAAACATGCTTAGCCGATTCAACTACAAGCTCTATGTGCAATTACCCAACCCAAATTTAAAACACATGTTGCATCTATTTTTAGACTTTATTGAAACTACACGACACATATAGTGACACTTTTGAAATGACACTAACTATTGGTACAAATCTATACTACGGGAATCTCACAAAAAGCAAGAAAATAACAAAGACAATGAGAGAGCACTGTGCGACGAAGGTTGAGGTTATGTGGGCTTCCAAGCTCAGCTAAGATCAACGGTGGCCAATTGGGTTGAGGTCAACGAAGGCCGAGCTCGAGAGGGGCAGAACCCCGTGGCAGCTGCAACCCACTAGAAGACCACGGTGGAACAGAAACACACCAATCAAATAGGGACAATGGAATGGATCTAGGCTCGATAGAAGAAGGACCTGCTGGAAGGTTTTGTGAGTCACAGTGGGGGAGTGGTGCCTCTCTCTCTCCCTCTCTCTTTTTTTTTTTTTTTCTTGCTTAGAATAGGGGCCTCGGTGATGGTGGTTTGCGTTGTGCATGGAGGAGCCGTGGTTGCTGTGTTAGTGCGGAGGCTTGCAGATCGAGTGTTGAACAGTGGGTGGCTTACAATTGAGTATGGTTAAGCAGTGGTGCAAACATGGTGAGCAGTGCAAGGCGGAGCTGGGCAAAGGAGCAAGAAAACAACTTGCTTTGTTTTCACTTCCTATCATAGAGGATGCGGTGGAGCATGCCTTACGGCGGCATAGTGGTGTTCTTCTGTGCGTCTGGGTTGCGGTCTTAGCTGGGTAGAGGTGGCCGATGGTGCGACGGGTTGTGTTACTGAGGAGGGAGTTACTGATTTTCTTGTTGGACAGGTGGTTGGAAATTTGAAGGGGAGGAGGGTTGGAAATTTATAGGTAACCCAATGTGAATGTTGTAATATGGTAAAAAGAGGGGTGTGTATAAAAGCTAGATTTGTATTGCTGAAACAATGGAACAAATCAGGAAGGAGATTCTTATATTTTTGTATGCTCTTTTTTAGATATTTTGCAGTAAAAAAGAAGTGTTACATATATAAAAAGAATATATAAAAATAAACTCAAAAATTGATATTGTTTCATATGATCCGTTTGATCTTCTTTATAATAAAAACAATTTATAATATGATGTATCAAATCAATATATCAATTTATATTTGTGTAATTATTTTATAACTAAAATATTTCTCGCAGCAAAAGCCCTTTCTTTTAGACCATTCTCTTTGTTCTTATTTTTTAGGTGCCTTTTCGGTTTTATTTCAGTTTTCTTTTCTTTTTGTTTAAATGCAATTTCCACCTAACATACAAAACTACCTTTATAGATTGCCAACTAATGGTCATATTCTCAAACTCAATTAGCAGTTGCTAACTCATTAGTTTGCCCATTAAAATAATATTTTTTAATTCTTTTTTATTACTTTTTTCTCTCACTTCCATTTACAAATTTAACTATTAACTCTTTTATCTTTTTCCTTCTATTTTCAACTATCACCTTCTACCTAATTTTATAAACAAAAATTCGATGTTTCTCTCGAATACAATAATAGTTTGTTATTATTACAGTATTAAAAATAATAATTTTTTTAAAATATGTTCAATTTCCAACGCGATGGTATTTGTAATGGATAAATAAAAATGAAGCATATGGTTTTATCCGAGATGTAATGGTAATATTTTTTATACTTTGTCTGAGGGTAACATTTTGATTCACATATAACAGTAATATTTTTTATTTTTTATCTTACGGCAAGACATCTTCTCGTAGTTGCTACGGTAATATTTTTTTCTTTTGTCCAACGGTAACACATCTTTTTCGTGTAAACAATAATATTTTTGTCCTGTCTAATGGTAATATTTTTTTCCTATTTGTAAAGGTAATATTTTTTAACTTTTTCCTAATTGTCATATTTTTTCAAACGGTTCCCTTTTTGTGTATAAATAAGAGGACTTTTGGTTCCAGTTCACATCTTCAACAATCTAAATCTCATTTCATCTGAAGAGAAATCTCATTCTGACTTCATTTTCCACTACTTCTTAAATGACTCGTTCATTCTTTCTAAAATTGCTGCTTAACTTATCCTCTGAAGATGAATTGGAGGTTGTTCTTAATGATGATGACGGATCAACATCTACTCATCATCGCAATCCCCAACGTCGTAAGTATATTCGACATGATCATATTCGAGGGCAGAAATGGATATTTCGTGAATATTTTGCAAAGAGAAACTCTTATTGCAGTCGAGTAGTGGAGCCACTGCGTAGTCGGTGCTCATGTAGAAAAAAATGAAACGAACCGTTTCATTCAAAATGGACAAAACACGGCGCCCCGTTTCGAGCAGCCCAGACTTGTGTTCCCTGATTTTCCCCATCTCTTTCTTCCCTTCGTGAACCACTGCCCTTCCTTTAGAAATTAAAACTTTTTACGCCTGCAGTAGATAAAAATCATTAATTAAAACTTTCGGGAAAAGAATACACCAAAGGTGCTTCAAGATACAGAGGCAAGGGATGTGGGAATTGTTACTGCAGAAGGGCTAACTACTGTTTTTTAGGGTCCAAGTAGCCTTTTAGCAACATATGATCAATTTTTTTTTATCATGCGAAGAAAGAAAAAAGATTCAACATTTCCAAGATTCTAGAAAATAATTTTTTACATGATAATCTCCATCCCTCTTCACATTTCCAGATTTATCTTTATTTATTTTTTGTATTTTAAATTCCTGACTTGTGAAAGATAGAAATATTACTGTCTAATTCAGACAAAGGAATGGATTAATGAATGAAAATGGGAGAAATGGAGTTTGATTTTTCTCTATGGTCTTGGTGTTTATATTCATCTCTATATTTAGGTTTTATATGCAAAATTATCTATTACCTTAAAAAAAATTTCCCCATTCATTGTTCGCTTAACTGGAATTTCTCTAGGGCCGACTGTTTGGAATTGTTGTACATATAGTTCATAACTTCTTACCTGGAAGGTGATAACATTGCTTCAAGCTCATATTTCTGTTATGCATAGTATATATATGGGAATGAATGCCTTCTGGTTTGAGCTACCCACGCTTATATTACTGGTTTCTCCCGTTTGTTTCTAGTATCTGCATCGTTGTTTGCAATACCCAATCCAAAAAGAGACTTTTCATCATCTTTTTCGCCAGGTGAAAATTAGTGGTCGGACTGAGAAAATATAGAATCAATACAGACCCATAGATATCATTTATGGATTTTGGTTCAATAGAGTTAAAGGTAATATCGGCTACTGATCTCAAATGCTTCAATTTCTTCCGAAAGCTATTTGTTTACGCCGTCGTCTCCCTTGTTTGTGATGAATCGAAGAAAAAACATGAGCAAAAATATCGCAAAAGCCCCGTTCCTGCGAGAAGGTTCCAATCTTTCAATTTTCTCATTTCCTTTATTTTATTTTATTTTATTTTAATAAAAGTGATGTAATAAAAGTGATGTGGCAGTCGGCCACGTCAGCAGACTGCACAACGATTACATAGGCCAACTGCCTGTAGAAGAACTATTTTGCAAAAGCACCAGTATATCCCTCGAGTTTATTTCAAATGAGATTTCATATGAATCTTCCTCTGTTTCTTTGTATTTAACATGAGGTAGAGGCTTATGAGCCCTACTTTATCCAAAGAGGAGATAATACTGGAAGACTCAGTATATCTTTCTTGCAAAAGATAACCGTTGTTCTTAGAATGCTTACGTATGGAGTAACTGCTTCTTTTATGGATGACTACATACAGATTGGAGAAAGCACCGTAATGGAGAGCCTAAAAAAATTTGTAACCACAATCGTAAATATTTTTTCTAATGAATGTTTGTGGTCTCCAAATGCCACTGACATTACTCAATTGCTCACTTTTGGTGAAAAATGTAGATTCTCAGGGATACTAGAAAGCATTGATTGCATGCATTGGAAGTAGAAAAATCGTCCCACTTCCTGGAAAGGTATGTACTCTGGCCATTGTCGTGAACCAATTATTATACTAGAAGCAGTTGCTTCATATGATCATTGAATATAACATGCATTTTTTGGACTATTCGATTTGCATAACAATATCAATTTGCTAGAGAGATCTTTCATTTTCATTGAACTTGTCCAAGGGCGTGCTCCTCCAGTAAATTACTCAATCAATAGCAATGACTACACTATGGGGTACTACCTTACCTATGGTATTTATCCAAAGGGATCAACATTTGTGAAGACTATTCCATCTTCACAAGGGAATAAGATGAAATATTTTGAAGCAACATAGTAATCAACAAGAAAGGATATAGGCATTTAGGGTCCTTCAACAATGCTTTGCAATCTTTTGTGGACCTGCTTGAATGTTCAAGATCAGGGATCTAACAAATATAATAAAAACATGTGTTATTCTATAGAACATGGTCATCGAATACGAGCGTGAAGATAATCAGGGTCCCAAGTTCGAGTACGATCAAGTTGATGATGATCTTCCCTAACTTTCGCACAATCCTACAACCTAACTTATGGAGTTCATTCAACATCATCATGAAATTAGAGACACTTCGGCATATCATTAGCTCAAAACAGACTTAATTGAGCATCAATGGGAATTATATTCCCAAAAGTAGAAGAGTTGCAATCCACTATAGTTTCTAATGTTATTAGTAATGACTTAGATATTCCTGTTTGTTCAACTTCCATTCTCTATAAAATGTTCTCTTAATATAAAACATGCCAAGTAAAACTGTATTATATTCATTATCTGTAATAGTTTAAGTAGTTGTATTATTTTTTTTACCATCTTCTATCCATGCACAAAATCATTGTCAAAAACTTTAAGCTTCCAAAATAAATGCTACCAAAGTTACAAAGTATAACATACAAAGTTGCAAAGTTTCTTAACAATAACAGTTAACCAATGATGCAAACTCACTTATTAATGTTAAAAAATTATACAAATTGGAGAATGTGTCAATAACAGATAAATTTTATAAAAAAACTAAGTCATTGATTCTCAACATTGCGTCTTGCCACGATTTCCCGTGGATGTTGCTAGAAATATGCCCGTTGTATTCCAGGAAAGGTGGTCACATCAATCAGCATGATTCACTCCTCTCTCTCCAACCGCTAACTCTCTGCTCTCTCCTCTACTTGTAACCAGGTGAATTCTAGTCTCTCGGAATCCAACCTCAATTCCTCCCTTTCTCGATCATATTGTATCTTCTTGACCTTGCGACGGAAAAATTCTTTCTCCTGAACACCTAACTCCTCGAGAAGAGTATACTTCATCTTACTCAGCTGAACAATGTCCTCTGCTGGCTTGCCTTGGGCCTTACGTTTTGCTTTTTCAGCTTTCCTTTCCATTGGCCGCTCCAATTAAATGACATCATTGTCCAAGACATTCTCCACCTCGATATCATTTTCTGAATCTACAAATGCAGCTAAGGTACGAGTCGGGGTTGGGGATATTGTCGACCTTCACTTTGGACCTTCTTTTGTACAACATTGAATCCATTTGGGTTGGTCCTTCAATGGGCACCAACAATGATTGAACTGAAATGAAGTATTCTCCAGCGATTGGTACATGATCTTCGCTTTGTCAAACTTGCAATTAAAGAGAGAAACATAAAATAATTACCAAAAAAAAAAGGGTAGCAGAAACTAAAAAAAAAAAAATTAGCAGTTGCAAAAATTTACTAGTAGTGGATGGTTATACCTTGTCTTGCTTGGTCATACCACTTTGATTCAACCCTTCAATTTGGGTCGGTTTTGCACAAAATTTGTAGGTCACCTTTTGAATGGACGACCACCGATGTATTAAGGACCCAACATTCCACTCAGTTGTAATTTGTTTAATTCATTAAAGTAAATCAAAATTTTATCCCAAAGTTGGGCGTGTTTTTGGTCCATTTCCTGGATGGCATCTATGTTGGTATTTAGCCATGTCAAGACACCCCTAACTAATTTTCTTACAATGAGATGCTCTATTTGGGTTTAGGGTGGAGAGTCGTCTAACGTTATAGGAGATTGTTGAGTTTGACTAACGTAAGTATGGCCAATAGGAGGGTCCTGGTTGAGGAGGGTCGTGAAGTATATATGTCCATGGTCTTGGGAATCTATCTCTAACAAATTCTAAACACACAATAGTTGGTAGACATGTTAGAAACTCAAGAATAATAAACTAGAGATTTTGGGAACAGACTCAAGATAGGAATGGTAACATATAGGAAGTGTAGCACATCCTTAATGGCTGCATCAATCAGTTGTCAGTAGTAATTGGTCGTCCAAGTTACCCTGCCAAAGAGTTGTCCAAACTTTCCTTTGTCTCCACTCAACTTTGTCATCATCATAGCCGAGAGGGATAGACAAGGACAAAGAACCAAATGAACAAACTAATCCACCAAACAAAGTTGAACAACATGGGGGGGGAGCACAGCAGAACACTGAGGGGTACCAAAATAACCAAACTAGCAAAACCCATTATAAAAGCATGCCAAAATCAAACACAACACAACCAACTGCAAGAAAGGATGTAGGTTTGCAGAAGATGAATTGATGTTTAGCATAAATATCTCACATCGAAACTAGTGAAATAAGAAACTGGTCTAACGAAAAAAAAAATGAATATCACAACCCAATCACAATTGAACAACAAACTCATCAAAGTAATCCAACTTTCAAAAAACTAAACGTTATGCCTATAGTGTAATAGAAAACCTAAATCACATACCAAGTTTCACAAAACTGAATAGCATGCATGTAGATATCTCACAGCCAAGTTTCACAAAATTGAACATCATGTATAATTTTGTGATTTAGGTAAAGCTTGCCCAAAGAGATCTCGCATCCATGTTTTTTTTAACAACTCTAAATTGTTAAGCAAGATGCAATATCATAGCATGTATATAGAACAACTGTGATATTTCAAAAATGTAAATAATCCAATGAAAGCAAAGAACTTCACAACTGAGGCGCTTATAAAAATAATCAAGACTTTATGTTGAAACAATATGGAAGCATCACAGCATAAGAATGAAAATAAGAAGCTTTCAGAGAGGATGAAAATAAGAAGCTTTCAGGTTTAAACACAACTAAACAACAAAGAGATGAAACTAATCTAACCAACAGAACTGAATAACAAAACAAAAAAAAAAAAAAATGGCAAATTAATCCAACTATAAGAACTTAATAACTTAACTGAAAAATAGTAAAGTAATACAACCAATAGAGCTTAATAACAGAACAACCAAAATGGCAAAGCAATCCAACCAGAATAACTAAATAGCAGAATAGGAAAATGAGAAATTAATCCAACCAATAGAACTGAACAACATGTCTAAATAACAACCGAATAGTAAAAATGATAGAGAAGCACATAAATGACATAACAGTGGAAAACAAATTTTGGGAAGAGGCTCAAAATGGTTTTTTTTTTTTTTTTTTTTTAAATTTAGGCATTAGTAAGCACATAACACAAGCTCGAATGGCTGCAAACGATTGCCTTTGCGAAAGTTTCACAAAACAATGATCACCTGGGTTACCCTGCCATATCAAGCTCGCCCCATTCACAGAAGTTGTGATCTTACACATTTATCATATTCAATTTAACGATCATCACAACCTAACCATAATCACAGCCTAATTACACATACAGCCTCAACGAAAGCTTTTACTAAGTCAAGAATTAAAGCTGCAAAGAACAAAACAATGATAGTGAAAAAAAGCAAATAAGGAATTAACAATAAGAACGAGAAAGCCAACAACAAGTGAATCCAACCAACATAGCAATAGGAGAGCAAAACGAAGTGTCCACTTGCCCAAAAAGAAAAAAAAAAAAAAAGGTAGATATGAGTAAAATTTTTTATCATATTTTTTCCTTATTCGATTGTTAACTTTGAACATCCAACAAAGTTACCAAAGCTTACAATTGACAAGAGTTATGATTTTTAACTCTAAAATAGAAAAAGTTACCAAACTTTTTCATAGAAAAAAATGGCAAGCTCACTTGAATATATTACAGAACATTTATCCAAACAAAAACCACTTTTATGTGAAAATCCAAGCACATAAGCATGTGAAAATCTTCATAGAATCATACATGTAGAGCTAGATTGAATAAACCCAAGAATGCACTCAAAACATGAATTTCACAAGCAGTTCCTAAAAAATGGCAACCTCATTGATTTTAACTACTACATCTGCATCTTAAATTACACATAGAGTGAAATGGCAAGCTAGATTGAATAAATCACACATCAATTATACAAAAAAAAAAAAGTCAAACAAGCAGTACAATGTCAATGGCAAAGTAACTGACAGTAGAACAAAGCACATTAGAGTTGCATGTGAAATTCTTCATAGGAATCAAATGGCAATTTAGATTCAACAAATTAGACATAAATTTCACAAAACAGAAAGGAAATGAAGCACTAAATCTATATGGGTTGGTCATTGATAGGGAAACAAAGCCTCCACCAAGATCGTTGGCAATCTCTGTCATCGACAGTGTGCTCCACAGCTCAGCCAGCCCCTCAGTCGCGGCTCAAGCGGGCAACCCTCCCGCCATGCACCCAAGGTGCCCAAGGTGGGCATCACCTTGCACAACTAGCAGGCACCATGTCGCCACCATCGACATTTTTTGTCGCCAAAACGCAGTCCTTAGCCATTGCTTGCCCCCTCATCACCACACAGTTAAAAGCCATGAAGATAACCATCCACCCCACCTTGCAAGAGCATCTCGAGCACAAGCACCACCTTGCACAGCCATGAACACTATCTCCTAACCATCACGACCATTTGCTGCCTAGTCGTGCCTTCCTTGGCCACCAGCATCTAGGCCACCTCCTGCCCAGCCATACACATCTCAGCCATGAGCTGTCAGGCCATATGCAACTCGAATAGCTACTACTCGCCACCACTTATCAACCGCTCCCCAATTCCCCCAGCCATTGCTCGGACACAGTCACGTGGCTTGGGCTTGCCTGGCCACGTCTCCTCGGTCACAACAAATCTATAGCCATGCACAAGGGAAAACCTGCATCTCGGTCATGCATGTGGGCAGCCTTCGGCAGTTAACCCCATGCACTCGGCCATCCCATCTGGGCCACAGGTTCCTTGACCACCACATCACCCAACCATGGTGAGTCCCTCGACTACAAGCTCCATGGACTCAACTACTCAGCCAAATGCACACGGCGGACAACCCTTCCACTCGGCCTCACGAACACAACTTCCTCAGCCTTGGTGGTTCTCTGAACACACAGTTCTACAGCAACGTTGCCCAGACACGAAGTCCATCAGCATCATTGTCCAAACCCATGAAGTTACACGACCAGAGAGAGATGGAGAAATGATCACACGTTGCATGTCCCATGCAACGATCGACCCAAGTGGCAAAGCTACACATCCCATACAGAACAAGTTATTGAAAAATAAAATAAAAGAAAAAGGAAAAAAGAAGAGCAAGGAAGAGAAAAAACAACAACTAGTAGCAAACGATTTCAGTTAAGCAAAAATTGACTACAGCGACTAAGTCACCTCGGTATGTCTCCCTCAAAATTTGAGTGCATTTTATTTTTACTAACTATAATTGATCACTGCAACGCGAGACACCGGCTACACAGTCCCTCGGACATCTCAATATGTCTTTATCGAAGTAAATTTCTTGGCATGCACGTGGGCACCTTGGACTTTTACCACACTCAAGCAAGATGATTTAGGTTTGCAAATTTCACACTTGTAATTAGGGATTATTTACGCTAACCGGTTTGGCGTTTGTAGCACGGTCAAGAATCAATTACTTACCTTCCCGTGGAAAGTCAACATGCAGGTCTATCTTTGGGCTACCCGACCTCCCTCACAACGAAGTGCGAGTCCACCCCCACGGCTACTTGACATCTTACCTTCTCTTAAAGAGTCAACTGGCGGGTCCAGTCTCAGGCTACTTGACCTCTTTTATTGCGAAGCGCGGGTCCAACCCCCTGGCTGCCCGACATCTTACCTCTCCATGAGGCTCAAATGGGTGAGTTTAGTCTCTAAGCTGCTCGACCTCTCTCACGAAAGAGCGCAGGTCCAACCCTTGGCTGCTCGAACTATTTACCTTCTCTTAGAAAGTCAACAGGCAAGTCTAGCCTTATGCTACCGGACCTCCCTCACGGCGAAGCACGGGTCCAACCCCTGGCTGCTCAACATCTTACCTTCTCGTAGAGAGTCAATAGGCAGGTCCAGCCTTAGACTGCCCAACCTCCCTCACGGCAAAGATCAGGTCCAGCTCCCTAGCTGCCCGACTACTTATCTTCTAGACCCGTCAGGTTTGATCATTTCACATTTGAAGTTTGAATTGTTTATGTTAATTGACTCAGTATATTTAGCATGGCTATGCACCTCATCCCAAATGAAAGACAAGTTGCAACCCTCTCAAGGCGAAGCGGGGGTCCAGTCTTACGATTGCCCTACATTACTCTCGGGATGGCATCTCCATTGGCAAACATAGAGTGATTATACTTGTGCCATAACTGATGCCAGCGGTTTACCTTTGGGAATGAATTGATGGGCTCGACAACTGCCTAATGGTCACAAGGGGTTGATGGGCTCCTTAACCACCTAGCGCGTGTTACTACAAATAAACTCGAACACTAACAGCAAAATGTAAACATCAACACGATTCACATCGGAAGGGAAAGGTCCACCCACACCATTGGAAACAAAACATTGGAATAATGGACGCTTTTCGATGATGGTAAACTTTCATACAAAACGAACTCAAAAGCCTACTTACCTTCCCCATGAGCATCAACATACAAGAAAGGTCAGGGATTGCTCGACCACTTTAGCTTTTCATTAGGGGTCAACAGGCAGGTCTAGTCTTAAGGGTATCCCCGACCTGCCTAACATCAAAATGTGGGTCTAGCCTTTCGACTGCCCGACTTACCATCACCTTCGTAATGAGTTGACTGTCGGGAAAGGTCAGAGACCACCCCGCCTACCAGGTGCCTGATAGGCGGGCAAGTCACTTGACTACCCAACCTCTCTCGTGCGCATAAAAGACTAGCTCTACGCTCGCATCTAACATGGTCAAGCCAGCCTCCTTTTTATCTAGCCAAGACGAGTTTAGTGCTCACACCTAACACGATCGAGCCCATCTCCTACATAGTCTCTCGCGCTAGAAAATCTTCATCACTTAACGTTAGTGAAATGGGTAACCAGGGACACACTCCCTGGATTTATTTCTCTACAGACTTCAGTAGACTATGTCGGTTGTATATTTTATCTTTAAAGATTCTCAAGGCATTCTTTTGGAGCAAATTGCCCTTAAGAATGGAGGGTAACTGGAGGGAATAAAATATCACAAGCGCAAAGTGGCTTTCCAAGCCCAGCCAAAGGTGGTGAGCCTTATCAGGATTGAAGAAAGAGAGAGGGAAGGAGGGGACAAAAGATTGAAGAAGTAAAAGGGTGTCAGGGTGAAAAGAGGGGAGGGACATAAAGGAGAGGTGATGTGACATAAATGAAGGAGGGGCAGAGGATAAAAGAAAGGGACCAGACGACTTCAAGGGGGCTTCCAGACTTTAGCTTCTCTAGGGGTGTAGTTGGTTCGGTCTGGTCGAGTTTAGTCCAAAGTCATGGACCGAAAATTTTAGTCCATCATTTTTGCCGGACTGGACCGTTAGCTATCAGTCCAATTCAATCCATAAACATTTTTTTCATTGTATATATATGGTTAATGAAATTAAGTAATCTCTTTAACATTTTATAGATAGTTAATGAATATTAAATAATTTCATTATATATATGGTCAAAGGTGATCCCTTGGATGAAAATTACATAATTAACTTATACAACTATTATATAAAATAATATATTATATATAATATTTAATATATATATATATATATATATACATTCAGATCTCAGTCCGGTCCAGTCCAAAAAAATCATATCCCGAGACCGACTAATAAGACTATCGGTCCGGTCCGATCCTCTTACAGCCCTAAACTTCTCCTTCAACCTCTCGACTAGAGCACCAATGACAGGGTCTCCTTTAGAAAATAGATCTATGATCCCTATTGTATAACGAGGATGAGAGACCATGAGAGATTGTAAAATAATTATATATAGTGAATTCTCCCATTCCAGCACCCCTTATACGTAGGATATACCACTTAAATCTATGCGTCTCCATCTCTTTATTTTTCATTTATTTATTTTCTGTTCACTGTTATGGATATATGCACGGATATCATACAACCGCACCAGACCACCGCCGAGGGCTCCACACTATATCGATCGAGGCCCGAATCTTCATAGTGGGTCAAGAATGACTCTCTCCCCTTTTGGCCTCTTGTGCGACTTTTTGGCAATAATAGGTTCAACCGAAAGATGAATATGTGTGTGTTTGTCTGTATATATGTGTTAGTAGGGGAAAGTACTTTCAAAGGATCGATTAGTGTTCGATCATTCATTCCCATGTATATGTATTCAACAGTAGTACGTACGCTTAATTAGCACCAAATATATTCAGTTCTTCATATATATATATATATATATATATATAATAAATATAACCCACCATATATAATTCAATTGCCACTACATTTAGTTCCTTCAGAGCGATATATATTAATTGGTTCAACATGCTAAGATCGATACATATATACATACATACATACATACATACAAATATATATATATACACACACATGATATGTGTGTGTACACGCTAGCTGCATGGCATCATCACACACAATCCCATCACATTTTACATTATTTTATTAATTTATACGTTAGGTACGTAGCATATCGGTCATATGACAAGTTCTATTATACTATTTTTGTTTTTGAACTTAGGGTTTTGGAAGTTGGCTATTTAGGAAGCGCCTAGGTAGCCTCTATCAACGACAAGGTTGTGTCCGGTGACACACTCGGAATCATCAGATGCAAGAAACAGCACGGCATCGGCAACATGTTTCGCTTTCAATAGAGCCCCTTTCAAAACAACGTAAGGCTCAAAAATCTTCTCCACTTCCTCAGCTTGCTCGGCGTCCATCCCAAGTGCTTGCAATGTCAATGGCGTAGCAACCACGTAAGGTGACACGCAGTTCACTCTGATGCCATGCACCCCAAGCTGCTTGCTTGCCGATCGAACCATCCCCAGCACTGCATGCTTTGACATGAAATAATCAATGTGCTTCTTCGCCCCACAGCTAGCAGCCACACTTGCCGTGCACACAATGCTTCCCCTGACGTGCCCTTCCACCATTGTGCGTGCCGCATGCTTTACACAAGCAGCCATGCCGCGAACGTTGATTGCAAACAGGTGTTCAAAGCTTGGGAAATCAAGATCAAGAATTGTCTGGTTAGACTTGCTGTAAACCCCAGCATTGCTGAACATGATGTCCAGCTGCTTGTAGTTTTGGACCGTCCATTCCACCATTGCTTTCACTTGCTCTTCATCGCTAACATCGCAATGGATGTAGGTAGCAGTACTGTTCAAGCCAATGGATTTGGCTATTTTTTGGCCTAGTTCATCTTGGATGTCAGCAATCACCACCATACGTGCACCATTATTGGCAAAAAGTCTTGCAGTTACCTCTCCAATGCCACTTGCTCCACCGGTAACTATGGCCACTTTGCCTTCCAGTTTCTTCCTGCACATTGGGGATTCAACCATTGTTGGACCAACACAATTGATCAAGCTCATACAACAGGTTGCAATTAACTAATTAATTTGGCCATTTCCATAAAAGACTACCACTATATATACACATCTCCCGTGTGGAAAGTTCAACCGTTATAATATAGTACAACTGCCTCTAATTTTTCACTTCAAACGTCTTACCTTTTGGAAAATCATGTGAACTAGTACGTCTAATACACCTGAGACAAATACATCAGGTGCCATTAATTGCTGCAAACTGTTTCATCTATATTTGGTATGCCCAACTTCTCCAATTATTCATCACTCGATCCCCTATTCCTTTCCACAAACGACGAGTCATGTTTCTGGTGTATAAATATAAGCGGTCATGATCAGTACTACTAATGTACACCAAGTCCAAATTTATTCAGGCTGGGTCGGGATCCCATTCCTTGTCTCCCTCCGGCCTGTCAAAGTCAAGAAACTATTTCCTCTCTTCTGATGGACCTGACCATCCAACAGTATAGAGCTGCATTCTTTTCCTGAAAATGAATATTGTATCATATCTATTGTTATTAAAAAAGATAAATAATCCGACCCAATCTTCTTATATATGGACACTATATATATTGTCGAAACTATGAATACATGCACTAGCTAAGGGGAAAAAATACTATCATGGTGGATATATATAGTCAGAAGTTATTTTCAAAAGAATATTGTTGCAATATGTATTTGAGATGTACGTAGAATGTTGATTAATTGACTAATCAATTCATTTCATTTATTTATAATTTAATTAAACAACAAAATTAAGAATTTTCACTTATACCCAACATTATACCCCATAGGATGGTACAAAAAATGTTAAAACTGATCATAACTCAAACTGGCAGTCGAAGTACGGAACCGGCCGAAACCAGCTTAGAACCAGTCAGTCGGCGGTAGAATTATGTCAAAATCGTTGTCGGCCGGTTTGGTCCTAATTTAAAGATGGACCAGACCGCTGAACTGACCGATTATATAAATTATATTATATATATATATATATATATATTTTAGATAAAACGGCATCATTTTACACTTATTGGTTAGAAAACAATAATTTAGAATGAAACAAAGCCGTTTGGTTTAATTCCCAAACGACATCGTTTCAATTTAGGTTTAATCCCCTCCTTTGATCTCTTCTTCTTCAGATCTTCTTCTCCCGATTCTCTCACTCTCTCTCTCTCTCAAGTGTTACGCAGCACCGCATCTCCTCTCCTCTCTCACGGAGCTGCGTATCTCTCTCTCTCTCTATCGTCTGCCGCGCATCTCACACTCTCTCTCTCTCTCTTTCTCATTCATCACACAGTTGCGATACGCACAGCAAGCCATCTCTCTCATCCCGAATCACATATTTGATTCTCTATATCTAAGTTTCACACCATTTGCAATGTCGAAAGGACACCGATGACCGACCGGAATTATACCAAAACTGACGTTGACGGTTTCTTTCCCCTTACCGGCCATTTTCGGCCGGTTCTATAAATGTGTACTGGTTATCAGTTCGGTTTCGGATTTGGGATCTAAATTTCCTGCATGTTGCATTAATATTATAAATTGTAATTCAACAACAAAAATCGTGCTGACGACTGAATAGTTCCGATAGTTAATAACCGTATCTTTAGGTAGCTAGGCTCTTTAACGTTCTCCACCTAACAAGATCAACATGATATGTTTTTGCAGCCTTTCTTTAATATGTACGTCGTCTTCCTTTTTCTTTTCTTTTTTTTCTTTTCTTTTTTTTTTTTTTCACAATTTCAAAGTGAGGAGCTAGCAGAGCAGAGAAAAATTTGCAAAGAAATGACTGTTTGATAAAACAATATAAATGATGGGCACATGCACTTGCCAGTAAACTACTTAAATAACCGAAAAATAAAGTAGTTCCGCATTAACTCTTAGTATATATCTTTGAATTGATCTTTTTCCTACCTTTGATCTAGATCTGAAATTCAGTTCGGCAACTTTTAGGGTGCTTCATTTAGTTATATAGATAAAATAAGATAAGATGAGAAATTTATAAATTATAATAATAAGATAATTTATAAATAATAATAAAATAATTTGATTTAAGATATTTTATGAAATTTTGATAAATGAGAGAAAAAATGTTAAATAAAAAAATTATAAAATTAAAAGATGGTTAGAATATAATGTTTATTTTGAGATTAAAAAACATGAAATTATTTTTTGTGTTCTATTTAGAAGTTTGATAAAGTTGTACTGAGTAGATAATTATTAGATGAAAAAATTGAAACTAAAAGATATTTGTGTTTAAATGGTATTTAGATGTTGAGATAATATGAAATGAGATAGATTGAAAGATTTGTGAAACTAAATCAAGCCTTAGTGCTCCTTTATTTTTTGAGAAATCCTTCCAGCCAGTCCGGCTGGTTTTCAAACAAAAATAACCTGCCACTTATAAACTTACATGTAAGCGTTCCATCGTATCTATCATAAACCATCAAACATTAGAAAACCAATTTGTTTGCAAAAATACTCGCACCCCCCTTCGAAGGAAATCCCTTGCACAGGCCTTCGTCTCTCGCATCTGCACCCTCAATTCCTCTTCGCAACCCCGAATCGCATCCCCTAGGTCGAAGCTCAACTCGAGCACCCTCTTCGTCGAATCACACTCGCACCCCCATTCGCAGCCCCGAATCGCATCCCCTAGGTCGAAGCTCAACCCGAAGTCGAAGCTCAACGCGAAGGAAATCCCCACGAATCGGCATCGGTCGTCCTCCATGCCTTCCGATGACTTCGACTATGATCACCCCTAGTACACCTACTATGCCGAGCCCTCTGCCCGTTGAAGAATTTTGGTTTGATTGTGGATTTTGGTTTGATTATGGGTTGATTTTGGTTTGATTGTGATTTGATTGTGGATTTTGGTATGATTGTTGGTTGATTTTGATTTGATTGTAGATTTTGGTTTGATTGGGTTTTGATGGAGAGGAGATGGAGATGATCGACGGAGATGGGGGAGATTGGCGATAGAGATGCGTCGGACTGAGATGGTCGGAGTCGGTGTTGGACTGAGATGTTTGTGTCGGCGTCGGCGTCGGACTGAGGGCAGAGAGACCAACGAGAAAGAGAAGGCAGAGGATGGTACTGAGGAAGAGAAGGCTAGACGAGATGATTGTCTGTGATGGAGTGTATTTCTCTTAGAGTGTTTTATCCCACGCGGCTTGAAATGAATGAAGAGTTGTTTTTGTGGGAAAACAAACCGACAGGTGATAAGCAGTTCTCTTATTTTTTTTTTGGCAATTTAGTTATTTATTGATACATTAACTGTAACAAACCATTAATGAAATGTGGAAATGACTCTCTAACAACTGGGTGAGGACCTCCTAGTAGAAGATGGAAGCTGATTTTTTTACTTTATAGATACTGTCTCAAGGTTTCGCATGTACAAATATTTGTCAGAACAGAACTGCTTTGGATCAGTTGGGCTGGTTTCAACCCTTTAACAGCATCAAATCAGAACATGACATCTTAGCATTACATACATTAAAACTACGAGGATCATCACATGGGATTTGTACTTAGAATTAAAAACCTTGTCACGAAATTATTTTTCCCTTTTGACATCTCTGCTACCCGATGTTACCTCCTGCCTCCACCACCCGTTGCTGCCACCAGCAGACCAACGCAGCCACCTAGTCTGACGCATCACATTTCCACCAGCAGATTGCAATGATAACTATCAGCCTACTATTATTATATGATTATCTTTCTCAAAATCAAAAGGAATGCAAGAAGCATCAATTAATCAGTCAACCAATAAGACTGAATCTAGATAAAGCATATC
The DNA here is from genome assembly GCF_004785595.1 of Juglans microcarpa x Juglans regia. Classification (NCBI taxonomy): domain Eukaryota; kingdom Viridiplantae; phylum Streptophyta; class Magnoliopsida; order Fagales; family Juglandaceae; genus Juglans; species Juglans microcarpa x Juglans regia. Next base: position 4,793,623 of record NC_054604.1, on the reverse strand, counting down.
TCAAGCATAAAGTTTGGGGAAAAAGGAAAATAATGTGTTGGGGAAAATAGAAAACGAATCACAGAGGGAGCTTGGGAGCGGCGTCAATCTGCTACACTCAGGAGGAAGAACAAAGCTCCAACCAGCAGTTACCACAACAACCCACCACCCACGTCGCCGCCACCATTTTCTCCATCATTGGCACCATTTTGTATTTTGTGGACTTTTATTTTGTATTTTCGGTTTTTGAAGGAGCATTTGGTTCATTTTCGAGATTTTGAAGCAATAGGATCTGGTAAAGTTGGAAAACAAATTGTCGACCTTGATCTAATATGGGTAACTCAATTAATGTCATTGTAGAGATTAGATGGGTCTAGTAAGGGGGTGACGATAAGAACAATGCAGCGATATTGTTGGTGACGGCGAGTTCAATGGCGACGTCGAAGTTGGGAATTGGAGAAGTTGGATTGGAAAAGTTTGAAAATATCCAAGAGGTTATTAAAGAAAACTGTAAATCCCCACTCAAAATGATTGGTCTCTGAGACTCAATGATGCATTATGGGTGTTGGGAATAACTGTAGATCTAAGACTAACTCGAAGTATAGTAGTGGAAATAAAACAAAAGAAATTGATGACAATCACACAGAAAGAATACCAAGATTTAAGTGGTTCGACTTAAAGTGAGTTTACGTTCACTGGTGGGGTCGGTATCAGAGATTTCACTATCAACAAAGATGGAGTACAGATGAATACAACAAAACTTCATAAGGAAGTTATCTCTCAAACTCACTCTAAACTTCTCTCTCAAGAAAACACTAAAAATTAGACAAAAAAGTGATTTCTGAAGTCTTACAAAAAGTGGAGGCGCCGTTTGGTATTTATAGGAAAAGTAAGAATTCACTTCTGTGAACATTGGCTGGAGCGAACGTCGAGCGAGTGTCGAGCGAGCGTAGGTTTTGCACATTTCGCTCAAGCCAACATACGAGCGATGCTTGAGCGAAGCTCTCTGTCTGAATTCGCTCGAGCTAAGTGTCGAGCGAATGTCGAGCGAAGCTCTCTGTCTTCATATCGCTCAAGCTGAATGTCGAGCGATGCTTGAGCGAAGCTCTCTGTCTGAATTCGTTCGAGCTGAGTGTCGAGCGAATGTCGAGCGAAGCTCTCTGTCTGACTTCGCTCGAGCCAAGTGAACCTCCGCTCTAGCGAACCTACGACACATGTACTGTTCAATCTGAATTCAAGCCACCTCTTAACAATGGGCACACCGTACAACATTTAAGACTCACATTGGAATGTCTCCATACAAAATAAGGCCTGCCACCTCCCTATTGAGCTAGAGTATAGAGCTTATTAGGCTACTAAGCAACTAAACTTTGACCTTGACAAGGCAAGTGCCTATAGCAAACTCCAACTCAATGAGTTGGAGATTCGCAATGATGCATATGATTGTGTCAAATCATATAAGGAGTAAATGAAAATGATTCATGATCAAAACATATTGAGAAAAGCTTTTGAACTAGGTCAAAAAGTCCTTATGACCTTTATAATTCTCCATTGTTGAGATTGAAAATCTTAAAAATGGTGATATTGTTAATGGTTAACGTTTGAAACCATTTCTAGAAATCAAGAACCCAAAGTTGAATAACTGCCAATAGAGAATCTTGCTTATCAAGATTAATTTGCAATTCTGTTATAGATTAATGAAAAAAATTGAAGAAGTGACTAAATTACGAAATATGATCATTCAATAAAAAATAATCACATTACAAAGAACATTTCTGAAATTAAAGAGGAAATTACAAAGAACATTACTGAAAGAGACAAGACCACCAATATTCTTATCCTCCCTACATTCTAAATTTACTTGGAAAAAAAAAAAAACAATAACCATAACAACCAAAAAGTAGAACCACACGACAAAAAATAAACGAGCCTTTACATAATGTCAAGAGTAAGATATGGAAAATTACAGTGACATACTAATTAATTTAAACTAACGAAAAACACGAGTTTGACATCAAAATGAAGTTCATCGACATGCCCAAGCACCTCATCTTTATGCTATCAAACGAAAAATAAACTTTAGTCTCCTTTATACAATGATATAAATGAAAAATACACAAAGAAAACAAAGCATTTATAAACAAGCACTTGGTCGACAACGGCATACACAGGGGAGGACTATGGCATATGGGCAACGACGGTTGTGGTCCCGTGCAACGGTTTGGTAGTGGCAGTATGGGAGCTGCTGTTTGCAAGAAGAATTCATGCGTAGGCTTTTCTTTTTCGGTAGGAATCCCAGGTGATAATCCTCATTTCTTTAAGTTGTGTAATGTTGAGGTGGCTCTTTCTTATTGGAGTGTGTTAAAGGCCTGAAAACACCATATCCGTTCTAAAGCAGTTCTGTTAGACGATCTCACTCGTAAGGTAGAAGATTTGACTCTAAGTAGAACCATGAATTCTTTCAATCAAGTTCAAGATGATGGATGTTCTCTCTGTGCTAGTCACATGCATACAACACGAATGTGTCCTTCCACATAAGCTTATTCAGAGTGCTATGTTGAGCAAGCGAATGTACTATATAATTTTGGGAAGTCGTTTGCTAGTCTATTTTCAGAGACATTCAATATCAATTGGCAAAATCATCCTAATTTTTCTTGGAGGCAGAATCAGCCTCCCATGAATTTAGGTAGACGACAGGTGCGACAAGAAAGTCAATTATGTCAACCTAACCCAATTTATCCTCATATTCCTTGATCTACTCCTTCAATTGCGACACCACCATGACAACAATCATCCTTGGAGGAGCCTTTTGTGGCATTCATGCAATCCACTAACTAGATTATTCAAGAGATGAAAAATTCCACTAAGATGAATACTCAAGTAATTTCAAATTTAGAGAGTCAAGTTGGCTAGTTGGCAACCTATGTTGGTGAGAGGGAGAGACGAAAATTTTTGAGTCAGCCTATACCCAATCCAAAATATTTTGGTAGTATGCCCTCAATAATGCATTCAGTTCTACTCAGGGACAAGAGCATGTTCAATTCATTACCACTCTCAAGTTGGGTAAATAGGTTGGCAATCAAGTTAAAGTAATAGGAGTTGAGGAGTTGGACTCCACAGAGAAAAAGAACGCAACCCAACATCCATCAAAGTTCATAATTCTCATCCTTCTGTGCTTGTTAATAAATTTGTTCCTAAAGTCCCATTTCCTCAGAGGTTGACAAATCTTCAAAAAAATGCAAAGTTTGATGATATTTTGGAGGCATTTAAACAAGTACAAATTAACATATCATTCATTGATGCAATTCAGTATGTACTTGCTTATTCAAAATTTTTAAAGGATCTTGTTACAGTAAAAAGGAGAACTAATGTTCCAAAAAATGCATTCTTGACCAAGAAAGCTAGTTCTGTCATTCAGAATAATACTCGGTCAAATACACGGATCCTGGATCCCCTACATTTTCAAGAAAGATTGGAAATCATCACATTGAGAAAGCTTTGTTAGATTTGCGGACGAGTGTAAACCTACTACCATATTCTGTATATTAGCAGTTAGGTTTAAGGGAGATAAAACCCACTCAAATGACACTTAGGTTAAGTAATAAATCTATTAAAATCGCTAGAGGTATAGTCAAGGATGTCTTGATCAAACTTAACTCATTGTATTTTTTAGTAGATTTTGTGGTATTAGGCGTTGAGCCCTCCCAAAATTTTAATATGCAAATCCATATTATTTTGGATCGCCTATTTTTAGTCACATTTAATGCTTTAATGAATTTCCAAATTGGTGTGATGAAAACTGCTTTTGGAAACATTACTGTTAAGCTTAATATTTTCTACATAAGCAACCAGATACTGGGTTACAAAGATGTCTATGAGGTTAATATCATAGAGAGTCTTATACCGGACACTTTTATACAAGCAAGTTGTGAGGACCCTATAGAATTCTATCTTACTCATTTTGGGTGTAATTTTGTTGAGAAATCAATTAAGGAGGTAATCTCATTGTTAGATTTAGTCCCTTCTTTGACCACTACCAAGTGGCAACCAAAAGCGATACCTCTTCCTCGATCTTCCACACCACCACTTCTAGTTGCTTCTATTTGATGTAACCTGAAACTTTCAAATACGTGTTTTTAGCTTCTTCTGAAACCTTGTCAGCCATTATAGCTTCAGATTTATATGATTCTAGGGAACGTCAGTTGATAAGTGTACTTAAAGAACAAAAGAAAGTTATAGGTTAGACAACTGTTGATCAAGGGAATTAGTCCATCAATGGTTGATCAAGGGAATTAGTCCATCAATAGTTATGCATAGAATTCACTTGGAAGATGACGCTAAAACTTCTCATGAATCACAAAGGCATCTAAACCCTATAATGCAAAAGGTGGTGAGAGCTAAAGTGTTAATACTCTTGGATGTGGGTATCAGTTACCCAATATCTGATAGTAAATGGGTGGGTCCAGTACAAGTTATGTCAAAGAACTCGAGCATAATAGTCGTCAAGAATGAGGCTGATGAGTTAGTTCCTACTTGAGTGTAAACATGGTGAAGAGTATGCATTGACTATCGTAAGTTGAATTCCATGACAAGGAAAAATCATTTTCCTCTACCCTTTATAGATGAAATATTAGAGAGGTTAGCTGGACATGCATATTATTATTTTTTTAATGGATATTCCAGTTATAAGCAAATTCTCATTGTTCCAGAAGGTTAAGAGAAGCCCACTTTTACATGCCCATTTCGCACCTTCGCCTATCATCGCATGCCTTTTAGCTTACACAATGCACCTACCACTTTTTAGATGTGCGTATTTAGTATATTTTTTTTTTCTTGGAGGTATTTATTGATGAGTTTTCTATATTTATGTCCATGTTCGAGGAGTGTTTGCACCACTTATCCTTGGCTTTAGTGAGATGTGTAGAGAAAAACAGTTAATCAAAGGTTTACCAAGGATTTTGGTAAGATTCTGGGTATCACCAGACGTTATGTATTGTGAGACTGTTTACAAGAAAAATAGTTTCTAAGAACTTTGGTTCAAAACTTCTTGACAACTAATGAGGTGGAGAATACCAAATAATCTGTTTTTTTTTTCCATACTATTTGGTTTTTCGATTATAGTTTGCTCATAGGAGTAGAGGTTGAGAATTCATTATAGGGTGAATATGGCTTATTTAATTGAGTGAGTTTGTGATTCGATTTGGACAAATCATTAAAAGTAATGAATAGAATGTTATGATTGTCCTTGAGGGTAAAGGCCCTAATTGCTTTACCCTTAATGAAGAATAAAACTTGATTATCTCACATGTTGTTGTTAGGGGTGTAATCAGTCCGATCTAGTGGAGAGGATTTCTAAAAATTGGACTTATGGGGTTAAAGACCTGGTTAAAGACCTTTTGATCTTTGATTTTGGTAATTGACTACATTAGTGGAGAGGATTTCTGAAAATTAGACTTATGTGGTTAACTTTTGAGAGAATTCTTCTGATTTTAGTTGTTCTACTTTTATTTAAGTTTGCAGGTGGTTTGGAGTTAAATTGACTATCTCACACACACACTCAAGGTCTTAGCTTTAAGTTGAAATAACCTCTTAACTCTTACTTGACAAATTGCTAAATTTTTTATTGATTTTTCTGCTATCTTTCATGATAAAAAAGTAAGATACTAGTGATAAAATCTAATTCAGATCATGGCTTGGTGAGTGATGAAACTTCTCTATGGGGTCGAGTTGATAGTATATAGTGGTCTCTTATTTTATTATATTTTCTTTTTGTTTGAGGACAAACAAAGTTTTAAGTTTGGGGGTGTTTGATGACTTGTATAATTTAGTAAATTTTATCACTTCTTAACTTTAAACTTTTGTCTAATTTTATTTATTTTTATTGATTTTAGGCTTCATTATTGTCATTAAATTTTATTTTAGATCTGAAAAAAATAAAGATCCAATTTTACAAAACCTATCCTCTAAGAACTCTCTCATTTAAATGAAGATATTATTTTAATATTAGAGCTGCTGAATAAAAGAGAAAAACGCATGCAATACGGGCACTTATTTTTATTTTGAATGAAGACCAACGATGTGGCTTGCGTGGGGTTTTTGGGCTCTTGAATAGATATACATTGAAGTGGTTTGACTCGACCGAGAGGCTGGAAGGCGTGCGATACGGGTCTTCTCTTGGATGAACAACTAGGCACGAAACTGAAAAGAGGGCAGCTGATTCGGGATTTTTCTTTCCGGTTTTGGCACGCAGACGCAAGGGGGGTCAGGCACAAACGAACGAAAAGGCGGGATTTTTTTTCTTTTCGTTTTAGACGTTGCAACTTGGAGGACGACACTGCAAAATGCGAGGAGCATTTTTCTATTGTTCATTTTATTTCATTCCTCTCAGAAAAATTATGGTGAATTTGTTAATGTTTAATTTAATTTTTAGCATGAACTAAATTTTCTTTATTCTAGAAAAATGATGTAATCTAGTTTTGAACTATACTTACTTTTCTAAGCTAATTTGAAATAATTTTCTTCTATATTTGTTTGATTTATTCTAAGCTTATTGTTTCTAATTAATTGGTTATTAATTAGATAATTTTGATCTTGTGATTTACTATCGAAAGAGGGAATTATATGATAGATCTTGGATATTTTGGCATAGGTAAAATATAGAGATCGAAAGACTTGTATGAACCTATGTAGTATTAAAATCATTGGTCTTATTGCTTTCTTACATTATTAATTTGCATAATCTTGTGTAAAATGATGAACAAGAATAATTTTCAATTGACTATCGAAAGAGACTTTTGGATGAATTGGAGATTTGCTAACAAACAGAGATAATTAAATTCAATTAGTTAGAAGAGTAAATGATAGTGAGAGATTAGGAGTTCCTAGAAGTTTTCTTTCTCATTAATTTGATCTTTGAACATCTTTCTTTTTCTTTGAGTGTTTTCTTTGAATTAATTTTATTTTAAATTATAATTTCAAAAATCTTAGTGGCTTTTTTAAATAAAATCGAGATTAGTATAATTTCGGCATTTCTCAAAAGTAAGTTATCAATTTTTAAAGACGATACTCTTTTTATCACTTTACTATAAAACTATGATATTATACACTTGTAATTTTGTACCGATCCAACTCTCGGACGGGATGACACAAATTATACAAACCCATTATTAGTCGGGCTGGACACCCACTCAAATAATTAACCTATTAAAACTCGGGTCGGTTCGGCTCACATGCACACCCCGGTCACTAGGCACCACCCCCACGGCTCATAGGAAACAGCAACCCACAGCCTTAGCACCATGTCGCACCGTTAAACCACCTTAGCCGAGCCACTGCATCTCCTCATGCCACCACCTCATCCAATGAAAAAACCACCTAGCCGCATGCCACCAAGCACGTTCACACAGCCACACTGTACATCAACCACCTCAAAACAGATCTCCTCCTCCCACAGTTATTGTGAACCAGTCAACCTCCACGCATGCCAGCAGACCCACCATACCTCCTCCACAAGCGAGCAACCGAAAACAAGCCGCAGCAAGCTACTACCATTTGAAACACTGAAAATAACACAGACCAGTCTCTGTAGCCATGGGAAGCACCATCACAACCTACTTCAGTGCAACACCCATGGTCAGCAAGGAACGAACACCACCACGGGTAGCACCAACGTAATTCTAGCTTTGAAAACAACCATCTCTAACCACGTTAAACCGTCGTTACAGAGAACAGAATAGCACCGTCACACGTCTCCTTTCAATATCCACCGTCGCCCAACCACCGAAAACTGCCAACAGTAGTGCTCTGTTCTGCTACACTCGAAACAGAGTATTTTTTACATGTAAACCAGATGCAACTGCATCTCAGGAAGCCACCGCACGTCGCTAACTCCCTTCATGTCGCCTCCACCTGCACAGAAAGTGTCGCCGGGCACTTCACGCCACTCTAGATTCGCCATATCTCCTCTTGGAAAGCCCACGTCGAGACCTCTTTATTCCTCTGCTCCTTTGCTTCTCAGACTAATAGCTATGATCTCTCTCTCACGTTATTCTCTCTCTCTCTCTCTCTCTCAGTGCTCTTCCATCATCAGCCACCATTTTGCCGCTCGCTGCCTCTCCCTCGGTGAGTGTAACACGGTGGTTCCCACTCTCACGCATGTCCCTTTTGTGTTCCAAAGAATCCTGCTCCTTTAGATTGGAGATGGGCCTTGGGCCTCAAGTCCTTTAGGTCAAGTGTATTACCAAAGTGCCTTCTTAATATTCTTAAGTGAGCTTATTTTATGTTGGGCTTTTTTGTTTTAGATTGGGTTGGGCTTGAGGTAAATTGGACTTTTATTTGAGTTTATTTTTAGCAAGAAATATCGATTTATGAAAGGTTATACCATGTTAGAAACTTGACAAAACGTCGGAAAAATTAAAATATTTTGGGGAGAGTCGATATTTTAGGATTTCAAAGATTTTTAGACACTAAGGAAGTATAGATTTTATATCTCAAGTTTTGATTACGAAGTATTTATTCAATTGAAAATTTTACGCAAATTAGGTGACTATTTTATAGGTAATGATTGATATTTTATTGGCACTGTTGTGAGGAAATTCAGAGAAGTTAAAAAGTTCATATAAGCAGGGTTCATATGTTAGACTTTGCATAAAACGAATGGACTGAATTTGATTTTATGAAAAATATGCATGTTTTGTTATGAAAGGAAAACTTGGAAAACAACCTCGATCATTTATCTACATTATTCATGAAATTTGTATAAAAAAGAAAAATATTTTCTGTCATAACTAGTGTAGATGAGTTATTTTTGACATTCTGTTTCTGAATTGTGAAGAAATAAGCAAATATGAAATCTAAAATTTTTTGCATAATTAAGTGAAAATGCTCTAAATCTATTTTTGATTATATGAAAATGATATGAATCTATTCAGTACTCTATTTTGATATGATTGGGTATTTGAAAACTTTTGGCATGACTTTGTGATTCTGTATCTAATTATGTTTCTGGTTCTAATCCGATGACTTTGATTCTATAATTGTGATGGTACCCACATTTCTGCTTTGCTCTAATATATGGCCTTGCCACGGAATACAACAGTGGCCTTAGACCTAGCCATGGGTGATAATAGTGGCCTCCGACCCAACTGCGAGTAATAGTAGTAGCCTCCGGCCTAGCCACAGGTTATAGTAGTGGCCTTTGTTTTGAGTGCACATTGTTTTGGTGACAGTGATTCATGTTCTGTTTGGCTATCTGCAGATTGCACAACTCTATCACATGGGTTAAACATGACCTATGTTCTGATATGATGATGATGCTCAATCATGCTATGCTAAATGACTTTTGAATATTTCAAACTATCGCTGTGGTATCTTTGATGACATGTTTTGGTTTGACATTTTGAAACTATAAATGCTAAACTCTATAAATGCTTATGTTTACATACTAGAATAAATTCTCTTCTTACTGAGTTATTGATAATGCACCTCTTATCTTCACAATATTTTTCAGATAATTTGAATGTTTCAGTTGAGAATCAAGATTAGGAAGCATAGACGAGATTAGTTAACCACAGTGGATTAAGCACAAAAGAATGACATGATTATTGGACAATTTTATTTAGTAAGTTTATTGTATTGAGATGACATAGTATGTTGAGAGGTTGATATTTATATTAAAAATTTCTATTGTTCCTAATTAATTATTTAGAATAGTTGATTTAAAACAGTGAGAGATCTATGTATAATTGAGAAATTGGAATCTATATCCGGCCCATCTAGGTACGGAGCGTTACAATTTGATAGCACATCGATATTGTATTCGTACTCACTGCCGGCAAGTTGTGTTCCATCTTGGAAGTTACGACATAACTGTAAGTAAATCATGTTTATGGAGATTAAGCATTGCTCTAAGTCATTTGGACTCGAGGGAGATTAGAGATGCTTAATTTGATGTAAATGAGTCGGGGCATAACGAAACACTATTATTGATATTGTTATGCTCTCTAAGAGAGATTTGATATAATGTTTCCATTTTTCTTTTACAGATGTGCTCGATGGTCGCACAACTTATTTGCTAATATGAACAAGATTGAAAATATATTGAGAGATACAGACTTTGAAACTTGTCTACTATGTGTGAGTGGGAGATGTAGTAAAATGACACTCATAGTGGACACCCATTCCCTTCCCTTGGCTAAGGGTTATGAAGTGGCATAATAGCTACTTCATGGACTTTGATGGCTAGCCTTTAAGGGCCGGGGATTACAACCCTCCCCCTTTGAGTGGGGACTCACTCCTATTGGAACAAGAAATCTCTCACTAGAAACTTGTGAGTATTGCTCGATTATTACCACGTAACACACTCCACTATTGGCAATGAAAATTTTGGATAAACACCATTTGAGATTTGCTGCTCGGCCATACACTCATCTAGTATGTCTAACACATCTGATCTCTCTTTTCACAAGATCCTGCTTCTTGATTCAACCATAGTTAATGATTTTCATAATACCACCACGCTTCAACAACCATTTCACTTCAGTGGAGAGAAAAGAAAAGATACGATGGAGTAATTCAAAACACCATTTCACTTCAGTGGAGAGAAAAGAAAAGATACGATGGAGTAATTCAAAACAACCGAAAGTAGTTAGGTAAAAAGCATTTCTTATATTTTACCGGTACCTTAGCTATCCGTAGTACGTCCTATTCTCAAAGACATCACCAACTATAGCTAGACACAACTCGCCTCTTAACTCAAGTTTAATAAAACCATCAGTCTTACTTAAACATCGACGCTTCCACACGCCAAACCCCATGTTTCTTGTTCTTGCATCCAGGAATCAAAAAAAGCTACTTTGAAGGCTGGTCTTTGTCTTGGCAAGTGTCTTGACTCTTAAAACTAGTTTCTTCACAAAAATAAAAAACAAATAACAGCACCTTTTATTTGTTTCGCACCATAAGTTGCAAAAATGTTCCTAGTATTAAACAACTATCTAATATAGTCTCTGGCCCTACTAAATAAATTCCTAGTATTCATATCAAGAATGGTTTTCTGGTTAGAAGTTTAGAACTATGTAATTCTAGCATCACTGAACATGATGTCCGGTTGCCTGTAATTTTGGGCTGCCTATTCTGCCATTGGCTAACCCGTCGGACACTTTGCAAGATTTGCCTTCAAGTTTTTAATGGAAATAGCAAATGATGTCATCTACAACGCTTCGTTAGATCGAATGACTTGTTTGAAAGAGAAGACAAAAACAGCCAGAAAACAGAATAATTGTTCAACAATGACAAGACATCCCGACAGGGAGGAAGGAGTTTAAAGTGATTGTTTCTTTAAAAATTAGTTTACTATTAAAATTTATAATTTTAAAATTTTTAATAATATCTCTTATCATCATTATAATTTTTTAAAATTTTCACATAAATTAAAATAAATAATTTAACTTTTTAAATTTTTAAAGATGAAAATAATATTAAAAAATATTTCTAATAATATTTTATTCAAAAACGAGCTTTTAATCGGCCAGTGCTTGATTAAAAACAGGGTTTTCAAGGATTGTATAAAGTGGGATCAATGGACAACAGGAACTCTAGTTACTCTAAATGGATTTACAATCTAGCTCAATTTATTGTAAATGGATTTGCTCAAAAGATCTGAATATTGTAAAGCTTTTTTACCTTCTCTTCCCATATTAACTAGAGATTCTACGTTGCTTAGAACATTTTCCTCTTGCCGTACGGAATGATGCCACTGAGAAAGCTCGTTCCAAAAATCTTTGGACAACAGCTACCAAATATGATTTTATACGCTGGGTCAGAACAAGAATTATGGGCATAATAACATCCACCATTTGCAAGAAAATGATATACAGACCCCCCTAGAGATGGGGGGCAAATCACTCACAAAACATGGTCAGGTAGGTAACATCCTTTTCTAGCAGAAGTATCTTTCAGCATTGGCACTCGGGGACTGCCACATACGTTTAAGAGTAATCTGAATGAGATTCATAGAAATCACTGGGACAAGGAGACATGACCTCTTGCTCTAGTAACTGCAATACGTGGTTCATCAATGGCCGATCATCTGGATTTGCATCTGTGCATGTGGCAGCTAATTCCAGAATTGCTTCCACAGATTCCATCTCAGCATCTGTGCACCTTTTATCTAATACCTCGTCCAATCGGTTTTGTTTCAACAGCATATTTATCTACACATGATCAGATTAAGAATCCTTCTATGTATAGCATTCTACCTGAGGGAAAATAAGAGCATATTGAGGAAAGGAAATTTACGGAGAGCTTACCCAACCAACAACATTTAAGCCTCTCTTCACAAAAGTTGAATCAGTTGGTCTTTTTCCAGTTACAAGCTCAAGCAAGAGGACTCCAAAGCTATATACATCTGACTTCTCGGTAGCTCTCCCACTTTGCAGGTACTCTAAAAAATACAATGGATTAGTTGGTCTTAACCATTGGTATCAGTAAGATGGGGCAAATATCCAGGCAAACAAATAAAATGGCACATGAGGAACAAGGAGTATGACCCATAATTACTGGATATGATTTTTCAGATGTACACAACCCATACAGTGGGAAAGAAAATGAACGGAAACGATTCGAATACTCTTAATATTCTTTAACCATTTAAAACTACAACCATTTAACTAATATTAAACAAATATGGAGCTAAGTTCCCAGAGAACCACAATCCCAGCAACAATCACACCGTACATTTGAAGTCAAGCATAAGCGATCATCTATTTGCCCAGAAAGCAAGTAGATTCAAGGTAGAGGAAAGTGAGTGGTTCTAGCCAGCAGTTAAGCAGAAATGTGTCAGAAAACAATCTCATTGTCAGTGCTTTGGCATACCAAAGCCGTTATTTGATTGCTCAAAAGATTCTCTGCTGTAATCCACTAGATGGAGAATTGCAATGTGACAGAATAGCAAAGTTATTATTTTCAAAAAAAAAAAAAAAGAATAGCAAAGTTATTAAGGGAAAAATATTATTAGTTACACGTACAATCATTGCACAATGTAGCACCCTGATTTCTAAAATTTAGTTGAACACCATGATCTTCTCTATCCTTACTCTCTTTGGATTCTATATTGCTTCATAAATTTTATTTAACAAAAAGGGACACAAAGCACTTTATATAGTCTACAAAAATAACTCGAGCATGAAGATTCATAACCAATAGTGCCTTTAATTTCCGCTAAAATTCAATACAAATGAATCCATTGATTACAAAACTAAAAAGTCATGAGTTGAAAAAACCAAAAAACATGTCACGAAAACTAAAAGACCAATAAATTTAAATCAAAACTTGGCTTATAAAAAAGGTTTAGAAAAGCAAGATCATTATACATTTAGCTCATCCGCTCATTTAGTTAATATTATTGAATGTGACGATTGTGACATTTGATAGTCATGATCCAAGCGACTTTAATCTTAAAAAACACCAAAAAGAGCGCTTAAAGTTCACTTTTGTAATGCGCTTTGCTTTCGGTAGGCTAAGCGCTTTGGCCTCAGTGCTAGCGTGCACTTAACCAACATTGTACGTGATATATAATCACACAACCTGTTATTCTATAATAGGGAAACAATATAAACAGCAAGATTCTATGGGCTAAATAAGAATTACTCATAAAAATGGATAAATGACTGAACTTTTTATTAAGCGCAGAAATTGTAGAGGCTAAATCAAAATATACACCTGGTGCTAAGTAGCCAAAAGTTCCAGCAACAACGGTTGTGACATGCGCATCCTCGTCAACCAAAAGCTTGGCAAGGCCAAAGTCTGATACACGAGGCTCCAACTTTTCATCAAGGAGAATGTTGCTGGATTTTATGTCACGATGCACAATCTTTGGACAGCAGTCATGGTGCAAGTATGCCAGACCCCTGGCAGAACCAAGGGCTATTCTCAATCGGGCACCCCAGTTCAAGGTACGTTCTTCAGGCCCATGCTCTAAGAAGAAAAACACAAAAACGAAAAAGGCTAGAAATCAGATATCGCATTTCAAATTTTAGCACTTGTTAAATTTTATACATTGGGATACTAACTTGGATTCAAGTATTGGGAATACATAATTAATGACAATAAGCCAAAAAGAAAATAAAACCAAAACAAACAAATAATTCAGCCACCAAAGATGCATATATCTAGAAAGAAAAACTGAGAGACGACACTTTTCAGTGTTAAGGATTTTGGAAAAAATTTCTTGCAGCCATGTAATTTTCTTCAGGACTTACGACAGTCACGCGAATTAAGGGGACAAAAATCTCAAGTGCTGAAGTTGACCATCAAATTGAGAGATGACAAAAGCTAATTTTGTTCAGATATTTATTGTTTTTATTTCCACAATCCAGCACATTGCAGCATGTAAACAAAACCCACAAGATCCAGATTTGTGAAACATACCATGCAAGAAATCATCTAAGCTGCCCATAGCCATATAATCATAGATAAGAAGCTTTGAAGCTGGGAGTCTGCAGTAACCTCTCAGGTTTACTAAATTTATGTGCTTGATGCTACCCAATATCTCCAACTCTCTCTCAAATACTTGATCAGATCCTTCGCGACTTCGATCAATCCTTTTAACCGCAAATGTTCCGCAATCATTCATTACCATCCTGTATACAGTACCAAACCCACCCGACCCCACCACATCCTCTTCATCAAGAGATTCTAGCTTTTCTATGATCTCACTTGATGGGTATGGCAGGTCACCATGGAAAGTAATAAGTTTTGTGCCTGTTCATACATCAGATATTTACTGGCAATGAGAATTATTGTAGGGTAACAAAATAATTATATTTGATAAAGCATCCACTCACTTGCATCTTGCTGGACTTGCTTTTTGACCTCCATATATCTCTTAGCTGCTCTTTCCTTCTTTGATAGCATCCAAGCCCAGAGCAAAGCAAGCAGCACAACCAGCGCAAGGCACAATGTGGACATTGCGCCAATTAGCACTCCCTTTACATAATGAGAAGATCGCTTAGTAGGGACTGCAGAAACCCCACAATGAATAAGTATAAGTACCTTGAGCACATATCCAAATGCAAAATGGTCAAAAGTGACTTTGCTAGAGCTAGAAACCAGATCAAGTCAGACAATTCATCGGCCAACAAAAATCCCAGAAAATATGCTTAAACCAAGAAACTTACCTGCTGCTTCATCACTTGCAGCATGTGGTAGCACTACAGGGAATCCCATTGAAGTCCTACATGGCCTGTTTACTTGCCGGCCACAAAGGTCAAGATTGCCAATAAACCTATGCATAAGCAGCACATTTTTTAGTAAATGGAATGGGATGGACCATGAAACAAAATACGAGTGACTAAGATAGGCAGGAAAAAGAAGGCATTTGTAATTACGTCATTACCACATAGAGGTATACAACTAAATATTTTCTAGATGATGATGATTATTTCAAAACCTGAGTACTTCTGTTTTTATCATTCCACAACACTTTTTTTTATACAAGTAAGAAAATCATTCCATAAGACTTAAGAACGTAAGACTTGGTTGAGCATGAAATACCCCTCTGGATTGGGTAAAAGAAGGTAATGAAGAGGATTCCCCATTGCTTGGAAGGAAGAAAGTATTGCTCTTTATAATAATTCCAGATGTTTCTAATTGTAACGGTGACTAGTACTTTAGGAGTACAAGCTAAGATGTAGCTTGAGCTTTCCTTGAGTCATTACATAACCTCTCTTGCTACTCTCCTTTTTAATTCTACTCTCCTTTTTTATTAAAAAGGAGAGAGAACAGAAATATGCAGAATATAGAAGTTAGTTAAGGAATAAATAAAGTGATACATAAGAATCACCTTTGCAAAATCAGTCTCCAGCCCTTGCAAGTAGCTACTGATACAGCAAGATCTCTCTATTTTCTATTGCTTCTGTTCATTTTGTTTCTCTTTTCCAGAATTTTAGTGAAAGTCCAGATATTAATTTTACTTGAAGTTTTCCATTACAAACCAGCACAGAACATTCATTTTATCTCAAATGATTTAAAGCCACAGGATATGATTTACACCATAGGTTTTTTTATCAGTAATATATTATGAGTTACACCATACATACCAATCCACTACTCTAACTGACTAGCTTACTGCTTTCCTCCACACCTCAAATCCAAAGGCCAAATGTTAATTCCCTATGTTCCTTATTCCTTGCCACATGAACCAAAATGGGCAGTCAAGAACAACTGGGAATCAAGTAAAGGCATCCTCATGCTACTTCTGAATTTGATAGGTCCCTGTATCAATTCTACATGATAATTTCCATTATAAGCCACTACACAACTACTTTTATCTCAAATGATTCAAAGCTGCATATTATGGAGTTCCGCCATACAAACCAAACCAACATACCAATGCACTACTCTGACTGGCTAGTTTATTACTTTCCTCACCTCAAATACAAAAGCCAATGGTAATTCCAAATGTTCCTTTTACCAGGGCGCAATATACTCAAATGAGCATAGGCAAATAAAAAAAAAATGGCAAAGCCATGAAAAGAGTACTCACGAGGTGTTCCCAAATGTGCTTAGAGCTCCAAAATCTGGGATCTCACCAGAAAAAAAGTTTGTGGACAAGTTCCTAACACAAATTACACCAATATAAACTATCAGGATATTGTCTATTCCCATATATTATACAAGAATATGAAACTAAATAAGCCACATATCTATATATCTGGTGGAACTTACAGTGAGCGTAACCGTGTCAGACGGCCAATAGAGGAAGGTATAGCACCCTTTAACGAATTGCTTGATACATCCCTATATTCAATGTTCTGGTGTTACAAGCTTATCATGATGCATAATTATATTTATAAATAACCACTTATCAAAATAAAATTATATTTATAAATAACCACATCGGTAATTAAGTGATGAGCAAAAATTAACTGATAGGTATTTAAGTGTCTATTAGGAAGGAGAAATTAAATAACATCAAATACCATGTAGGTCAAAGATCTTACAATATGGTGAGAGAAGAAAGGTTGCCAATGTCAGGCGGTATGCCTCCTTGGAGATAATTTGCTCGCAAGTACCTAAAGGAATGTGGACGGGGGGCAGGGGGAGTCAATGCAAAGAATCAACCACCAAATAATCGAATACAGAAATTAAACAAAACTTTAAACAACTAAGTAGCGAACCGTTTCACTTACAAGGCCCGGAGCTCAGTACAATTTGTAATTTCATTAGGAATAATTCCATGTAAGCTGTTCTGGTGAAATGCCCTGGTTCACAAACAAAAAATAAAAACAACAGAACATTAAGAAAATTTTAAAAAGTAAAAGTTGTTTCAACTCATCCCTCTGATATTGGTTTTTGATGTGAAAATTAGAGGGAGAAGGACTTACAGTCTATGTAGTCTACTCAGTTTACCGATGCTGGGAGATATAGTCCCTCCTAGTTGCATGTAAGGTAGATTTCTGAAGAAACAAAAAAATACAATTTTGAAGAAGATTTACACTTCCAAAGTCAATAACATAGATGGTAAAGGAAGGTAAAGTGAAACAATATATGCATACTGAAGGATAGGGTCTAACATAAATGAAGCGGACTCGTTGGCGATAATACCATAGAAGGTAAAGTGAAACAATATATGCATATTGAAGGATAGGGTCTAACATACATAAAGCGGACTCGTTGGTCATGGGGATGGCAAGTGACACCAGTCCATTCGCATGGGGACACATCGGAAGCTTTCCAATTACTGAGGACGTTTCTAGTGTCATTCAAAGTGCTTTTGATTTCCAATAATGTCAGACCTGGAATGTAAAAATCACTTAGAAAGAGTATTACTTCCAAGCTTCATTTAGTTGCACAAAAATTTCAAGCTTTAAACCAAACATCTTTAGAATTCCCCTGAAGATAAAGCAAGCTATTTAACTAGGTTAGAGTTGCCTATTCCACCCTCACAAAACTGAGAAAAAAAAAAAGGAACAGAAACTAAAGGGAAAGCTTTCTTTCGTTACAATGGGTTCCCCGGCAATTTATCATGAACCAAAAAACTCAAGGAAAAAGAACATGAAATGCAACGTGGCTTTACCATCTTGATTGAGAGCGAGAGAGCTAGGGCTCAAAAGAGTAATCGCATAAATCAGAGAGAGGACCCAAACAAAAACACCCATTTCCATCCCTTCTTCCAAAATGGACTTTCTGGGTAGACTGCTCTTGGTATAGTATTCCCCGGCAAAAACAGAGGGGAGAGAGTGTGTGTGGAGTGAAGCTGAACTCCTATAATAACAGTAGTGGGTGGAGTAGAAAGGGGAGTGTCGTGATGGTGGGGGAAGACTTCCATGAATTATGATTAAACTAATAATTATTCGCAGCACGAAGAGAGAGAGAGAGAAGGAGGGAGTTCACTTTTCCCATATTTTTGAGCAGAGTGAAAGGCAGTCTTTTCAAAAATGTTACCGAAAGTCGTGCAGAAATAAGTAGCCGTTGTCCAATGGAAAACTCAAAAAAAAAAAAAAAAACAACACACCAAAAAAGAGAGCTTCAGCTCTATTCTCTCGCGTCGGTAAAATAGAAAACTCGCCTCTTTTCGAAGAACACGTGTTCGAAAACATCAACCTGACCCAATTAGAGCAAGCTATATGGCCACGTCAGACTTCAAGTGTTGGAAATGTTTCTGCGGAGAATAAAGGCCTATCAAGCTCTGCCCGCACACCGTACGTGTCTGCATAGTCAGTTACCGAGAGAGACATGATATCTGTCACCAAAGTTTTGAGTTCGCTCCAAAAATTCAAATTATTATATTTGTTTTTTCGATCAGTTTCAAACTATTATTTACTATTATTTTATGGGATTTACTATACATAGTTATTCTCAGTATGATTCATCACATCTATAACTTTTTTTATAGAATTTGAATAGAGATGTGATGGATCTGGTTTAATCTAATTTTAAATAAAATTTTAAACTCAATCAGTATATATTAGTTTTAGTTTTATATTTTTAAGACTCAATTCCGCATCCCTTATCTTCTAAATTAATACTTTTGATTTTATCGATTCTCGTCTAGTTCAGTCTGATTTTCTAGTTTTAATATATTATATTATATAATATTATAATATATAATACTATAGTAATAATATATTATAGATGATATATTACAATATACTGTAATATATAGTGATATAAGATTTTAAAACTTAATATTATATTAAATAGTAATTTATTATATAATATAAAACTATTTTATATATAATTATATATTATATATAAAGATTATATACAATATAAAAAATTATAATATATATATGAACAGGTCCAGTTCGATTTAAAAAAAAAATGAAAATCGGATCGATTTTGACCAGTTTTAAAAAAAATAAAACCGATACCGAATTGAACCAAAGTTGGTATCGGACAGAACCCACCGGTTCGTTCCGATTTATCGGTTCACTGATTTTTTTTACACCCCTAGATGTGAATATATTTTTCATGGGATATGAAGATGTTTTCATAGAATGTGGAGTGGTGAAGAATGGCTAATGAGAAGAACTTATTTTATTTTATTTTCAAATTGGACAAAAGAATTAAAATAATAAATTTTAAATTTTAAAATTGTTATGTAATTACCCACCAATTTGATAATAAAATTTTTTATAATATTTATAGCTACCTTTCTTTTTTTAATTAATAAGTAGTACTACGCAAACACATATTTTCTCTTTTAATTTAAATTTCAAATTTGGGATTTTAAAATTTTCACTATTTTCAGTAATTGGCACGTTAGCATAGCAGATATAACTATGTAAGTAAAATTAAAAATATAGATAACATTTTATTTAAACATAATCTCAAAATCTATCATTAATTAATTGTGTAAAGTATTATATATTACGTTATATTTTCATTCGTGGTTTAAAAGGAAGATAGAATATAATATCTAGTATCATCTTGATAGTTAAAAGTTAAAAAAATACAAATTTAAGAAATTAAAATAAAAATTGGTGATAACAAAAAATTTTGATTTTTTAAAATAAAAAATATTGAAAGAAGGTGACCATACAACCACTCCTCGACAGAACGAGTGGCCACACCAACCATCTATATTCAAAAGCTAACCCATTAGGTGCATATTAATACTAAATTAATAACAAGATACTAATTATGTCGAAAGATGTTTTTATATAAAAGTGTTTGTTAAAAGTTTCTAAAGAAGAAAATATTGCATCAATTGGTGCATATTGCAAAATAATAGCAACAGAAAATATCTCCACATTTCATGTCATCCATATATCTAGCATGCCTAACAAGCTTGTAAGCCACAAAATTATTTTTTTTTAAAGAAATTTTCATCATTCATTCATAAAAAAAATTTACATACATGACCGAATATATTATGAGATGTTCTCATGTGAAACATGATATCATAAACTAAAATAATGTATTTGAAACTCCACCAGTACACTATTTCCTTTTATGATTGGTTTGGTATTTATTATTATTGATACTTTCTACAGACAAACGACCAAGAGACAACACTCTCTACCTAAATAAAAACTCAATGTCACCCTTCATAGAAAAAAAGACTAAACATCTATAGACAAATGTCCGATAGACGAATTCTTTTTTTATTTTAATTAACAATAAGGAAATCAAAAAGCAAAGCAATAAGATAGATACGAAAAATGTCGAATTACAGTTTGAACTAACTCCGGTAGACTTTAAAATTTATGACAACCCTTGAAGACAACACTCTTATCTCTTTTCAACTACAAAGTTCAAATTGAAAGCTCTGATGGTAGGGAGTCCGGTGATCTAGAGCGAGTGTCGAGAAAAACTGCCGGAATGGGTGGCGCGCGAGGACCATGTGCAGATGTGGACGGTGCGTGAGAACTACACGTAGTGATTTTTGTAAAACCACCACTTTCCTTCTAACTATTTTTGACTTATGAATCTGTTTATATCTCTCGGAAGTTGCCGGCGAACTGTAAATTTGTCTTTTTCAATATTGAAGAAAGAAAAATAAAACTAAATAAAAGAAATATTAATAGATAAAGTGGATGAATGGAGAAAGGAGGGAAAGAGATGGAGGAGGAGGAGGAAGCCGATGCCTCCTCCCCCTCCAACAAAAATTAAAAATGTTTTAGAATTTAAAAAATGTTTTTTAGATGTATTATTTATTGTGTTTTTTAAAAATAGAGAGAAAGTTAAACAAAAAATCTTTTGTGAAAGTAAGTTTCATATTGGGATTTGAAAACCTCCCCACTAAGGACAATGCTATAGCTTCCACTGGGGGCTCCCGTTGAAGCTTTAGTATGTGTTTTCATATGTTTTTTTTTTTAAGTTATTTTTTATATAGATTTTTTTAACTCTTTTAGATATTTTTAAAAAATAAAATAAATTTAGAACATCATTAAAAACACTTTCTTAATTAGAAAGTAAAAAAATAAAATAAAAAATACTTTCTTAATCACGAAGTAAAATAAAAAATTATAAAAAAATATTTTTTATTTTACTTCATAATTAAGAAAGTATTTTTTTAATAATATTGTGATTTTTTTTTTCAAAATATTTAAAATTGTTAAAAAAATCTATATAAAAAAAAACTAAAAAAAACACATAATAAAACACATGTTAGAGTCCACGGGAGCTCTAGCATTATTCCCCCACCAAACACCTCTGCATTTTTGCTGCCGTGTGGGCCAAACGTTCTATTAGCAACGTACAAGGGTGGCAATTTATGTTCACAAATTATAGTATTTGTGTTACGTCAAGCCAACTCGAACACAATATATTAAGTTGTACGGGTCAAATCTTTAAAATAAAAAACGATCTATTTAAATAACAAATGACATAATATAATCCGTTTTGATCTATTTAATTAATTAAAAATAGGTCAACATGATATGATCAATTTCAACCTGTTTTACGTAAATGGGTTTGGTTTAACCTGCATAATTCATTTAACCTGATCAATATAATCTCACATAAAATTTAAAATTTATATTTATTAGTAGTTACAATATCTCCAAAAAAGATAATAAGACTATCTACTAACAAAACATATCAATATTTTTTAAATTTTAGCATATAAAAAAACTAATATTAAAAACACAGGAATAGCAAATAGGTCCAAAATTACAATCTCAATATTAAAAATATAAGCATATTGAAAAATATTATTACAACTCATCAATAATAAAATTTAAACGGATTATTGTGGATTGATTTCAGGTTAAACGGGTTGACTTGTTAGTAATTGTAACTAAACAGGTCAACTCGTTTTAACCCGTACCATTTATATCAAATCCAAACTCGTTAATTTTGTGTCATGTTCGTGTTAAGTTTACGGATCATGTCACACTGTTACTTATTGTCACCCTTACATACAACCACTCATTTGACAAAACTAGTGGCCACACCAACCATCTATATTCAAAAGCTAACCCATCTATATTCTAGCATAGTAGTGTCATGCTTCTCATGCTCCATTATCCAGTAGTGCAAGGTTGGAAATCATTGACGATCTCTCCAAGTTTGGGCAGATGCAATGCTCATTGATCTAGTGCTGATGAATTCCCTTTCAGCAGGCAAAGCCGTTTACATGATACTTTTTTTTTTTTCGATTATGTGTCGAGAAATTATTTTATCAGAATTGTTCAACTCCATTTATCGATTTATTTTTATTTTCTGTACTGTAATATTTATTTCGAGAGATTTGTTAGGGCTCACCCCCTTACGTTTTAATTTGAATAGATTTTTTTATGCCGTCTAAAATAAGAGCATTGGTATTAGATTGGGCAAAGTTATAGTCAAATTTAGCTGTAAATAAGTCACTTTAACTACTTCGCCGCCTAATCTATATAAAATACAACCTACACCGGATAAGCCATTCTTTCATATATATTATTAAAATACTATTTTTTATTTAATGATAATATAATTTTCTCACAAGATTTTTGTAATCTCCACTCTCTCATTCTTAAAAGCTTCCTCAAAGGTTGGCCTCAAACTCCATATTTGATAAAGGTAAATACACAACAACTGATCTTCTCATTGCAAGGATAGATCGATGATTAAACTAATGTCATTGCTCTGAGAGACATTTTCTAGAAAAGTTTGGAGGTAGAAATCATCTTCAAAATGCATTAATATTAATGGTCGTATTAACATATAACTTCGGGCGATACAATTAATAGTGAGTTATATAAAAATTAAAGACTCACCATAAATGGTAAGGTTTATACAAAATAAGATTAATTTGTAACGTTATCCAAAAAACTAAAAATCTGAAAAAATGTATGTTTATAGATATGTATTATTTATTATATGAAGAACATTTAATGAAAATGACAAATATTAATCAAAATAAACTCACCTAGTGTGTCATGTAATAAGACATTGATAATAATAAATAGTGTAGATTAACAAATAACAAATAGCCAAGTACCAAGAAATAATCAACTCAGTCTTCTTTTCAATTAAGTTGTACTTCACATGATGTGGAAATAACGTTGATGCAGGCTGCCCCACTGCCCAAACTTGGAAAACAAGACTTCTTTGCATTCATTGTAGTCATGTGACACAATAGCTAGCTTGGTTTCAATTCATTTTGAAAGGTTTTGTCATTTTTAGTCATGTTAATAATTGATACCATGTGTATGCAGTTTAAGGCCTGGTTTGCTTTCGGGAATAAAACCCAAAACTTTGAAAACGTCTTAGAGTTTTCGTACAGTCAAATGTTTTGTAAAAACAAACACTCACTTTTGGACTACTAGTTTTCATTTCACAGTTCTCACTCGTTCTCTTTCTTACTTCATAACTATTCATTGATGATGAAACCAACAAGCAGAATCTCATCTCGTGCATTTCACTGATCAATATTTCCATGCAAATTTTCCTCCATCCCCCCCTCCTTTCGATCTCATCTTTCTTTCAGAATTCAATCCCATTTCTCTCGTGTTGCCATTTCATGTGCATCCTCTTCTACACAATAATGTCATTGCATGAGTTGGCTTCCTTGTGGATGCCTCAAAAACAGATCCCCAAGAATTGAAGACTCTGCACCGAACCTTTTTAGAGCTAGTCGTGTGAATTTTTCCTGTTCTTCTACCCATCACTCAACGATCATAGTCGCATGGTCTTCTCCTGTTTCATTGCCCCAAGCTCCCTACATATAGGACATGCCGAAAGCTAGGAAAACCCACAACAAGACCACCACGTTTAGGTGTTGTAACCGTCGTTTATCTCTAAAAAATGACTGTCATAAACACTTCCTCACCCATTCGACAGGCACCACGGGTCTGAGAACGAGGTCGTTCCAGGTATTCCATTTCCCCTCTAGGTTGTTTTTTATATCAATAATTTGTGCAAATATGTTGTTTATTGTTGGTTTATGCGCATTGTGACTGATTTGTTTGTGGCTATGGATTGATTAGTGGAGTTATTTGTGTGTTTGGAGTTAAAATGACACACGAAATAATGATTTGGTTAAAATGGTATGAGATGAGTTTCCTTTGAAATCCTTACTAGTTACTATTTATCCTGATAGTCTGTGGATTTCTAATGGGTTTAACATGCAGGCCTCAGGGCAACACACGTTTCGGTGCTAGCTTTATGTGAACCTTGGCACTATGTCATGATGGTTCTGATGGCCATGGTTTAGATAGTCAGTTGCGTGGACAAGATTCACCATGGTTGTTATTGATGGCGTACCTAGGATTCTTGTAATATTTATGTTTTATATGTCTCGGATGCTACTTTGTTTGATATTAATTATTGTAAGGTTTTATGTTGGAAAATTGAGAATTTTTGCATATGGCTTTGCATTCCCATCACAAATGATGCCGACCTACTTTCTGAGTTTCAATTGTCACTCCTTTTTACTTCATAGATTGTGTAGACCTGTCATATTGGGAAGTGGTGATGATCGAGCTGGTTGCATTTTGTGCTACAACTTATAGGAAGCTTGAAGCTCATAAACCAAATGAATCTTATGTACTAATAGAAGATAATATTCTGAATATTCCAAAAATAATTAACAAAAAAGTTCAAAAAGAAGAAAATGACATTTAATATACATATATGTATATAGTTATATATGTTCAACAGCCAAGGAATTGGATAAAGGAGAGAAGAAATAAGTTAGCCTTAAATGTAATTTTTATCCTCAAATTAAACTTACATATTGGACTTTTAAAGTTTCATGAATTGACAAATAGTATAGTTATTCCAAATATGATAGTTAAGACGATCAAAAATAGGCAATATCACAATCCTACATGAATTGGATCTCAACAAAGTGTACTGTTGATTTACAGCTAATTACCCAAACTATAGGCTATATGTGACAAATTGCAACATTCTTCCAACTCAGACCATTAATATCATTTGAAGTAGATAATATGGCACAATCTTAACGTGTTTATAATTTGATATTTGACAATAGTAGAAAAGGGTAACATGTCATGCCTCTTAGTTTATGATGCAAATGTAAAAGAGATTGTAGTTTGTGAGGTGAAGACCAAAAAGTCAAGACATGCTAGATAAAATTAAATTAGTTTGGGGTCCAATTCTCTTTCAATGTCATTATTAAGGGACATCAGGTTTTTGGTGGTCTTTTAGGGAAAAACAATTCTAGCTTTATGGGTTTTATTTGTTATAGAACTATTGATATCATTCTGACCAAATCCTGAAATGCCTTTTTAGTAGAGGGGTTGCTTTGTCATGTACTGCAGTTCATGATTTTGAGGTACTGCAGAGTGGTTGTGTCATTTGCCCATCCTTCTAAAGCTTATAAATAATATACTTATAGTTGTGCCAACATATATCTCATGTACTAGTTGATATTGACATCATAAATAGGGTCAGATGATGGTTTATTTCAAAGTAATTAACAAAACCTACATATATGACTTTCCTCTATATTATTAGTATACTTTTATTTTTAGTACTACTCAAACTTCCAATCATTTTTTAACTCGCCAGTCAGGGTAATTCACAGTTTCATTTTAAGTTAGCCTTAGATTTATAAATGCATCCAAACAGAATAAAACACTCTATTCCTTCAGTTTTTTTTAATTCTAAAAAATTGGATTCAAATAAAATTAATTTATTAAAAAAATCATTCCTTGTTTTAACTATTAATAATTTGACTACCAATTTATAACAACCATTTTCATTTGTTAGCGTTACTGCCTACGCTTCTTTCGACTATCTCACCCTCAATAGGTATGACCCACTTCTCCTAAAAACAGTTTGGATTTCATTTATCATTTCTGTTGCCACGTAATACACATCTTTACATACATCTTTCATATCATATTATTAGCATTTTCATATAGACCTCGATTCAAACATTTCACACGTTGATCGTGAAATATGGGCGAACAGAATGGAGGACGTCTTCATTGACATGATGTATGCTGATGCCCTTAATGGTGCACTGAGGTCTAGCAAGACCACTTCTAGGGACCACGCTTCCTATGATGCACGCCTTACGGCTTTGGGCATAAGGACGTATGACACGAGCCAAGTGAAGGGAAAAATACATAGGCTAAAGATGATGCAACAGCTTTTCACCAACCTAATGCACCAAACTAGTATGGGATGAGATCCCGATACAAAGACGGTTCTAGGGAGGAACGAACATTGGGCAAATGCCATTAGGGTAAGGAAGCTCTAACCATGCCATTTATAATATTGTACAATAATCCCTTTATTGATTAGAATTTTTTGTCACCTTAATCCCTCTCTAATATATAGATATTGAAATTTTGACCAGGCCAAACCACAATTGAAGAAGTTTTGTACCTCAGGCTGCGCACGATATACAGAGCTCTGTACTATTTTTGGAGCTTCAGTTGCCGAACGCACACTCCACCACGTGTCCACCGAACCGCCACCAACTCTGGACAAGGAGGAGCGTCTTGATGCTAAGATGTGGCGTCAGGGCCCGGCACTTGGCAACCAAGCCTGTTTGGATTTTGTTTATGATAGTCCAACGCAGTTTTCCATGCACATGGGGGAACCATCAACTCGCTCATCCTGACGACGTCATAAGGGAGGGCAAAGCAACCAACAGGATGAGGAGATATCGAACATAGTTGTAGAGATCACGAGTTCCTATCAGGCAAGCCGAAAGTGTTATGAGGGTAGAGGGGAAGCATCAGGGCAAAATCGTAGCAGAGGATCGGGACATGATATGGACAGTGATTCAGCTTGGGATACTTTTTCACACTGTGTGGCCTTGTTACAGGCACTTCAGCCCCACTGCCGAAATGATCTTTTCTCTCGTGCGTTTGATTGATTAATGAATCCTCTGGCTTAGAGAGGATTTTTAAAGGTACAACTGAAGAAGTTTCTTACCTTGGGCTGCGCAAGATATGCTGAGCTCTGTACTATTTTTGGCGCTTCAGTTGTCATGGGCACACTCCACCACACGTCCACCGAACCAGCACCAACTTCGGACAAGGAGGAGCGTCTTGATGCTAAGATGCGGCGTTGGGGCCCGGCACTTGGCAGCCAAGTTGGTTGGGATTTTGTTTATGATGGCCCGACACAGTTTTCCATGCATGGGGAAACCATCGACTCACTCGTCCTGACGACATCATAAAGGAGGGCAAAGCAACCAGTAGGATGAGGAGATATCAAACATGGTTGTAGCGATCACGCGTTCCTATAAGACATGCCGAAAGTGTTATGAGGGCAAATGGGAAGCATCAGGGCAAAAGCATAGCAGAGGATCGGGACATGATATGGACAATGATTCAACTTGGGATCCTTTTTCACACTGTGTGGCCTTGTTACACACACTTCAGCCCCTACTGCCAAACGATGTTTTTTCCCATGCGTTTGATCAATTAATGAATCCTTTGGCTCAGAGAGAATTTCTGAAGATAGATGATGTTCATAGGCGAGCGTGGGCAATGCATAGTTCATTAGTGACTAGCTTGTGCATTAGGCTATGCATAGTTGCTATGTTGAGTTATAACTTTTCATTGGCGTTGTTATGTATTAAGAGACATCTTATGTGTGCTTTGTTGTTATTACCATTTTTTAGTTTGGAGACATTTTTGGTATGTTGCTTTTACATTTCTTTGGACCTAATGGTATTATGCTATGTTGTTACCATTTGATCTATATCTTCATACATTATGGGTATTATTTCTTTTTTGTTCATGTAATTGTTAATGTTATTAGAGTTTGTGGAGTCCTCCAATAAATTTAGAGATTACGAAGTCATGCCTCTTGCCTTTATAAATTGCTAGATAGTGACTACTTGTCTTGTGTCGTATTTAAAAATTATAGTCTTAATTCTCTATTTATTGGCCAATGGGTAACTGTAGGTTTTGATCAAAATCCAGAGGGCATCAAAGGCATCAATTTCTATCAAAGGTAGTTGATGCAACAATAAGGTTATTCTATTATTCTCCTTCCATTCTATCATTTTTGTTTATTTTTCTGCATATATATCCACTACAACAACATTGTGCTTGCTGAAGTTGGTGCTATCTGGTTGTTGCCCGAGATGCTTGCTTGAGTTGTTCTTGGTTTCTAGTTGCTGCTACTAGAGTGAGATTTTGTTGAAGCTTGCTAAAGTAATCAACTGAATTTGCTGCCCGAGATGCTACTTGCGCTAGCTAGCCATCTTATATTTTCTTCTAAGCTTCCCATTTATATTTTTCTCTCATCAAATCCAAGTCCTTCAAAACTGGATCAATCTTATTTAAAAAAACTGCTTATTCAAGCATTTTATTAATGGGTTATAATACCTATCAAAAAGAAATTTCTGAATTGAATGTTAGGTCCAATACCTTTTAAAATATGATAGCTTTTGCTTACTTATAAAGAACTTCATGTCTCTGCTTATAATTTCTTTTAATAAATTTGGTTAGAAAATTGAGGTGGGTTTATATGATTTTGTTGAAAGCCTGAAACTTTATATCGGATTGACTAGATGCAGCTGGTTTGCATTAGATGGCCACTAATTTGTGCAAAATGGTCACTAATTTATAGGGTTTTTTCGTTATGGTTATGTTAGGGTTATGATAAAATGAAGTCAGAGGTTGGGCTTTCTGAGTGCAAAATGAAGTCACTCTACTTTTCTTCTTTTATGTGTGGTTTGGTTGGCTTTTGTTGATTTGTGATACTCTCATGTTGAGGAAATCATCTGAGGAAAAACGTCTACAGTTTATCCAATCATGTGCATAATGCATTACTAGTTAGATATGATGAATTTTGGATCAGTCTTAACCATTCATTGTTGATGCATCCTGGCAAACATGAAGTTTCATTTTACTGTTGCATTACCTTAAACATCGTGGATTGTTCTGAATTATAAAAGAATTTGGAGGCTAATTAACCTGTCATATTGGAATGCTAGTTAGAATGTTCTGAATTATAAAAGAATTTGGAGGCTAATTAACCTGTCATATTGGAATGCTAGTTAGAATGCCTTTTTACTGATGCATTTTACATACTTTTACTAGTTGGAATGCATTACTAGTAACATCAGTAACTGATGCATTACTAATGCATTACTAATTGGAATGTCTTTTTTTAGAGAACCTGTCATATTGTTGTTGCTGGTAAGCCGTTCTCTGTGTGGCATATTTGAGTACTCCCAATCTAACTCAATTATTGCACTTGCCTTTTCACCCCTAGAAAAAAGAAGAAATATTTTCTATTCTTTATCTAACCAACATCTAAAGTTGAAGTAAGGCCTATTATATATGTTGTTTACAGCTTGGGTTTTATAATGTCATTTTTGAGTCTGAATTTGAAATATTGATTCATTGGCCTTATCACAGTTCTTCTCCATCTTGTAAATTCTTGGAGATTTGAGTTTGATTTTGAATTATTGATTCATTGGCCTTATCACAGTTCTTCATTGTACAACCTTTAGGAGTTAACGGTTCCTCACTTTTGAATCTTGTCTATACATATAGTACAATTCATCTTCCTATGTATGTTAGAGAATGAATGATAACAATCTTTGGAGTGAAGGGAATGATACTGATGATCCGGCAGAGGTGATAGATATCATGAACGTAATTAGGAAATGTCCAGCTGACGGAGAAGGAATCACCCAATGCCACAACATAATATAGGCCTCCGCGGGCAAGAATATATTTTAGGAATTTTAAATAGCCATCCAGATAACTGCAAGGATATATTTTGCCTGAAGGTACCTACATTCCGTTGTTTATGCACATTGTTACGTAACAATCACTTGTCATGTGAATCTAGAAGAGAAGTGACGGTGAAGGAATTTATGGCTATGTTTTGCCTTCTTGTGGGCCGCGCAGAACGCTAGCAAATTGTTGGGGACATGTTTTAATATTCGACACAAATAATTAATAAACACGTCAGAAAGGTGATTAATGCATTATGTGAGGTTGGGAGACATTTGATTGTGCCAACACATATGGACAACATGCTCCCTTATATTTCAAGCAACCCTTGTAATTATCATTGGTTTAAGGTAAGAAATCAAATTCAAACTTTCCTTACAAAATAAAATATAACAATCACTTCATCTAAGAGGTAGTTGTTTATTGACGGATTTATTTATGACTTGATAGGGATGCATTGGTGCGATGGACGATACCGTGATACCAATTGTCGCCCCAGCTGAGTTGTGTGAGGCATATCGAAATAGATTGGGGTGAGTTGCCCAGAATGTGCTGGCTATAGTTGACTTCGATATGAAATTTATATTTATATACACTGGAAGGGAGGGATCCGCGCATAACGCACGTGTCTTCCACCATGCTGGCAGTGATTCATAAACCTGTTTTCCATGGTTACAAGAGGGTAAACATTTTTTTTTTTTTGGGAAACGTTTTCAAATATTTTAAAGTTGGAACTGATATTATTTTTCCGTTATATTAATTGAATTGTGTGCTTTGAATTTAAATGAACTCTCAGGTTAGTATTATCTTGTCGATTCATCTTACCCATGCACCACAGGATTGTTGCCCCATATCCAAGAGAACGCTATCACATGAGTGATCGTCACAACCAGAGGCAATTTTAGGGGTATAAAGATTATTTCAATTATCGTCACTCAACAATTTGTAATATTATAGAACGAATTTTTGGTATTATAAAAGAATGGTTCAAAATCCTCTCGTTCATGGCTGCATATTCTGTTGAGCGGCAAGGCCTCATTATTACAGCATGTTGTGAGCTGCACAACTTTATTAGAATGGTCACCCCCGATGACTGGATATTTCAAAAGTGGAGTAGGATGCACCTACCAGTTATTGAGCCTCTGGTTGGTGATGGGGCATCCTCATCTTGTAATATAGACTTGAAAATTGAAGCACAAAATAGTATGGTTGTGAGTAGAGAAGAGATTGCCATTTCTATGTGGGAAGCTAGGGGTGGCAATTGATGGTGTTATTTAAAAATCAGCATTTATTTGAAACTGTTATTTTATTGTTGGGATGCTAAAATTACCCTTATTTTGGACAACTGATGTATTTTATACATTCCAAAAATTTAAACGTTTTACGATTGTCGCTGTGAATTGCTCAATATTTCATCAGGAAACTATTTGATTATTTATTTAAGCAGAAATGGTAGATGAATCGAAATTTTGGATTCATTTATTTTATTCATTTTTACTTCATATTTTGGGAATATATTTTTTAAATGAGGTTGTGTTTATTTTATATTTCTAATAGGTTGCAAAATATTTGATAAAAAAATAGGATATAATAACCAATCTTTGGTAAATAAAGAAGCAGAAAAAAAAAAAGGAAACGTTTCAACCTGCCTAGAAAAACACCAAAAATGTTCACAAAAATTGCCTCATTGTTCAACAGTTTTAACGACATTTATCAGCGCGGGTTTCAACGATTTTATGCAATTCTTTATTATAAAGAATTAATATAATTATTTGTGGGTCCCACCAGTATAAATGTTTAGAAAGAAGTCAAACTAATCTCACCTCATCTCTATAAACTAACACACATATTTCATCTTATCTCATCTATACTTAACATATCTCAATATTATCCATACATATCTCAAAAAATCTCTTCTCATCTTATTCTAAAAACAAAAGAGTCTTAAATCATGTCTTCTTATATTAATCACTTAAATAAGAAAATAACTTAAAATATGTCACATCAACTAGCTACTGTAATTAGAGATAACAAAATTCAAGATGGAGAATGTAGACACATGATGAGAAGATATATAATTTTCCAATTTTCATATTCATCCAATTGCCAGGCATTCACAAGTCACATTCAACCCCCAATTGCATTAGACATCTAATCAATTACAAGGAAATATACCTTATACAAGGAAACTAGGATCATTAACAAAAATAAAAAAACAAATCTAGATATTCTAGAAAGCATAATCTATTTTTGCAAGAGTATTTGATCTCTTAATTATATGCTTTTGATGCGTTTTGATTAGTGCAATATTTTATTTTCATTTTTTAATTGTTGAAACGATATATATTGCCTTTAACTGAACTTGTGTTCTAAGTAATAGAAATAGAATTTTCTTCTTGTTGGCTTGCTAGCTCCTTTTTATACTATGGATGTAATAGAAATGTATGACGCTTGCATAACCAACTATAATTGTATCTAGTATTATTGGATAAAAAATGATAGAAACAAAAATAAAAGGATAAGAGTCATGACTCCTTTTTACACTATGGATGTTTATGTTAATAATAACTTCCTTAATTACCAAACCTGAAATGTTGATTACTATGTACTGGTGTTGATTATTACGTATTGATGTAGAATATAACTCCTGTTCTCACAGCTGTATGTGCACTACTAAAGATTGATTTTTACGAAGAGCCGGTAGTCATATGGAAGTGGCTTCGTCCTAAGTTTATTAATAAAACCTCATTACGGAGGAGGAATACAGTGGTTACAAGCCAAGTATTAGGGAGTTTACAGATAAGAAAATAAAAAACCTCCCGAATACAAACCAACCAAAACCGAAATAAAAGAAACAAAGAGATGAACAATCTAAACAAGCCTATTAAAAGAGCACAAAAAAACTAACAGGCCTAAACCAAGACATGTAAAAATCTAAACAAGCCTAGAACAAGCTAAACAAGCCTAAAAAGCAAACCAAGAAATAGCAAAGCTAACGACGGAAATAAGGAAGGCCTAAGAAATCCAGCCACACAATACCTCTTAAAAATCGGAGAAGATCTTGGTTGCCATTATATGTGACATTCATCCCCATTTCCCATTCTCTAGCAAGAAAATCCGCTGCACTATTACCTTCCTGAAATTGATGAGCCACCACGAAATTAATCCCCTCAAGTCTTTTCGCAAAACCTCCCAAAACTCCCAAAGATACCATAAGGTACATTTGCCATTGCGAAGCCAATCTACAATAATTTGAGAATCACTTTCAATAATCACATTGACCATATGGAGCCGTTTACACAGTTTAATACCATCCAGAATTGTTTTCACTTCTGTGCCATTGTTTGTACCGACCCCATAAGAGGCTAAGAAAGCCCCTTTTACCATACTATTCCAATCTCTAATAATGCTGCCCCCTCCCAAATTTTCGAGATTACCTCTGCAACTCTCGTCACAATTAAGCTTCACCCAACTCAGATGGGGCCTAGACCATTTAACAATTTTTCCAGGTCTCATAAAAGTTTGTGGCCTCTCCAAATTAAATCCTTCCAAGATCTTCAAATCATGCATGGATAGATTACTAAACGATCTTATGTTATTCGCCAATAACATAATCCACACCCGAACACTTCACCAGATAGTTATAGCATTATAATACTTTCCATCCATTCTAGTAGGGGTGGGCAGCGGGGCCCCGCCCTGCTTTTGCTCTACCCATTCAACGAGGCGAAGCTCCCGATCCGTCTGACCTCCCAGACGAGGGCGTGGGCGGGATAGGGGCAACCCTCGTCCCGCATCATAAATATATATATGTAAGTATTTATATATATATATATAAAAATAACTCAGGCATGAAACAACGTCGTTTCATGCCTGGTTTTTTTTTAATACCCATAACGAAACGGCACCATTTCATCAATGGCGAAAAGGCGTCGTCTCATGTTTTGTTTCGAATCCCTTCCCCCCGCGAGATCACCATCCCATTCACTCACCTAGAATCTCTCTCTCTCTCTCTCTCTCTCTCTCTCTCTCTCTCTCTCTCTAGTCGTCATGCTCTCTGTGTCTCATTCCGTCGCT
The DNA here is from genome assembly GCF_004785595.1 of Juglans microcarpa x Juglans regia. Lineage (NCBI taxonomy): Eukaryota > Viridiplantae > Streptophyta > Magnoliopsida > Fagales > Juglandaceae > Juglans > Juglans microcarpa x Juglans regia. The sequence goes on along the minus strand of NC_054604.1, from coordinate 4,759,454 downwards.
CGTCGTCACCGTCCGTCACCACAGCCTTTCGTGACTCTTTCTTCATCTCCATCGTCGAAGGTAAAACATCCTAAATTTACTACAATTTTTTGAGAAATTTATTTTATGGAATGGAGATTGGAGAAAGGATGAGATTTAATAGGAGATGGAGGATGGGAGTTTGTGAATTGTGTGCTGTGGAGACTTGATTATGCATGTGGTTCACTGGTTTGAATGGTTGATCAACAATGAGTACAGTGTGTTTGTGTGTGAATCTCTTATCTCTCCGTGAATGTGATTGGTTTATTTTTTCATTTTTTTTGAAACCCTAAAATAATTTAGGGGTTTCAAATCCATTTAGGGGTTTCAAGGATTTGAAACCCCTAAATTATTTTAGGGTTTTGGATTGGGGGGATTTTGAGGATTTACATTAATGTGGGATAAGATCTGATTTTTAATTGGGAAATTAATTTTTTTTACAACTTTTTATAACTCATTTCAATTGGGTATTTAATTTTTTTTACAACTTTTAGTATTTTATAACCCATTTTAATTGGGTGTTTCATTTCTTTTACAGCTTTTATAATCCATTTTAATTGGGTAATGGTATTTTTTTACAACTTTTATAACCCATTTTAATTAGGTAATTGGGTATTGAATTTATTTTACAGCTTTTATAACCCATTATAGTTGGGTAATGATATTTTTTTTACAACTTTTATAACTCATTTTAATTGGGTAATTGGGTGACCCCAATAACCCCCAAGCCAAGTGTAACCATTATGAAAAAATATATGAATGCCACTATAGGAAACATGTCACCTCACAATTAAATGTGCACTTAGAAGAGCAATATAAAAAAAGTCAAATATTAAGATCATTACAAGAAAGAGCCAATCTAGGCTAGAAATTGGACTTCAAAAAATGGTGGATGGGACTAGTAGGGGTGCAACTTTGAGGGCGTATACTAAGTATGATTCCGATGAGTGTAGAAGATACTTAACTCGTATGGTCATCATGGATGAGCTACATTTTGAAGTTGTTGATGGGTTCTAAGCGTTTGCTCGCTACTTGGAACCAATGTTTAATATTCATTCTCGCCACATGGTGGCAAAGGATGTAAAAAACCATTTTTACATTGAAAAAGAGAAGTTTAGGGTTGAATTGGCCGGTCAATTTGTTTGCCTTACCACTAATACTTGGACATCAGTCCAAAATTTTAATTATATATCTTTAACTGTACATTTTGTTTATTGTAATTGGACATTACATAAGAAAATTATAAAATTTTGTCAAATCACTGATCATAAGGGTGAGACAATTGGGAAGGCCTTAGAGGCTGCAATAAAGGAGTTGGGTTAACCTGAGTTCTTACAGTCACAGTTGATAATGCATCGTCTAATGATGTCACATTGGGACATCTAAAGACCTATCTTAGAGAGACAAATAAGACAATCTTGGGTGGTGAGTGTCTGCATGTGAGATGTGCGGCACATATTCTGAATCTTATTGTTATTGATGGTTTGAGGGATCTTCATAACTTGATTGCTCTGGTCAGGACTGCTGTGAGATGGGTGAGATCTTCTCTTTCGATGTTGGAGAAATTCAAGATTGCTTCAAGGTCTGCGGGCCTAACATCCAAGAAGGGACTTTGTACTGATATGCCTACACGATGGAACTCAACATTTTTTATGTTGGAGGCGGGCCAAGAATATAGGCTGGCATTTGCACTGTTAGGTGATGAAGACATCCAATATGTTAAATATTTTGATGATCACGGGGGATCGGGGAAACCCATAGATGATGATTGGGAGATTGTATCTATTTTTTAAGCTTTTTTATGAGGTCACCACGACGATATCTGGAACTTTGTACCCTACATCACATCAATTCTGTCAGCAAATATGTAGGGTAAAAGAAGAATTAGATGACATGGTCGCGGGTGGTCACTATAGGCTGCGGGAGATGACATTGGTTATGAGGTCAAAGTACGACAAGTGTTTGGGAGATTTTACTAGGTCTAATATTTGGTTATATATAGCTGTCGTCCTTGACTCGAGATTTAAGGTGGCATGGCATGGTTATGGGCAGAGCTTATTGCAGCAAGGGTTCGGGAAACCCTTAGTAGATTATTTGATGAATTTACCGTCCTACGGGGTGATAATGTTGCGGTACCTACACCTACCCCTCCACCTGTTCAAGAAGTTGATAGTGAGAAAAGACGTAGATTGGACTGGGGTAAGAGGTTTGAGCAGACCCCCTTAATGCGAAGTTATGTAGAGGCTCAATCAGAGATAGACAGATCCTTAGCAGTGGGGGTAATATCATTTTCACGAGACTTCGATATATTAAGTTGGTGGAAGGTCAATGGCGTGAAGTATCCCATCATTGGAGAGATAGCCTACAGTCTTTTGGCCATCCCTGTTAGCATCGTAGCCTCGGAGTCGGCCTTTAGCATCGAAGGGCGTGTATTAGATTCATTTCAGAGTTCATTAGCTCCTACCATTGTAGAGGCTTTGATTTGCATGCAGAATTGCATCAAGAGAACTCCAATTCATGTTCCAAATGTTCTTGAGTATGAGGAGACCGA